>NC_090439.1:573561742-574196879 GCF_031143425.1 Pleurodeles waltl | reverse complement strand
TCACCCCAAATCTTTGCAAAAAACCAAAAGTATCCCATGGTGCTCCTGGAAGGAGGACCCACCACACTCCTCCACAAAAACTCAATTGAGAAAAAGCAATACATATTCCAAGGCACTCATGTCATGTACATTTGACAATTGTCCATATCTAATAGTGCAGCTGGTCTGTTCGCTTGACGAAACACGTGTTGGCTGGACATTCTGGAATTAAAGAACACATTAAATGAAACAAGAGGACCTGCTACATTATTATTAGATATGGACAATGGTCATATGCACATGACATGAGTGCCTTGGAATGTGTATTGTCAAGTCATGTGAGGTATTTAAGACGATGAACACATTAAGGTAAATAAAGAACAAATATTTTTGAAGAAAATCAAAGGTTTAAAAAGTGGGCAACCCAATTGAAGTGTAAGGAGGCAATTTATTTGTTAGGTGAGTAAATATCAGTAAAACCGGGTGATATACACCAAACGTGGGTAGGTTCAGAGGCATGCTTTGTGTCCCATATTCAGCTAAAGATTATGTCATTATTACTTGACTGCTGATACAAAATTGTGCATAAGTGTAGCTTGTTGAATTACTACCATCCAGAATGCCCACACAGTCACAATCACAGGATGACGTCATCAGTGATATCTTCAACTATGCCACTTGACATGTCATCAGTAATGTCACCAATAATGCCATCTGACATGTAATGAGTGATATAACATGTGAGGCCATAGTCTTTGCATGACAGGGCTCAAGTTATAGTTAGTTGAATAAACTATAGCTAGCAAATTTCAGTGGATTTTCAGTTCTAACCAATTTTTAGTTCAATTTCCCAAAAATAATTACAATGCTTTAAAAAGTTGAACAAAATGCAACAATGGTTATTTAGAACCATGTTTATTTGTTTAAAAATAGAAAAACAGTAGATTGCTTGTCATATCTCTCCCTAAATGTAAAAGTATATCAATATGGATTTAGTTCAGAAGTAGTAATGTTAGATTTGCAAAAAGGAGGTGCAATAATGGCACTGCTATTTTGTAGATCTAAATGCATTATCTATTAATAGGTTGATTCACAAAATAGTGGATCCTCATAGATCAGAACCGTACCTCCCTCATCAATATTTATGAGAAGGTTACAAATTGCAGCCTATGATAATTTGCTGCTATTGCACAAATGGTGACCTGCTGGACTCAGTAGTCCTCCCTGTCATTGATCGTTTTGCAAAGATGCACAGCCTGTGGCCGGAGCCTGAACTTAACCTACTTTGCGACAGCCAGCGTCTGCTGCACACAGCTTTTGCCCTTGCACAATATGCGTTGACTGAAGGGCCTGACCTGTAGCCAGGCCCTGCACACCACCCATGTTGTGGTAGCCAACCTCCATTACAGGGCAGCCAACCTCTTTTTTAAATTAATATTTTACTATCAGGATAGTACCTCAAAAAGCCTCCCTGAGCCACATGGTAGAATCACATTCTTGGTGACAGAATCAGTATTTTTAAAAATTGAAAACACTGGATGGTCCCCATGGACCTCACAACACAGGCCAGTGGGTCAGGGTGTGCTCACCCTGCCCCCTTATATTGCTCTTTTTTTCTTTTTCAGGACTGGAAGACATAGGCCAGGAGTCCTGTAGTGGTGGCACGTGGCAGCAATATTTTGTCCCAATGAGACCCAATCAGAACACTACATTACGGTGGTTCTTACACTGATTTGAGCATTTTTTTAAATACATTGTACAGTGGGAGTGCCCTTAAAACGATACTGCAGCATTACTGCAGTATCAATAGCCCAGATATTGCAATCTTTTTCTGAGGGTTAACCCCTTCATGCCCAATCCGAGCCCCTCTTTAAATACTCATTTCTGATAAACTACAGAACAGACTTACACCAAATGCAAAATCACATGTTTTGAGTGAAGTTCTAAATTTGTGCCAAATTTGGTCAAATTATTTCTGAATCAGAGAGCAAACCTTCCATTGGGAATTAAAATGTGAAAAAACACTTTTGGCACTCCCCTTTTCTTGCCACAGGCACATTTTATATTGTCATCTAAGGGTTCTGGTGACATCTACAAACCACTTGGCCTTCGGCCTCATGGTGTATGATGTAACCAGGACCGCTCAATGACAATATTGGACCATGTTACAGTTACTCATTATGCACCCTCATCTCCCTCCCTCACTCTTACTCTCCCTCGCACGCACTCTCCCTCTCTCCCTCTCTTTCTCTTTCTCTAACATATATACATGTTTGTATATTTATACTTAACGACAATTTCTGTTTTAATTATTCAGTGTTAATACCCCATTGACATTGAAAAAATACTGCAAAACATTGCACTTCAAAGCAAAACAATTACGGCCATCATTAAATGGCTATTTGTGGCAGCTTTGAAATAAAAGTAACACATCAATCAATATCCCTCCTCATTCCAAACTAGCCCACAGTGTTTTGTAGTCCTTTTTCAATGTCAATGGGGTATTAACACTGAACAACAAAAAACATAAATTGTCGTAAAGTATGTCACCCGTGATCAAGGAAACTTGGTTTCTGAAACGCTTTGGTTTTTTTGTGCCATTAAACCTTCACTTCAGCAACTAATTTGTGAATTAGACTATTTCTCTTCCCTCGGCGGAGTATGGATCGTTAAAAGTTGGAGGTTTGTTTTTATGTTTATGAAGGGGATCGCTACCCCATCTCGGTCTGTCACGTTGTGGCATAAGGACTCAGTGGCTCTTCGTCTTTGTATTTATGTTTGTATATTTATATATATTCTCTCAAAAAAAACAAAGGTTAAAGTCACAATATATGTAGGTGAAAATGTCAGTTTAAATGTAGATATATATATGTTTGTGTATTTATATATATTCACTAAAAAACAAAAATTAAAGTCACATTATATGTAGGTGAAAATGTATGTCAGTTTAAATGTAACATTAAACTAAAAAAATGCTAAGATTCACCAGTTATAGTTAACTGAAGTAACTATCATTTGCACCCCGCCATGCACAGCACTGTCATCTATTATGCCTTTTCAAATGTCGTTGTAGTGAAGTTATCTACAGTGTCATAGAAAATGTCATGAGTGGTGTAATATTTGAGGTTTCAGGCAGTCTGAACCATAATTTTTCAACATTTACTGAACAGAGTTACACCATATCAAAAAAATCACACTTTCTTGATCAAGCTTTAACTTTTTGATAAATTTGGTGTAATTTTGTTCAGCTATTGTGCCTGTAGCGCTGTTCAAAATTCATATGGGAAACTGCATGGAGAATAATTGTTTTGGGTTCTCCACTGCTTTGATAGATGACCCCAAAATGTTCCAACAAGGAGCTGAGGTGGATGAACCCTTTTAAAAACAAAATCATGAAAATGTATCAAGCAGTGGCAATGTTATTAGCAAACCAAAAATGCCATAACGATCTATATATAAACACACACACCTGTAATGTTCCAGTGCTTTTATCAACTTCACCCCAGGTAAGGTTTTTACTATTCCACACTCTAGAAAATGTTACTACCAGGGTTTTAACTTTGTTTCGGTGACCCGAGTTGTGAAAATTAAAATGTCCATTGAAGCTCTGAGTGAACTGAATGAAGAACAACCGTATTCACTGCATTGCAGAAACTAGAACGTTCTCTTTTTTTGCTATTTGTTATGTAAGAGTGCAATTAAAGAAAATCTGTAAATCGGATATCACCTTTAAATGACGAAGTTTGATACCAAACAACAGTGTCACTGAAACTGCAAAGTGGTTTAATTTCTGGATAATCTGTCGACCAGTGAGTTTTTATTGGCTACAAAACACAGAGTAAACACTTCGATGTTTATGTGCTCAAATGGTCTTTTGCTCATTCTATCACAGGGGTGTAGCTTTCTAGCCTTGTGTGCTGCCAAGAGAGAGGCCGGAATTTTCAGAGGACACTTTGGAAGCTATTGGTAGAATTTGAGGCAGTATATGAGGCAGCATATAAACTTTGCTTGCCTCTTTTAAAAGTTTCCTGTTTGAATCTGTTACCCTAAACTCTCAGGACATACAGTTCAACAAATGCCATCAATAGCTGAAGGAAAAATATGAATTCACTCTCTTTACTCAAAGCGTGTACCGCAAGCCATTGCAGCCCCACAGAGCAGGCATGTCCCCACTCTTTCAAGTCCCTTTCAACCTCCAGGGGGGTCTCTCTTCTGGAAAATGCTGAGGAATATCTGTGAGATAAGTGATAGTCATGGGGCCCTCAGATTTTGCAGGAGAGGGCATTTTTACTTTTCACCACCGTACTCCTGTGTTCTCCACTGGCAGCAGAAGTAATTCCAGCTGCAAAATATAATCTAAACTGAGCCGCGCTGTTGGCATCAGGGGTGTAAGTGGTCAGATCTTGCTAGGGATAAATTCCATCAAATATTACGGTCATATTTTTAAGGTAAAGCAGTTGCACTATATTGGATTTACTTTACCATGCTTAATTGTTAATTTCAAAGTGCTTCTAACCCACTTCTGCTTAAAAACTTGAAGAATATGGACTGCTTAATTAAATGGAAACTACCGTGGGAAAAGTAAATTTCATAATCTGATGACATGGCATCTACTACAAATGATAACTGTTGAAAGTGGGTTCCACCTATTTAGTACAACAGTATTTTGTTCTTTTTGATCACAAGGTTTTTAGACCTTTTCTGTGTTTGAATCTCACTTCCTGAGTCTCACTCATGTACTTGCATAGTAACTGAATGAGATTGTTTACCGCCTTTTAAGATAAGGCTGCTGCAAAGCAGATAGCTTTATGGGGCACTGGGATACTTACATGTGAACACATGTGCACATGGATGTGTGCAGGTGTGTGCTGCGCAGAGAGACTACAGTTGGTATCATGGTAGCTGCGCAGAAGTAACCTTTGGGTTGCAGTTTTCAATTGCAAATTCAAACCCTCAAAATAACCTATTTTGACAGGCTGAAACCTTTCTTTAAAATATGAATGTCAGGCATACTGCCCGTTAAGGGAGGGTTCATGATTATTAAAAGTAGGACACGTAGAAATTGATGTTCAACATACCCTACAGTGAAACAGTCCCAAAAACGATGTTCACTGTAGCAAGGCTGGCTTCTGCCGTAGGGATTCATTAGGCTACCCTGTTACATTTATTAAATGCAAAATTCAGATTCGTAGCAGCTAGAGAAAAACGTATTCAACTCATTTGACTGTAATTTAAAATCCTCTTTAATAGTAAAGTTAGATTTTAAATTATTATTTTTAAAATACCACTTTTAGAAAGTTGGCATTTCTCAGCATAAAGTTTCTAGAACCTTTTGGTGAGTGGCCAGCTGCCTGGCTGGTGATGGCTCTCCCACTGGGCAATGTGTACTGGGGCCAGACAGGAAACATAGGGGCCTGAGTGTACAGGACAGTGGGTAATCATGACAGGAAGCCCGGTAAAAAGCTGGCCCTACCCTGATACGACTTGAAAGTAACCTACCTCCAGCACACACAAAGGAACCAAACTTGTGGCCGCCCTTGCTTTTGTTTCACTAGAAAGGCTGGAGCAAAAAAAACAGGTTAAAGGGAAGAACTGTCCAGAACCAGTTATTAGGTTAGACAAAGGGGTGTCCCCCACCCACAGGCCCATAAAAAACTGATGGATGAAAATCTTGAATTAATGTCAACCAGTCACTCAGGGCCACATCTCAATCAATCGTTTTATACCCACCATACCACCTCAGTTTTGACCCAGCCATTTGTAAATAAGTTATGATCCTGCTTCAGTGGAGATATTCCAGCCCTAGCTGACATATTAAGCTCACCCTGAAGAAAAACACAAGCAACCTAGGACCGGTTTCACCCTTACTAGGGCTAATCAGCCAGGTATAGCTTGATTGTGGGGGCACAATGAGATTGGACCCACATGTGAACAAAACCATCACACTTAGGGCATCAAAACAACAAAGTGATGGATGGAATCCTTAAATTAATTTAACCCACTGGCAAACGCTCAGGGCCACACCCCAATCCATCCTTTTTCATCCACCATGCCACATCACTTTGGGTAAAACTGGCCCTAGGTTGCTTGTGTTCGGGTTCTGGGAGAACCTGGCTTGGAAATTCAGGCTAGACTGTTCCTTTCGGAGCAGAGTCAAGACTGATTACCAAACGTACTTCCATTTGTCTAATGTATATATTTATCAATTATTTAGTAGTGTGTGTGTAATAAATGTACTATTCCTTTTTCAAAGAAAAAACACTGACTGGTCCATCATTTATTGAGTGTTGGTATTGCGTGCTAGTGAATGGCGATTACAAGCCCACACCATCTTGGACTGCTCTACTTTGTTAACTTGAGAGAGACAAGTACTACAAAGGGGGGACTTGGTTCCCAGTAAAGAGACTTTTGTGGACATATTACTTGCACAGGACACATCCTCTGTGATTAATAGCACAATTTCCTACAATAACATATCTAAAGCTAACACGACGTGACTGGAGGGAAGTGGACATGAACGTTGTAGACTGAATTCATTAAAGTAAGTTCTATAGTGTGCTACATAAATATTTATTAATTACTGAATTATTTAATTTGTACACAAGCTAAGCAGATATAGATTGATAGGCAAAACCCACTGAAGGATTTGTCTCAGAATAAAATGAGAAACACCTAGCTTGTAGCATTTTCGCATTCGCTACACGCTTGTTCTGATGCATAGCAATGGAAGTCTGTGGATAGCAAGGGTACCAGGGGTACTAGTACAAATGAACAACATAGAGGCTCCCACATCACTGACTTCCTAGTTAAAGTTAGCCAATACTAGTGTACAGTGTGGCTCCCAGCCTCCTGGTTGTGGGTGACAATGCATGTCGGAGGCGGGGAAACAACAGGCCCATGTTGAGGAAGGAGCACAGCAGGAGGAGCATTGTGGAGCTCTTAGACTTATCAACTTGCCTCAATCTGTTGTCTTTGCTGTTCAAATTACCTGCTGTGTTAAATAATACCTGTTGCTGCAGATGTATGATGTGTGTCAGTGTTTACCGAGGAAAATACCGCTGTTCTTAGAACTCTTTCTGTCTACAGGAAAGTGGAATATATAGCTAGCAAGATGGCATTTCTGAGGTTAACTCGATTGAAATGTATATTAAGCTATTCTCTGGTCTGTACAGGTTGGACAGATTCAAAAGGTAGATGATGAAAGGCATAGCTACTTGTTCACATATGTTTGAAGGTGGTAGGCTCAGATCATTTGAAAAACTGACAGACATAGTTTCCGGAATCCTACTAATGAGTTTTATGCATATTTATAATTCAAACAGGATGCGTGGATTTCCGTTGGAGGAGGGGTAGGAACATAATTATTTCAGTTTCACAGTCTGACTTTGTTAAACTCTTATCAACCCAATCACCAGATCTGCTTATAGAACTGCAGAAAATGTGTTTTGGATTCGGGTCAACAGATTAACAAACAATGGCAGTAACCTCCTGTGAGGTGGTGTCTGAAGCCTATTTGTAGGTTCATTTACTTTAATGAGGTGAACATAGTCTATTTAAACCAACAATTTATTTCATGCAGACGCTAAGGATCTAAAGGATGTTTCTTGCTCTCAGACTGCTTGCTTAGTTTTGGGAAAGGTAATGGGTGCACTGATTGTGTTTGTTTAACTTGAAAGTGAAAGGCCTAAACTGTAAAATTACCATGGCTTACAGATGTCTAAGTGTGGAATATCAATCGCACAACATGACCTTGTAGATAAGTGTGGGAATTAACATAATAATACAATATAGCAGAGGTCCTCAACCTTTTTTTAATAAGAACTACTTAAGTTCAATGAAAATCCTCCAGAGCTACTAATATTATTAGACATGTTATGGTAACCACATCCAAGACTACATTAGTAGCTGCAGTGTGCAAGATTACCAGCAGCGATTACCTCAGGGCATCAGGCCCTGCAGGAATGCAAAAAATGCTTTGTCAATGTGATATGGTTCTTCATGGGTAATGCCTAACAGCAATATCCGCAATGCATCTAGCACGAGTCAATCTTATAAGTAATAGTCTCTCCAACACCGTTTGATTTTTGTGACTCAAATATCAGCTCAAATATATTTTGAAAATTCAACCATTTTCTCCAAAAATGTATGCATTCTGAAAATATTTACATTTTCATCTCAAATACACACTTTTCAATTTCAGTATAGATATATTAATGCGGCCAAGCAAAAGCTTTTAACTTAGGTCACTGAGATGCGCACAGGAACTACTTACAGGGAGCTGGAGAGCTACCAGTAGCTAATGAGCTACTTATTGGAGAAGCCTGCAAAAGAGGAATGCGGCTTTCGTTTACACTGGGCAAGTGCTGAAGAGGTAGGGTAGAGACTAACTTCCACACACGATTGTGATTAGTCAAAATAGTGGAACACTGCTATATTTGTAAACATTACCAGATTATGTTTGCCTGGATGGATTAAAGGAGAGGTGAAAAAGTTTTATACTTGAACTGACATCCTTGGCTTTGATCTGCAAGTCAAAGAAAAGACATACACGGTCTAGTTCCTTCACTAAGATTCTCATTTTTCCTCCTATTGCACACAATGGTGCATGTTTTTTAATATTACCGTATAAAAAAAGGACAATGGATAAATTCATCTTTTGTACCTCTACAATATTTTGAAAATGTATTCCTGGTTTATTTCAGATCATTTCTTTAATCACCAGATTTTGATTGCTTCATTCATGAAAAAATGACACAGTTAAAACTATAAGCACACTTCTTCCCAGCACCACCTTCAGACCTGCTTTAGAATTTATTTGCATAAAATATATGAATATGTTTTTTTAATGTTTATTTTCCACCTTTTTGACGGGTTCTGAGAACACACATACTCTCCTCTTTCAAAGCCTCTCATGCCCAAAACTGTGTGCCATGTTTAAAAGACAATCATTTGGGGTTGCACATCAACTTAGCAAAAATAATTTGTTTAACAGGAAGCAGGTCTCCTGTGACTATCTGTCTCCTGACATTAGGGGTGACCAAACACCATGACCTCACCTATTGGAATCAATGTGCCCTATTGACCAGGGGATGGAGCATATCCGGTATGCTGTTAACGAGGTCAACTAGTCTTTTTTCCTGATTAAAGGGGTAGAAAAGTTAAGCATCAAAACTCAAATGACAATTCAAAATGACAGTATGACCCATTTGGTCATACAAGGAAAACTCCAATCGGGAATAAGGTTAAGAATTTTATTACTGATTAATGCTCACATTTATGTAAATGATTCTAAAAACAATACTGTAACAATAAAGAAGCACCATGGGTTGACCAAGGTTTCAAAAGAAGTTTAGGCGAGCTAACATCAAAAGGACTAAGGGCCAGATGTACAAAGCATTTTTCTAGTCGCAAAGGGACCAATTAGAAAAAATATTTTGCGGTGTACAAAGCCCAAACTGCGATTCGGTAAGTTGTTACTGAATCGCAGTTTGAGTTTTGCTATTCAGCATTAGGAAGGTGCGTGTCAAGGGCGTCCCTTCCTAATACCAAATCTAAATGGTATGTATGATTGTTTTGTGACCAAGAATGTGGTTGCAAAACAATCGCAGTTAGCACCAATTTCAATGGGTGCTAACCCATTCGCAAAAGGGAAGGGGGCCGGGGCTGCAGACACCAGCAGGCCACCATCCCTGTGGGTGCCACCATTCCCAATAAGGGCTGCAGATTGCGACCTACCTCATGAATATTCATGAGGTAGGTCATTTGCGACCCCATTGCGAATTGCAGACAGTGTCATTGACACTGTTGTACATCCGGTTCTTTGACTCGCAGTTTGTGAGTCGCAGAACCGGGTCTTCGTACATGTGGCCGTAAGCATTCAACAATAGCAATGCAAAACATCAACAAAATTATCTGATGATCAAAAAACAAGTGTTATCCAATTCTTTTAAGCATGAAGGCAAGTTTAGAGTCATCTAAGTTGGCTAGCTAGAGCAAGGGAAATCCCTACAGATTAGCAAGTCATACATTAGCATGTGCTGAGCTATAGCACACGAGGCCAAAAAGTAAAAAAGGAAATTGACGGGAAAAAGAATTTGGAAAAACTACATCTGGGGCAAAATGTGGTTAACCAAGGTTGGCAAAAAGTAGGCAAAAATAGAAGGCTTCAGCATTTCAGAAGCTTGGACTAGAGTCTTCTCCTTGAATCATGGAAAGTTTCTAAGTCTTCTCATCTCAGCATTAGGAAAGGTGCGGGGCAAAAGTGGAGAGATCTGTACCTCTCAAAGTCCAAAGGACTCTGCTCACAGTCCAAGTAGGGAACAGTAAATTAAAGTCCAAAATGTACAATGATTTGTCAATCCATCACACCACAAAAATCAGAAGGTTATCTGTCCAGTCATAGTCCATCATATGACAGTAATTTCAAACATCAGGAAAGATTCCCACTACCACACTTTGGAAAGTCATCCATCTTAGCTCATCTGTACGATTTGAAACAATTGTATACAGTCCATTTCCACAGTTCCTCAACAGGGTTCAAGGTTATTTTCTCAGGTTCACTATATGTAAAACAATAGGGCATCTATTGTCAAGCAAACATCATGGGAACGAAATGTGAAAAGAATGACACATGAACAACGACTAAACATTTTTCCACACATTTTATGAAACAGAGCCTTGCAGCTCTCACATAGGCTAACGAAAGTGAATTGAAATGGCACATTAATTTATGTAAATTAGAACACATATAGCATTCACAATTATGAATTCATCATTAATACACTTTGTCAGTATTATCAGTAGCTTTGTTAATACATTTCAGTGAGTATAATGCAGAATTAAAATTTTCAGGATCTGATATTTAAAACATTTTCTTCTGGAAATTCATTATCGTTTTAGTGAAAACTAATAATTAGCATCATGGAGAAGCACATAAAATCAACTTAATTGATTATACATGAAGTTTTACAGTTATACCACATTCCCTAAAATCACTATTCTACAGTGAATACACTTTAATACAGGCTTCAGTGCATCACTTCACAGTTAACTTGTTATGACTTCAAATAACAAAATGCAAAGATTGTCACTTATGGATGATTACTGGGACATCAAAGGTAGCAGTAACATTTCTGCTACATCAGTGGCATAACCAGTAACCTACTTGTATACTGCAGCAGTGTTATGTAAATGTGAATGTCTTTTTTAAAGTTCTCTTTGGCACAGAAGGCCTCTTGGGGCTAACGGGGAGATGGAGTGACATGAGGACAAATGCTGTAAGAAATGAGACTCCCAAAGACAGTTTAGAGGACTGACAACCAAATGAGCCTGGAAGATCGGATAGGAAGATGTAGACGAAGTGCCAACCAGTGGCAGGCGATGCTGTCACTGCCTGCTCAGGGGGTCCACGACTGCTTACTTAAATAATATTAACAGATTCATAAATTGTATATAAATAAAGAAGCTAAACATAAAAAATAACTTTTTAAAACGTTATGTAAGTGTAAAAGGATTTGACATTGGAGGCTAAATATTAAGTTGGTATCTTCATATTGATTCATGGGAGCAGTGCGAGTGCACTAACCAAAAGTATAGTACAAAAATCGGTGTCTTAAATTGAATTTAGAAGAGCTCCAACCTTCCCATTAAAACTAAAAGTTTTTAAAAAAATATTTGTTTGTGAATTAAATAAAATATTTCATTGTTTGTGAATTTATTTGATTAATACTTGTTTCCATGTTTTTGTTGAATTATTTGTGGATTCCATTAATGACTGAGTGAGATCCCTGGATTCCATTAATGATTCACTGGGGTCAATGGATTCCAGTACTGATTAAGTAGTGGTCCACTGAAGTCAACAGGTTGGGGACTACCGCATTTGTAGATATTCAGATGTCGCAGGTAGTGTGCGGATTAGAAAATGTGAAAACGTTGCAGACGGAATACATACATTTTCTGTAGGTTTTCAAGCACATTCACTGTTGGAAAATGCATGTAAAGCAAGTGTAGTAGTCAGAACACAGCGCCAAGAACATCAATTCACCAAAAGGACAGGGGTAGTGGAAGTGGTCACATGCCCTTTGACCTTCAGTTTCAATCACATACACATGCTTACCCATAAACATATTCACCCATAAATATATTCACACATAAGTACACTCTCTCTCATGTAAACACACAGTCATCCACAAGCACACACACAACATATATTTAAGCCCATTGTATACTTAACCCAGCTGTTAAGGAAGGTCATATTCCAGCTAATTGTACTCTATGTTTTATTACACTATTAGTTAAGAATGAAACATTATTCACTATTAGTGTAATAAAAAAGGACGTTGGTTGGGGCTCAACTCTCTTTGTTTTCTCTCAATTTTGTTATTACACTAACAGGGAATAATATTTCATAATGTTCTATTATTCTCTGTTAGTGTAATAAAAAAATGGAGAGAAAACAAAGTAAGTGGGGCCTTAACCGACATCCATAACAATGAGCTGCCACTGCATTCCAGGGACTGTTTTTGCCACCTCTACGGCCAAGGGTCTCAAAGGCACTGCCAGGGGTCGCAAGAGGCAAGCCAGGTGTTGCAGGTGCGACCCCTGGCAACCCCTAAATGACGTCCATGCACAGTGCTGAAGAATAGCGAGACTGAACCAAAGTCAAGGCACAATGAGAGAAATAAGCACACACAAAGTATTTGGAGCACTGGAAGAGAATGAGCTGCAAACAAAAGTGCTGACTTGATAGTTAGTTGTGTGATTAGTTAAAGGTTCGTGAAGTTCTTTCCCTGGAGTTATGAGCACAAGCTGGACCTTTCTTTCAGAATTAAACCTCCGGAGTTTTAATTCTTGACCTAATTCCAGTTGTGTTGTCATCCAATTGCTGCAATTAAAATAACACATCTACTTGTCACTAAGCTTTAGCAGGTTATGTGCCAAGTGTTTTAGTGAGTCAACTTCCTTTTCTGACTCATTAACATGTCACTGAGACAAGGTAAAACGTACTAGCGTAAAATTTTCTAAACACCACTAACTTTTGGATCTGCCTTGTCTCTTAGGCCTAGATTTAAGAAAAGTGGCGCTTCACGTCCTGTAGCGACACTTTTTTGTGCCCCTCCTAACACCACCATGTGTGCACAGTATTTAAGATATGGTGTACCATGGTGGTATTACGAACAATGTTGTCAAAATGTTTTGCGCTAGTGTGGTGCTTTGCTCCACTAGCATTAACAATTCTGAAGCTAGTGGAGCAAAGTGCAAGGAGGCCCATTGATTCCAATGGGTGCGTCCTTTTAACACCTGCCTTTTAGCAGGTGTTAAAAATGACGCCATAAAAGGCGCAATGAAATTTTGTAAATTTCGTTGCCCCATTTTGCGGGCTTCCTTGCGCCGGAACGCCCCTTTTGCATACATTATGCATGGCAGATTAATAATGTGGCTCAAATGGTCATAAAGTGGTGCATTGCATGCATTGTGCCGCTTTGTAGATATGGCACAACGTATTTGGCAATCTAACGCCACATTAGTGTCAGAAAAATGACGCTAATTTGGTGTTAGATGGGCCATCCTTAAATTTGGGCCCTAATATTCTTATGAAACACAACTAACTTTTTTAGGCTTTCTGGAAAAGACTGCTATTCAAGAGAAGTTCTTCTGTGGTACCCAAAACTTTCCAATAAAGCCATGTATGGAAAAATATGGCTATGATAGTCGCTATGAAGCTGTCAAGCTTAATGTAGATAAAACCAGTTGCATTTTAATTGGAAAGTAATTGCGCTGGCAGTGAACATTATTTAATACCTTCCAGCCAGTTCTGAATCATGGGTTTTTAAGCTGCAGATTTATGCAGTAAAAGAAAGCCCATCTGGGAAGAACAAGCTAAAAGGTTGTAATTTTACAACAAAATAGACTGGAAGGATTTGTTTTCACAGAGTGGAGAGAAGCTGATTAAAGAATAATCCAGACCCCCTGATATACTTCTGAAAAAAAATGTTCTCCAGGGATTTTTATTTTTGATTTGTGTTTTTTGATCATTAGAGAAGTAATTTAGCTTGGGTAGACATTGCTGATCAGGACCAGATTTTTCTGGACAACATTTTTAAAAATGTCAGATGTGTTGCAGTGATGATGTCATATTTCAGGAAACACAAGACCTATATACTTGATTTTGGTGTGAAAACACAGTTTTTGGGGGTCAGGTAGTCTTATAGAGACAGAAAATAACTCCTCAGAGAAACCCTTTTGCCATTTTACATAATGGTGGCTATAATAGAGGAAGAAGATACATATATAGAAATGAAACAAATAATGTTTTTTGATCCTTTTATGTACACACCAAACAATGTTTATGATCTGAATATGAAAAACATGTTGATCACTACTGTTTTAAACACATTTTCATAGTCCACTTTATTTGTTTCAGCAATCGCTCATGATACAGTTGCAGAATGTTGAACATTTGAGAAGAACATATCGGCAGGAACATTTTTTGTAGCACAGGTTTTGGAAATACATCTATGTGTAAGTTCTGTGGGTAGAGGTTTTAGACATTTTGTAGGTTTTAGCACTACATCACTGTCTTCCCAACCAAATTCATACAGATTTTTCTCTACATATGCATGATCCAAAACATTTACAAATCTTTTTATCAAGTACAATGCTCTTTTAATGTGTCCAGCATATGATGTCGGTGGACGGTCACTCATGGGGACTGATCTCTTGAGCTCACTGTACCAAAGATCGTCAGAAGTGTGTCAGTCAGAACTCATTTTCCACACACATACAAGGTATTTTTCTACGTCTTTAAAGTCACATTCTTCTTCTGTCTGAGCAAATCCTTTAGAAACTTCACAGTTTCAGCAGTTAAAGCTCCAAGCTTTGTTACATTTTTGCTCATAGTGTCGTGAACCATAAGAATATGTGCCTTGATAGGAACACTGGGCATCTCTGGGTCAAGTTTCTTGTACAGAATATGAAGCAGGATTAGGTGTCATTTCTCGCCTATTCCATAACGTAGCCATAACTCTGACAATCCTTGACTTATGAACAGTGCAACAAATCTAAGTAGCACTATATTAACATCTGTGTCATTTGACAGTCAATGACTCGATTGGAACCTTTTCTAACAGCCTACTCAACATGTGGCACAGCACGAAGGTCAGTTTCCTCCAATTTGCTGTTAAGTTCTTTAAAAATATGGCCCCTACCTTTTGGATATATCTCTGCAGGCACCAATTCCTGATTGACAATCATTCCATTTGCAATAATTAGAAATTTGGGGTTCACTGAAGCATCAGCAATGTTTTGGTGAGTTAATTTCTCCAAGTTCATCTTGTTCGATGTTGATGACCAGAATTTATCAAGTTGCACAGGTGTAGGTGTCGAATTTTTGATCCAGACAAGGTCAATAGTTCTACTTGTGGACATGTGTCTGATTCTCTCACATTCTTTGACAGATAGTTCAAGATAACTGTCAAAGACAATGTGCAGTTCTTGCAAGGTGCATACTGACTTTGATATCTGTAGAAGGGTCTGAAAGTCCTCTCTGAAATTTAGCATGAATGAAATCTTGGCCTTTCGCAATTGTGATTTATAGTCCACAACAACAGCATTTTTCAATGAGGGCACCTTTTTGAACTGAAATTCCTTAGGTGAAAGGTTTTCTTCGAGCTCTTGTACAAGTTTGTGTTTTACTAGCTTGTTTGCAGCATCTCCATCATCCTTGATAAATTCACCTGTTTCTTTTGCTACATACATCTTTTTCTGAGTGCTTGCAAAGTTGTTTTTTGTAACCTGTTTTGTAGTGCCTGGTTGGACAAAACTGTCACTACAGCAATTAAAATGTGGAAGTTTAGCTTTAGTAATTATGTTAAATAGCTTTTTCTCTTTCAATACAAGTCTCTGCTGCTTCAGTTCTGCATATAGTTTCAATCCATGTTCCAGGACATCTAATAGACGTGTCTTTGTATCGTTATCCACATATTGTTGGGCACAAAGTTGTGTAGTCTCACATGCTCAGCCATTTCAAAGGGGTTTCCTTGCTGCTGTGTGAAATGAAAAAGGGTGTCACCATGTTTATTAAAACGTTCCTCTCTCTATCCAGCAGGTTTGTGGTGAGGAACAGTTTCACGAAGGTCCATTAATTTTGAATTGACCATCTCTCTGAAAACATTGCAAATAGAACTAGCTGCCATTAAGCAACATATTACCTTTTATGTATTGTACCTTCCTTCTCTGTCTTTCACTGCAAAATATCTTTGGATGAATTTTCTGTAGAGGTATGGCTTTTCCACCTCTAGCGTCTTCACTCTTTGCAAATACCAGAACCCATATCTTAGGTAGCTTGTGCAATCGAATTCATGAAACACAGTAATCAGTGACTCCACAGTCTTCACGAGCAGTCCCCATTCACCTTCCCCATCAGCATGTACCAATGTTTTTCACCAGAGCTATCATGTGCAAAACATTTCCCAAGTAAAGTTCTCATTCTTTGACAAACTCTGCAAACTTGGTTTTCAGGTTTTCTGATTTTGAACTGAGTGTATTGAACATTGCCAGCTTTACATTTTATCTTTTGAATGAAGTGCATCCTGTGCTTTGTTCTCTTCTGAGAATATATATGCAAAACCTGATTTAATTTTCTTGTTCCAGAAAGCATTCCAGCGAAATGTTTCTATAGCCTCAGATATGATGAGCATATTGTGCAGCGAATGAAAATAATGAGTTCCTTTTAATACTGACTGGACACTTTTGCTTCCAAAGATTTCAGCATCAATAAGTGCATCTCCTATGCCACATCCACTGAGATAACTGCCAGCACACCTCAACACAACTTTTGTCATGTGAAAAACACCCATCATTGAATAAAGATAATCAAATTCTACTGGGTTGCTCATAATATTGTGAACTACAATACAGAAAACACCTTCATTGCAGAAAATTGGCAGGATAGGCTGGTCTTCAAGCTGAGCATGCACATTTTGGAAATGTCTTTAGAGCTGGGTATACTGTTGCGTAGTTTGTGACTGGAGATGGTATTACTGGTAAAAACACAACCTTCTTCAGTGGGACGGTATTCTGGGAGATCAGAGCATGAACTCCAGCCCATGGACGAACAGGCTTTTCTTCATTGTTCAGTCCGGATTGAATACACAATATGATAAATTCAGTTAAATCAGCTTTGTATACCGCAGCATCAGGTAGAAGAAGATGCATGTCCTGAGCTACTTTGAAACTTTCTGGTAGACTGGACGTGTTGGTGGCTTGTAC
Source organism: Pleurodeles waltl (assembly GCF_031143425.1). Taxonomy (NCBI): domain Eukaryota; kingdom Metazoa; phylum Chordata; class Amphibia; order Caudata; family Salamandridae; genus Pleurodeles; species Pleurodeles waltl. The sequence goes on along the minus strand of NC_090439.1, from coordinate 574,179,632 downwards.
TGATTTTGCACAAGTTGCCAAGGCAGTTGGGTTATAAGTTTTGAGCTTCGTTTGTTGATGCCTACAGCTGACATAGCTTGTTTTCTAGCAACTACTTCATTGGTACAGTCTTGAAAAAGCACCATGGCAGCATCATGCGTGCTGGATGTTTCAAACAAAGAAAAGCTGTCTTCAAAATCAAAATTATCAAAAGCAGCAATTGTATGTCCTTTCCTGGTAAAGTGACTTGGAAGCGGTGTGCTGTCAGATTCACAACATTTTACAGTGTGATCTGCTAACAAGTTCCTGCTCCATTCTGTGTCATTATAACCTGTTGATATACCACTCCTATTCACTGAAGTAATTGGCTCTCTACTATTGCACGTGTCTTAGATTGTTAGGGCAGCCATGTGTAGCAGAGTTTTCTTTTTGCTGTGATGTAATTTATAAAACATGATTTGGAAAAGACAATGCATTTGCACAGCATAAGCCTATCGTTTCATGGGATTGCCTTCCACTTCTCTGCTTATATCTTCAAAGCCATCATCAATGTTGTTGGCTTCTGTTCCGAACTCAAGAACTTTAGTTTGTAACACTTTTGCTTTGCTGATATTAAACAATGATGTAAACAATGTTAAGACAACATCAGGCATTCTTGTTGACTCGCATGATTTGCGGAGCTCTGAAACATCACAAAATTTGTCATTAAGTTCAAAATTGAAATCTTTCCGAATTTTTCCTAAAGTAGTGCCTGCTGATTTTACTGCATCGAGTGATCTTATTTTGGCAGCAAGAACTTCAGGAGTCAAATCAGCTGAGAACACCATAAGTGGCTCACTCTTTTTGTTAGACCAACAAAAATGAATTCTCATCAGGAAAATATTAATTTCTTATTTATGGATCAATACAGTTTAATCAATGTTAACCATTATTTCTCTAATCTCACTGAGTGTAATTCTGTAGCCAGCACCCAAGAGTGGCTTTAAAACTGAGGCCCCGATTTATATTTCTTTTGCGCCGCATTACCGTCATTTTTTTATGCAAAAGCGTCACAAACCTACAAAATACAATTGTATTTTGTAAGTTTGCGCCACTTTTGAGTAAAAAAATGATGGTAATGCAGCTCAAAAAAAGTATAAATCAGGGCCTTAATGTGCTTCATGAAAGAGTGCAAACTTAACTGAAGGCTGGCTGTTACATTGCAGCTGGGAGCTCATTGTACATTCATATTTTGGAATTTATGCACGCATGCAGTTTGGGTGGGCATACAAATCCACTTCAGATACTTTCACCTCGTTCGTTTAGACCAGCTACTCGGCTGAAAACTTCATCTTGGAAGAAACTAGCTGCAGATAAAAATGTGTTTGCCTTTTGAGACTCATATACTCTGTACTTTGTTCTTTCATCAATCCCTTTGCCCCTGGTTGTGGCTAAACCACAGATAACACCTTAAAGATCCTCTGCTTTCTGATCAGTTGTTGGAGGTGGACGAGGTGTAGCCATCGATCTTCTAAGTGAATGGGCATTGGGTTTAGTTGTTATCACTTTCTCAGAAGAATCAGATTCTTGTTGCGCTTCACTGTTTTCTGCTATTTTTTAATGATTTTTTTCCAGGCTTATTTCCATTGTATACAACTTGTAGCACTTGTTGTTAAATGATGAAATATCTTATCCTCTTCACCCATCAGTTTCAATCTTTTGTTAACTTCATCTTGTCGTATTTCTGCAGCATCTCAAACTCTCTTCTGGCCAGCCGCAGTTGAAGTTAGCTTTTCTTTCAATATGGTTTAGCATATGAAACATTTTACTTCGTTTAAGGAGTCCATTAGATTTTGTAGTTAGCATCACTCTGTCAGGAGGTAAAGATCCTCGGCTACCACCTCCTTTGCACATGTTTACAAATTTGAATCAATGGAAAACCTGAAACAAAAACAATATTAAAATAAATTACCAATATGATGGCTAAAATGCATCATTATAGAGCTGACATTTTGGAAAATGGCCAAAGGTTTGCTCTGATAGGTTATTTTCTGTCTCTATAAGACTACTTGGCACCAAAATGAAGTATATAGTTCTCATGGCCCCTGAAATATTACACCATCTCTGAAACTCATTTGCCAATTTTAAAAAAGTCGTCCCGAAAAAATCGCCCGCATTAGCATTGTCTACCCAAGCTAAATTCCTTCTCTAATGATACAAAACACAAATCAAAAACAAAAATCTCCAGGCAACAATTGTTTTATGGAGTTATATCAAGGGGCCAGGTCTAGAAGTGTGAGGGTGCAGAATGCTCTTAGAAATCAGGGCATGCATTGCTTGATGAAGAGTACCATATCCTGCCAAAAATCAAGCATATTTTTCTGTTTCTGGTTCCCAGTATGATTTGTTGTATTAAAAGCTACATTAAAATATGTTTTTTCTTAAAACGCATTGCCATAGGGTCATAAAATGAGACAGCACAGTTCCTTGGAAAGATGCGTTTTCAATCTTTTAACTAAGTAGCAAAAGTGAATATTACACTACTCAGCACTCCAAGCAGGATAGAATGTCCCTAGGTGATAGTTTTGTTGACCTGGTCACAGAGTCAGGAAATGGATTTATAAAGTGGGATTGGGTTCAAACAAGTAACATTTTAAGGTGATGGCTCGAAGTGGTCTGTGAATGAGGATGACACAACCTAGCAGCTGGAGTTTTCACACTTGTTGGCCCATGTTAGACAAAATAATTTTTCCTACTGCAGTCAACCAGGTTTTTGATTAGCCCAGTGATGGACTCTGAATGGAAACTAGTCATGGATTTTATTGCCAACAAACCAAAGCATGTTGTCCACAGTTTGGAATGTCTTCCAAGTAATTTCATAAGAGATTCTGGCATTGAAGTTAGCAAATTAAGGCTTTTGTGGGTACTCAGTAGGCCTTTTGATCTGGCCACATACTATTCTGACAGCTAACCTTGGGCTGGTTGCACCCACTGCTTATCATTTTAGGATAAACCAGTATACAGATTATAGCAATAGTTTAAACAAGACTTCCTAAGGTACCTAGAACATTTTCTAGTCTTTAGTGGACAGAAATGTTAGTGTGAGTTTAATTCTGGGCATCTGCCAGACACATAATTTTATCAAGTTGGAAATTTGTAGGAGCGGAGTCTTAGACAGATTCATAGGAATGCCCATTTTCCACACTTTGGGCCTGATTTAGAAGTCGGTGGACTCTGTCACAATTGTGGCGGATATCCCGTCCACCGATATCTAAATCCCATAGGATATAATGTGATTTAGATTTTGGCGGATGGGATATCCATCACCGTTGTGACAGAGTAACCCATCCGCCAATATCTAAATTAGGACCTTCGTCTTGTGGGCCCTTCGTTAATCTAGGGGAATCAGCTGTTGATCTATAAGGAGAAGGATGCAAATAACATATCCTAGCGAAAAAGAGATTTGTTCTCTTTCTTTAATTGTGTTGGGCTTGCTGACTTTCCTACAGTGGCCAACATTCTCTAGACATGCATAAACAGGTAGAGCCCCTGTGATTTGGAGGAAATATGTACATGATAGATTTCACAAATTGGTCAAGCATTGATTATCCTTTCATTCCCACATGCCCAATTTGTCTTGCAATTCCCTTTATGCTTCTACTATTAAGCTCCCTATTGCTGTGTTGCACCATCAAACAAATGGCCTTTTTTTTCCAATGTGCATTTCATGGTCATACTATAGTTAGTTACACGAGTGGAGGTAGAGTTGGATGAATCTGACATTGCACGTATAATGCACACACTGCCTCGTGGCTCAGGACTATTGCTGTCAACCAAGCAGAATGTTATGAACTAGTCTGACTGTTTGGTTCATGCATATGTGATGTTCTGTAAAACATTACACATGCATTTATTTACCCTTGAATAGAAAGGAAACGTTGACGCAGGCTGCCACAGTTCAACAAACAGCTGTGCTTAAGTTTAGCCAGGATCAAAATAAAGCACTGAAAACTAAATTAACATGGCAAACATTAACAATGATATTAGAATAAAGGTGGTTTAGTTCATCTGCACCCTCATCTAAGAGTACCGCATTGACTCGAAACATTTTGCATTACTCGTTTGCAGAGAACGCTTAAAAGGACAAAATAATTGTTACATCCTTTTTATGGCTTGCCACCAACTTGTACACAGGTCCTGCTTCTAAATCTAAAGTGCAGAAAAGTGCAATGATTGCTGCAGAGAAACATAAGCAAATTAAACAATTGTGTGGTGGATTCAGAAGTGGATTTTATAATGAGGTGTGATCCCAGGCTGAGATGGATTCACTGATATCCAGTTATTTTGCATAAACTCCCTGTTATATTCAGATTTACCATCAGGGGTGTAGCTTTGGGGGGTGTTTGGGGTGTTACACCCCCCCAATAAATGCATTTTGTAATAAATAGTTACAGGTGCTCTTAGTTGGGTATGCTGAGGTATCTGTCGGATTTCAGCAGAAACTGATACGCACGCAGACAAAACGCATACTTACTCTTCTCTCTTAAAAAATGTTGATTATTGCACAAAGTGTATTTTAACATTATGTGCCAGTGAGACTGTAGGGAAATCTGAAGTTCGCGCCCCACCAATATTACTGACCAAGCTACGCCCCTGTTTACCATGTGACTGCAATTCTGCTGTTACTGTTACCCTGTATATTCAGGACTTTTTAACCCCTTTGGTGCCTGACACATAATGGTTATGTCCTCAGCCACGGTGTAACCATTACGCCGTGCACCCAGACCCAGGGGGGAGCACTAGCGATCCCCCGTGGGCCTCCCACCCCGTCCCCTGGGCAGGGATGGAAGGGGAATTGCTTCCCCTACCACCCTGAACCCCCCACCCCCTGAGCCACCCCAGTAACGACTGATAATGTCAGCGTGTGATTGCCTCCATCGCACTTGCAGCATGATCCGAGGAGAAACTGATTAGCTTCTCCTCAGTACGGGAGCAGGGGAGGTCAGAGAGGCATGAAAGGGAAAGGAAAGGCTTTTCCTTTTCATATCTCTCTGAGCATTGAAATGCCCACTAGACACCAGGGATTTTGTGTAAACAAATAAGGGGAGTGGCCCCTTGGACAAGGGTCACTCCCCAAGGGGGGAAAAATTTTTCTAGGTCATTTCTGCCCCCCTTTGGGGCAGATCGGCTGGTTTTAATTAGGCCAATCTGCGCCCAAGGGGGGCAGGAAAACGTAGACACCAGGGATAATTTTTTTTTGTTTTTTACAGGGGGGAACGCCCCCTTAGGCAAGGATCACTCTCCTGGGGGTCAAATTTATTTTAGGCCATTTCTGCCCCCCTTGGGAGCACATTGGCCTATTTTTATTAGGGCAATCTGCCCCCAAAGGGGCAGAAACCACTGGACACCAGGGATTTTCTTCTTAATGCTAATTTCACACAAGGGGAGTGACCCCTTAGGCAAAGGTTGCTCCCCAGGGGGGCAATTGTATTTTAGGCCATTTCTACCCCCCTTGGGAGCAGATCGGCCTACTTTTATTAAGCCAAGCTGCCCCCACGGGGTGCAGAAACCACTAAACATCTGTACTAATTTACGTAAGGGGAGAGGCCCCTTGGGCAAGGCCCAGTCTCCATAAGGGCAATTATTTTAGGCCATTTTTGCCCCCCTTGGGGCCATATCGGCCTATTTCTATTAGGGCCACCTGCCCCAAGGGGGGCAGAAACCACTTAGGCACCAGGGATTGGTATGTGTGTTTTGTTTGGGGGGGGAGCCCCTTAGGCAAGGGTTGCTTCCCATGGGGGCACATTACTCTTGCCCATTTCTGCCCCACTTGTTTGAAATCACAATTTTTTCCCACATATTTGTGATGGAACCTTCGGGTATCTGCAGGAATATACAAAATTCCTACCACCCAGCATTGTCGCATCTATACCGAAAAACTCCTGCCCCCCTTGTCAGCATAAAACGTTTTTTTTTCAAAATGCCCTTTGGACCTTCTTTGGTTCCCCCTCAATTTTGACATGTTTTTGGCTCTTCCCTGTCACAGGCACTTGGCCCACCTACACAAGTGAAGTATCATTTTTATTGGGAGGCTTAGGAGAACGTTGGGTGGTAGAAAAAATTGTGCCGGTGGGAAATTTTTTATTTTTGGTAGCTAAATTTGAGGTTTACTGAGGATTCTGAGTAAAAAAACACTGGGGGATCCATGCAAGTCACACCTCCCTGGGCTCCCTCGGGTGTCTGGTTTTCAGAAATGTCTGGGTTTGATAGGTTTCTCTACATGGCGGCTGAGCCCAGGACCAAAAACGCAGGTGCACCACACAAAAACAGGTAGTTTTGTGAATGATAATTTTGATGCGTCCACGTAGTGTTTTGGGGCATTTCCTGTAGGGGCACTAGGCCTACCCAAACAAGTGAGGTACCATTTTTATTGGGCTATGTGGGGGAATGCTGGGTAGAAGGAAGTTTTTGGCTCCTCTCAGAGTCCAGAACTTTGCATCACCGAAACGTGAGGAAAAAGTTGCAAAATGTTGAGGTTTGCAAAGGATTCTGGAGAACAAAACCTGGTGGGAGCGCCATAAGTTACCCCATCCTGGGTTTTCCGAGGTGTCTAATTTCAGAAATGTCCAGGCTTGCTATGTTTTCCTAGGTGCCAGATGAGCTAGAGGCCAAATCCATAGCTAGGCACTTTGCCAAAAAACAGGTCAGTTTTCAGAAAATAAATTCTATGTGTCCATGTATTGTTTTGGGGTTTTTCCTGTCGCGGGCACAAGGCCTACCCACACAAGTTAGGTACCATTTTTTTCGGGAGACTTGGAGGAATGCTGGGTAGAAGGACATTTGTGGCTCCTCTCAGATTCTAGAACTTCTATCAATGTAATGTGACGAAAAAGTGTTATTTTTGCCACATTTTGAGGTTTGCAAAGGATTCTAGGTAACAGAACCTGGTGAGAGCGCCACAAGTTACTCCATCCTGGGTTCCTCAAGGTGTATAGTTTTCAAAAACGCACAGGCTTGGTAGGTTTTCCTAGGTGCTGGCTGAGCTAGAGACCAAAATCCACAGCTGGGCACTTTCCAAAAAACACATCAGTTTTCAATGTAAAAATGTGATATGTCCATGTTGCGTTTTGGGGCGTTTCCTGTCGTGGGCACAAGCCCTCCAACCCAAGTGAGGTACCCTTTTTATCAGGAGACTTGGAGGAATGCTGGGTGGAAAGAAATTTGTGGCTTCTCCCAGATTCCAGAACTTTCTATCACCGAAATGTGAGGAAAAAGTGTTTTTTGTCCAATTTTGAGGTTTGCAAAGAATTCTGGGTAACAGAACCTGGTGAGAGCCCCACAAGTCACCCCATTCTGAATTCCCCTAGGTGTCTAGTTTTTAAAATATATAGGTTTGCTAGGTTTCTCTAGGTACCGGCTGAGCTAGAGGCCAAAATCCACAGCTAGGCACTATACAGTACAAAAAACAGGTCAGTTTTCTTTGAGAAAATGTGATGTGTCCACGTTGTGTTTTGGGGCATTTTCTGTTGCGGGCACTAGGCCTACCCACACAAATGAGGTACCAAATTTATTGGAAGACTTAGGGGAATGCTGGGTGAATGGAAGTTTGTGGCTCCTCTCAGATTCTAGAACTTTGCAGCACCAAAATGTGAGGGAAAAGTGTTTTTTTGCCACATGTTGAGGTTTGCAGAGGATTCTGGGTAACAGAACCCAGTGAAAGTCCCACAAGTCACCCCATCCTAGATTCCCCTAGGTGTCTAGTTTTCAAAAATGCACAGGCTTGGTAGGTTTCCCTAGGTGCCGGCTGAGCTAGAGGCCAAACTACACAGCTAGGCATTTTCCAAAAAACATGTCAGTTTTCAATGTAAAAATTTGATGTGTCCAGGTTGCGTTTCCTGTTGCGGGCACTAGACCTACCCACACAAGTGAGGTACCATTTTTATCAGGAAACTCGGGGGGACACAGAATAGAAGAACAAGTGTTATTGCCCCATGTCTTTCTCTACATTTTTCCTTCTAAATGTAAGACAGTGTTTAAAAAAGAAGTCTATTTGAGAAAAGCCTTGTAATTCCTGTGCAGGTATGGGGACCCCGGAATTCAGAGATGTGCAAACAACCACTGCTTCTCAACACCTTATCTTGTGCCCATTTTTGAAATACAAAGGTTTCCTTGAGACCTATTTTTCACTCTTTATTTTTCAGCAAATGAATTGCTGTGTACCCGGTATACAATGAAAACCCATGGCAAGGTGCAGCTCATTTATTGGCTCTGGTTACCTAGGGTTCTTGATGAATCTACAGGCCCTATATATCCCCACAACCAGAATAATCCAGCAGATATAACGCTATATTGCTTTAAAAACGAAATATTAGCTGTATTTTGGCTAATATCTTGATCTCGTCTAGGTGAACCCACAAACTCTGGGTACCTCCAGAATCCCTAGGATGTTGGAAAGAAAGGACTCAAATTTGGCGTGGGTAACTTATGTGGACAAAAAGTTATTTGGGCCTAAGCGCAAACTACCCAAAATAGCCAAAAAACGCCTCAGCACCTGAGGGGGAAAAGGTCTGGCAGCAAAGGGGTTAAAATGCAATGAATGTCTGCGTCCACGACCCTTTCTGTGATTTTTTCATAGTGTGAGTCTTACACTTCGCCTCTTCTTATTCCATGAGTTTACTTTAGTGGAAATGGGTAGCCTCTTGCACAGTGTTTTTTACATTCTTTATGAATTCAAACGTTTCTAGCATCCCTGCGCTGCTTGTTTGGCCTGTGTGTACCAACTGACACTCTTGCACATGCCTTCATAACACGTGCGGTTTTTACCATGATCCGGTTGGGTAGCCCACCAACTGTCTTTACATTGTCTTCATTTTTCAGGAGGTGATACTTCCAGAAACGGACACGCTGCTCCAGGTGAGGCTTACCAGTGAGACGTACAGAAGTATCATCACAACCACACTTTTTTTCTGATCTCCCTCTCCGTATTTATTCTGAAACCCCTCTGGCTCACCCAGGTGATGCTCCTCAAATACGACAGCTTGAACTCCTCCTTGTGAAACGATAATCTTCGAGACATCTATTTTGTGCCTTAAGTTGCTCAATTATGCTGCTGCCTGTCTTAAACAAACAGGCACCTCCTACGCCCCTCTTCACTCTCAATTTTATACGTAATCTGCATTCTATTAAACTCTTAAACTGTATAAATCATTTATTTATAGAATGAACCAGTAGTGAGACAGATTACCTTCTCTACCAGTCTGCTCCACTGTCACTTGTGACTGCCTCAGAGCACTGGCCCATATTGTTCTCAAAATTCTCTTTACTTTACATAGTTCCCTGTCTCCCCGTGAACTGATAAGGTCACTGACTGTTTTCTAACTTCCATTGTACTGAATGCTATCCTTTTTCGTGTGAGTTAAACAAAATTGCCATCCGATTTAGCTGTCTTTAAATGACATATTGCGAAAAGGTGCCTGCGGACCCTAACAACCAAGGTATTGTACTATCTTTCCATTTACTTAGTCCAATAAAAGTTATCACAATCTGGAATTATTTTATTGCTAGACTGAACTAAGGTTCACTTTAACCTTCATGTGCAATATCTACCATTACACAAACATTCCATGGCTTTATTACATCATGTAAGCACTGGAAGTGCTAATTTAAGTCACCGGGACATATTTTGGCTACCTGGTGACTTAAGTAGCTGAGAACAGGAGCAGTGGAAGTTTAGCACCCCAACGTAAAGCAGCTAAAACAACAAACAACACAACCTGTATAACACAATGCAACACTGAAGAACAACACATAACAGGTCACTAAAACAACAAATGAACACCTCATGAAAATGTAACACAACAAATATGCACTGATATTCTTGTCACTGTTCCTGTCAAATACTCAGTTGTACAAAAATCTGCTTCCATGATACATTGGTAAACGTTGTTTGCAAGGAGCAAGCACTGCCTAACTTACCACGAAGGACATTCATAAACGTACCAGCCTGTTTCCTACCACAAGGCTGCTCAATACGTTTGAAATTATTAACTGCAGGAAGATTTTCAATGACTTTACTAAAGTTTAGATGAATCATGACCTCTGTTCCGCTTTTAGCACTTTTCAATTTTTCTTTGCCATGCAGTTAAAAAAGGTTCGTCTGATGCGAGACCCTCTTATGAATCCATGCTGCCGCTTAACCTACAGCTCGGTTTCTAAAGTGTCGTGAGTAATCATTTCCTAATAAGAAGTTACCTATTGCATTGATCCCATGAAAATAAAGGAAATAGCATAGAAAAACATAACGAACCCCTCATTTTCACTTTTGGAGTATATCATAGTGCCATACGTTTCTATAAAAATAAATTACTGGAATAATGATCGTCAAAATAAAGAAAATACACCCCTTATTCCCACCTTAGTACTGCATATTCTTTCTCGTTTTGCTTTGAAGATATGGCGGTGAATCAGCGAGAGACATGTTAAGTCCTACAAGTCTCACATCCATGAAACAGCGACAGTCTGTATGAAAGCATCATATATACCGAATGCCAGAGATTACATCAAAGACTGCTGCAAATCTTTGTACTCTTACACTAACTGAATGAAATGCTAATGCAGTTTAAACACGATTTCAAAACTTTAAATAACTTTAGTCATCTATGTAGGCACTTCAGCAAAATATTATCTAAGTGCTGTTATTTTTATGGAATCCAAACATATTTGCTTCTTTTATCTGTTATCTCTGTTCACCACCAAGCTTCTGTGTATGCTAAAGTGTATTCCATTATAATGAAATTTATTATATTCACCCCATGCAAAGACTCTTCATCTTATTGTCAACTACCCCAGGCTTTAAATTCAAGTAGAGAGCCTCCATCTAAGACTTTGTTTTATCAGCCTTCTAGGAAAATGTTTCAAACTAGAATTAAGCGGCAATGGAGGAAAGATCTCTCGGGTCTATTAGTTCGTAAGGTCAAATCCTCCTCCGCGGTAAGCCCCAGCTCTCCTGGCTACGCCGGCACCAATCTTTCTACTTCAGACTCTTGGGCCCATATTTATACTTTTTTAACGCCGCATTTGAGTCATTTTTTGTAAGTTAGTACTGTTTTTGCGTCAAAAAGCAGCGCAAATGCGGTGCTAAAAAAGTATAAATATAGGCCTTAGATTCTCTAGTTTAAGACCAGAGTCTGGAGTCATCTCATGCCATGGCTTAGGTCTCTACTCAAGAGAGAGGTCATATTTTGGAAGCCTCTGACCTTGGTACAGAATAGACAGTGCTACCTGTCCTGGTGGCGGAGGGGAGAGGGGGACTGGTGTCTACTCTGCTGTAAGGTGCCTAAGGTGATGGTATGCCAGGTTAGGCATTGACCTCATGGGCTTCAAACACTAGGGCCCATATTTATACTTTTTGATGCAAATCAGCGCTAGGGCAGATTTGCGTCAAAAAGCTTACCATCGGCTAACGCCATTCCAATGCGCCAGCCAGGTGCCTTATTTATGGAATGACGTTAGCCAGCTCTGCGACCTGGTTAACGTCAAAATAAATGACGGTTACCAGGCAGCGGCGGCGAAGGGAAGACTGGGGGTTGTGTGCCAATGAATTGTGCAAGTCAGGTTAGAGTCAAAAATATTGGCTCTAACCTGACTTGCGCCATTTTTTGACGCACAACCCCCATGGAAATGACTCCTGTCTTAGCAAAAGACATGTAAGGGGACCCAAGTTATCCCCTTGCCCCATGCCACTTAAAAAAATAATAATACTTACCTGCACTTACCTGCACTCAACATGGATAGGTCCTCCCATCCATGGGTGTTCTCCAGGGGTGGGCGAGGGTGGCCGGGGGTGTCCCTGGGTGCAGGGAAGGGCACCTGTGGACCGCTTCCATGGTCTCCTACCATGGAATTGAGCCCACAGGTCCCTTAACGCCTGCCCTGACCCAGGCGTTGAGAAATTTGCGTAAAAAAAATGACGCAATCTGGCACGAACAGGAATAAATATGGGCCTAGGTTCAGATGATTCTGTTCAGGATGGAAACTCGTTAGTGGATCTCTTGGTAGTCATTACCTTTGCTTGTAAACACTTAAGGTTGTCTTCCTGGTGGCCATTACTCATCACATTGGTGAGTTTGGGGCCCTCCTGTCGAACCCTCCTTTTTCTAGGGTCCTTGAGCATGGGTGGTGCTTAGACTTCATTCTGAATTATTGTCTATAGTTGCCACTTTGGCTCACGACGAGCTGGAGATCATTTGCATGTTTTTATCTCTCCCACCTTTCCATTGGAGGAATTGCTGCATACTTTGGATGTGAGGCAAATAGACTTGATTTACCCAGACTATTCTATGACTTTTCACTCTTCTGAACACCTGTTGTCACTTTTACAGTGTATGAAACACAGCTGCAAGGCTTCAAGTTTGTTGTTCAGTTGCCGTAATATTGAATCAAAAATATTGTGGGACACAAATATTGTGCCAGAAATATCATGGAACAGAATTTATAAGTTAAGAAAATATTCTTTAAAATATAGTTCTATGTAATAGTGTTTTTTAAATTATTTTGCTTAAGTTTTAATAGTTTTTGTTTTGTAAGTTATTTTTTCAATATTGAGTGTGTGCAATGTTTTCACTATTTTTTATCTGGTAATATATTCAAGAATTCAACCTCTCCACAGTCCCCAAACTCCCCAATATTCACGCCCCCCTTCACAAACACACACCTGCATACACACACCCATTCCCACATGCATCCACGCATGCATACATCCATTCATACACACATCAGCGCACACTTACAAACATACACCCAGACACTAATTCACATCACACAACATACATGCACTCACACCTCCATACATGCACATATGCATTCCAACATGAAACACACACCCGCATTCACGCACACCCCTACACACACACACAACACCCCTGACCCTCCTCCCCTGTCCGAGACCCAACTTGCCTTCATCCAGGTAGTCCTCTGGCAGAAGACGGGACGGGGCACTGCTGCCTGCAGCAGCCTCCGCCAGCAGAACACCGCCAGGCCGAATTATTTTTCATAATATGGCTGGCGGCGGTCTACTGGTGTGGCTCTGCTGCTGGCAGCACCGCCACCTTACCACCATCCGGCGGCATGGCCATAGCCGGATTTCCGCCATTCTTCTGGCGGAAATCCAGCTGTGGTCATAATACTGCGGACGGCTGGTAGCCGTTGCGTCGGTCTTTGGCGGCTGCTGCCGCGACAGTAGGCGTTTTTTACCGCCAATGTCATAATGAGGGCCTAAATGTTATATTTTTTATATTATATGTATTTTTGATGCGTTTTAAATAAATATAGTTTTTAAAGTTAAAATGCAATATACTTATCTATTTTGTGACAATATTTTACTCTTCTGTATCTTTGTAGTCAATGTTTTCTTTTGTTTTTTACATGAAATGTATGTAAAGTTGATTTTCTTGTCCTTGTTTTTGGCTATAATTTTATTTTTTAAATATTTTTGGCTCCGATATTTTTTCATATAATCATTTAGTAAATTCACTTCATGATTGCTTGAGTTTATTTACTGGCTGGTGTCTCTCTTTTTAAAGGGATTTAAGGTAGGTCACCTAGAGATTGTCTGCATCCTAATCTGAAATACGGGGGTCTTGTTAGCTGAGATCTGTAAAACAGCAAAATGGGCCTTCTCTTTTACTTGTGTTTGTCATTAATGGCTTTCAAGTCTGGAGCGTGAAGGAGTTTTTTGTTTGCCAAAGATAGTACTAAATTTATGCTTCCTTGGATTTCTTGTGCTTTACTTGTACTAATAAAGCTGCTGATTAGTTGCAGGATTGGTGACTTTCTGTGTTTTTTTATATTTGAAGGTTGGTGTTCCTTTGGTACTCCTCATAAGAAATAACTCTGACAAAGATGAGGTTGTAGGGGTTACTGATTGGATATTTTCATTACTAGTCTTTACTCTTAGTCCAACTAGTCCAAGTCACCGTCATTATGAAATGTTACCCCTGCCTCCTGTGAGAACGTGCCTCCTTTGACATGGTTAGCCCCCACTTTTTGCCTGGTATATGATGTGGTTTCAAAGTTTTAAGTGCCTTGGGGCCCTGCTACACAGGTTCCAAGGGCCAGATCTGTTTCCCAAAACTGCTGTGATGCATTGGCACAATTGGCAACATCTTTTGGTGCTACTATGAGTTCCTTGTACATGGTACTTAGGTTCTCGGGGCATGGGGTACTAAGGGTAGGCCCCTGAAGGCAGCAGCACAGATTGTGCCAGCTTTAGGGACCCTGCATCCACGTGCACTCAGCCCTGCAATTGGAGGCCGAGTGTCCTTGTGCAATCCTAAAATGCAAACATGACATGGAACACAGCCTGTGTGACATGTCCGCTAAACACGGCATGCAATATAGGAAAGCCACCCCTCTGGCAAGCTGTAGAGCCTAAGGCAGGGTACACCATACTGCATGAGTGGGCATAGGTGCATGAGCAATATGCCTCTACTGTGTCCTTCCAAACCTGGGACATAGTAAATGTGCAGAGCAGACATTTTAAATACATGTGCTGGACACCGGTCATTATGAGTTTCACAGTTACATGATGGCCACTCTGAACCCTGTTTTTTTTGGTATCAAACAACTCAGAACAACAAATCGAAACTGGTACCAGTATTGTATTTATTGCAGAATGTACTCAGGGGCCACCTTAGAGGTGACCTGTGCAAAGCTAACCAGACCTGGCATGATTGCTGGCTGGTCACAACCAGCCTGCCACCACCAGACAAGATTCTGGATCCCTTCCATGAGGGCCTTTGCTGTCTGGGACCAGAAAACAAAGCCCTTCCTGAGCAGAAATGTTTACACCTTGTTAGAAATGGGGTTTCTAGTTAGCAGAGGTATCCACCCTTGTCCAAGTAGGGACCACAATCCTAGTCAGGGAAAGTCACAATCCAATCCAAATTATCCTGTGCCCACCCTCCAGCAGCTTGGCACTGAGCAGTCAGGCTTAACTTAAAAAGCAATGTGTGAAATATTTGTGCAGAACCTATCCCACAACACAGTGAAAACACCACAAAAACACCACACAGGTTTATCTGAAAAAAATACTGTTGAAACGAGGAAAATCACACAAGCAAAGTTATGAATTTTTAAAGATTAAATCCAACTAAATTGCCTAGAAACACAATAGCTCTGACTGGGACTCTCATGGTATCATTGACGGAGTCATTCCTAACAATCCGACACCAGTGGTGTTGGTCACGCAATCACACGGACCCCCAGGTACAATACTGTAGCAAGTTGGCTCTGTATATACTATATCAAAGCGAGAGATAGTGTGCACATAGCCCAAGGGTTCCCCTTAGAGATTGATAGCGGCAATATCAGATAATACTAATGCTCTATTTTGTGGTAGTGTGGTCGAGCAGTAGGCTTATTACAGGGTAGTGTTAAGCATTTGTTGTACACACACAGGCAATAAATGAGAACACATACTCAAAGACTTAAGTCCAGACCAATAGGTTTTTATATAGAAAAATATATTTATTTTTAGAACCACAAGATTCAGATTTTAGGTAAGTACATAAATTGTAAGGTACTTTACATAGGTAAGTATAGAACTATGATTTAAAACAGTAGTTTTTGGAAAATGGGTTATTGGTAAGGGCAGGTAGGTACCTACACTTAGCAATAAGCCACTAACCTCCACTAAGGTCCAGTTAGGTCTCAGTAAATTAAACCCAGCTCAACCCTTGGTAGCTTGGCAACGAGCATCAAGGCTTAACTTAGGAGACAGAGTGTAAAGCATTCAAACATCACAAAACAGTAATTAAATAAAACACAGGAAACAGTTAAAAAATCCAAAAACAATTTATAAAAATAGATTATATTTTTATCTTTAAAATGACACCAAAACGAATAAAATCGGATAAGGGGAACCGGAGATATGAATTTTTAAAGAATTCTTTTTTTTAGTGTCTAGAAACAAAAAGCGCCAATCGGGTCATCTGGTTGCACCTCGACTGGGGCAAAGTCAAAGTTTAAGGCCGACCACGATGGAGCCCTGCTCGACTACAGGCCGTGGGAGGCCTCGGTTAAAAGTTTACCTTCACACTTAGGCGGTCATTCTGACCGCCATGCGGTCACCGCCATTTGGCCGCTCCGCGGTCAAAAGACCGCGGAGGCCATTCTGGCTTTCCCGCTGGGCCGGCGGGCGCCCGCCAAAGGAGCGCCCGCCGGCCCAGCGGGAAAGGCCCTGCAACATAGAAGCTGGCTCCGAATGGAGCCGGCGGTGTTGCAGGGGTGCGACGGGTGCAGTTGCACCCGTCTTCAGCGGGACGAACCTGCCAGTCCAATCCGACCTCCTGCAGCCCTTCTCCGGATACGCAATGTGGGAATCCTCGGTGGAGATTTTTACCTTCGGACGTAGTCATTTTTTCGAGGTGAAAATCCTTTGACCGGGGTAAACCTGGATCTTGATCCGACGTCCCTGGAGCACTCCTCGGATACGCTGGCTGGGAGGTCCTGGTCAACTTTATACCTTCCGACTTAGTCTCTTTTTCTGAGATTTTCTTTACCGGGACGAACCAGCAAATCAGGCCGGGTCGCGGTTGAGGCAAGCCAGCTAGAGTTGCCGCGGCGGGTCGGTCCCTCTATGGAGCTTTTTTACAAAAGTTCTCCAAACTTCTGGGGCTTCTCCCAGATGTCCTTTTAAGGTTCTTTTGAGGTCCACTGCTCACCCCAAGGGTCCAGAAGTTCTGAGATGGTCCTTGGGGGTGTGCACTATAACTCCCAGAATGCACCTGGCGCAAACTCCTTTTTGGCCACTAGGCAGTGGCCAGCTGGTTGATTTCTTCAGGAGTTGGTGCAGGGGACTCTGGATAGCAATTTTTCACCTGTAGCAAACAGGGAGTCCCTCCTTGAACCAGTTGAAGCCAGGCAAAGTCCTTCTTGTGGTGAAGCCCAAGTGTGCAGCTGGTGCAGTCCTTCTGAGTGCAGGCTCCAGGTGCAGGCCAGGGGTCCAGCAGGGCAGTCCTTCTTCTCCTTTGGTTCTTCCTTGTTGGAATCTGATGGGGATCTGAGGTGTGGGTGCAGGTCTGCCAGTTTTATCCTTGCTCCTGGGTGAAAAGCAGGGGGGTCCTGGTTCTCCAATCAGGTGCAGGGTCCTTCCCCCTGTGATGACCACTTCCTGGGAAGTGTGGCAAAAATCAATCCCAGGAGGCAACGTCCTCCAAAAATCCATCATGGCTGAATCTGATTTTTGGAGGTTACAAATGGCTGAGCCCACCCACTGGGGTGGCTGAAAATCATAAACACACCCATTTCCTGCCCTCTCCTAATCTAATCAAGGGGCACCTAGTTGTCTGGGGTTGCAGGATGTGGAGGTGTTGCTGGTTGCTCCAAATGTCCTTCTCTGCCTTTGAAGACCAGTTTGGCAGCCCTCCCCCTTCCTGCCTCACCATCTGCTGAGGGGAGATTCCTTCCCACAGGCACATTCCTTTGTGTGAAGCCAGGCCACTTCACACCTCATCAAGGCAGCTTGGCCAAGCTGCTAGAGGCTGGCCAATCAGAGCACAGCAGCAAAAATAACGCAGGGCTGAAATTGGCAACTTTTCAGGTAAAGTTTAAAACTCTTTACCTGAACAAGTTATATTAAATCCAACAACTGGAAGTTGTGGGATTTATTACAACAATTAATTTGATACCAAATTCTTGGTATGCACAATTTAAGGAGACTTTAAAAATTAAAATAAAGTCTTCCCATTCTAGCCTATGAAGGCCATTTACTACAATGAGGGAAAAACGAATTTGGCTGTTTTTACCTCACCAGGGCTTACAAAACTATTTTTATAAAGTCCCTGCTTATAGTTACATGGCACCCAGCCCTAGGGGCACATAGGGCACATCTTAGGGGTGACTTATATGTAAAAATAAGGTAGTTTAAGACTTTGGAACAACTTTTAATTCCAAAGTCGAATTTGCATATAACTTTAATTTTAAAGCAGCCAGCAAGGCAGGCCTGCCTTTAAAATGACACTGGGCACCTCAGCAGAGCACCTATGGGTGCACTACCTATGCTGTGGTCCCTAAACCTACATGCCCTACCATATACTAGGGACTTATAGGTAGGTTAACTTAGCCAATTATAATTAGCCTAATTTGCATCCATTTTACACAGAGCTCAGGCCCTGGGACTGGTTAGCAGTACCCAGGGCACCATCAGAGTCAGGAAAACACCAGCAAAAAGTGGAAAATGGGGGCAAAACGTTAGGGGGCCTCTGCAATCAGCCCTGTTTTCTCATACAAGCCCCCCCCCCAGCCCACACGCCCAGGAGACTCAGCCCAACCCTGGGAGAGTCTTCCTGGCTTGTTAGGCGAGGAAGACAGTAAAGAAAAACTGGCTGTCCCTTTGCATGGCCTACTCTGCCTTACATCCTCCTGCCATGGCCACTCCCTCTGGGTAGTGAAGCCATCCCAACAGTGAAAGGACCCATCTCAACCTGAAACTTCCCTCTAGGGGGGTCTTCCTCCTCTCTCTCTGCCAACTTGGGTAGTGAGGTGCCCACCTTCCCTACTCCTAAGTTTGCTAGGGCAACACCTAGCTTACCCAAAGAGGTCACCCAACACTTGAGCAACCCCACCATGACCCACAGGATCAGGGGGCCTACTTTGCTATTGGCCCTGGGGTCTGCCTACCAGGCCAAGTACAGTGCTGCCAGGAATGCTAGCACCCAGCAGAGGCTACTGACAGCTGTCAGTACCCAGAACCACACCCTAAGCTCTCCACTGACAGGTGGCTGAGCTGCTTTAGGGGCAACTGTGGGGTCCTGGCACCTCTCTTGCTGTCTAGTGTGGGGGGCTACCACCTCCTGTGGCAGAAACCCTTCTTCCACTCTCCCTTCTGACAGTGCAGGGGCAACACCCTGCATCTGGACAGCTGCCTGACTACTCAGGACTTCCTTGGGGTCAGGTGAGGCCTCACTAGTGCCAACTCTGGGCTCCCACCCTACTGGGGCAGAAGGCAATTGGCTCCCTGGAACTCTCTTTAAGAGTGGCCTACCCTTCCTTTTCTTCTTTCCTTTTCTTGGGGACCCCTGTCTCCTAACTGTAGGGACTGACTCCCCATGCCTTTGGTTTGGGGGGGCACCCTGGGCGACCGCCCCATCTGGGATCAGACTCACCTCTGGGAGGTCATTGCCCAGGATACAATCTAGGGGGAGGTCAGCACTGACTACCACCCTAAACCAGTCAAGGATACCCTCCCTCCTTATGGGGCACTATGGCTACAGGTTTGGAGGTGACCTCCCCTGTGGCTATCCTAACTTTCCTAGTCTCTCCTGGGACATACATGTCTGGGGTCACTAACCGGTCACTCACTATAGTGTGACTGGCACAGGTGTCTCTCAGGCCAGTGGTAGGGATCCCATTCACCTCAAGGGGGTGGAAGTGCCTACTCCCACCCTCAGGGATCACCAGCTTACCATCTGGTCCTGTCTCCCAGCTCAATGATAGGAGGACTTCATCATCTGAGGAGTCCTCCTCCATAGCTACACTGGACAGCCCAGTGCTAACCACCTTCTTTGGACAGGCTGCATCTCCTCTGAAATGACCTGTCTGCTGACAGTCAAAGCAAGCCTTACTGTCCAAGAGCTTTTTTAACCCTGGGTCTCCCTGTCACTGGTTGTCAGAATGGGAGTGGGATTTACTCTCCTCCTTCTTAGGGTTCTGGGGTACAGAGGGAGTCTCTGTGGTGGGCTTACCACCTCCCTCCTTAGGTTTTTGGGGACCTGACCCCTCCTTCTTGGAGTCTCCCCCCTGGGACTTGACCACTCATCAGCTGCCTCCCCTAGCTCTCTAGGGTTGGTCAGCTTAGAGTCCACTAGATGCTGGCGTAACCTTTCTTGGGTACCATTGGTCAAGATGTGCTCTCTCATGATCAGATTCTATAACCCCTCATAAGTATTTACTTTGTTACCAATAATCCAGCCCTCTAGTGCCTTAAGTGAGGTGTCTACAAAGTCAACCCAAGACTGGGTACTGACCTTCTGGGTGTCCCTGAACTTCATTCTATACTGCTCTGGGGTCAGACCAAACTATTTGGTTAAGCACCTCTTCATACTAGGGTATGAATCTGCTTCCTCCCCCCTTAAGGTCAGAAGCCTATCCCTCCCTGAGTTGGGGACCAACTCACACAAAAGGGAACCCCAGTATTGAGGCCTAACCCTTCTCATTTGGAGTGCCTTCTCAAAGGCCTCCAACCACTTGTCTATATCATCCCCCTCTACATAAGCAGGAACCACCCCCTTGGGTAATCTGGGGCAAACCCCTCACCCATGGACACCTCAACTTCTCTGTCGCTGCCACCATCTCTTTTCTCTTTCTTTGCCCACTTCTTCTTTTCTAGGGCCAGCTTCTGTGCTTCCAAAGCTATAAATGCTAGCTGGGCCTCCAGCTCTCTTTCTCTGAGGGACAGGTTCTCTCCTCCTGAAGGGACCCCCTCCCCCCAACTAGCTTTGGGACTGCCCCTAGTGACTGTATGTAATGAGGACCGGTCTTCCTCATTCTCACTTAGGCTCAGATGCCCTCCCTCCCCTGAGTGGTTAGAGCTAGCATCCTCCCCTACTTCTCCCTCCTCTGGAGCTTCCTCTGGGTCTACCTCTTGGGCCTCAGCCCATGCTGTCAGGGATTTGATCAGGACATGCTTCCTGAGGTCAGTGGTTGCAGGCAACCCTCTTTCAGTATACAACACCCTAAGCTGGACTACTGTCAGTGTGGATAGGCTAGCCAGATCAAGCTCCATGGTTCCCTAGTTTTGTGTCAACAAAAACCTTTTGCAAAAATTGGAAACAAGAATTTAGAAAAATCACAAAAATTCAATAATTGAAATTAATCCAAATTAAATATTAAAAAATGTTTTTGCACTAGGACAATTTAAAGGATTTTTTATTTGTTTTACTTAAAACTGTAACGTGATACTGATCACAAGTACAGGATCCCACCACTGCTCACCAAAAATGTTGGAAAATGGGTTATTGGTAAGGGCAGGTAGGTACTTACACTTAGCAATAGGCCACTAACCTCCACTAAGGTCCAGTTAGGTCTCAGTAAATTAAACCCAGCTCAACCCTTGGTAGCTTGGCAACGAGCATCAAGGCTTAACTTAGGAGACAGAGTGTAAAGCATTCAAACATCACAAAACAGTAATTAAATAAAACACAGGAAACAGTTTAAAAATCCAAAACCAATTCATAAACATAGATTATATTTTTATCTTGAAAATTACACCAAAACGAATAAAATCGGATAAGGGGAACCGGAGATATGGATTTTGAAAGATTTTTTTTTTTTTTTAGCACCTAGAAACAAAAAGCACCAATCTGGTCATCTGGTTGCACCTCGACTGGGGCAAAGTCAAAGTTTAAGGCCGACCACGATGGAGCCCTGCTCGACTACAGGCCGTGGGAGGCCTCGGTTAAAAGTTTACCTTCACACTTAGCCTCTTTTTTGAAGATTTTCTTCAGCGGGACGAACCTGCCAGTCCAATCCGACCTCCTGGAGCCCTTCTCCGGATACGCGATGCGGGAATCCTCGGTGGAGATTTTTACCTTCGGACTTAGTCGTTTTTTCGAGGTGAAAATCCTTCGACCGGGGTAAACCTGGATCTTGATCCGACGTCCCTGGAGCCCTCCTCGGATACGCTGGCTGGGAGGTCCCGGTCAACTTTTTACCTTCCGACTTATTCTCTTTTTCAGAGATTTTCTTTACCGGGACGAACCAGCAAATCAGGCCGGGTCGGTTGAGGCAAGCCGGCTAGAGTTGCCGCGGCGGGTCGGTCCCTCTAGGGAGCTTTTTTAGAAAAGTTCTCCAAACTTCTCCCAGATGTCCTTTTAAGGTTCTTTTGCGGTCCACAGCTCACCCCAAGGGTCCAGAAGTTCTGAGATCGTCCTTGGGGGTGCGGACTACAACTCCCAGAATGCACCTGGTGCAAACTCCTTTTTGGCCACTGGGCAGTGGCCAGTTGGTTGATTTCTTCAGGAGTTGGTGCAGGGGACTCTGGATAGCAATTTTTCCCCTGTAGCAAACAGGGAGTCCCTCCTTGAACCAGTTGAAGCCAGGCAAAGTCCTTCTTGTGGTGAAGCCCAAGTGTGCAGCTGGTGCAGTCCTTCTGAGTGCAGGTTCCAGGTGCAGGCCAGGGGTCCAGCAGGGCAGTCCTTCTTCTCCTTTGGTTCTTCCTTGTTGGAATCTGATGGGGATCTGAGGTGTGGGTGCAGGTCTGCCAGTTTTATCCTTGCTCCTGGGTGAAAAGCAGGGGGGTCCTGGTTTTCCAATCAGGTGCAGGGTCCTTCCCCCTGTGATGACCACTTCCTGGGAAGTGTGGCAAAAATCAATCCCAGGAGGCAACATCCTCCAGAAATCCATCATGGCTGAATCTGATTTTTGGAGGTTACATCTGGCTGAGCCCATCCACTGGTGTGGCTAAAAATCATAAACACACCCCTTTCCTGCCCTCTCCTAATCTAATCAAGGGGACACCTAGTTGTCTGGGGTTGCAGGATGTGGGGGTGTTGCTGGTTGCTCCAAATGTCCTTCTCTGCCTTTGAAGACCAGTTTGGCAGCCCTCCCCCTTCCTGCCTCACCATCTGCTGAGGGGAGATTCCTTCCCACAGACACATTCCTTTGTGTGAAGCCAGGCCACTTCACACCTCATCAAGGCAGCTTGGCCAAGCTGCTAGAGGCTGGCCAATCAGAGCAAAGCAAAAACAATGCAGGGCTAAAATTGGCAACTTTTCAGGTAAAGTTTAAAACTCTTTACCTGAACAAGTTATATTAAATCCAACAAATGGAAGTTGTGGGATTTATTACAACAATTTATTTGATACCAAATTCTTGATATGCATAATTTAAGGAGACTTTAAAAATTAAAATAAAGTCTTCCCATTCTAGCCTATGAAGGCCATTTACTACAATGAGGGAAAAATGAATTTGGCTGTTTTTACCTCACCAGGGCTTACACAACTATTTTTATAAAGTCCCTGCTTATAGTTACATGGCACCCAGCCCTAGGGGCACATAGGGCACATCTTAGGGGTGACTTATATGTAAAAATAAGGTAGTTTAAGACTTTGGAACAACTTTTAATTCCAAAGTCGAATTTGCATATAACTTTGATTTTAAAGCAGCCAGCAAGGCAGGCCTGCCTTTAAAATGACACTGGGCACCTCAGCAGAGCACCTATGGGTGCACTACCTATGCTGTGGTCCCTAAACCTACATGCCCTACCATATACTAGGGACTTATAGGTAGGTTAACTTAGCCAATTATAATTAGCCTAATTTGCATATCCATTTTACACAGAGCACAGGCCCTGGGACTGGTTAGCAGTTCTCAGGGCACCATCAGAGTCAGGAAAACACCAGCAAAGAGTGGAAAATGGGGGCAAAAAGTTAGGTGGCCTCTGCAATCAGCCCTGTTTTCTCACAGTAGTACACACAGTTTTGTTTAAAATGGCAATAAGCTATTTTAAAAGTGGACACTGCAAAAACCAACAGTTCATGGGGGAGGTAAATTTTGGTTAGTTTTTTAGGTACGTAAAGCACTTACTTGTTCAGTCTCCTGGGCATAGGCAGCCCACCGTTGGGGGTTCAGGGCAACCCCAAAGCCACCGCACCAGTGACACAGGGCCGGTGAGGTGCAGAGGTCAAAGGAGGGCCCAAAACACATAGGCACCTAACGAGAACAGGGGTGCTCCGGTTCCAGTCTGCTAGCAGGTAAGTACCTGCATCCTCGGGGAGAAGAAAAGGGGGGTTTTGTAGAGCACTGGGTGGGACATAGACAAGCACACATAACACACCCTCAGCGGCACATGGGCAGCCGGATGCCGTGTGCAAAGTAGGCTTCGGGTTTTGTACTGAAATCAATGGAGGGACCAGGGGGTCACTCTGGTGATGCAGGAAGGGCACAGGGGGGCTTCTCGGGCCAGCCCCCAACTGGGCTAGGATGAGGGACGCCTGCTGGTCACTCCTGCAGTGGTAGGTGGTTCCTCTCGATCCTGGGGGCTGCGGGTGCAGTGCTGGTCCAGGTGTCAGGTTCCTTTGTTACCAGGCAGTCGCGGTCAGGGGGAGCATCTAGATCCTCTCTGCAGGTGTCGCTGTGGGGGTGCAACGAGGTTGACTCAGGGTGCCCACGTTGTTGGAGTTGCCTGGGCGAACTCTCTGCGATGTTGGTTGTCCTGAACTCGAGCCGGGGGCATCGGGTGCAGAGTGTGAAGACTCACGCTTCTGGTGGGAACTTGGAGTCTCTTTAAAGTTGCTTGTTTTGTTGTTTCTGGACAGAGCTGCTGTCCTCGGGAGGTTCTTGGTCCTGTATGTGCAGGTCAGCCCTTTGAGTCCTCAGAGGTCGCTGGTTCCGCTGGATGCGTCGCTATGCAGGTTCTTCGAGTCTGGAGACAGGCAGGTAGGGCTGGGGCCAAGTCAGTTGTCTCTGTCATCTCTGTGGGGCTTTCAGGTCAGCAGTCCTTCTTCTTTCTTCAGGTTGCAGGAATCTGATTTCCTGGGTTCAGGGTCACCCCTAAATGCTACATTTAGCGGTGTGTTTAGGTCTGGGGGCAGTAGCCAATGGCTACTGTCCTTGAGGGTGGCTACACCCTCCTTGTGCTTGCTCCCTGAGGGGAGGGGGACACATCCCTATCACTATTGGGGGAATCCTCCAAAACCAAGATCTCCTCCGGATTTGCCACCAAAAGTGGGGGCTGTGTCCGAAGGGGCGGGCATCTCCACTAGCTGGGATGCCCTGGGGCGCTGCAACAACAGACATGAGCTTTTGAGGCTCATCGCCAGGTGTTACAGTCCTCCAGGGAGAGGTGAGAAGCACCTCCACCCAGTGCAGGCTTTGTTCCTGGCCACAGAATGACAAAGGCACTCACCCCATGTGGCCAGAAACGTATCTGGTTGTGGCAGGCTGGCAGGAACTGGTCAGCCTAACACTAGGAGTTGGACTGGTATACAGGGGGCATCTCTAAGATGCCCTCTGTGTGCATTTTTTAATAAATCCCACACTGGCATCAGTGTGGATTTATTGTGCTGAGAAGTTTGATACCAAACTTCCCAGATTTCAGTGTAGCCATTATGGAACTGTGGAGTTCGTAATTGACAGACTCCCAGACCATATACTATTTATGGCTACCCTGCACTTACAATGTCTAAGGTTTGGCTTAGACACTATAGGGCCATAGTGCTCATGCAACTATGCCCTCACCTGTGGTAAAGTGCACCCTGCCTTAGAGGGGTGACTTACCTATGCCACAGGCAGCGGGGTGTTAGCATGGCACCCTGAGGGGAGTGCCTTGCTGGCTTAGTCATTTTCTCCCCACCAGCACACACAAGCTGTGAGGCAGTGTGCATGTGCAGAGTGAGGGGTCCCCAGGGTGGCATAATACATGCTGCAGCCCGTAGAGATCTTCCCTGGCCACAGGGCCCTTGGTCCCAGGGGTACCAGTTCCAAAGGACTTATCTGTGTGCCAGGGCTTTGCCAATTGTGGGAACAGCGGTACAGTTTAGGGAAAGAACACTGGTGCTGGGGCCTGGTTAGCAGGATCCCAGCACACTTTCAATCATAACTAGCATCAACAAAAGGCAAACAATTAAGGTGTAACCATGCCAAGGGAGGCATTTCCCTACAAGTACCTTTTGAAAATGAAGAACAAGTACATTGCATGGAGTCAGAAAGAGGCATCGCTGGAGTTAGTTTGGCGTCAGTCCCTTAGAGCTTCCAAGGAAAGAGGCGTCGGTTCCGCACTGTGAAGCAGGTGGAGGCGTGGCGTCGGTTCAGATCAGATAAAGGAGGATGCAGCGTTGTCCGTGATGCATTGATTCCTTGTCACGTAGCAGGTTCGCTGATTCCGGTCCATCAGGGTGTGATGTATCGACTTCGCAGTGTCGCAGTGACCCTGAGTGACATGAGCGGAGTTGCAGCAATGTCGAACTTGTGTTGCAGACTGCAGCTGTTGCTCGCAGCAAGGTCCATGGAACAGGACCAGGCTGCTGCATCGCTGGCATCCCTGAAGTCGTTCCAGGGTCGCTGGATTTGGGTACTAGCAAAAAAGCTAGTAGTTGAAGTCTTTGCTGTCCCTGAGACTTCAGAACAGGAGGCAAGCTCAATCCAAGCCCTTGAAAAGCACTTTTTGGGGAGGGCAGAGTCCTTTCAGCACAGTCAGAGGCCAGCAAGCCAGCAGGCCAGCATGGCAGCAGTCCAGCAGTCCTTCTCAGCAAAGCAGTCCAGAGAGTCCTTTGGACAGCCAGGCAGGTCTTCTGACAGAGTCTAGGTGAAGGGTCAGAAGGGTCTGAGTTGGTGGGGTCAGAGACCCAGTTTATAGACCCAAAAATGCCTTTGAAGTGGGGGAGACTTCAAAGAGTGGTTTTGACGTGCACAAGTTCCCCTTTTAGCACAGTCCTGTCTGCCAAGGTCCGGTGGGGGGTTCTCAGTCCTTTGTGTGACGGCAGGCCACTGGCCTTTGAAATATAAGTGTCAGGCCCTCCACCCTTCCAGCCCAGGAAGACTCATTCAGTATGCAGATGAATGCAGGCCTGGCTGAGTGCCCTGTGTTTGTGGTTGTCTGGGTGAAATGCACAAGGGAGCTATCAAACTAGCTCAAACAAGACATTGATTGGAGATGAACTGGAAGACACAGATGGTTTTAAGTGAAGAGAAATGCTCACTTTCTAAAAGTGGCATTTCTAAAATAGTAATATAAAATCCAACGTCATCAGTAAGCAGGATTTTCTATTACCACTCTGGCAGTACTAAATATGACCTGGTTACACCTTTCAGATCAGAATCTACCACTCAAGAAATATATGAGGGCAGGCCTAATGCTAGTCTATGATAGAAGCAGGTCTCACAGTAGTGGAAAACAAGTGTAGGAGTTTTGCACTACCAGGACATATAAAAAACATATGTACATGTCCTGCCTTTTAACTACGTAGCAACCCTGTCCTATGGGATACCTAGGGCCTACCTTAGAGGTGACTCATATGTAGAAAAAGGGGAGTTTAAAGCTTGGCAAGTACTTTTAGATGCTAAGTTGAAGTGGCATTGAAACTGCACACATATGCCTTGCAATGGCAGGCCTAAGACATTGTTAAGGGGCTACTTATATGGGTGGAACAATCAGTGCTGCGGGACCACTAGAAGCATTTCATTTACAGGCCCTGGGCGCATATAGTGCACTTTAATAGTGACTTATAAGTAAATCAAATACGTCAATTGGTGATGAACCAATGTTACCATGTTTAATGGAGAGAGCATATGCACTTTAGCACTGGTTAGCAGTGGTAAAGTGTGCAAGATTCCTACAACTAGCAAAAACAGTGTCAGAAAAGTGGAAGGAGGCAGGCAAAAAGTTGAGGGATGACCACCCTATGGCTGTCAGGTCTAACAAACCTCCTCCCCCAGGAATGTGCAGTACCCTGCCTGCGAGGTTCAATGGGTTTGCCGCCCTTGAAACTTAACCCCCAGCCCGGCTGCTGGCATCAGTTGGCCACCCCGATGCAAACCTTCACTTTTGGCGGAAGCAACTGTAGGAAAATGCACAAAGATTAGGAGTAGGAGCCACCCCCTGCTTGCACCACCCCTAAGGTATAGCAGGCAAGATGGCCTCTGTATTTCATTTTCCTCCATCTCGCATGGTAGAAAAATAGCCAATCGGAGTCACGGATTTGACTTCTCCCCTCAGAAAGTGGTCACATAGTAGGTGTAGCAACCCTAAGGTAGATGGCCTATTGGCCACTACTAGCTATTCCCCTAAATTCCCACCTACTGCAATGTTTAGTGGGCATCCCTAGACCTGCAGATCAGATTCAACGGACACAAGGAGACCAGGGAAAAAGAATACCCAAGGCTCGATAACTGAAGTCCTGCTATAGAAAGGGACCAAACTCTGCCTGCTGCACCCAGGACTTGCCAATCGCTGCTGACGGGTTGACTGGACATCGGACAGACTCTAAAAAACCCTAGAGGACCTCCAACCTTCTGAAAATTGCCAAGAATCTCCCTCCAGAGAGAAGGCATCACTTCCTGCAACCTACAAGCAAGAACAAGTGAAGTCCAGTTCACTTATTGGCCGCTGACTAAGGGACCGGATGGCACAGCTGGAACAAATTTCACTCTACAGACCCAGGGGACAAATCCTGAAAGTGTGCCAAGTTTGGTGGCACTGTGACCTCCAGTGGCTGAACCGTGCACCAGCCAGGGGCACCCAGAAAATAATTCCACTCTGGATTCTCCGTGGACTAGAAGCAAGCACCAGTCAAAGGGCTGCAGGACACTCAAGACCCACCTACCAGAGAGGCCCTGCTGGCTTGCAATACACCCTCTAAGTGACCAGCCCCCTGGTTCCACAGGCTCCTTTGCACACAGCTCTTGGCTGACATATCTGCTCTGCACCCAGCCTCCCTGGTCCCTGTATTAGAGAACCAACTTTGCTCTAGGGGTCCCCCACCCCTTGCAACCTCTACACTCCAGGAGGACCCACCAGACACCTTTAAGTTTGCCTGTGCAGCGCATTTCTAAGTGATCCCCCTGGCCTGTCCTGCACCAGCTCCAAGACGTTCAGCCACTGCTCCCGCTCAAACTGGGAACCAGCCAAACTTCTCAGGCTGGCCCACAGGCATCTAGATGACGTCAACCTAAAACCAGAAGGTGACATTTGTGAAAACACTGCCTGATTTAAAGTTTTCTTCTGTTGATTCCTATAGTGTGTAATTACGCACAAAAAGACTGTTTTTGCTAAAGTTTGAAAAATCATAACTTAAAAAGTACTTATTTGATTTAGATGATCTTGGTCTTAAGAATTTTATAAAAATCTGAAGTATTTTTGTAAATTGGTCTTGAGCTATTCTTTTGACTGTGCCAATATTTATTGCTACTGTGAGTACAATACACTTAGCAGTTCTCCAAGATTGGCCTAACTGCTCGAGCAAGCTACCACAGAAATTATAGCATTAGGTGGTCTGGTTTTTACCTTTGTAAACCAACATGGGGTTGCTCGGACTCTGTACAGTGCACATAATTTTTGTACACTATATAGAAAGTCAGCCGCCTACACCTCCTGCACCCACCATTTTTCTTCAGGCATTTAAAATGTCTTGGGTTTGTCAGGGAAAAAAATTTGAAATTCTAGCAAGACATAGCATCAAACCGAATGAGAGGCGCTGGCATCCTGAGCATTCTACCAAGTTAAGAGTAAAGATGATTGCTGGCAAGCGATTGCGTCATTACGGCATGCTACATTTTTCTTTCATTTCTGGTCAATATGTAGAAACGTCATAGTGTTTTGACTTTATTACTTTAATTATAGCACCTGAGTGTATTTGAATTGGCCTTCTGTTCGCTCATGGTTTACACTGCACATTTCTCATAGTGTTTATTTTATTTACGACTCCCAGTGTCCTAAATGAGAGCGCACCCAGCATCTAAGACAACAGAAAAAACAAAAAACAAAGTGCCATATTACACAAATTGCGCTTGAGCTGGTGCATATTCCACTGACATTTATACATTACATTGATGCAGCTCTCTCTCTGGAATGACAGTCTAATGCCGTTATGAATAACATTGGCAATTTTGTCAGAATTTTAAAAGGATGTTCTCTTACTTCAGCTTCCCCCACAAATTTCAAGCGACAGCTACTTTTGAACTATGCTAGTTTATGCCAATGAGTCCAGGAATCTCTCATAAATATGTGAAAATGGGTGTGAAACACATGAGCCTCTCTTCTTCTCCACTTGAAACATGGGACCACATTACAGCTGCACAGGCTCCCATTGTCTCGATGGATTACATTTAAAGCATAGGGCCTCATTACGAGAGGAGTTGGTGGCCCCCTTTTCGGGCCCTATTACAAGGTTTCCACTGGGCTGACCGGCGGAAACCTCTGAAATCAGTATTTCTGATGACCAGCCCAGTGGAAGCCATGCAGCTGCATTGGCCTCAGCTCCTTACAGAGCCGATGCCAATGTCGTCACACAGAGGGTACCCACAGCACCCTCAGAATGTGCACTGTCTGCCATAGGAGACAGTGCGCTTTCCAAGGGTGCTGGGCAGGGAGGCCTCTGCACTGACCACGATATGGTTGTGGGCAGTGCAGGGGTTCCCCTGTGGCCCCTAGCACTGCATTTCCACCAACCTTTTCATGGCTGGCCCTGCCATGAGAAGGCTGGCAGAAACTGGTGTGGTGATCAGTGCGACGGCAATGAACTAAGCGCCACTGTGGCTGAGCACGGCTCCAACTGCAGTCATTCCGCCGGGAACTACGTTCCTGGTGGGGACAGCGGTCCCCTGGCAGTCTGACCACCAGGGTGTTAATGCAGCGTTTGGACTACTGGGAGTGCTGCGGTCTGACCGCCACGGCGAGGCTGACAATCTCAGGACAGCCAGCCTTGTAATAAGGCCCAGGGTGTTTTACATACCACTAAGGCCACATTGGCCTTATAGAAACCCATAAAAACTTGTCACTTTGAATTTCCTGCTCCTAATCGATGCCCAGGCACCTATCAAGAAAAAATAAAAACTGAGGCTGAGGGGGTTTGCCCATCATGATGCACCTTAGAAGCTTGCAAACTAATGGGTGTTTGCCCACCAGTTTGCCGTCAACATGAGGAAGCCCAGCTGAAAGAGCTGACCTGAAATTATTGATAGTCCTATGGGCTAACCCCTGTGTAGCTAAATCTGCTAAAAAATTGATAATCATGCTTATGTGGGCCACCAGGGGATCAGTACTCCGTTCTCTGCACCAATCCACCCATCACTTTCAGGAAGCTTCATACCTTCTATGAGTGGAAGGTGCCCAGGACTGGTATAAAAAGAAGATAGCCTCTCTCGAAACATTCTACATTTTCCAATGTCCCCTAAAAGTTTCCACGCCATAAGGGACAACAGGCCCCTGCAGTATTAAAGAATGAGGGAGATGACCTGGATCCAGAAGCAACAAGGGGAACGACGGCAGACTGATCGGACGAGCACAAGATAGTGCCATCGCCACCGGGAACCACGACTGAGCTCTCCAAAGAGGTGTTACCAAAATGATCTCCGCCCCCTGTCTCCGAACCTGAGAGTACTCTCTGAATCATGGAGAAGGGGGGAAGGCACACGATAGAGAGGTCTTCCAGACTTGAAGGAAAGCATCCGTCACGAGGGCTAACGGATCCGGCCTCCAGCTGTAAAATAGAGGGAGTTGAGAATTGAGGCGAGACGCAAAGAGGTCTATCGCACACTTCCCCCAATGAATCGCAATTGTCAAGAACACAGACTGGTGCAGCTTCCAGTCGCTGCCGTCCCTCAAAAACCGAGAGTTACAATCCGCTATCACATTGTAAGGTTCCAGAATGTATTGTGTGCCATCACTGAAATCTGATGATGAGGACAAATATGCCAAAACTCCTTAGCAATCTCTGCCAATATTTGGGACCTGGTTCCACCCAGATGATTGATATACTACACCGCCGAGATGTTGTCCATACGTAAAAATATACAACAACTGGCTTTGTGGGGAGACAGAGAGCGAACTGTGAAAGCTCCCGCAAGACGTTCCAAACAATTGATGTGAAGAGAGAGTTCCGCTGGAGACCACCTGCCCCCCATCTCTACTGTCCCACATTGTGCACCCCAGCCCCATTGGCTGGCGTCTGACTTTATGACTATCTCTGGAACCGAGACGAAAATCGCTCTTCCATTCCAAGCATCCATGTGCTCAAACCACCAGAATATCTCTGCTCGAGCCTCCTCCATCAAAGAAATCTGCTCTGCATAACTGAGACCCTTGCGTAGATGTAGAATCTTTAGTCGTTGAAGGGCTCTGTAATGTAAGGGGCCCAGACATATTGCTTGAATAGATGAAGCTAGGAGGTCTACCAACCTCTCCAGAGTCCTCAATGATATACTCGGAGAGGCAAGGGCTCTCCGTAACTCTTTCTTGGTCATATATTGTTAGACTTTTCATCCTTGGCGTGGTCTCCCTTAACTTTTTGCCTCTGTTCCCCAGGTTATTGATGTGTGCTGGACTCTGATTTTGCTGTTTTTATTACTCTGGGCACCTTACCACTGCTAACCAGTGCTAAAGTGCAAGTGCTCCTGTTTAAAAAGTGTATGTAATTGGTTTTCCATGATTGGCATATTTGTTTTACTGTTAAGTCCCTAGTAAAGTGCACTAGAGGTGCCCAGGGCCTGTAAATCAAATATTACTAGTGGGCCTGCAGCACTGGTTGTGCCACCCACACAAGTAACACTGTAATCATGTCGCAGACCTGTCACTGCAGTGTCTGTATTTTTACACTGTAAATTCGACTTGGCAAGTGTACCCACTTGCCAGGCCTAAACCTTCCCTTTTCCTACATGTAAGGCACCCCTAAGGTAGGCCCTAGGTAGCCCCAAGGGCAGGGTGCAGTGTATGGATAAGGTAGGACATACAGTAATGTGGTTTATATGTCCTGACAGTGAAATACTGCCAAATTCGTTTTTCACTGTTGCAAGGTCTGTCTCTCTCATAGGATAATATGGGGGCTACCTTTAAAAATGATTAAAGTGTAGATTGCCCTAGAGAGTAGATGGACATGTGGTGTTTGGGGTCTCTGAACTCACAATTTAAAAATACATCTTTTAGTAAAGTTGATTTTAAGATTGTGTGGTTGAAAATGCCACTTTTAAGAAGTAAGCATTTTCTTGCGTAAACCATTCTGTGACTCTGCCTTGTTTGTGGATTCCCTGTCTGGGTCAGTTTGACAGTTGGGTTGTTTTTCACCTCACACTAGAGAGTGACACAAAGGGAGCTGGGGTGTAATCTGCATTTCCTGATTAGCCATCTCTGCTAAGAGGGAGGGGTGGAGTGGTCACTCTCATCTGAAAGGACTTTGCCTGCCTCTGACAATGCAGACTCCAACCCCCTGGTGGGTGTCTGAGGCCTTGCCTGGGCAAGGCAGGATTTCACAAGTAGGTGTGAGTCCCCTTTGAAGAAAGGTGACTTCAAAGACTAAAATGGGTATAAGAAGGGCACCCAAATCTACAGACTTCAGAAACACTTCTGGAACCAAGAGGAACCTCTGCCTGGAGAAGAGCTGATAGCTGAGGAAGAAGTGCTGCCCTGCCTGTGACTGTGCTTTGTGAAGCTTTCCTGCAGTGCTGCTTCTGCCAGAGTAAGAGGGCAAAGACTGGACTTTGTGTGCCTTCCATCTTGTGAAGAAATCTCCAAGGGCTTGAGTTAGAGCTTGCCTCCTGTTGTTTGAAGTCTCAGGGACAGCAAAGACTTCTCTCTGCCAGCACCTGGAGTCATGGAGAGACTCCTGCTCTGACAAGTGGTGCCCTATCCAGTCCCTGGGTCCTTGAAAGGAAAGCTGGTGGAAATCCAAGGAAATCGACTTCGGACGACTCCGGACCGACGCCGCTGCTGAATCCGGTGACGCCACCTGCACCCGACGCCGTAACCTTCGCTGGAACGCAACGCTCTTCGCAGGCCCGACGCCGCTGCAGCCCTGCTGAAGTCCGCGACTCCGTGGAAGTCGCCGCACCACGTCATGACCGACGCCGCTCGAAGTGCGTGGATTCAACGTTTCGCACAGACGCCGCGATCCCCGACTTCGCGCATCGGCTTGTTTTCACTCTTCACCAAAGGTACTGTACTTGGGGGTCTACACGACTCCGTGTCCGGCGCCGCTGTTGTCGGCTTGTTGGGAACGACTCCGTCACAACGCCGTGTTAACATCTCATCGAAGCATTTTTGTTTCTAAGCGCTATTTTTGAGTTTAATCTTTAAAAATTCATAACTTGACTTGTGTATGTCGGAATTTTGTCGTTTTGGTCTTGTTTTGTTTAGATAAATATTTCCTATTTTTCTAAACTGGTGTTGTGTCATTTTGTAGTGTTTTCATTGAGTTACTGTGTGTGTTGGTACAAATACTTTACACCTAGCACTCTGAAGTTAAGCCTACTGCTCTGCCAAGCTACCAAGGGGGTAAGCAGGGGTTAGCTGAGGGTGATTCTCTTTTACCCTGACTAGAGTGAGGGTCCTTGCTTGAACAGGGGGTAACCTGACTGTCAACCAAAGACCCCATTTCTAACATATACCACTTTGACAAAGGAAGTCACAACTGTGCCTTGACACAATCGACCTGGAAGCCTAAGAATTCTATACGTTATGAGGGTATGATGATGGATTTGTCTGAATTTATCAAAAATCCCACATCTTGCAATATTTGGATAGTCCAATTTAGATGGACAAGAACTAACTGTCTTGTTTGTGCCCTAATCAGAATGTCGTCTAGATAAATAATTAGACATACACTCCTTTCTCAATGAAATTGTACTACAGGACAAAACAACTTGGTGAAACACCAAGGGGCTAAAGACAGACCAAAGGGAAGGACTGCAAATTCGAACCATAGGTTTTGCCAACAAAACTACAGGAATCTGCGATGTGGCTCAAAAACTGGTACTGTCAAAGAAGCGTCTTTGAGATCCAGGCGCACCAGCCAATCCCCTTCTAACAACAGATCTCTTAATAGATGAATGCCTTCCATCTTGAAATGACGATAGATTATGAAGGAATTGAATTCTCTTAGATTGAGAACCAATCAATACCCTCCGTCTTTCTTTTGCATGAGAAAGATTGTGCTGACGAATCCTGAAGGGTGCAATTCTGTGGGTACTATTGCGCGTTTCTGAAA
Source organism: Pleurodeles waltl (assembly GCF_031143425.1). Classification (NCBI taxonomy): domain Eukaryota; kingdom Metazoa; phylum Chordata; class Amphibia; order Caudata; family Salamandridae; genus Pleurodeles; species Pleurodeles waltl. The sequence goes on along the minus strand of NC_090439.1, from coordinate 574,144,983 downwards.
AAGAAAAGCCACTTCGACGTCTATGAAATTGCTCTCTGCTTGGGAAAAAGGTAGAGGAGAAGGAATGACTGTCTGAGGGGAATAAAACTCTAACTGATAACCCATCACAGTTTGAAGGATCCATGGATCCTGAGATATCTGTCTCCAAGCCTGTAAATACTCTATTAGCCTGCCCCCCAAATAGACTTCGGAAAAGGGGATTATTCTCACCTGTTGCCGCCAAGTCTGGATTGTTGTAATTTCCGCTGTTTCCACCTCAATGGGCACGACCTCCACCTCTCCTGCGGAAGGGGTAGAATCTGGAAGAGGCCTGGTAGGAACCACGGCCTCTGTGTGCATAAGTGGTGAAGACCTGATAAGATCCACGGCCTGGTGCTCAGCCTATTTAGCGTCCGGCCCTGAGAAAACGGCCACCACTGAACATCTTCTTCATGGAGGACTGAGCCTTGTCCAGGGTGGAAACAGTGGAAACGTATTTCCCGAGGTCCCTAACAAATTTGTCTCCAAATAAGAGACGATTAGCCAGAGTACCAGGTTCGGAGGATGGCAACTCTACTAGCTTGGAGTCTATCCTCATCAAAAATGACTTACGTTGCTCCATGGACATGGTGCAATTGGCATTGACAAGGAGGTAAACGGTTCTTTGCGCTCACTCCAGAACTGCATCAGTATCTAAAGGTGAATTATTCTCTTTGGCCTGAACCGCTAACTCAAGGATCTTCGTGAGATGACCAGAAATATCCAGAAGTTTATCCTGACAACCTCTCTAGGCTCAGTCTAATCCCTTTTTAGGATCTTTTGCGAATCTCTTAAGAAAAGTGGCCATACTAGGGTCTAATTCTGGTGTATCTGCCACCTTGCCCAACAAGGTAGGATAGGGGCACTCAGAACGCAGAGTGTTGCGAACATCCTTGTCAAATCCCTTGCGTTACCTGTTTTAGACATAGTGCGCCACCTCCACAGAGGGAATCCACTCAGTGGATCTCGGATAAATAATACTCTCTGGATCGAAAAACAGGTTCCTCTGAACCGATGCTTCATCAGATAAATGATACACGTTACTTTTCCTCTTACCCGACACCTTGGGTTTATCTCGAGATCTCTCCGAATCAGAGGTATAAGAAGCAGAAGCCTGAGAGTCCTCCTGACCCAGCATACCTTTAGAGTGTAATTCTCTAGGGATCTCAGATATATCCTGTTCATATTCATGGTCTCTGAGGACCGAAGAAGCCATCTGGGATTGGATCTCTGCCAAGGATCTAGGTCCTCCAGAACCCTTCTGGGTCCGACTCATATCTGCAATCATAGTATCAGGCACTCTAGCATGAGAGGGTCCACTCATCAATTCTCTCTGTCCAAAGCGCACCAAATGCTGAGTGAAAGGCTTTAAAGCCTTAATAAGGGCTTGATTGACAGAGTCCTGCACGTGGTGATCCAGGGCCTGTACCAATCTTTCCTCCATCTGATTATCGTATAGCTCCTCGGCCTCCTGCTGATAAAGTTCTTCTTTTTCTGCATAATAAACCATCTCAGAGATGCAGAGTATAGAAGGAGTTCAATAAGGGGGAGAAGGAGCCCCAGGAGGTATCAAAAACAGAGAAAAAACTCCAATTCAAAGAAGAGAAAACTCTCAAAATGCCCTATAAGAAGTGGAGGGAGCACCTGCCAAACTTCCCTAAGGCAAAGCCCTTTGTCCGTATTTACAGCCCCGTGGGGAGTTCTCAGGGGAATAAGTACGCTTGCCAAGACAAACGCTTCACTGCTGACAGGATCCAAAGCTTAGATGTCTCGGAACTTGTGAGCTCGCCGGCGCGATGTGGAAATAAAGAGTGGACTAGGCTCCCTGAAACCGGCACTCGAGCGGCTCTACAGAAGCTGCAAATAACCCGCCCGAGTATAGGGAAGCCCAGAAGGGAATTCCCAATGCTCTGCCAGCATCTCTGGCACTTCCGCGCTCGCCGCAAGCGATCATTGAAAAGGAAATAAAATCACACGGCGTGCGAGCGCGGGCACCGCACACCTCCAAACTGGAGTTAACAAATGCTGTTCACCCCTGCTCCCGCTCCACGGCCATGAACAAATAAAGAACTTCTTTGAAACAATCAACTGTTAAATAAGACAAAGACTAGCACTTAACTAATGGCTGCAGCAGCAAAGAAAGAGGAAGGACTTAAGAGCCAAAGACATTTATGTGGACTGTAGACCAGGGATTGGTCGGAATGGACTACTGGGAATGTTGGGTTTTGTAGTTTTTTTTATCATTAAACGTTTTTTAGCTGCTGTGTTCTTTCAGTAAAGAAAGAGAAAGCATAATCCCGAGTCCTAACATAGAATTGTAACAGCATTTGTGCAGTTTACATGAATGATATGGGCCAGAATGGCTAGAACAGGCAAATACAAACAGGAAGTCTTCCCGGTGCTTCAAGGCAGCAAGAACCACCCCTAGAGGAGCAGGTGACTGGAGCAGAGGCTTCAGGCTTGAATTTAGATTTAAGATTGAGCACTCGGGTAAACACGTGGGTTTACAAGTGCCAGGCCTCCATCGCAGTGATGGCAGCAGGTGGGAGTACACGGAATAGGAAACAGGATTTGGGTTATAGTATGTATTCGACAGCTGAGTTCACGTCTGCATTAGACATGATTGTTAGCAACGCTAATGCACTTCCAAAATGCACTTCCAAAAACACACGGCAGAAGAGAGAGGAATCAAAGCAGGGTCACATTTCTGAGTGGATTACCGAGATGAGAAAGATAGTATTGAGACTGTGGGTCCTAATTGCATTACATCACTGCTGTCAGGTGCAGGCACTCTGGGAAGGTAGGCTTTAATTGGTCGCTGAGATTGTTTGTGAAACAATGGCCACATGGCGTGTGCAGGTGGCACGTTTTGTAGATGCTAGTCAAGCGAATGAAAGAAAGTGTGCGTTTGGGCTGTGGGGAATTGCGAGCAGAAACAGCCAATTAAAATATGCTCAAACAGCCCCACATTTTACCGAGTCATTGAAGAGAGTGAGTCCGGCGTCTTTGGGAAGGTTTAGAGGGGTGCAAATTATACATCTGCGTGCAATAGAATTATGTACGTTCCCTTCGGGGCTCCTTACCAGGTCCCATAGCTGACTATCCCTCTGGCCATCCACCTCTAAAACCAGCCCCCATCCAGAACCTCGGGTTTTTCCCTGTGCCCACACGGCCTTGTCAGCCCTGAAGCTCGCCACTGAGTTAACTGATTTAAGATTTAGAGAATTATTTAATTAAGTATATTTAAGGAGGTTTATGTTCTGTTGCAACGCATGGTCAGTCTGGAGGACATCAACACGTTTAACACAAGACACAATGTCAGACACACAATGGTCGGTCATGGGCATTCATTCGACAAGCTATTGCTTTCTGGGAGCGGTGTTTCTGGTTCTCTTCAACGAAATCAACCGAATAAACATATTTCAAAATAATAGTCGTAAAAGGCAAATATAAGTTCCCTTTTGTGTAAAAACTCGAAGCGGTTTTCGATAAAGATAACGATTTTGTGTTTTCTGACTGAACTGGATTGTACTTTGCAGTTCGTAATTATTTTATGTGGCAGGTAACTCTCTAAGGCCAGGCGTTGGAGCGTTTTACAAGACAACGTAAACCAGCATACACGTGGCAGCAGAACACTGGCTAACAACTTGATACCACTGAAAAGCACCAATGCGATGCTCCCATAGCACGAAGTTCAATATGGAGACTCGGATCTTGGGGATTATAATTGCAGTGCACTGGGGACTGAGATGTTCTGTTTCCTTGAAGGAGACTTAACTCTTAGTGTAACAACTTTCATATGCAGTAACATGTACACAATAGACCTGATACAATAGTACATTACAGGGCCGGCTTTAGCTCTGGTGGCACCCTGTGCAACAGTCTTTTTTGGCGCTCGCCACCACATGACCACCTCCTCGGATTCCCTCACTAAGCCCCCCCGCACAAATGTGTACCTTATCTCTCCTAGCCCCCCTTTCACTTACACTCATTCACCACGTGTATTGGTTGTCTTACTAATCCACTCAGAGATCCACATAAACTATAGTTCTGCTCTTTGCAGCAGGCATATTAGCCTTCTGTGCTAAATTATGGCGAGTCAAAGCTGTTGCTAGACAAAACTCCCATCTCTCTCTCTCTCTAGCAGGAACATTAATCACAAGAGTTATCTTGGCATTTTAATTGCTTCCTGAAAGCTGGGGCACAAGGAAAACTTCAGCAGGTGCTTTTAAATCGCAAGTTCCGTAAACTATTGCTAAACACTGCCCACCCCCCAACCCGCACTGCCCTAAAGCCAGCCCTGGTACATTATTCCTGTAGGAATATGTTCATATTATGCAATAACACAAGATTTAACAGCAGTGAATTTACATGACTTAAAAAGCAAAATTGCGTTCTGTCCGTTTCTAAAAGCTTAAAATAATTAAGGTTACTACTCTCCAGTGTGATTGCTCTCAATTTATGTTACTCAAAATGCTGGAAGATAGAGTTTGCCTTGCTGGGAATCAAGCTTGTTAAATGGTGATCACTGCACACATCAGCAGAGAACCATTCTCGGTTTCCATTTAACATGTCAGTGGGGAAGCATTTACTGAATAGTGACCGCCATCAATCATTCACAGTGGTCAAATAATACTTCAAATACTGCCCCACTCTTCTCTCAGCAACCTTTACTACACCCGCCTGCTGGAGACATTACACTAAAAACAGACAATACAAAATCCCACGTAAGATGAACTCTTAATAAAAAAAGACACTTTTTAATACTGAACTAGAGCATGCTGCGTAATATAGCATGGGGTCGGTATTTATTAAAGCAAACTGAAGGGATCAAGTCCAATGACCTCCCCCTCCAAGTAGAGACTTTTTATATTAAAAATGTAACATTTTTACCAAATTAAAAAAAACACCAATTTCAACACAAGAGGGCCGAATCAAAGTGAAAACCCAGCTCCCCACATTGGAGGGTTCTAAAATCCTCTTTTCCAGCTTTCTGTCTGGATTTATGAAACAAGTTGTAAAGATGAAATGAGACTCCTCATAGTTATGGGGGTGCACTGTGTCAAGGTTTGGTCAACATGCTTTGTATTGACAATGCAGTGAATCTACTAGCACCTTGCTCCTAAAAGCATGTTTGGAGCAAACCTTGATCCTGATTTAGAGTTTGGCAGACAGACTACTCTGTCACAAATGCAACGGAGTAGCCTGCGGCTCTTCGTCAGACCACCTTATTTAGAGTTGGGTTGACCTTAAGTATTCTGTTGAAAAAAAAACAGATAGATCCATCAACGGCATACATCTTTCTATGGCCCGCTAGAGTAAGGGTCATCGGTGGAAGGACATTACATTATGTGCCCTACAAAGGGTGGATTGTGTAATGTCTTTTTTTCCTGCCCATCACCGCCTGGAAAAAAAACTGGTGATAAGGCACAGGAAAAAAACAGTAATGACACCCAGGCACAGGGTGTGGTGCTCTTTAGTATTTTTTTTTTAAAAACAAGCTCCATGACTGTGGTTCCCTTCAAAGCACAGAGTTGTCCACTGCAGCATAGAGCTCAGATGCGGTACTCAGATTACCCTCTGGATGGCAGAAGTAATGTCCTCCGCCATCCTTACAATTACTAAATCTACCAAACTCAAAATCAGACCCTTTGAGTCAACACTGAGTGTAGTTGAAAGTAAAAACAGTCTGTATTCTTCAGCCCACTCTGATGTGCCCGGGCATGACTGGCCTTGCTAACCTTCCAAGCTGTAACCCAAGGCAGGGTCACTGTGTTGGAGGAACGCTATCGTAAAGCAGAAGGGCCCACCTGGGTCTTGAAATCAGGCCATGGTGAGCAGGTGATGAGGATCAGAATTGCTCATGCTCATGCCTCCTGTACAAGAAGACATCTTGTAGTGCGCTGCCTCTCCTGCCCTCCATCTAGTTAGAGTTCTTTCACCACACATCTGGCAATAAGGACAACTTCTGCTCTAAACTCAAAGGCACCTAGTGTGCTACACACTTAAGTGGAGGAAATACTATGGCCCATATTTATACTTTTTGACGCAAAACTGCGCTAACGCAGTTTTGCGTAAAAAAAAATTAGCGCCGGCTAACGCCATTCTGAAGCGCCATGCGGGCGCCGTATTTATTGAATGACGTTAGCCGGCGTTAGCCGCCGGCGCCGTCTGGTGTGCGTTAAAGAAAACGACGTACACCAGGCAGCGCCGGCATAGGGGAAAATGGAGCTTGGGCGTCAAGAAATGGGGCAAGTCAGGTTGAGGCAATTTTTTCGCCTCAACCCGATTTGCGCCATTTTTTTTCACTCCCAACCCCCATTGAAATGACTCCTGTCTTAGCAAAGACAGGAGTCATGCCCCCTTGCCCAATGGCCATGCCCAGGGGACTTCTGTCCCCTGGGCATGGTCATTGGGCATAGTGGCATGTAGGGGGGCACAAATCAGGCCCCCCTATGCCACAAAAAAAGAAAAAAAAAACACTTACCTGAACTTACCTTAATGTCCCTGGGATGGGTCCCTCCAGCCTTGGGTGTCCTCCTGGGGTGGGCAAGGGTGACAGGGGGTGTCCCTGGGGGCATGGGAGGGCACCTTTGGGCTCCTTCAGAGTCCACAGGTCCCTTAACGCCTGCCTTTTGCAGGTGCTAAAAAACGGCGCAAAAGCGGCCGTACGTAATTTTTTTTGACCCGCCCACTCCCGGGCGTGAATTTTGCCCGGGAGTATAAATCCTAAGCACATGCCTCGGAGTCGATTTTTTAGACGTGAACGCCTACCTTGCATCTCATTAACGCAAAGTAGGTGCCCACGCAAAAAAATGACGCAAACTCCATGGACTTTGGCGCTAGACGCATCTAACGCCAAAGTATAAATATGGAGTTAGGTTTGCGTCAAAATTGCGTCAAAAAAAACAACGCAATTCCGGCGCAAACGGAGTATAAATATGCCCCTGTGTTTCTGCTAGTCTGGTACACAAGCAAAAAATAATTCTGCTGCGCTGTCCACTTGCACTGAAAAATTGCTAGTGTAGTGCAATAAGGCTGGCATAAGTTTGATATAATCTCAACATTCCTGTTTCTGAAAAGACATCACCTAGATAGTAACTGTTAGAAATGGGGTCTTTGTTTGTCAGTCAGGTTACCCCCTGTCCAAGCTAGGACCCTCACTCTAGTCAGGGTAAGTCACACACAATCCAAATTATCATATGCCCACTCTCTGGTAACTTGGCACTGAGCAGTCAGGCTTAATTTAGAAGGCAATGTGTAAAGTATCTGTGCAATAAATCATACAATAACACAATATAGCACCACAAAAATACACCACACAGTGTTTAGAAAAATATATAATATTTATCTGAATATTTACAGGTCAAAACGATCAAAGATGCAATAAGTAAACATAGAGATATCACTGAAAAGTGATATAGAGTGTCTTAAGTCTTTTTAAAGCAAACAAAGTCTCTTTCAAGCACAAAGTACCTGGTTCGCGTGCAAAATCTACGCAAAGGGCCGCAGAGGAGGAGAAGCATGGAAACAAAGGGTTGTGCGGCGATTTCTCGGGCCGCACATAGCGATGCGTCAATTAGTTTCCACACAGCGACGACTGTGCGTCGATTTCCAGTGCTCAGTCATGGATCCTCTTCGGGTTGTGGGGTTTTCAGACACCTCAGGGTCTGTGTGTGGAATCCTGGGCTTGAGGAGCAAAGTCACAAGCGCTGCATTGATCTGGTGGGCGTTGGGTGGAATTTTCTCCCGCACGGCAGGCGCTGTGTTGATTTCCCCTACGGAAGTCAGGCTGCATCGTCCCAGGTCAGCTGTGCGCCGAAGTTCAGGTCGCAACGCAGGCGCTGCGTCGATCTTTTCCTTGCGAAGTCACGCTGTGTCGTTCTGGTTCGACATGCAGTGGATTTCTCACCGCAGGGCAGGCTGTGCGTCGCTTTTAGCAAGCTGGGCGTCAAATTTTCTCCACACAAGGAGTCCAGTTGCAAGAGAGAAGTCTTTTTAGTCCTGAGACTTCAGGGAACAGGAGGCAAGCTCTATCCAAGCCCTTGGAGAGCACTTCTTCACCACAGCCAGAGAGCAGCAAGGCAGCAGGCCAACAGCAAGGCAGCAGTCCTTCACAGTAAGCAGTCAGGTGAGTCCTTTGGGCAGCCAGGCAGTTTATTCTGGGCAGGATGCAGGTTCTGGTTCCAGATTCCTTCTCCAGGAAGTGTCTGAGTTGGAAGGGGCAGAGGCCCTGTTTATATACCAAAATGTGCCTTTGAAGTGGGGGAGACTTCAAAAAGTGGCAGAGAAGTGCACCAGGTTCCATTTTAGTTCAATCCTGTCTGCCAGGGTCCCAGTACGGGGTGTGACAGTCCTTTGTGTGAGAGCAGGACCTCCACCCTCCCAGCCCAGGAAGACCCATTCAAAATGCAGATGTATGCAAGTGAGGCTGAGTATCCTGTGTTTGGGGTGTGTCTGAGTGAATGCACAAGGAGCTGTCAACTAAACCCAGCCAGACGTGGATTGTAAGGCACAGAAAGATTTAAGTGCAGAGAAATGCTCCGTTTCTAAAAGTGGCATTTCTAAAATAGTAATATTAAATCCAACTTCACCAGTCAGCAGGATTTTATGTCACCATTCTGGCCATACTAAATATGACCTACCTAATCCTTTCAGATCAGCAGCTACCACTCAAACAATGTACGAGGGCAGCCCCAATGTTAGCCTATGAAGAGAGCAGGCCTCACAGCAGTGTAAAAACGAATTTAGGAGTTTTACACTACCAGGACATGTGAACTACATAGTTACAAGTCCTGCATTTTGCCTACACAGCACCCGGCCCTATGAGTTACCTAAGGCATACCTTAGGGGTGTCTTATCTGTAGAAAAAGGGGAGGTTTAGGCTTGGCAAGTACTTTTAAATGTCAAGTCGAATGTGCAGTGAAACTGCACACCCAGGCCTTGCAATGGCAGGCCTGAGACATAGTAAAGAGGCTACTTAAGTGGGTGGCACAATCAGTGCTGCAGGCCTACTAGTAGCATTTAATCTACAGGCGCTGGGCACACATAGTGCACTCTACTAGGGACTTATAATTAAATTAAATAGCCCAATTGGGTAAGATCCAATGTTACCATGTTTTAAAAGGAGAGAGCATATGCACTTTAGCACTGGTTAGCAGTGGTAAAGTGTGCAGAGTCTAAAAAACAGCAAAAACAGTGTCCAAAAAGTGGAGGGAGGCAGGCAAAAAGTTAGGGGTGACCACCCTAAGGCTGTCAGGTCTAACAGTCACATATTTATTCAATGTGTGAGTCAGTCTGAGGTATTAGCATGCATTTCTGTAACTGCTATATCAATGTATTCCACTGTACAGGGAGTGCAGAATTATTAGGCAAATGAGTATTTTGACCACATCATCCTCTTTATGCATGTTGTCTTACTCCAAGCTGTATAGGCTCGAAAGCCTACTACCAATGAAGCATATTAGGTGATGTGCATCTCTGTAATGAGAAGGGGTGTGGTCTAATGACATCAACACCCTATATCAGGTGTGCATAATTATTAGGCAACTTCCTTTCAAAAATAGTGAGATATCTTGCAGAGGGATGCAGCACTCTTAAAATTGCAAAGCTTCTGAAGCGTGATCATCGAACAATCAAGCGTTTCATTCAAAATAGTCAACAGGGTCGCAAGAAGCGTGTGGAAAAACCAAGGCGCAAAATAACTGCCCATGAACTGAGAAAAGTCAAGCGTGCAGCTGCCACGATGCCACTTGCCACCAGTTTGGCCATATTTCAGAGCTGCAACATCACTGGAGTGCCCAAAAGCACAAGGTGTGCAATACTCAGAGACATGGCCAAGGTAAGAAAGGCTGAAAGACGACCACCACTGAACAAGACACACAAGCTGAAACGTCAAGACTGGGCCAAGAAATATCTCAAGACTGATTTTTCTAAGGTTTTATGGACTGATGAAATGAGAGTGAGTCTTGATGGGCCAGATGGATGGGCCCGTGGCTGGATTGGTAAAGGGCAGAGAGCTCCAGTCTGACTCAGACGCCAGCAAGGTGGAGGTGGAGTACTGGTTTGGGCTGGTATCATCAAAGATGAGCTTGTGGGGCCTTTTCGGGTTGAGGATGGAGTCAAGCTCAACTCCCAGTCCTACTGCCAGTTCCTGGAAGACACCTTCTTCAAGCAGTGGTACAGGAAGAAGTCTGCATCCTTCAAGAAAAACATGATTTTCATGCAGGACAATGCTCCATCACACGCGTCCAAGTACTCCACAGCGTGGCTGGCAAGAAAGGGTATAAAAGAAGGAAATCTAATGACATGGCCTCCTTGTTCACCTGATCTGAACCCCATTGAGAACCTGTGGTCCATCATCAAATGTGAGATTTACAAGGAGGGAAAACAGTACACCTCTCTGAACAGTGTCTGGGAGGCTGTGGTTGCTGCTGCACGCAATGTTGATGGTGAACAGATCAAAACACTGACAGAATCCATGGATGGCAGGCTTTTGAGTGTCCTTGCAAAGAAAGGTGGCTATATTGGTCACTGATTTGTTTTTGTTTTGTTTTTGAATGTCAGAAATGTATATTTGTGAATGTTGAGATGTTATATTGGTTTCACTGGTAATAATAAATAATTGAAATGGGTATATATTTGTTTTTTGTTAAGTTGCCTAATAATTATGCACAGTAATAGTCACCTGCACACACAGATATCCCCCTAACATAGCTAAAACTAAAAACAAACTAAAAACTACTTCCAAAAATATTCAGCTTTGATATTAATGAGTTTTTTGGGTTCATTGAGAACATGGTTGTTGTTCAATAATAAAATTAATCCTCAAAAATACAACTTGCCTAATAATTCTGCACTCCCTGTATTGCACCCCTTCTTCTAAAATGTAAGCAGCTAACACAATGTTTGCTGCACTTCAAACCTATTTACACTCCCACAGTGGGAGAGTTCTTGGCTTTAGCCCTGCCCATGATGAATTGTACCATCATTGCTTGGAGATTCATTAAGGAATGACACTGAAATACCCTCCCACAAGATGTGATAACATCTGCCATTTTGAATTAGACAGTTTAGACCGCTATTGCAGAGTCCTGGAGTACTGTAACAAATAAGTCCTTGCTAAGCTGCAAACAGGTTGATGGAAGGGCTTCTGTGCAAATAGGGTAACAGTGATCACATGACACAAAGGGGAAAGCAAGTGGTGTGTTAAAATTGATATGTGGGGCACATGTATGAAAACTGGTGCATCTTGTCGTGATGTGCCACTTTTCTTGCTCCCGTTTGTGCCACCCTAACACCACTATGTGTGTGCCGTATTTATAATAAATGGCACGCCATGGTGCACTTTAGGGAACATAACAAATGTTGACGCTAGTTTGGCGCTTTGCAGGTGATAGAAGGCCCATTGAAAGCAATGGGAGCCTAATTTTAACAACTGTCTTCGGCTGGCGTTAAAAATGACACTAGAAATGGCCCAGTGGAATATCATAGATTCCACTGCACCATTTTTCTGGGTCCCCTAATGCCGGAATGACCCCATTGCATACACTTTGCCTGGTGCAGGCTTAATGTGGCGCAAGGATTTACAAAGTGGCACAATGCGTGCATTGCGCTACTTTGTAAATATGGCACAGTGTTGTTGCCACCCTAACGCCATATTAGGGTAAACAAATTACGCTAATGTGGCCCTACGTGGTGCTAGTGCCTTCTTAAATCTTGTCCGCAGTTTCATATTACAAACTCGAATCCTCTTACTTTCATAAGCCAAAAGATCCAAATGCTGCAAGCATAACTCAATAAAATCCACACACCTACAAATAACTTAATTGTTTTCACAAGCGACTCTGGTGTAATTTATGTATTTTCTTCTTTGCATTTCAAGCACTTCACCGATATTACACATTTTGGGTGCAAATCACATTGTTTCATGCCTAAACCAAAAACAATTTTTCTATGCTTAAAGCCATTGCCAACCACTATTTCCAATATATAACACAATTCTTACTTCACGGTCACCTCCATACATTCCATGTGGCACGAATAAACGTAATACGAGTTGTCCCACTGCATAGGTATCACTATAATATATTAGTGTAGCTGTTTATTTGCAGTCTGTATAAATTATCAGCAGCATGTGAGTGGATATTACTTTTGTATATTGGGCAACACTATCAATTTTCACTAGAGCTTAACTAGCTCTGGGTAAAAAAGTTATATGTGTAGATATGAAACCTTATGAGATTTATTGGATACAGGATGTCTAGGGACTTACACGTGTTGCTAGGGTCACCAGAAGTGTGGCTGACGGGAACGCCGACACAGTTCACAATGAATGCTAGTGTTGTGGATCCGATAAAGTGGTAGTTCAGAAAAGTTTTTCCTTAATTGACAATACAATATTCACTTACTTTTTAATTGGGTGTTTTAGCTGACACGTGCTGTCACAGTTCTTCAGCTTTCAAAACCTACATGTAACAGAAGTTAATGCCACCAAAGTCAAAGGTCTAATACTAATTATCTGATAGCCTACATTTGTTCTTCCAACAGTGTAATCTGTGAACCTCAAGTTTAGCACTGATCTCTGTAGACGTCTTAATGAGCATTGTTGTAGTAACTAATACACAGTGACAGTAAATCACTTATAAGCAGGAAAAAGTGTTTCACATTCTAGACACTGTACCTTAATTTGAAAAGAGTGTGTTACATTAGAAAAGATGCACCTCTTGGATTCAGTGTGTGCATATATGCATATTTCATGTGTATTTTTAGAGTCCTGTATGAGTGAGCATCAAACAATTAGACTGAAGAAAATCTATTGAATGAAATGGGGTTGGTCTGGGATGGTAGTAGTTTTGTATTACCAATTATTAATAAAACAAGGGTGAATTGCTTGCTAGCAGTGGATCACTGGGCAGCTAAAATACTAGAAAGAAGGGAAAGTTTTTTTTGAAACACATTACAAAGTAAAAGAATAAAAATGCAGGATATGCATATTGTAAGAAAGTTCAACTGCCCATGTTTTTGCTCCCTCTTCTGTAGCTTTTTGGAAATGAAGAGGCTTATTCACAGAGGCATTTTGGAGTACATGGTATAGTGTGCCTGCTGTACTTTGTTACATACTCTTCCATGCCTTTCTGTTATTTTTATCTGAAACATCTAAACTAGGAATACAAATGAAATATTCAGAACATATTCACATAAAGTCTTCAGAAACAGAAAGGAATGTGCCATCTTTATACTTTAGAAAGGAGCTTGTTGGAAATGGCCCATTCTGTATGGTCATTCCCAGACGTTTTGCCTTCCTCCCCCTCCTTCTATGACCTTGTTTTTAGAATTCTGGGCACTTTACAATTGCTGACCAGTGCTGAAGTGCAGGTGCTCTGTACACTAAACATGGTAACATTGACTTCTTCACAATTGGTATGTTTAATTTACTTGTAGGTGTCTAGTAAAGTGCACTATATGTGCCCTGGGCCTATAAATTAAATGCTACAAGTGGGCCTGCAGCACTGATTGTGCCACCCACTACAGTAGCCTTTCAAACATGTCTCAGGCCTGCCACTGCAGACCCTGTGTGTTCAAGTTTTAAACTGTCATTTAGACCTGGCAAGTGCACCCACTTGCTGAGTGAAAACCTTCCTTTTATTACATATATGTCACCCATAAGGTAGGATCTAGTTAGCCCCGGGGCAGGGTGCGGTGTATTTAAACGGCTGGTCATGTACTTTTAAATTCAACATGTCCTGGTAGTTAAAAACTAATAATTTGTTTCACTACTACAATCTCCCATAAATTAACATTGGGGCTACCTTGAAGCAGTGAAAAAAACAATTGAGAAAAGATAGAAATTTGTAGTTTGATGTCACTGGACTCACAACTTCAAATCTCAACTGATGGTGAAGTTGGATTTTAAATTGTAAGTCTGAAAATGGCACTTTTAGAAATTTGGCATTTTCTTACTTTAACCATTCTGTGCCTCTTCCTGTCTCTGAATACACGTTTTGGGTTGGTGGCAGCCGGGCTTTGTGTATTCCTTCCAGACAGTCACACACAATGAGAGCTTATACTTAATGAGCCTTATTGGGCTGTTAACTGGCTTGATGGAGGGGCGGCTCTTAGCACTGCCTAACTCACACCTGAATAGGACTGTGCCTTTCCCCACACTAATGGCTACGTAAGCCATTGTGAAGTGTCTGGAGCCAGGTAAGCAAGGGCAAGGAGCTTGTGATTTTCAAATACCTCTTAGAAGTCTCCCCCACTTCAAAGGTACATTTGGGAATACGTACTGGACTCCAAATCCCAGCAAATTAGAACACTGCTGGATTCAAAGACACTCTGCCAGGAAGAAGGACTGCTGTGCTGCCAGGAGGGACTGCCACTCTGCAACTTTATTGCTGTGTTGACTTACTGCATGCTGTGTGCTGTACTTGTTCTCTACACCCTTGAACCCAAGATTCGCTAAGGGCATGTGGGCTTGCCCCCTGTTCCCCTCCTGTCTCAGGGACATCAAAGACTACCAGTAACTCTTCTGGTGCTCCTGGACTCTCCCATCTGTAAGTCCTACCCATGCATGAGGTGCCCCTCCAGTCCTGGTCCACAGAAGTGGGTCTTGAAGCTGATTTCTACAAAGACCAATACATTGTACTCTAAACATCAATGCTTTGCTCCATCAAAGGTACTGTTTCAGCAGATCCTGCATAGTCACTGTAACCGGCCCATGCTCCATCGCAGTCGACCTGAACTTGTGACTTTATCATGGTCCATTGCAACCAGATAACCACTGTTTTCACTTTGTGCTTTGATACGCTATTTTCACCTAAATCTTCAAAATTCCATATCTCAGGATCTACTCACTGGATTTTTTGTCGATTTGGACTTGTTTTACCCAGATAAATATTATCTATATTTCTAAACTGATGTAGAGTCTTTTGTGGTGTCTTTCTCTGTGTTACTGTAATTAAGTGTTGGACAAATACTTTACACATTGCTTCTTAAGTTTAGCCTGAATGCTGTGTGCTAAGCTACCAGAGGGTGAGCACAGGTTAATTTAGGGGTATATCAGACTTATCCTGACTAGGATTGTGGTCCCTACTTTCACAGGGTGCATACCTCTGCCCACTACAGACCTAGGGGCATTGTTACAAGCTGTGTGAGCCTCTGGAGCATCACTTTTTTTTATGCTCCAGCAGTGCAGACTTCAGAACCATATTTATGAGCTTCATAGATATGGAGTAAAGCAAGAAAATGCAACTTGCTGCGTTGCTTTACTCTGCATCGGTGGGAGTTTCATGGGTGTTGCAGTTTGTGCAAGGGTGCCTGCACTGACAATAGGCACCAAATTGTGTGCTGGCACTGGAGGAAAGGACAGGAATGCACCGTATTCCCTAAATATGGTGCATTCCTGCTCCTTCACAAGGCATAGGGCAGCATCGCAAAAAAGATTTGTGGTGCTGCCCTGTGCCAATGTGTTGTAAATGTGTACCCCAATTCCTAACAGAGCTGGATGCTTCAGGAACAATTCACAAGAAAATGTAAGAGTAACGCTAAAGAGTGGTTCAGTAGAGCTACTTTCCCTATCCAAAAATGCTTTTGTTTGTTTGTCAGTCCATTGGATTTTAGACCTCCACTGACAGGCCTTCTGACCAGGGATTAGATTCAATATGTTCTGTATAAGATAGTTTCTCATTCATTGTCAATGCAGCCCTTTTTACAACTGAAGAGCCTTGACATTGTGTGAAACCATATGGCTAAACAGAGTTATGTCAACTTTGTCATTTTAGAACTTTATGTACTAAGTTTAGTAGTAGTGGAGCACCAGATCAGTTGTCTAGTAATATATTTTCTCCCACAACCAGAATGTGTCACTAAAGCTGTGAGTAGGGGTAGGTGGAACTTATAGAGTTTCACTCTGCGAAGTTCCTCGGAGTTACTTGAATACTGCAAACAGGTGGAAATTGGCACTTTGCACTGTGCGTGCTGATTTTTAGCACCAGAAGCTCTTCCATGCTGAAAAATGAGCTCTAACACCACCATGTGTGTGCCAAAGGGCTCTGCTTCTCAAGTTGTTTTTGCTGCCGCTTGAGTAAAGCAGCAGCTTTCTCACTACAATCGATTGTGATCATCCATGACCACATGCAGTGGTAAAATCTTACAGAGTGCTCTTCTAGTGCTGGAAAATTGCACTAGGCCACACCAATTCTCACTCACATTCGCCAACTTACCATTGATGAGCCACAGGTGAGAAAAAACTCCACCACACAGTGGTTGCCGTAATTTGACCAGAACCCCATGTACATGCAGAACGTGGAGTGGCCTAGCAATGAGTCATGCTGAACACTAAGAGCCATGCTGGTTCACCACGTACCCTAAAAGGAAAATCTAATTTGCTCTTAAATAATTTCTCAGGCTTTTTGGCAGTTACTGTCCAGGTTTCTGATGTGTATGCAACAAAAAGATCAAATCAGAAAACAAAATTCCTTTCTGTTTTCTAATTTGATCTTTTCGTTGCATACACATCAGAAAATTGAGGTGTAAGAATTGTGAAGTCTGTACTATTTCAAGCCAAAATAAATATTGGGTTGGGTAGAAATTGATCTACCAATGAGTCCTAATGATGGGGACTTTGCACCATGGTCAATCGTACTCATAAAATAAAAACAATCCATTAGTTTTTGTATTGTTCATAAATCATTTAATTCCTTTATATATCACGTTTAATAATATTTTGTACATGGAATTGCTTTTCTTTAAAAGCCAGATCATGTCTATATAAACGCTAAATACATTTCACTTTAAACCTTCTTCAGCACCGCAAAATGTGATTGCTGTCCCGAATTAATTTTTTGAACAGTTCCAAGTAATCATCTCACTTGTGCAAACCTGATACTTTTGTAACTGGCCAGGCTTTCAAAG
This sequence comes from Pleurodeles waltl, assembly GCF_031143425.1. Classification (NCBI taxonomy): domain Eukaryota; kingdom Metazoa; phylum Chordata; class Amphibia; order Caudata; family Salamandridae; genus Pleurodeles; species Pleurodeles waltl. The sequence goes on along the minus strand of NC_090439.1, from coordinate 574,128,051 downwards.
TCCTTCACACCACCTGTACGCTATAGATTAGGTCTCCATTCACAACATGTTGTTAAATGTTCTAATTGATGGCATCCTTCCACTCTCAAAATTTCAGCATGTCCAGGATCATTGTCTATGATACAGCTGTGCAATTTTACTATAGCTTTCGATTTTAGGACATTCACAACATCTTGCTCGATTTTGCAAGTTTGTTGTTGATTGTGAAAATGATTATTTCCTATTAATGATTATTTCTCAGTTCAAATGAACCATACCCTCACATCAAAGAACCTTTGCACAAAAAGCGCACGTAGTTTCGTCTTCTACTACTGACTTTATTCTGTATACTAGATATAGCAATCATCTGTCCAAAACATGTAAATAAAATGTGGAAACAACGCACACTTGTGATGGTTAGTGCCCACCGGATCTCGTCTCAGTTTCAACAGGTAGTTTTGCAATTGCAGGGGCATCTGCATAAGGGCCGCCTCGTGATGATCCGTGGTTTGAGTTTGGAGAAATCTTTACAGCTTCTAAACTTGAGAGTCCTTTTTAGAATACAGAAGCTAGACATTTTTTCATCTGTCCTGGTTCTTGGCACCTTCAACAGACAGACTGGGCTTAACGCTGTTTAGGGATTCCTTTTAGTACCCATAAGGTCTTTTTGTAAAATTGTCCCGCTGCCATATGTGTCCAAACACCAAAATGTTCACCTTAATAGGGGGATACGAGTGTGTAATTATGGCACATTTTTCACCACTTGTTTCAGCAACTAATAGTCTTAGTAAAAGAGGTCAAAATACCTGGACATACCTGGACTCTGGTTCTACCTCTGCTGCTACCGTGCTGGTGCCCAGTGACAATAGTAAAACAGTCTGAACGGAACCAAGAGGCGCAAGGTACTGTTAAGGCGTGCGGAGGCGGTGGTAGCAGCTAGACAGAGATGGAGGGAAGTCACCTTATTTTAATAGCTTCTTCTTCAATGCCTGTGAGTAAAGCATGGACAAATGTTGATTGTTGCTCGAAGAGGGGGCCCAGTGACACCTCAGTGAGAAAGGGTCACCCCAGGGAAGACCTTAATGGAGAAACTGTGGGGGACACCATTTATGGGTGGCAACAAGAAAATATGATCCCCAGTCTGCCACATGAGGGTGACTCGTTAGGCATTGTGGAAGGAGCTGGGGCAATGCCTTTCTGTCAATCAATTAAGGAATTTGTAGGGAAATACTTCATGAACAATATTGATGTCTCCAAGCACCCTATGAGGGAAAATCCTTTAGCATTCTGCAAAAAGAAGAAGATGGGGATTAAAACAAGTGACTCTATCATCCTGGGTACTGCACAGAATCTGGACTAAGCTGCAGGGGATGAGATGGGTAGGGACATAGGGGAGACACCAATATTAGAACGAGACTGTTGTCATCACCTCACCTTTCTGCCTTTATGGTTCACACTTTAATGTGGGAGAGATGGTCACCACATCATGTAGCATCTGGAAGGGTGGGTTTGGGGGATGGAGAGAATACTATATTGGATGACGAAGGCAGGGATGCTCATCGGTTACATACTACCTCTCCTGTTGGTTCACTGTCTTCCTGGGGTATAGATATAACAGCAAACCCTACTTTATTAGAAGTCATGTTTCTAATGCTGAAAACTCTGCAGGCAATTTTAGAAGCATTAACTGTGAACAATGGGTTGGGGAAGTCGTGTAAAAATAAATTACAGGAGATTATGGAGAAGCTAAAGAAAATTAATAGCTGTATGCCAACCCTAGTGCGTCCAGTTCCAGAGAAAAGGGACCAGGGGGGTCTATGTGCCCATCAAAACTATCAAAATAGCCCATACAAAACTTCAAATTGGCTGACGGTTTATATAGAAAAGCAACCTATGATGGTCATAAAGAGATGTCACCGTTAGAGGGAAAGGACTATAAACCCTATCCAAGTATATTAGGTGAAATACAGAGGAAGCTCAAAAAGAAAACGACTAAGAAAAGAGGTGGCAGGATAGACCAACACACGTCCCTGGGAGTTGCTCTAAGGCAGAAGTATGAAATGGGCAACTATAAGCAGGGGAGTGGACCCCAAAGGTGATCCACAGTGCTAGAAAAGGGTATATTCAGCTACTGATGGAGACTATGCACCCCTAAGTAGTTGCTAAGGAAGAAAGTAGGGAAATAATAGATAGTCAAAAAAAGGAGCAAAGTCTAAAGTGTTGATTGACAGACACAAACAAAAAGGAGGAGGTAAGTTCAAGTCAGTCGGAGAAGAGGGAACCCTTAGCGTTGGTCAGAGATTACAGAAGGAAGGAAGTAGGATGTGATGGAAGGGAGGGGCTGTGGATAGTTTTGGAACTTAGGAGAAGAAAGATAGTGAGGAAGCGTAGGAAAAAGCTTAAGCCCTTGAATCGCTTGCACCTACTACAGGTGTTGGCTATATGTCCTAGCTTATGTGGGATTGGATCGGGTGACATAAGGCAAATAGGGCCTAGAAAGAAATGAAGCAACAAAAGCCCTTTTCTACTTGGGATGTGTGAAACAGTTGGTGGTGAAGACAGAGGAAGAATTAGAGAAGGACGGCACACAACTGGTTTATATGAATGAGCTGGGAAATGAAAGGAGAAGTCATAAAGCCCTGAGATGCCATGCATGACTGTATCCAGAGCAAGTGCAACATGGCTCAGTAGGAGCCCAATATATAGGAGAACATGTGTTGATAAAAGCGAGATCAGATTAAGTGTAACCATAGCTATCAACGCCAAAGACCCAATGCTGAGGAATCAATATGAACCTCTCTCAATTACTCTTCTAGGTTGTGGTGACTACAGCAGGGGGAGATGAGTACCCAAAGATAGGTTTAAAAAGATGTTGGGAAAATATGATATTGTGTGTTTTCAGAAAACCTGGCTGTGGCTATACAAAGAACCAAAGCCAGTAGATGGATTTGAGGGGGGTCACAGATCCAGTATATATACCCAAATGTGCCTTTGAAGTGGAGGAGACTTCAAAGAGTGGTTTTGAAGTGCACCAGTTCCCCTTTCTACCCAGCACTGTCTGCCAGGAGGTCTGTGGGGGCTTATCAGTCCATTATGTGGGGTCAGGCCACTAGCCTTTGAAGTGTAAGTAAGACCCCTTCCACTCTTCCTGCCCAGGAACACCCATCAGTATGCAGATGAATGCAGATGCAGCTGAGTGTCTTGTATTTATGGCTGTCTGGATGGAATGCACAAGGGGAACTGTCCACCAGCACAGACCAGATGGGGATTGGAGAAAATAAGGCTGTAAGACACAGACAGCAGTAAGTGCAGAGAAATGCCTACTTTCTAAAAGTGGTGTTCCTAATCTATTAATGTTAAATTCAACTTCACAGTAAGCAGGATGTCTCACTACCATTCCAACCATACCAAGCATGACAATGCCACTCCTTTGAGATCAGAAATTACCACTTAAAAGTATATAAGGGAATTTCCAATGCTGGCCTATGATAGGAGCAGTCTTCACAGTAGTGGAAACAACTTTGGATGTTTTTAACTACCAGGACATGTAAAACTTACACGTACATGTCCTGCCTTTTACGTACATAGCACCCTGCTCTATGGGCTACCTAGGGCCTACCTTAGGGGTGAGTTATATGTAACAAAAGGGGAGTTTAAGGCTTGGCAAATAGTTTTAAATTCTAAGTTGAAGTGGCAGTGAAACTGCACACACAGTCCTTGCTATTGTAGACCTGAGACATGGTTAAGGGCCTTCTTATGTGGGTGACACAATCAATCAGTGGTTCAGGTCCACTGCTGGCATTTAAGTTACAGGCCCTGGGCACATGTAGTGCACTTTACTAGGGTCTAACAAGTAAATTAAGTATGCCAATTGGGTATGAGCCAATGTTACCATGTTTAGGGGGAGAGCACAAGCACTGTAGCACTGGTAATTAGTGGCAAAGTGTGCAGAGCCCTAAAACCAGCAAGAACAAGATCATAAGAATGGAGGGAGGCAGATCTAGAGGTTGGGGTAGACCACCCTAAGACTGTCCGCTCTATCACTGTCTAAAAATGCTTACTTTCAAACTGGTAGTTTCAAATGTCCAAAAGATGCATCAAGCCCAGCTTTGTATTCATGTCTCCACTCCAAGGAAATATGATTCTTTCTTCTTTGATGTGAAACATAAACATCTAATAAACTGTCAGCCCTGACCCACGCCTACAAGAACACTTATTCGAACCCTAGGTTTTCAGTTCATCTAGTGAACATTTAACAAATATTATATTAGAAAATGAAACTCTCGCCCCTTAATGAATTTACGAATCAAAAAATATGGGAGAGTGAGTGGTATTCTTTTTTGGAAAGTTTTTGTGAGAACATTTATGTCATGGTGGGTGACAGAGATGAAGACTGAGTCTACATGTTTTTTTGCAAATTCTCATAACTTTTATTTTTCTTTATTTGCCCCCATTAATTATTATGTGCTCCGTTTTTCATTACATTGGTTAAGTCAGGATGATTAATTGAAAACAAATTTTATTTTTATATAGCATTTGTACCATACTTATGTCTGTTTTATGTGCCATAACTAGCAGGAGATTACGGTTACCAAATATAATGGTGTTCAATTTGCTGACTTCGGAAGGATGGGAGTCTGAATTTGTCCTACTGTAATTCAAGCTTCTGCCTGGCTGATCGTTGCCTGTTTCAGTGGTAGTGTTTATCATCTCCTGTCACCCGGGGTTTAAGGCAGAATGCACATTCATTGCATTTGTAACCTACCTTCGCTAATAAAAAATGAAGCTGCAAATCACATCAACAATGCCGTTAATGAAATTACAAGCATACATGTTGCAATTAAATTAAAAAGATCAAATCTGTTGTGCTAAACCAACAATAGTAGATATCAATTGCATTACTTTAATCCACAATGTGGAAATGCACACACGTCTCCACAGTCATCCAATCCTAATATATGATTTGATGTTTTTGAAATGCACGTGAATTGTCCCTGTTAATGGCAAGAATATTGTCAGTTGTTCCCTGATAAATAAAAAAAAACCTGAACTTAGATGACTTAGGACCTGATTTAGAGTTTGACGGACAGGTTACTCCCTTATAAATGTAACAGATATCCTGTCTACCATATTGCAAATATATTATATACTTCACGTTTGTGACAGAGGAACCCATCTGCTGAACTCTAAATTAGGCCCTCAGTTGCAATAACCAGTCAGTCAGATATTATCTCACTAAACAACAGCAACACTTATCCTATTAAGCACAAAAAGGGAAGCAGGTTACAGCACCAAAGAAGTCATGAAAAATACCTTAATTAAGTGCTTACATTGACGGAAAAAGGAAACTGAAACTTATTTCCTGAAAGCAATAAGTATAAACATAGACATTTAGGAGCTCCCGATTTCAAGAATTGCTAAATAATTCTATTTCTTGCAATGGTTTAGGGCTAATAAAGATAACATAACCAACCATAATTCTGTTAAGGAAATTGGTAAGAATGTATGAGATCCCAGAACCCCAGGAAAGCTTGATGGCCATATAGCATTCAGCTTCACCCACTGCCTTTCTTTGCATGTTCAAATTTTCATCTCATAATGAATCTCCACTAAATAGTTACTAATGCTCATTCATTCCATTGTAATGCGAGATCACATCTACTCACATTCAACTCATAGCTTTTTAAATTTTTTTGCAGACAAATGCGCTTAATTACATCTGAATTTAGAATTATTAAGACACTTCTACAGAATTACAAAGGAACACTTAATGCACAACAAAACGATCTTCTTACAGCCCGAGGGGCATAATTACAAGGCCCATGATGAAGGGCTGTGACCAGCGTCATTGGGAAAGAGCAGAAATGTGCCATATCTACAGGATTCTGTCCTCTCCCCTGCGCTGGTGCACAAATTGCTGCCATGTGCCAATTCGGGCACCTTTGCCCCATGGTGTATGGGTACCTGCGTTGTGGGGGTGATTGTTTTTGTGCAGCGTTCCTGCACAAAAACAATCAATGTAGGCGATTTCCTCCTTCTATGTGTGCTGCTTTCTGCAGAGGAAAACATGGGGAGAAAGAAAGATATTTGTCCTTGTTGCGTCACTCTTACGCCACCCCCGGGGTGGCGTATGCTTTTGACACATTCCGAGGTTTACAAAACCTTGTAAATCTGGGAATGCTTCAAAATTCATGGATGTTGCATGACAAAACCCTCACAACACACATTGAAACGCCTCCATGATGCAAAGTAAGGAAACACAGCAACTTGCACTGAGTTGTGTTACTCCACATCTACAAGGCCATCTAAACCAATGCAAAGTGGCTTTGCATGGCCATGTAGTTATGCGTGTGTAGCCTACGCTGCTGGTACATCACTAAAAGTAATGCACCGGCGGCGCTGGCTGCTTATAAATATGGGCCAAAGTATTTAAAACTGACTCAAATATGGAGCAAACTAGGGTCAGATGTATGATTATCTGGGAAACAAATACTGATTGCACATTACGACTAGCATTTTTGCAACCAGTAAATGTTTTTAAAAAGCAACCAACGCATTAATACGTCGGTTCTTAAAATCTAAAATGAAGTGGGTTACAGTTCGACCTACCTACGTCAAAAATATTAAAGACATAGGTCTTTATTTGTGACTCACTATCAATTGAGGTGGCTTTCTATGGTCAGGAGACCTCCATGTCTGTGGTTGCTTTTATATAAAGCTTGCATTTTGTTAATGCATCCTGATTCGTTAAAGCAAACAGGGCTGCACATAAAAAACTTTGGACCACTGCTTACTCTTTAGCAAGCTTTTTTTCATTCAGAAAAGGGAGAATGCATTGTCACCTCATTTAAGGTGTCGGTAAATTTCAATGTTTTACGACTGGATTTTGTTTGCAAAAAATAAATGATCAATTCTGTATTTAGAAGGGACATTTATTACACGCCCTTTTCATTCAACCAATCGGTATTCATTTCAAGTCCAGTGAAGGAGTCAGGAAAACATTTTTGACTCCTAAAATGAGATTAGTACATAAAAAACGTTTTAATGGTCACAAACAAAGAATTGGAGTGCTTAATTGTTCTGGCCCCACGTTTATTACCAAATTAATCCCTACACAAAATGCCTCCCCCCCCTCCTTTATTACATTTCCTATTTTAAACGACAGGAACAGCACAACATGCTCCCTGAATTTTATTGAGGCAATGCTTGTGATTCCCCCAAGTGGTGCTTCACCTTCACACAGACTTGAGAAATTCCATAATCTAACCGTTATTGTCCCGCTACATAGAAGCAATCTTTAGTATTCTCAGTCCTAATCTTCTTTCTCTCACCCCGTTTCAATTTCTGCTACCTTACTACTGATACTAAGAAGGATGTAATAGTGTCTTCCTTAGTGAACCTGGGAAATTAATAGGACGGTTTGTTAAAGAATATGAGCAAGGCTGCGGATCAATGGAGGGAGCACTAAGGCCCATATTTATACTTTTTGTGTGCCGCATTTGCGTCATTTTTTTATGCAAAAGTCACGCAAAATTACAAAATATAATTGTATTTAGTAAGTTTGCACCACTTTTGCGTCAAAAAATTATACAAATGCAGCGCAAAAAAAGTTTAAATACGGGCCTAAATGTCAGATGTTCTCGATCACCCTTTAATAAAGAAGACAGTGAAGACTTATTGTTTACACTGAATGCATGTTTTGGAACCATGACCAGTGCTGGACTGTCTTAAAAATAAATAGACCAGGCACCAAAATATACGTTGGACCAGTCACCAAAATATAAGTTGTTCCCATTGATGAACCAGATGACCAAAAATTGGCCCTCATTTGCAAATCAGGTCAGTTTTGAGCTTGTGCAGATATGCTGTATCAGTATTTTGCAAGGTATGGAAGACTACATGCATTTGTGTTTGCTGCAGGCAATGTTTGTTTTAGCATTAGGGAAATCAAAAACAAAAACCATCTTACTAGGCCAAACAAAACAGGCCCACAAACAGCAAACAAACTGGCCAACATACTGATTTGTCAGGCCAGCTCATTGGACAGTGCCTTAGTGCCCAATAGATCAGTCCGACCCTGATCATAACTTGGACAACAGAGGGGTTTAAATTGTGTGCATTATGGCTGTATACAACGGACGCAGGACTGTTCCCATGGGGAACAGGGTTAAGACTGATTTGTATATGGCTAGGTCCAAACTGGGGTGGCATAGTGAAAGAACGATGGATTAAACCCAGAACTGACTTGGGGTGAGTGTTTGAAAAGTTTCAAAATCCATCCATCATCCATTTCTATTGATAGAATTGTCCTAAGTGGGAAGGGTATGTGCCAAGACATGGGTCCCGTACTCACTGTGCCACTGGATTGAAACTAGCCTGGCTGATTATGGGTGATACCCTGAAACCGGTCCGAGGATGCTTGTTTCAGTTCCAGGGATGACCTAGCCTGGCAGTTTGGGTGGACTGTTCCCATGGGAAACAGGGTCAAGACTGATATGCATATTGCTGGGTCCACCTGGGGTGGCATGGTGAGCAAAAGAACGATGGATTAAACCTAGATCTGTGACTGAGGGTGAGTGTTTGAAAAGTTTCAGCACTCCGTCCATCATCAGTTGTGCACAACTGATAACCGTATATGGGAGGTCAATTGGGAAATACATGAAATATTGGGTTGTGGAAACTTTTAGTTGAAAACCAGTTTATTTCTTGCGCTCAATTTGATTATTTTAATAATTTAATAGTGCCCAATATAACTGAGCGACTCTGAAGACCATATTAAAGTTTTTGGACAATAGATCCTTTCACAGCAGTGTCAAAATACATTATAAACCTCCAAAATTGCTTAGGTGATTATTTATGCCGGTTATAGAATAAAAATTTGATTACAGCTTTTCCCACAATCTCAAAATCTGAAGACATTAGGTCCCTGTTGGCAAAAACTGCCTAATCTTTGTAATTATGCTACATTTGAGTTTTCTTTATGCGTAGGTGTTCTTACTAGGGTTTTAGAGAAGTTGCAACAATGTGTGTGCACTGTTGCAAAAATGCATGACAAATAGAAGAATAAGAAATATTCATTGACATGGTATGACAAAGAAACGGTTGCAGAGAAGAAGAGTGTGTTACATGAATTGTGAAGGATGAGAAAATCAGTTGATCGGACAACTTCTCAGAAAGCAGTAGCTCAAAATACACATTGATCTTTAAATATTTTTATAAAGTAGGGTGTTAGATTTTGAGTTTGAAACCTGGCCAGGTCCTGAATTCCATCAGTAATATTTTTGCTACAGTATTGTATCAGAAACTACTTACATTGCCAAATGTTCACTCGCAATCATGAAACCTGCTTCAAAGCCAAATCTAGTACTGTCCACAGCGCTCTATTATTATTCTTTTTTTAAGCCATGTGATTCACAAACTGATGGAACCTTAATTGCAAAAATGTCTTTGCTGGTCGTATGTAACAGTGGCAAAAGCTCACCAGAAATGGCATCCCCTACATTTTATTAACCATGCGTCACTTGTTCTATACTGAAATTTACAACAGAGTTGACATTGAAAGGCTGCCATAGCATCAAGCAGTGATGTACTTCAGCAATATTACTCTAAACTTAAAACAAAGCTCATCCGCCATTTGCTCAGCATGAAGAGCACCTGTTTTTCACTAATTGTGGTGGCAGCACACGCCTTTGTTGAAGTTTTTGAATACCATCTTTCTGATGGATTCTATTAGTGGTGGCTTGTAAATACCCATAGTGGCCACCACTGAGTACTGAAGTGCAAGTGGAAATAGTATTGGCAGACTAAGAACAATTATTAAGGTCCTCAGTAATAATACCAAGCCCATGTAGTTCTGTCTGGATGATTTTGTGCTTGAATGTGCAGATAACTTTAGATTTTGGGGTATTTATTCTGTGGTAGGCTCTACTGGACTTCGATGTTAGAAGTAAAGAAACTCACACTTACTATATATAGATAAATGGTACCTTTGTACTAAAATGCAACACTAAGGGCATGTCTGCAGTACCAGACACCACCTATCGCCTCTTCCCAAAAATAAATAAGCAATGCTGAGAGCACCCAAGTGTCTGTGTGGGAAACCGAACTATGGATAAAAGAGAAAACCTTTGCAGTCAAGTCCACATCACAAGAGAAGAGGCATCCTATTGCAACACAGATAAATGCATTTCAGGTCAAGTAGAATACACAATTAAGTCCAGCTAAGGAGCCAGGGAAGTACAAACATTTCCCTCAGTTTGAGGTATGGGTACACCAGTTGGAACCCTAACAAGCAAGCACATACAAAAAGGATGTTGAGACTGGTTATCCAAACGTCACTCCACCTCTGATTCATTGGGATACACATGATTGTCTCTGTGGACCCAAAGACCTGCAACGTAGGAGGACGGTTTAGATTTTTTTCTGAAACATGCAGTCTTTAAAAGGATCACCAGGATCAATAGTTTCAGGACTAGCACTTTTGAAAATTGAATGTGAGGGTTTTTGGGCTATTTCAAGACACATTCAGAATATCAGTACCATAGAGAAGAAAAGTAATATTATTATTAATTTAACTTGCAGAGCACATAGCTACTTCACATGAAATGTCCCAGCACTAAGATCCTGATTCACATGAGAAAAGATCATTCTGGAAGCTGTGACACATATCAACCAGACCCAAAAAGCCACATTTTTAACTTTTTCCTAAAAAGTGTTTAAGGTGGAGCCCAACGGACTGTGAAAGGAAGAGAGATCCACAATTTGGGTGGCAGATAGCTGAAGACACTTCCACCAATTCATACTCTTCTGAATTTACGAATAGTGGCAAGCTTAGCTTCAACTGATCTTAGATTTCTGGTTGGATCATAAGGTTTAACCAACGACTGAAGATAATGTGGACCATTTAAAGATAAGTCTTTGTGGCAGTAGCATTGGGCTTTACATCTGATTTTCCGCCTCATCAGGAGCCAGTACAGTTTTCTAAGCACAGCCCCGAAGGAAGCACATTTGGGAAGATTACGCAGTATATGTGCTGCAGCATTTTAGATACGTTCAAATCTGCTCAGAGGTGATTGGGGCACACCTAGAAAAAGAGCATTGCCGTAGTCTGGTCTGGATATGATCAGAGCTTGGACTACAGTTTTTTGAGTGTACTCTAGCAAAAGGCAGAAAATTTTCATAGGGGTTTTAACATCCCAAAGCATTTCCCTGCCAATGCGGTAATTTGGTTGTCAAAAGATAGTTTGTCATCGAACCATATGCCTAGATTTTCGACTTTGGGCTTGTAGAGAGGTAGTAGACCAAGACAGTTAGGCCACCACACAGTAGAATGGATGTTGGGTTGTGTTAGACTTTTCATCCTTGGCGTGGTCTCCCTTATCTTTTTGCCTCTGTTCCCCAGGTTGTTGATGTGTGCTGGACTCTGATTTTGCTGTTTTTGTTACTCTGGGCACTTTACCACTGCTAACCAGTGCTAAAGTGCAAGTGCTCCTTTACAAAATGTGTATGTGATTGGTTTATCCGTGATTGGCAAATTCGATTTAGCAGTAAGTCCCTAGTAAAGTGCACTAGAGGTGCCAGGGCCTGTAAATCAAATGCTACTAGTGGGCCTGCAGCACTGGTTGTGTCACCCACATAAGTAGCTCTGTAGTCATGACTCAGACCTGCCCTTGCAATGTCTGTGTGTGCAGTTTTACCTGTAAATTCGACTTGGCAAGTGTACCCACTTGCCAGGCCTAAACCTTCCGTTTTCTTCCATGTCAGACACCCCTAAGGTAGACCCTACGTAGCCCCAAGGGCAGGGTGCAGTGTATGGTTAACCCCTTCGCTGCCAGGCCTTTTCCCCCTCCTGTGCCAGGCCTTTTTTTGCCTATTTGGGGCAGTTCGCGCTTAGGCCCTCATAACTTTTTGTCCACATAAGCTAACCAAGCCAAATTTGCGTCCTTTTTTTCCAACATCCTAGGGATTCTAAAGGTACCCAGACTTTGTGGGTTCCCCTGAAGGAGGCCAAGAAATTGGCCAAAATACAGTGAAAATTACGTTTTTTTCAACAAAATTGGAAAAAGGGGCTGCAGAAGAAGGCTTGTGGTTTTTCCCCTGAAAATGGCATCAACAAAGGGTTTGCGGTGCTAAACTCAGCAGCTTCCCAGCTTTCAGGAACAGGCAGACTTGAATCAGACAACCCAATTTTTCAACACAATTTTGGCATTTTACTGGGGCATACCCCATTTGTGCAATTTTTTGTGCTTTCAGCCTCCTTCCAGTCAGTGACAGGAATGGTCATGAAACCAATGCTGGATCCCAGAAACCTAAACATTTCTGAAAAGTAGACAAAATTCTGAATTCAGCAAGGGGTCATTTGTGTAGATCCTACAAGGGTTTCCTACAGAAAATAACAGCTGAAAAAGAAAAATATTGAAATTGAGGTGAAAAAAACATCAATTTTTCTCTACTTTTTACTCTGTAACTTTTCCCTGCAATGTCAGATTATCGAAAGCAATATACCGTTACGTCTGCTGGACTCCTCTGGTTGCGGGGATATATAGGGTTTGTAGGTTCATCAAGAACCCGAGGAACCCAGAGCCAATAAATGAGCTGCACCCTGCAGTGCGTTTTCATTCTATACCGGGTATACAGTAATTCATTTGCTGAAATATAAGGAGTAAAAAATAGCTATCAAGAAAACCTTTGCATTTCCAAAAAGGGCACAAGATAAGGTGTTGAGGAGCAGTGGTTATTTGCACATCTCTGAATTCCGGGGTGACCATAGTAGCACGTGAATTACATGGAATTTCTCAAATAGATGTCTTTTTTACACACACCCCTATATTTGGAAGGAATAAATGTAGAGAAATACAAGGGGCAATAACACTTGTTTTGCTATTCTATGTTCCCCCAAGTCTCCCGATAAAAATGATACCTCACTTGTGTGGGTAGGCCTAGCGCCCGCGACAGGATATGCCCCAAAACACAACGTGGACACATCACAGAAAACAGAGCTGTTTTTAGCAAAGTGACTACCTGTAGATTTTGGCCTCTAGCTCAGCCGCCACCTAGGGAAACCTACCAAACCTATGCATTTCTGAAAACTAGAGACCTAGGGGAATCCAAGGAGGGGTGACTTGTGTGGCTCGGACCAGGTTCTGTTACCCAGAATCCTTTGCAAACCTCAAAATTTGGCTAAAAAAACACATGTTCCTCACATTTCTGTGGCAGAAAGTTCTGGAATCTGAGAGGAGCCACAAATTTCCTTCCACCCAGCGTTCCCCCACGTCTCCCGATAAAAATGAGACCTCACTTGTGTGGGTAGGCCTAGCGCCCGCGACAGGATATGCCCCAAAACACAACGTGGACATATCACAGAAAACAGAGCTGTTTTTAGCAAAGTGACTACCTGTAGATTTTGGCCTCTAGCTCAGCCGCCACCTAGGGAAACCTACCAAACCTGTGCATTTCTGAAAACTAGAGACCTAGGGGAATCCAAGGAGGGGTGACTTGCGGGGCTCGGACCAGGTTCTGTTACCCAGAATCCTTTGCAAACCTCAAAATTTGGCTAAAAAAACAAATGTTCCTCACATTTCTGTGGCAGAAAGTTCTGGAATCTGAGAGGAGCCACAAATTTCCTTCCACCCAGCGTTCCCCCACGTCTCCCGATAAAAATGATACCTCACTTGTGTGGGTAGGCCTAGCGCCCGCGACAGGATATGCCCCAAAACACAACGTGGACATATCACAGAAAACAGAGCTGTTTTTAGCAAAGTGACTACCTGTAGATTTTGGCCTCTAGCTCAGCCGCCACCTAGGGAAACCTACCAAACCTATGCATTTCTGAAAACTAGAGACCTAGGGGAATCCAAGGAGGGGTGACTTGTGTGGCTCGGACCAGGTTCTGTTACCCAGAATCCTTTGCAAACCTCAAAATTTGGCTAAAAAAACACATGTTCCTCACATTTCTGTGGCAGAAAGTTCTGGAATCTGAGAGGAGCCACAAATTTCCTTCCACCCAGCGTTCCCCCCACGTCTCCCGATAAAAATGATACCTCACTTGTGTGGGTAGGCCTAGCGCCCGCGACAGGATATGCCCCAAAACACAACGTGGACATATCACAGAAAACAGAGCTGTTTTTAGCAAAGTGACTACCTGTAGATTTTGGCCTCTAGCTCAGCCGCCACCTAGGGAAACCTACCAAACCTATGCATTTCTGAAAACTAGAGACCTAGGGGAATCCAAGGAGGGGTAACTTGCGGGGCTCGGACCAGGTTCTGTTACCCAGAATCCTTTGCAAACCTCAACATTTGGCTAAAAAAAACACATGTCCCTCACATTTCTGTGGCAGAAAGTTCTGGAATCTGAGAGGAGCTACAAATTTCCTTCCACCCAGCGTTCCCCCAAGTCTCCCGATAAAAATGATACCTCACTTGCGTGGGTAGGCCTAGCGCCGGCAACAGGAAACACCCCAAAGCGCAACGTGGACACATCCTAAATTTTGGAAAAAAACAGAGGTGTTTTTTGCGAAGTGCCTACCTGTAGATTTTGGCCTCTAGCTCAGCCGGCACCTAAGGAAACCTACCAAACCTCTGCATTTCTGAAAACTAGAGACCTAGGGGAATCCAAGGAGGGGTGACTTGCGGGGCTCGGACCAGGTTCTGTTACCCAGAATCCTTTGCAAACCTCAAAATTTGGCTAAAAATACACATGTTACTCACATTTCTGTGGCAGAAAGTTCTGGAATCTGAGAGGAGCCACAAATTTCCTTCTACCCAGCGTTCCCCCAAGTCTCCCGATAAAAATGATACCTCACTTGTGTGGGTAGGACTAGCGCCCACGAAAGGAAAGGGCCCAAAACACAACGTGGACACATCACATTTTTTTATAAAAAGCAGTGCCTACCTGTGGATTTTGGCCTGTAGCTCAGCCGACACCTGAGGAAACCTAGCAAACCAGTGCATTTTTGAAAACTAGAAACCCAGGGGAATCCAAGATGGGGTGACTTGCGGGGCTCTGACCAGGTTATGTTACCCAGAATCCTTTGCAAACATCAAAATTTGGCCCAAAAAACACTTTTTCCTCTCATTTCGGTGACAGAAAGTTCTGGAATCTGAGAGGAGCCACAAATTTCCTTCCACCCAGCGTTCCCCTAAGTCTCTCGATAAAAATGGTAAATCACTTCTGTGGGTAGGCCTAGCGCCCACAAAAAGAAATGGCCCAAAACACAACGTGGACACAACATATTTTTTCACAGAAAACAGAGGTGTTTTTTGCAAGGTGCCTACCTGTGATGTTTTGCCTGTAGCTCAGCCGGCCCCAGGGGGGGGGGGGGCAGAAATGGCCTAAAATAAATTTGCCCCCCCAACACCCACCCACCCCCCGGGAGCGACCCTTGCCTACTGGGTCGCTCCCCCTGCGTGACATTGGCGCCAAAAAACAAATCCCCGGTGCCTAGTGGTTTCTGCCCCCTTGGGGGCAGATTGACCTAAAATTGGCCAATCTGCCCCCAGGGGGGCAGAAATGGTCTAAATACAATTTGCCCCCCCCAGGGGAGCGACCCTTGCCTGATGGGTCGCTCCCCATCTCTAAAAAAAGAAACAACAAAAAAAAAAAACACAAAAAAAAAATTGCCCTGGCGCCTAGAGTGTTCTGCCCCCCCCCCCCGGGGGCAGTTCGGCCTAATAATAGGCCGATCTGTCCCCCGTGGGGGCAGAAATGGCCTAAAATAAATTTACCCCCCCAACCCCCCCCCCCCCCCCGGGAGCGACCCTTGCCTACGGGGTCGCTCCCCCTGCGTGACATTGGCGCCAAAAAACAAATCCCCGGTGCCTAGTGGTTTCTGCCCCCTTGGGGGCAGATTGACCTAAAATTGGCCAATCTGCCCCCAGGGGGGCAGAAATGGTCTAAATACAATTTGCCCCCCCAGGGGAGCGACCCTTGCCTGATGGGTCGCTCCCCATCTCTAAAAAAAGAAACGACAAAAAAAAAAAACACAAAAAAAAAATTGCCCTGGCGCCTAGAGTGTTCTGCCCACCCCCCCGGGGGCAGTTCAGCCTAATAATAGGCCGATCTGTCCCCCGGGGGGGCAGAAATGGCCTAAAATAAATTTGCCCCCCCAACCTCCCCCCCGGGAGCGACCCTTGCCTACGGGGTCGCTCCCCCTGCGTGACATTGGCGCCAAAAAACAAATCCCCGGTGCCTAGTGGTTTCTGCCCCTTTGGGGGCAGATTGACCTAAAATTGGCCAATCTGCCCCCAGGGGGGCAGAAATGGTCTAAATACAATTTCCCCCCCCAGGGGAGCGACCCTTGCCTGATGGGTCGCTCCCCATCTCTAAAAAAAGAAAAAAAAAAAAAAAAAAACACACAAAAAAAATTGCCCTGGCGCCTAGAGTGTTCTGCCCCCCCCCCCCGGGGGCAGTTCGGCCTAATAATAGGCCGATCTGTCCCCCGGGGGGGCAGAAATGGCCTAAAATAAATTTGCCCCCCCCCCCCCCCGGGAGCGACCCTTGCCTACGGGGTCGCTCCCCCTGCGTGACATTGGCGCCAAAAAACAAATCCCCGGTGCCTAGTGGTTTCTGCCCCCTTGGGGGCAGATTGACCTAAAATTGGCCAATCTGCCCCCAGGGGGGCAGAAATGGTCTAAATACAATTTGCCCCCCCAGGGGAGCGACCCTTGCCTGATGGGTCGCTCCCCATCTCTAAAAAAAGAAACAAAAACAAAAAAAAAACAAAAAAAAAAATTGCCCTGGCGCCTAGAGTGTTCTGCCCCCCCCCCCCCCGGGGGCAGTTCGGCCTAATAATAGGCCGATCTGTCCCCCGGGGGGGCAGAAATGGCCTAAAATAAATTTGCCCCCCCCCCCCCGGGAGCGACCCTTGCCTACGGGGTCGCTCCCCCTGCGTGACATTGGCGCCAAAAAACAAATCCCCGGTGCCTAGTGGTTTCTGCCCCCTTGGGGGCAGATTGACCTAAAATTGGCCAATCTGCCCCCAGGGGGGCAGAAATGGTCTAAATACAATTTGCCCCCCCAGGGGAGCGACCCTTGCCTGATGGGTCGCTCCCCATCTCTAAAAAAAGAAACAACAAAAAAAAAAACACAAAAAGAAATTGCCCTGGCGCCTAGAGTGTTCTGCCCACCCCCCCGGGGGCAGTTCGGCCTAATAATAGGCCGATCTGTCCCCCGGGGGGGCAGAAATGGCCTAAAATAAATTTGCCCCCCCAACCCCCCCCCCCCGGGAGCGACCCTTGCCTACGGGGTCGCTCCCCCTGCGTGACATTGGCGCCAAAAAACAAATCCCCGGTGCCTAGTGGTTTCTGCCCCCTTGGGGGCAGATTGACCTAAAATCGGCCAATCTGCCCCCAGGGGGGCAGAAATGGTCTAAATACAATTTGCCCCCCAGGGGAGCGACCCTTGCCTGATGGGTCGCTCCCCATCTCTAAAAAAAAAGAAAGAACAAAAAAAAAAAACACAAAAAAAAGAAATTTGCCCTGGCGCCTAGAGGTTTCTTCCCCCCCAGGGGGGGGCAGAAATGGCCTAAAATAAATTGCCCTCCCCCCCAGGGAGCAACCCTTGCCTAAGTGGTCGCTCCCTTTGCGTGAAATTCACGCAAAGAAAAAACTCCCTGGTGTCTAGTGGTTTCTACCCCCCTTGGGGGCAGATTGGCCTCATCAAAATAGGCCAATCTGCCCCCAAGGGGGGCAGAAATGGGCAAAATATAATTTTCCCCCAAGGGGAGCGACCCTTGCCTAAGGGGTCGCTCCCCACCAAAAAAAAAAAAATGAAAAAAAAAAAAAAAAAATGGTCCCTGGTGCCTAGAGGTTTCTGCCCCCCCTGGGGGCAGATCGGCCTAATAGTAGGCCGATCTGCCCCCAGGGGGGGCAGAAAAGGCCTTCCCGAAAATATGCCCCCCTGGGAGCTACCCTTGCCCAAGGGGTCGCTCCCTTTTGTCAATTTCAATGAAAAAAATAATAAATCCCTGGTGTCTAGTGGGGTTTCAAAAGCCGGATTGCAAGCAATCCGGCTTTTGAAACCCTCGGAGGGACTTCAAAGGGAAGGAAATACTTTTCCTTCCCTTTGAAGCCCCTCCGGGCCTCCCAAGTGATTGAAAAAGAAATGCTTTTGCATTTCTTTTTCAATTGCGTTGGAAGCAGAGCTTCCAGCGCGACGAGGGAGGCCCCTGTGACACATCAGCGCGCGCGCGCGTGCTGACGTCACAGGGGGGGGTGGGGGGGGTCGGGGGTGGAAGGGGAAGGTCTTCCCCTTCCATCCCCGACTTGGGGGGGGAAGGGGGGTGCACGGGGGGCGCGCTAGCGCGCCCCCAAGTTCCCCTGTGCCATGGACGAGATGATCTCGTCCAAGGCACAGGGGAACTGTAGCCTTGGACGAGATCATCTCGTCCAAGGCACAGAAGAGGTTAAGGTAGGAGATATAGTAATGTGTTTTATATGTCCTGACAGTGAAATATTGCTAAATTTGTTTTTCACTGTTGCAAAGCCTGTCCCTCTCATAGGTTAACATGGGGGCTACCTTTAAATCTGAATAAAGTGTAGATTTCCTTTGGGAGCTGATGGACATGTGGAGTTTGGGGTCTCTAAGCTCACAATTTAAAAATAAATATTTTAGTAAAGTTGATTTTAAGATTGTGCGCTTGAAAATGCCACTTTTAGAAAGTGAGCATTTTCTTGCTTATACCATATGTGTGACTCTGCCTGTTTGTGGATTCCCTGTCTGGGTCAGTTTGACAGTTGGGCTGGTTTGCTCCTCACACTAGACGGTGACACAAAGGGAGCTGGGGTGTAGCCTGCATATCCTGATGAGCCATCTGTGCTAGGAGGGAGGGGAGGAGTGGTCACTCACACCTGAAAGGGCTGTGCCTGCCCTCACACAATGCAGTCTCCAACCCCCGGGTGAGTGTCTGGGGCCTGGCCTGGGCAAGGCAGGATTTCACATTCCAAAGAGACTTTACTTTGAAGTAGGCCTACTTCAAAGGAGAAACTGGGTATCAGAAGGGCACCCAAAACCACAGACTTTAGAAACACTTCTGGAACCAAGAGGAACCTCTGCCTGGAGAAGAGCTGAATAGCTGAGGAAGAAGTGCTGCCCTGCCTGTGACTGTGCTTTGTGGAGCTTTTCTGCAGTGCTGCTTCTGCCAGAGTAAGAGGGCAAAGACTGGACTTTGTGTGCCTTCCATCTTGTGAAGAAATCTCCAAGGGCTTGAGTTAGAGCTTGCCTCCTGTTGTTTGAAGTCTCAGGGACAGCAAAGACTTCTCTCTGCCAGCACCTGGAGTCTCTGGAGAGACTCCTGCTCTGACAAGTGGTGCCCTATCCAGTCCCTGGGCCCTTGAAAGGAAAGCTGGTGGAAATCCAAGGAAATCGACTTCGGACGACTTCGGACCGACGCCGCTGCTGAATCCGGTGACACCGCCTGCACCCGATGCCGTGACCTTCGCTGGAACACGATGGTCTTCGCAGGCCCGATGCCGCTACAGCCTCGCTGAAGTCCGCGACTCCGTGGAAGTCGCCGCACCACGTCGTGACCGACGCTGCTCGAAGTGCGTGGATTCAACTTTTTGCACAGACGCAGTGATCCCCGACTTCGCGCATCGGCTTGTTTTCACTCTTCACCAAAGGTACTATACTTGGGGGTCTATGCGAATCCGTGTCCGGCGCCGCTGGTGTCGGCTTGTTGGGAACGACTCCGTCACAACGCCGCGTTAACACCTCATCAAAGCATTTTTCCTTCTAAGTGCTATTTTTGAGTTTAATGTTGACTTGTGTATGTTGGATTTTTGTCGTTTTGGTCTTGTTTTGTTTAGATAAATATTTCCTATTTTTCTAAACTGGTGTTGTGTAATTTTGCAGTGTTTTCATTAAGTTACTGTGTGTGTTGGTACAAATACTTTACACCTAGCACTCTGAAGTTAAGCCTACTGCTCTGCCAAGCTACCAAGGGGGTAAGCAGGGGTTAGCTGAGGGTGATTCTCTTTTACCCTGACCAGAGTGAGGGTCCTTGCTTGAACAGGGGGTAACCTGACTGTCAACCAAAGACCCCCTTTCTAACATTGGTGATCAGCGGTTGGGATTTGGACTTGTATTTGTACTTGACATACAGTGATTAAGTGTACACTACTGTTTGAGTTCAGACCACTACGTGACCATATACTACTTGTTTGGTGATCTTTAGATTTTTTCTCTTTGGGACTGTTTTTGTTCTACATCCATTTTTTTTTCGCCGATTCCTTGATTGACTTTCTTTGGAACTTCATTTGGGAACTTGTTTTTCTGCCTTTGGAACTTTGCACTTGTTTTTGAATCTTCATCATGTCCCATGCTGGAGATCCATCAGTTGGAGCTGACTTTGACCTTGAGAAATTGGAGAGTTATACCAAAGCTCAGTTGAAGCAGTTCTGTAAAAGTTTTGACTGTCCCATTAAGAGCTCATCTAGGAAGGAGGAGCTGCAAAAGGCGCTAAGGGCCTGGGTGACAGCCAAGAGCACTGAAGGGCACACAGAGGATGAGGGAGATGAGGAAGATGAGGAAGAGTGTTCAGTACACAATGGTATTGTGGGTGGGTCTGTTATGTCCAGTGGGTAGGTCTCCAGGGCAGGTAGCAGTGTCTCATCCAAGGGTCTGACACCTGAGGAGTTACAGGACAGACAGGCAGAAAGGGAGTACCAATTGGAGCAGAGGAGGCTAGCCCTTGAGGAGAGGAAGTTAGCGAAGGCTCATGAGCTTAGCTTGAAAGAGATGGATCATAGAAGCCAGTCCAGTAGAGTTGGTGGCAGCAACCCTACAGTGCAGCCTGAGAGGAGGGTGCACATTCCTAAAGACCTTGTGAAAGATTACAAGAGGGAGGATGACATATACTTGTGGTTCAAAGGGTATGAGTCTGCTCTCCACATGAATCTGGTCCCTGAAGCTCATTGGGGGATGGGACTATGGAAGCACTTTGAGGTAGAGGGGAGGGATACACTGACAGCCTTAGGGGATGCTCAGAATCTCACCTACTCTAACATGAAGGATGCCTTGCTTACAAGGTGTGGTCTTAACCCAGAGCAGTACAAGGATAAGTTTAGGTCCTACAAGAAGAAGGAATCCCAAACATGGTTGGAATGTGTTGATTCTTATAGCAGGTCACTGGATGGTTGGGTGAAGGGCAGTAAGGTAACTACGCATGAGGGGCTTTACAATGTGATTGCTTGGGAGCACTTGTTCAGTTTATGTTTTCCAGAGCTGGGCCAACACCTGATTGACAGCAAGCTGACTGACCCCAGGAAGCTTGCGCAGGAAGCGGACCGCTGGGAGAGCACCAGGGTTCAAAAGAGGTATGGGGGAGACCACGCCAAGGGTGGGCAGGGTCCCTCTCAGAAGAAAGGGCGGTAAGGGCAAACAGGGGGAGTTCTCTAAAGGGCCCCAAACTGATTCCCAGGGTAAAGATTCCCAACCCCCCAGTGAAAAGAAGCCATGGTTCTCCAAAGGGAAGCCAGTGGCAGGTGGTCCCCACGTAAGTGTTATGCATGTGACCAGGTGGGTCATGTGAGGGGGGACCCCAAATGCCCCAAAAGTACACCGGCACCCACTGGTGCACCGTCCCAGGGTTTGGCCAGTGTAGCGCTTGGGGAGGAGTTGGTTTCAGGTGGATGGGAACCAGCTGTGATGATCCTTGTCTCATTAGGGGACAGTGAGATGGTCCAGAGAACCCTAGTGCCTGAAAACACTAAGAAGTACAGGCAGTGGGTGACCATTAATGGACAGAGGGTGGAGGCTCCGAGAGACACAGGAGACTGTGACTACAGTGAGGAGTCAGTGAGGAGTCAGGTTCCTTGGGGGTAGCTGTGAGTCCAACCATGCCTGTTGATTGTTTGCTAGGCAATGACCTGGAGGATTCCCCTTGGAAGGAGGTGGAACACGGGTCTCACTTGGAGATGTTGGGTCTGCCTGGGAGGGTATGCGTATCCACCTGGTCAATGGCAGCCCGTCAGGGTAATCAAGAGCCCCTGGAACCTGAAACAGTGGCCCAGTGGACCGCCAAGAAGAGGAAGGGCAGGGGGCGTGGGAAACCGGCCCCAGAAGTTCCCACGGTCCAGGAGGAGGCAGAGCCTGAGGGTGACGCCCCGGAGTCTACAGGGGAACAGGTGGCTGAACTGGGGGAGGTCCCTGAGCTGTCGCAGTGGCAGCAGGAAGGGGGGCCCACCAGGGAAGCATTCTGTGCAGCACAGAAGTCATGCCCTACTTTGGAGGGTTTGCGGCAGCAAGCGGCAGACCAGGCGGCTGGCAAGGAGCCAGGATCACACTTGATTTATTGGGAGGATGACCTCCTGTATAGCGAGCCTAAGGTTCCTGAGCCTGGGTCAGCCCGCGTGCTGGTGGTACCCCAGTGCTTCAGGGCCTTCCTACTGGGGTTGGCTGATGATGTGCCTTTAACTGGACATTTGGGGCAGGACAAGACCTTTGAGAGGCTTGTCACCCACTTTTACTGGCCCCTAATGCGCAGGCACTCAGATGCACATTGCAGGTCTTGTCAGACTTGTCAGGCAAGTGGCAAGAGTGGGAGGAAATGTAAAGTTCCCCTCCAGCCTTTGCCTGTTGTCAGTACTCCTTTTGAGAGGGTAGGAATTGATATTGTAGGGCCTCTGGATCCCAAGACAGCCATGGGCAACAGGTTTATCCTGGTCTTGGTGGACCACGGCACCCGGTACCCAGAAGCCATTCCTTTGAGCTCAATCACTTCCCCTGTGGTGGGTCGTACATTGATGGGGGTTTTTACCCGCATGGGCTTCCCCAAGGAAGTGGTATCTGATAGGGGTACCAACTTCATATCCACGTTTATGAAGTCTCTGTGGAAGGAGTGTGGGGTAACCTACAAGGTCACCACCCCTTACCACCCCCAAAGTAATGGTCTGGTTGAGAGATTCAACCGCACCTTAAAAGGCATGATCATGGGCCTGTCCGAGCCCTTGAGGCGGAAGTGGGACGTCCTCTTGCCATGCCTTCTGTTCGCCTACAGGGAGGTGCCTCAAAAGGGACTTGGGTTTAGTCCCTTTGAGCTGATTTATGGCCACCATGTGAGGGGACCCTTGAGTCTGGTTAAGGAAGCTTTGAAGAAAGCTCCTAGTAAACCCCCCCAGGATGTATTCAGTTACATGCTGGCTTTGAGAAACCAGACTGCCAGCTTCAGGAGTCTCGCTCAGGAGAACCTGGAAGCAAGCCAGGAGGATATGAACCGGTGGTATGACCAGAATGCCACTCTGGTCGAGTTTCAACCTGGTCAAAAAGTGTGGGTGATGGCACCACTGGAGCCTAGGGCGCTCCAGGATAAGTGGACTGGGCCATTTTTTTTTTCATTATTAGCTTTATTTCGGTAAATATAAATACCATAAAAGCGCATCACACAAAAAAGGAACGGCAAGCTACATAATAAACAATTTAAGTCATAAAAGATTGAAAAGGAGAAAAAAAAAGAAAAAAGAAATATTTACACATAAGCAGTTCCCTCATGGAAAATCGCACCTTATAGTTATGTAAAAACGCATTATAGGTAAAAGGATAAGATACAAGCCTGGCAAACCATATCAGATAAAAAGGACATTTCAATTTAAAAAATATCTAAGAAAAATAAAAACAGCAGGTAGGGAATGCATCTGAACCAATAAAAGTGATATGTGCATGCAATGATAAATCCATCAATTGTTGTTTACCACATTCATTGTTAAGTTTCCCTCTGCTTTTTTAAGCGTGTTCAGTCTGATACGCCAGATTGAGTCTAAATATTTTGACAAACAACAAACCACTAAAACCGATGAATCAGATTTAAAAATTCTCAGAGCTAGCAAGCAGTTTTTAAAACCCTTACTTCTGCACAGAGGAATAATCCAACTGGCTCTTTGTTTGGAGTATGCGGGGCATTGGAAGAGAATATGAGTTACTGATTCTTCTCTGGCACAGCCCATCGGACACATCTTAGAAGAACAACTAAAATTAGACCATTTATAAGTGAGGGAACGCAAAGGAAGAGAGCCCACCCTGAATCTAATGTATAATGAACGAGCAAACGGGGAAGATACTATATCCATATATTGTGCAAATTCATAATGGCATTTAAAATATAAAAAGTTTCCCGTCATGGATGATGACGAGACAGCGGACAGTTGGGAAAGTTGAACGTGGAGCCAGAAAGCATCCTTTAGAGTCTGGGTTGCGTTCTTAGGGATAGATAATGGTTCCTTCCAATAGGACCCCAAACCAAGAAGCGAGAGGGTCCTTTCTACATATGCACACCACTTGATTTTGGAGCTAGTGTTGTTGGCCATCAAGTTAGCTAGCGCACATCTATAATGGACAAGAGAATCTGATGACCATAGGCGAATCCAGTACAACAGGGGCTTGAGTGCAACGATCTGGCTGATAGAAGGGAGATTTAGGTCCATGCGTATTGGGAGCATTGGGGTACTGGAAGGAACTCTTAGCAATGACCTTAAGAAAGAGTTCTCCACTTTTATCAAATCATCCAGGCAACAGTGGCCCCACAGTTCAGCTCCATAGATTGCTCCCCCTCTTGCTTGTAGTTTATAAATTTCTACTGCGGGCGTCATGGCAAAGCTAGGAGATCTAGCTGCAAATCTTGCAATGCCACTCGCTCGCTGTTGCAATCGTAAAGTTGCCTTCTGGATGTGGCGCTGCCACTTGTGCGAGTCTTCTAGTTTCAGGCCTAAATAATCAAAATCGCTGACTCTTTCCAGCGCGGCACCCTCTAAATAGATAGGTCGTCTCATTCTGCCTTTCCTATCGCCAAACACCATGCACTTGGTTTTTAATCGGTTGATTTCGAGCCCATAATCATTGCAATAGTCAATGAATCTTGAAAGCAGGGTTGAAAGGCCTGTGGCTGTTTGAGAAACCAGCAGGGTGTCATCGGCAAAAAGAAGGCAGGGGATCTTCTGCCCTCCTATTTTAGGCGAGTCGTTAGAGCACTCCATGAGATAAGGGATGCATGCGTTTATGAAGAGAAGGAATAAGGTAGGGGCAAGAACACAACCTTGTCTTACACCTCGGGCAGTAAGGAATTTTTCTGTTAATTCACCTTGTGGGCCCCATCTAATTCTACCATAGTTGCCAGTGTAAAGATCCCTGATAATATTTAAAATAGAGCACGGGACTCCTATTTTAGACAGAACTTCCCACAGTTTGTGGCGGGGTACTAGATCAAAGGCCGATTTTAGATCTACAAATGCTACATATAGGTGGCGTAAGTCAACATCGACAACTTTCCATTTAATAGAAGTAAAACGAAATATCTGGTCTAATGTGCTAGTTTTTTCTCTGAAGCCCGCTTGTAGATGATTTAAGATTTGATTTTCAACTAGCCACTTGTTCAGCCTGCTCAACAACTGATAACAGAAATTTTTTTGAAGGTTGTCGAGGAGGCTGATGGGTCTATAATTACCCGGGTTGTTCCTCTCTCCTTTCTTATGGATGGGCACTATAATCGCCTCTTTCCATGAGTCAGGATAAATTCTGCTAGTCAAGATGGCATTAGAAAGTCTGTTAATATATGGGCCCCAGGTGTTCTGGTCCACTTTAAACATATCAGAGGGGATCCCGTCCATCCCAGGGGCTTTTGCTGCTTTCTGGGCTGCAATGGCCGACACAGTTTCGTTCAGTGTAAAAGGGGGCAAGAAAGCCATAGGCTCGTCAAAAGTTGTTGGCTCCTCCGAAATTATGTCAGAAATATGACTTGCCGACAATGGTCCATACAATTCCTTGAAGTAGGAGAGCCAGATGTCAGGAGAAATATAAGACTCCAGGTGAGATGCGCGGTTCTGATCACCACAGGAAACTAGGAGCCAGAACCGTTTTGAATCATGGACGGTAGCTGCCTCAAGTAAATTGCTCCATAGCCCCTCTTCGTACTCGAATTTACTTTTGTTGCAAGTGGAAGCATAATGACGTCTAGCAGTGATGATGCCTGATCTGTCTTTGGTCTTTAGCGCGATGGCCAAAGTATTTTTGGCCTCCCTACACCTCTTGTTGAACCATTTAGTATGTGGTGGAATACAGGAAGTAGTCAGTGGCCTTGGACGTTTAGTAAACAGCTCTTTCAGAGTAGAAAAAAGGTCCAAATGAAGAGGCAATATTTCTAATGGAGCCAGAATAAAGTTGGTATCAAATAACTGGTGAGAAGAGGTTAGGGCACGCAATTTTCCTTGAAGCTTATTTGATTGCACAAAGGAGTCCCACCTTACTGTACGCTTATTACTGGACAGCTCCATAACAGTAGAGGAGACAGGGGGAAGTGCGACCCCTACTAGGAGAGAACTCTTGTATGTGATCTGGAGGGGAGCATGATCACTAGTATGGGGAAGACCCACCTCTAAGTCTAGAATATGATGCCATAGTCTTAAGTCAAAGAGGATATAATCCAATTTGTTACTATATGAGCCCCTGAAGAAGGTTGGTCTGGCCGGAATGTCCGCTGGAAAGCGGCCATTACCCAAACGAAGGCCATGGGATATCATGAGGTCCACTATCTGTGAGGCCCTAACGCTTGGTTTATATGAATTTTGCTGGGTAGAATGAAAAGTCACAGGAGGAGGGATATTCCATACACTATCTTCAGACTGCATGACCTCTATGTGATCTGCATTAAGTTCAAGTAGAACGTTAAAGTCACCAGCTATTATGATATGATATTTGAGGCGAAGGTCTGGGATTAAGATATTCAGTAGCTCGACAATGGGAGATCGGTGATTTGAGGGTCCCGGTCTGCTATAAATATTTAGACAAAGGACAGGAGTGCCTGAGGCTGGGTAGATAGCAACGGCCAAAATATCATGAGAATCCACATATATCTCCTTTGTACCACTCCCCTCTATAGATTTTACCCATGTGATTAAACCCCCTGCCGCCCTGCCAGCTAAAGATGGCTTAGCAGGCTTGAAAAAGGAACTATACCCTTGTTTGTATGTACAATGCGTTGCCCATGTTTCCTGGAACATGCAGACGTTAAAATTTCCAACGAGTGCCCCCCACTCAGTGTCAACAAGTTTGCTGTTAATGCCAGCCACATTCCAGGATAAAAGTTTTGCTGTGTGCTGGACACAAGAAATATTTGAGTTCGTGGTAGTATCAACTTGGACGTAACTGGCAACGGGATTCGCCTTGAATAAACTTGTGGTGTTATTAATATTTCCAGGTTGTGAGTTCGATAAAAGAAGAGAGGCTGGGCAGGGTGAATTAGATGGAAAGTTCATGGCTGCTGTGGCTGTGCAAAGATTGGTGAAACATAGTCAGTCAATATCCGAGGTAGCCCCAGGATCGTGGGTTAGTTGGGCCCTTGAAGCAGGGCCAAAACAGAACTTAGGGGCCAAATCATGGAGTGGATCTCTCTGGACCTGATGGCCTGTTGGTCTTATGTCTTGAGTAGTTGTAAAATGGTTCGGGCCAAATTGGCTGATCTAGTGGAAGGATTCGCACGCATATAGCTAGCAATAGGACAGCTAGCTGAAAGAGTAATTGCTGAGGACTTCCTGCGTATAGACCGTGCTTCCATTTCCATGAGGCCTACTGCCAAATGTGGGCTTTTAAGACTAAGGCCCTCATTCTGACCTTGGCGGGCGGCGGAGGCCGACCGCCAAAGTCCCGCCGTCAGGTTACCGTTCCGCGGTCGAAAGACCGCGGCGGTAATTCTGACTTTCCCGCTGGGCTGGCGGGCGGTCGCCTTCAGACCGCCAGCCAGCCCAGCGGGAAAGAGGCTTCCACGATGAAGCCGGCTCGGAATCGAGCCGGCGGAGTGGAAGCTGTGCGACGGGTGCAGTTGCACCCGTCGCGTATTTCACTGTCTGCGCAGCAGACAGTGAAATACATTTAGGGGCCCTCTTACGGGGGCCCCTGCAATGCCCATGCCAGTGGCATGGGCACTGCAGGGGCCCCCAGGGGCCCCGCGACCCCCCCTACCGCCATCCGGATCTCGGCGGTCCGACCGCCGGGATCTGGATGGCGGTAGGGGGGGTCGGAATCCCCGCGGCGGTGCAGCAAGCTGCGCCGCCGCGGAGGATTCAATGGGGCCGCGGTACACTGGCGGGACCCCGCCAGTGGTGCCGGTCCGACCGCGGCTTTACCGCCGCGGTCGGAATCCCCATTGGAGCACCGCCGGCCTGTCGGCGGTGCTCCCGCGGTCCTCCGCCCTGGCGGTCAAAGACCGCCAGGGTCAGAATGACCACCTAAGTGTTATAAAGTCACTAGGACCAGAGAGACCAGGGGAACCATTAGATCGCTTGACAGAAACAATGTCATCATGGATGATTGAGCCACAACCCCTGGTATGTCTCACCCAGTGCAAGACCTTGTTTGTTAGTGAGGCTTTGTCTTCTCTCACGTTTGGGGGCAAAGGTGGAACATTGCACATGTATATGTAGTTGTTGCTAATTAATTTATGATTGTGGTATAAAGCTTTGGTAGTATCCCATTTGAAGGGAACATTAGGAAGGAGCGGGGTAGTTCTTCCAAAAGAGGACGTAAGCTGTTTTGCAGGACACTGATCGTCTATGGGACCTGCAGCACAAGCTAGTGGCAGAAGAGGCCCGTTTGAAAAAACGCCTTTTGCAGGTGGATGCTTAGTAGGCAAAAGGTTTGAGTTAGGCTCGCTAAAAGGGGAAGGATGTTTGCTTTTAAGAAGGGTGGTGATCTCAAGCAATAATGCTCTCAACTCGCTAACTTCAGTCTTAAGGCTACACACCAATGTGAACAAATCATTTTGTAGAGGAGGACTCACTATACATGGCAGAGCTAAGACGGCTGGTTGCTGATTGTCCGAGTCAATGGATGCCAGCGGAGAAAAACGATTAGAGCATAAAATTGAAGGGTGAGGTGTGCAAGCTCTAAGAGCATCTACATCGGAATAGGGTGTAGGGAGGGCAATAGGGTCTTGGCAAGGCAACGACTGTTGGAGTGGTTGGTGAGATGAGGCGACAGAATGAGAGTTAACAGCAGTATGTGAACTAGATGTTAGAAATGGAATAAGCGTGCCAGATTTTGAGCCCTTTCGACTAGGCTTCTCCTTGTTGTTTAGAATCTGTTCTACCTCTTCTATTAAATCATCTATTTCCTTGGCGACATGGCTAGTGTGGGGTAACATGGTCTTATTGATTTTGAGTATTTTGGATTTGCCAGAGCCTAAAGTCGGGCTGTCTTTGGCCTTACGCTTCCCCATTGGCGAATGGTACTATGTCACAAAGTAGAGGAGAGATTGGAGTACTTCCCTATGCAGGAGGGACAATTGCCGTGCCTTAGGACCAAGAGAGGTGGCCCAGCCCGGCCATTTGAGGTGGTGAAGCACAAGAGTGAAGTCACCTACCTGGTGGACTTGCGGTCTCCAAGGAACCCTTTAAGGGTCCTGCATGTCAACCGCCTCAAACCTCACTTTGAGCGGACTGAACTGTCCATGCTCCTTGCGACAGATGATGGGGTAGAGGAGGAGAGTGAGGCGAACAGAAGGAATTGTAAGAGGACGTCCCACTTCCGCCTCAAGGGCTCTGACAGGCCCATGATCATGCCTTTTAAGGTGCGGTTGAATCTCTCAACCAGACCATTACTTTGGGGTGGTAAGGGGTGGTGAACTTGTAGGTTACCCCACACTCCTTCCACAGAGACTTCATATACGTGGATATGAAGTTGGTACCCCTATCAGATACCACTTCCTTGGGGAACCCCATACGGGTAAAAAAAACCATCAATGTATGACCCATCACAGGGGAAGTGATTGAGCTCAAAGGAATGGCTTCTGGGTACCGGGTGGCGTGGTCCACCAAGACCAGGATAAACCTGTTGCCCATGGCTGTCTTGGGATCCAGAGGCCCTACAATGTCAATTCCTACCCTCTCAAAGGGAGTACTGACAACAGGCAAAGGCTGGAGGGGAGCTTTACATTTCCTCCCACTCTTGCCACTTGCCTGACAAGTCTGACAAGACCTGCAATGTGCATCTGAGTGCCTGCGCATTAGGGGCCAGTAAAAGTGGGTGACAAGCCTCTCAAAGGTCTTGTCCTGCCCCAAATGTCCAGCTAAAGGCACATCATCAGCCAACCCCAATAGGAAGGCCCTGAAGCACTGGGGTACCACCAGCACACGGGCTGACCCAGGCTCAGGAACCTTAGGCTCGCTATACAGGAGGTCATCCTCCCAATAAATCAGGTGTGATCCTGGCTCCTTGCCAGCCGCCTGGTCTGCCGCTTACTGCCGCAAACCCTCCAAAGTAGGGCATGACTTCTGTGCTGCACAGAATGCTTCCCTGGTGGGCCCCCCTTCCTGCTGCCACTGCAACAGCTCAAGGACCTCCCCCAGTTCAGCCACCTGTTCCCCTGTAGGCTCCGGGGCGTCACGCTCAGGCTCTGCCTCCTCCCGGACCGTGGGAACTTCTGGGGCCGGTTTCCTGCGCACCCTGCCCTTCCTCTTCTTGGCGGTCCCCTGGGCCACTGTTTCAGGCTCCAGGGGCTCTTGATTACCCTGACGGGCTGCCATTGACCAGGTGGATACGCATACCCACCCAGGCAGACCCAACATCTCCAAGTGAGACCCGTCTTCCACCTCCTTCCAAGGGGAATCCTCCAGGTCATTGCCTAGCAAACAATCAACTGGCATGGTTGGACTCACAGCTACCTTCAAGGAACTTGAGACCCCCCCCCTCCATTCAAAGGGAACCTGCGCCACTCTGCACAGGCAATCTGAGTTGTCCACTGCAACTACTTGGTGAAGTACCCGGGGATCAATCTGCTCTTCAGACACCAGCTGACTCCTCACTGTAGTCACACTGGCTCCTGTGTCTCTCAGAGCCTCCACCCTCTGTCCATTAATGGTCGCCCACTGCCTATACTTATTAGTGTTTTTAGGCACTAGGGTTCTCTGGACCATCTCACTGTCCCCTAATGAGACAAGGGTCATCACAGCTGGTTCCCATCCACCTGAAACCAACTCCTCCCCAAGCGCTACACTGGCCAAATCCTGGGACGGTGCACCAGTGGGTGCTGGTGTACTTTTGGGGCATTTGGGGTCCCCCCTCACATGACCCACCTGGTCACATGCATAACACTTACGTGGGGACCACCTGCCACTGGCTTCCCTTTGGAGAACCATGGCTTCTTTTCACTGGGGGATTGGGAATCTTTACCCTGGGAATCAGTTTTGTGCCCTTTAGAGAACTCCCCCTGTTTGCCCTTACCCCCCCTTTCTTCTGAGAGGGACCCTGCCCACCCTTGGTGTGGTCTCCCCCATACCTCTTTTGGACCCTGGTGCTCTCCCAGCGGTCCGCTTCCTGCGCAAGCTTCCTGGGGTCAGTCAGCTTGCTGTCAATCAGGTGTTGGCGCAGCTCTGGAAAACATAAACTGCACAAGTGCTCCCAAGCAATCAGATTGTAAAGCCCCTCATGCGTAGTTACCTTACTGCCCTTCACCCAACTATCCAGTGACCTGCAATAAGAATCAACACATTCCAACCATGTTTGGGATTCCTTCTTCTTGTAGGACCTAAACTTATCCTTGTACTGCTCTGGGGTAAGACCATACCTTGTAAGCAGGGCATCCTTCATGTTAGAGTAGGTGAGATTCTGAGCATCCCCTAAGGCTGTCAGTGTATCCCTCCCCTCTACCTCAAAGTGCTTCCATAGACCCATCCCCCAATGAGCTTCAGGGACCAGATTCATGTGGAGAGCAGACTCATACCCTTTGAACCACAAGTATATGTCATCCTCCCTCTTGTAATCTTTCACAAGGTCTTTAGGAATGTGCACCCTCCTCTCAGGCTGCACTGTAGGGTTGCTGCCACCAACTCTACTGGACTGGCTTCTATGATCCATCTCTTTCAAGCTAAGCTCATGAGCCATCGCTAACTTCCTCTCCTCAAGGGCTAGCCTCCTCTGCTCCAATTGGTACTCCCTTTCTGCCTGTCTGTCCTGTCCTCAGATGGTTAATGCAGATGAGGGGTGAGAATCCAAAACTGTTGAGGTGGTCCATTTCCCTACAGGGGATGGACTTTACGGTGGAACACCGTCCTGGTACAGAGGACGCCAATGCTGATGGTCTGTCCAGGTTCTTCCACCTTAGTGATGAGAACTCCCATGAGGTTGGGTAGTTGCTCCCCACTTTCAGCTGGGGGGGACACGTGTTAGACTTTTCATCCTTGGCGTGGTCTCCCTTAACTTTTTGCCTCTGTTCCCCAGGTTGTTAATGTGTGCTGGACTCTGATTTTGCTGTTTTTGTTACTCTGGGCACTTTACCACTGCTAACCAGTGCTAAAGTGTAAGTGCTCCTTTACAAAATGTGTATGTGATTGGTTTATCCGTGATTGGCATATTTGATTTACCAGTAAGTCCCTAGTAAAGTGCACTAGAGGTGCCAGGGCCTGTAAATCAAATGCTACTAGTGGGCCTGCAGCTCTGGTTGTTCCACCCACATAAGTAGCTTTGTAGTCATGACTCAGACCTGCCATTGCAATGTCTGTGTGTGCAGTTTAAATTTATTTTTGCCAGTACTGCAGCTCTAGAGTCTCTCATTCAAGATGTTGTTTGCCACAGTGTCAAAGGTGGCACTGAAATCCAGCATTAAAATTGCAGCAGAATAGCCAGCGACCAAAATCTGAAGGGTGTATGTAGTGACACCATTAATGTTGTTGCCCTTTATATAGCATCAACTCATCCCAAGAGCATTGACTTGAGCACCAGTTGCATTACACAAGGTCAGCTTGATTTTTGTAGGCACAGGGAGCTTAAGTGATATGCTCAGACTTACAGAATGTTTAGCTGACACTGGGATATGAACCTGGTTCCCCAGTTCTAAAGTCTGCAGTTTTTGTTGTTTCTTTCAGAAAATATGAGGGCCCACAAGTTACGCCCTCTTTTTGTAACCAAAGGTGCCCTGGACCCTAATACTGGCAAACAAAATGAACCCTCAATCCCTTTTTTTAAGAGAAGGAATTTATAACTATGATCCTCTGGGTCCTTCATACCTCTGCACTCCAGTGCCACTGCACCTGCTCAATTAATGATAGCTACTGCCTTGTGAAGTAGGCTGTTTCCTATGGCTTGTGTTAAAAGCATGGGCGACCATCCTGCTGTATCCCCCTCCTGCCATGTCTCTGGTTCCCAAACTATCGTTGTCTCTTCTGCTTCAATTTTCCCCTCGACTGGGCCATTGCTCTGAGTCCCAAAGCAACACTGGTACAGTTGCTTTGCTATATGCCCTAATGCAAGCATGAAAGGATAGTAAAACAACCATAAGTGTGGCTCAGTGGGCCCCTCGTTGTGGTCAACTCTGGTGCCACTTCACCAGCAGCACAAATAGACTGTTTTGCTACATCTTTGACCACCGCCCCACTCACTGATCCTGCTTCAAGGTTCTAGGGGTTACAACTATCACACTTTTTTGTGCACTTCAATCCTTGCATGCAAATGAAGAGATCTGGAAATGTGCCAAATAAACACAGTTATGTTCTCAGGCCATCTTCCTGACAGGTACGTGGAGAAGCATTTGCGTCCCCCTATGGATGCAGCCACAGAACCATGGGATCCCCCAATTATACTTTTATGTAACAATCCCAGGCCATCATTATACATTTTTAAAACTCTTTAATTGCAAACAAAAATGCTCTGTTGTTTTTAAAATGGAAAGAAGACAAAAGAACCAGCATTGGATCCAGCAGTCACCTTCTGGATTTCCTTCAATGTGTCTATTGACAAAAATACTCCACTTGCTATAGCACCTTACAGCGAATGAGCTGCTGGAATATGTGCCCACCAGCCTCTTCTATACTTGCCTGCATTCTTCTTGATAAGGTTGGAGAAGATACTGACCTATAAGGTCTTCAAAAAGAAATTAAAATCTGAAAAACTGATCCTGTGAAGGAGGACGTATCTTCAATACAGTGACCTCACACTTCAAATATTGCATAAAAGAAAATCAGATCATGGAGTTCTTCTATATCTAGGTTGAAAAAACAAAAATGTACCTCAAGAGATTTGACATAATCAACTCTCTAAAACGAAATCAAACATAATGATTGATTCAAGCCCGGTGGGAGTTTACGTATCTATGGTGAAATTACATCGTCCTTTCTTTATACTGGAGTAACTCACTAGCGTTGGATATGCCAGACAAAAAGGATTAAGCAGTGCTTTTCTAGGAAGTTGATGTTGAAAGCAACAATTATTGTGATTTAATTGACTTTCACACATTGTCCAGAGGATGGTCTCATGGACTGTTTGAGCAATGGGAGACCGAAACATCAACCTTATACTCTCCATGATTCAATTCATCACATGAGCCGCTGGAGTCCATCAGGAGTGATTTCAGATTTTTTGAAAAACTGCATATAGGACTGAAACCTTTTATGGTTGTAGAGTCAGGAGGGTTGGTGCTCTCCTTCAGTCCATTGGATGTAAAGCGATTGTGGGCTAGAGGGGTCATCAGTGCATTTGTATAAAAACACTACAAATTCTCTTTGTTGCTTAGCTATATTGATGAATATATTATTAGTGAATCTATAAAAAATCCTAATGCTCCAGAAATCAATCACATGCTGTTTGAAGTTTTATTCATTCATAGAATTTGATTTATGGTTAATTACAACGTTATTAGTAGTTATTATCGCTGAAATATTTGTATGCAAATGATTCCTCCATTAACATTGTATGCTTTGCAGTTCAGATTACACATTTCTGTGGGGTATATTGGGTTACACTGTTTATTTGTAACAATACTTTCTAAAAGTGGCATTTCTAAAATAGTAATGTTAAATCAAAACTTTAAGAAGATTTATCATTACCATTCGAAATATATGAAACATGTAGTAACTACTCTTTTCCGATCAGGAATTACAGCTTAAACATTTTAAGGAATTCCCAAAGCTGGCCTATTAGAGGAGTAGGCCTCATATTAGAGAAAAATGGCTTTGGGAGTTTTTCACTGCCAGGACATGTAAAACTTAAAAGTGCATGTCCTGCCTTTTAAATACACTGCACCCTGCCCTGTGGATCACAGAGGGCCTACCTTAGGGGTGATGTTAGAAATGGGGTCTTTGGTTGGCAGCAAGGTCAGCCCCTCTCCAAGCAAGGACCCTCACTCTATTCAGGGTAAAGGAGAATCACACTCAGTTAAACCCTGCTCACCCCCTCAGTAGCTTGGCACGAGCAGGCAGGCTTATCTCAGAGACAATGTGTTAAGTATTTGTACAAACACACACAGTAATACAGTAAACCACTAGAAAATGATACAACACAGATTTAGAGAAATAGTAAATATTTTATCTAAATAAACAAGACCAAATATGACAAAAGTCCACAAAATACAGTAAAAAATATGAATTTAACACTTAAAAGTAAGAAAACAGTGCCTTCAGGCACAAATACTGCAAGTTGGTACTATGCGGAATTGTTTCCTAAAATGCGGAGTAGTTCGACCCCCAGGTACAGTACCTTAAGAAACAAGTAGAAGACAAGCCGGTGCATTGAGTCGGGGAGAGCAGCTTTGCTGGGTCCGATGCAGCGTCGATTCTGGTGCGCACAGGGCAGAAGGAAGGCAACGTTGTGCAGCGGTGTCGGGTCCTCACTAAAGGGCGGTGAAGATGAAGAGGTGTCAGATGCAAAGTCGGTCCCTTGGATCCAGCAGAGACGAAGTCCGGTGGAGTCACGATGCTGCAGGGCAACTTCACAGGGTCGCAATGATGTCACAGGACCGCAGGCACTACGATGGCGTCAGATTGGCATGGATGTTGGACTTAGGACACTCTGGTGGCATCGTAGTCAGATACGATCAATGGTTGCAGTGACACAAGGCCTACAGGGTTGTCAGACTTCTACGAGGTCCATGGTTGGGGCAGGCGGCGTTGTGGTTCCGGCGTAGCGATGTCAGCTCACAGGGTCATCGGATTTGTCACACTCAGCGAGTTCCATGGCCTCGGGGCAAGCTGCGTCGCGACTCAGGGAAGTGGCGTCCTTTGCGAAGGTGCACTGTGTCGTCGTTAGACTGGTTCTTCTCCAGGGATTCACTTCCAGGGGTCAAGGAACTGGAATTGCACCCTCTGGCAAGCTAGAGTCCACAGCAAGTAGACTCAGGTCTGGTTACTGACAGCCTTTGCTGTCCCTGAGGCTCCAAAACAGGAGGCAAGCTCTACTCTAAGCCCTTGGAGGCACTTCTTAAGCAGGAATGCAACAAAGTCCAGTCTCTATACCCTTGCACAGGCAGAAGCAGCAACC
Organism: Pleurodeles waltl; assembly: GCF_031143425.1. Lineage (NCBI taxonomy): Eukaryota > Metazoa > Chordata > Amphibia > Caudata > Salamandridae > Pleurodeles > Pleurodeles waltl. The sequence continues at coordinate 574,091,849 of NC_090439.1, read as the reverse complement.
ACATGATAGCCCACCACAGCACAGTTACAGGCCAGGGCAGCACTTATCAGCTTTTCAGCTCTTCTCCAGGCAGAGGTTTCTCTTGAATCCTTAAAATAATCTAAAGTTTGGGGTTTTCGGTCTTCTGCTTATACCCCTTTCTGTCTTTGAAGTTGGCAAACTTCAAAGTAAAGTCTCAAGCATCTGTAAGATCTTTTCTTCTCCAGGCCAGGCCCCAGCCACACACCAGGAGGTTGGAGACTGCATTGTGTGAGGATAGGCACAGCCTATTCAGGTGTGAGTGACCACTCCTCCCCTCCCCTCCAGCCTAGATGGCTCATCAGGATATGCGGGCTACACCCAGACCCCTGTGTGTCACTGTCTAGAGAAAGATGCAAACAGCCCAACAGCCCAACTGTCAAATTAACCCAGACTGGGAATCCACAAACATGCAGAGTCACAGAATGGTTTAAGCAAGAAAATGGCTACTTTCTAAAAGTGGCATTTTCAAACACACAATTAAAAAACCAACTTCACTAAAAGATGTATTTTTAAATTGTGAGCTCAGAGCCCCTAAACTCCATATTTCTATCTGCTCCCAAAGGGAATCTGCACTTTACTCACATTTAAAGGCAACCCCCATTTTAATCTATGAGAGAGATAGGCCTTGCAACTGTGAAAAACGAATTTAGCAGTATTTCATTGTCAGGACATGTGAAACACACATGTCCCTCCTTCAACATACATTGCACCGTGCCCCTGCGGCTACCTAGAGCCTACCTTAGGGGTGCCTTACATGTATGAAAAGGGATGGTTTAGGCCTGGCAAGTGGGTACACTTGCCAAAGTTAATTGACAGTGCAAGACTGCACACACAGATACTGCAGTGGCAGGTCTTAGACATGTTAACAGGGCTAAGGATGTGGGTGGCACAATCAGTGCTGCAGGCCCACTAGTAGCACTTGGTTTACAGGCCCTAGGCACCTCTAGTGCACTGTACTAGAGAATTACTAGTAAATCAAATATGCCAATCATAGAAAGCCAATCACATATACATTTTACATAGGCGCACTTACACTTTAGCTCTGGATAGCAGCAGTAAAGTGTCCAGAGTTACAAAAACAGAGTCCAACAGGTGATACATGCAGTAAAAGGGGAGTTTCCAGCTTGGGAAGTATTTTTAAATGCCAATTCGAAGTGGCAGTAAACTGCACTCACAGGCCCTGCAATGGCAGGCCTGAGACATGGTTAAGGGGCTACCTATGTAGGTGGCCCAATCAGTGCTGCAGGCCCACTAGTAGCATTTAATTTATAGACCCTAAGCACATCTAGGGCACTTTACTAGGGGCTTATAAGCAAATTAAATGTGCCCACTGGGTATGAGCCAATATTACCATGTTTTAAGAAGAGAAGACAAGTACGTTAGCACTGGTTAGCGGTGGTAAACTGCACAGAGTCCTAAATTCAGCAAAAACAAAGTCAGAGAAAGAGAAGGAGAAAGGCAAAAAGTTTAAGGTGACCCTTCAAAAAGGGCCATTTTCCAACACTGTCCATCTCAGCCATGTCTTTTCATGGATGTTTAGATTGTTGCATTTGTGTTCCTATTAGGTTTTGGTGATGGGACCTCAAGTAGTCAATTTGTTAGTCTGTATATGCAACTTGATATGCAGTTTATTGCTTATTGTGTTATTCATAACGGCTGTGTTTATGTTTTTACTTTTTTCTCATGTTTGTTGGTGTTACATATGTTTTTGTTTAATTATTAAAGACATGCATACACATGGGCTCTCTTAAAGAGGAAAGAGCAATACTGACCCTTTCTCAAAAGTGTATCCTATACAATATTTTCAAGTAGCAACCTACAATCTTGACTTGTGTGACTTAATAATATTTAAACAGAAGGTTTAGGCCTGTCAAAAGGGAATGAAACCTGCACATCCAGGCTACACATGACAGGCTGCAGTCATGTTTACACACACACTTTGCTGCGAATCTTGGGTTCTAGCCACCAGGTCTTCAGGGATGAGTTCCTAACTCACAAGTGCAAGGACTTAATTCAGTGTATCTTCACTGGGACAATCAGTGTGCATTTTTATATGGGTTAACAGTTTCATAAAGAGCATAGGGGCACAGTTGCAATTCAAACCCAATTTCGTTCATAGAACGAGAACACACTCAAGCACAGCATGAAGAATGACTGCATAGTTTAAGGTTTTTATTTCAACAGTCTTATTCTTTTGCTTAGTACACGAATAATAACCACATAGAATATAATTAACACAGCACTTGTGCGCGTTGCATTTCTAACATGTTCTAGAATGTTCTTGTTATCCTACCACCCTAACACTACTTCTACTTCTATGTGTAACACTATGAGAGCTTGAATTAGACAACTTGTCTCTGGCGTTTCTTGGGGCCCTGTGCAAAGCATACCTTTTCACAATGGATCAGTTGTGTTATACACCTCCATGGAAGACAGTGTTGACATCAAAAAGGAAAACACTCTTGCTAGGCTCAGCTTCTCTTGTCATTGGATCGACTCTTGGCAGAAAAGTGGATGCTCCAGCAATCTAGCGGGACCTCTTGTGATAACCTTGTGTGAAGGCCTCTCCTTCTAGTGGCCATTTCCAGATGATTATATAGGATGATGATCTCTGACTTTTAGCTAGCTTTGCAAAATCAAGTGGGGATTTTACTAAATCTAAGATGTAATCAGTTTAAACCAGTGAGATGAAAATACATCATCTCAGGCTTTACCTTTCATATCTACTGTTAAACCTTGAGATGTAGCTATTGAAGAGTTATGTAATAACAAATCAGTGTGTAGTTGAAAATGACGCTTTCGTAGGTTCAGTGAAAGATAATGACTTGCTGACTGTTGACCAAAGGCAGACAGGCTAACTTGCATTTTAGAAATGGAGTGTGACTTTGAGATTCTTGACTACTGTAGAGGATGGCACAATGGGTACTGCAGTCTGTTTGTGATATTTTACCTACAGGCCCTGTGTACACTTTGTACTGTAAACTAGGGACTTATGGGTAAGTTAAATATGCCACTTAGGGGTATGCTAATTTCATTATTTTGAAAGGGGAGGACAGGCACTTTACCACTCATTAGCAAGGGCAAAAAGGTAAAGTGCTCAGAGTTATGCAACCATCAAAAGCTGTCAAGACAAATAATCTGGGGCTCTTTTCTTATTATGAAACTTTCAGAGATTGCTTTGCCATCTCTCTATGGGCCTCCTGTTTCTGTATTGTGTGGACCATCTCTTTGCAGATTGTTACTTGCCTTGAGGGCCAGTAGACATTTTTCTGTAGCCTGTCTTGGTTTACAATATTCAGAGGCCAGACTCTAGTTTCTCAGCACCTCCACTGCTTCTGTCTGAATATTTTCCTCCATTCAGTTAACTCCTGGACTCAGTTTCAGCATGAATCATGTTGCTGTTCTGAGTTTTTTCTAAGCTTTCTGGTCATAGTTAGGAAGTGAATGCTTTTGTATATTATTTTAGGACTTTCTTCTCCAGCTTTGTAGAGCTTGGCTCTTTGTTGGTTAATTGTTTTCAAGTTTTCACTATTCATAGATTTAATTTACAATAAGTATACCCAAATATTAGTTACAATTTACTAAATCAGCACCAGTATAGGCGCTGGAAGAAGGGGTGAAATAATCATGCTGGATTTTAGAAGTTGAATGTGTAATAAAGATGCCTTTAGGTTTTGTGTTTATCTTGTAACATTTGCACGTTTAAAGACAAAGGTCAAATGTCAGGCTTTTTTTCTGACAAGCTGCTGCTTATTTGAAAACAGGAGTGTATATTTATTTTTATGACTGCGTAGTGGGAGGATTTTCTAAAAGTGATCTATCTGACAATCGTGCTGGAAATGGAAAGGTTGTAGGACATCCTTTTTTCCTAACACAACATTTAAACATCAGTAAATGAAATATGCACATATTTCAAATTATATAAGCAATTAGGACAGCACAAATGAAGCATTTTTTAGTGTGATGGAAACAAAGAATTGTATAGGATCAAAACAAATCAAAGCACTTTACTTGGTGATGCACAAATGCTAAATGTTCACCAAAACTAGATTTTCACACATTATCATTTTTGGGCATATAGTTTTATCAGTAAAACTGCATATCTGTGGAAATATCTGTAAAAATGTAGTGGTCATATCAACATAAAATGTACCGTTTGTAAATCACAGTTTGCTACATCACCAGTGCTCTAAGGTGCACTACCAGCTACATACCACACCTTACCACCCTCCTGGTGAATAGGCATGGCACGTTTGAAGTTTGGATTTTCACAGTCACTATGGTAGCACCCTCACTCTGTAAATTGTTCCAGCACCACTGATCACCAGTGACATAATACCCCCCCCCCCTTGCAGAGTGTGATGAGGGGCCCAGGAGTCTCTCTTATCTCACAGAAAATTATTTGCAGCAGGCTGGTTTGGGGCCACTCTTAAAGGGTTAGGGCCCCCCTACACTGCAGGGATGCAGGGGCCAGTATTGTGCCCCTGTTCACTAACAAATCTCCTTATTACTAGTAAGAGAACCAATATTGTAGCTTCCTCAAATAATTAGAGAGTTGCCCTGGAAGGCTTATACCCAGTAATAGGTAAACAACAAAAGGAAGGTCCATAGAAGGTTCAAACAACTTTCCTCAAATAAAATGTAAATGAAAAAATATATAGTCTACATTTAATAGTGCCAATATGCTATTATTAATGTTCCTAAATGAATTAGGATCTAGTTCATCAAAAGATAGAGCTACAATTCTTTTTTTGAATGAACCAGAAGGACAGTGGGCTTCACATGCGAATAACGCAACAGGTAAAACGGATCACAATTTGTGCATGACCTTTTACCGAATGCATTCTTATTTTGAGAACTGACATACACATTAATAGTTCAGTTTACAAAATACTGATTCGTAGTGAGTCTCAATTCAACCGACATCATAAATATAAATGAGTTAGGTCACAAATTACAGCCCCTACCATTGGCTACAATCACAGGTATGGTGGCTCGCTGAAGTATGCAGCCCACCTTTTCTATAATTGTTTTTAAATGAAGCAATCTTTTTGTCACTAGAGCCTCTTCTCCTAAAATGAAAACGGGATGCTTTAAAAAAAATACAACTGTTCCTGCACGTTTTTAAGATTAGGTAGTAGTCCCTCTTAAAAATGTTTTTTCCACTTTTCACAAAAGGAAAAGGGTCCTTTAGGAATTAAGAAAAAGTATCTGAATTGGTAAATGGTTTAGTATTGTTCAAAAGGTGTTTTAGCAGTCGCAAACTTTCAGATTTACCAAATCTGATGTTTTCGTGACTGTTAAAACACTTTGCACTGGAAGCCCGGTGACCTGTGACACAAGTACTATTTAAAGATAGATGGCTAGGACATTTGTCGGCTTATCAAGAACTTCTATACTGTTAGCCTATTAATGCTTGGTTTGAAAGCTAAGGAACAAGTGTTCTTACCTTCAAAAGGGGAAAGCCCATACTACTTTTCTTAAAGATGGTGGGGCTAAATGGGACAAATCAATCCATTTTCTAGGATGAAGTTAAAAATGTGCCTAAACTATCAGTAAAAATGGTGGAAGACCTGGGAAGTTGAGAAAGGAAGGGAGTTAAGGAGAGGCCATGGTTTATTATGTGGAAAAGGAATTACCAAGAAGTGATGAATGGACACAGACCGAAAAAGAAGAGCTATCAATTATGTGGAGTATTTTGATATTTCAATAGATGTGGAGTCACTCTAGCACTCTAGTCACCTAGTGGCTCGAAATTGTAAAATATGACCAATCCAATGGAAAAAAGAGGAAGACAATCAGAGGGCTTAATGACCTCTATACTACCATCCTGGAAGACAAGGCTGTAGATCACAACTTCTTAGTGGTGGGAATTAGATTACAGCCACCCTATTTGGTTGACCACATCTTGGTGAATTACTATTCTAGATCTCTATTTGCTAATCCTAAGAAGATACACATGCTAAATGTATGACCGAATAATGTTTTTCCAGGGTTACTTTAGTGTTATATGCTGAGTTTAACTCTGGTATATTTGACATACTACTATGGAACTATAGACCTGTATCAAGCACTTGGTTTTCCTGTTCCAGATGTACCAGAGTGTTTGTTAGCATTGCCAAGCTAATTGTGAATGTTTGATGGTGGAAATGCAGCATTACAGGAGATGAATCCCCAGGCTTTGCCTTCATTTCGCTTGTACATCCATTATTGGTTTTAACTTTGTTGGTTGAAAAGTATGTCAAAATGTGATGTATTATGAAATCATTGGGGCATATTTATACTCTGTTTGCGCCGGATTTGCATCGTTTTTTTCTACGCAAATCCGACGCAAAGCTAACTCCATATTTATACTTTGACGCTAGACCCGTCTAGGGTCAAAAATCTTGGAGTTTGCGTCATTTTTTAGCGTGGACACCTACCTTGCGTTAATGAGATGCAAGGTAGGCGTTTCCACGCTATAAATGACTCTAAGGCATTTGCGCCTTATTTAAACTCCCGTGCACGGGAGTGGCATGGCCTTAAAATATGACGTGCAGCCGCATTTGCGTCATTTTTTAATGCCTGGTCAGGGCAGGCGTTAAGGGATCTGTGGGCTCGGAAGGAGCCCAGAGGGGCCCTTCCATGCCCCCAGGGACACCCCCTGCCACCCTTGCCCACCCCTGGAGGACACCCATGGATGGGGGGACCCATTTCAGGTAAGTACAGGTAAGTAGAGGTAAATATTTTTATATTTTTTTTTAAGTGGCATAGGGGAGCCTAACTTGGGCCCCCCTACAAGCCACTGTGCCCAATGGCCATGCCCAGGGGACATAAGTCCCCTGGGCATGGCCATTGGGCAGTGGGGCATGACTCCTGTCTTTGCTAAGACAGGAGTCATTTCCATGGTGGTTGTGCGCCATAAAATGGTGCAAGTCAGGTTAGCGTCAACATTTTTGACTCTAACCTGACTTGCACCATTTTTTGACGCACAACCCCCATTATTCCCTATGCCTGCGCTGCCTGGTTCCCATCATTTTTTTTTACTCTCACCAGGCAGCAGCGCCGGCTAGCGTCATTCCATAAATATGACGCCCGGCTGGTGCGTTGGAATGGCGTTAGCGCAGTTTTGCATCAAAAAGTATAAATATGGCCCATTGTCTCTAATAAAAGTGTAATTTGCTTTAGTTCATCCATTTCGAAATATTTAAGAGGATTTCAATAAACCTTGATGAAATAAAGGCTAATTGTTTATCCATTAGGAATTTAGATCATTGCTTCTTTTAAAAATACTCATTCTTGATTTTTACTTCCTTTTTACTTTTTATTCTTTATTTTAATTTCATTATCAAATTTAATTGCTCAGTTTAAAGGGTAATACTCATGATGCTATTAGGTACTTTGATACCATATTGATTTTTTTAAAATAATGAGGAAAACTAAGAAAATTGTCAGAAGAAAACCCAGTGGGTGCTTGACAAGGAAACATTTCACCAAAAAATAAATTTAAATTTTGACCCAATTTATTAAAATGGTGAATATGCGAGCTCAAAAACTGAGAGAGTTCCTTTTAATGTATATGTGAAATAAAAATATATTCCTTCTTTAAACCACAGTTACTCAAGATAATCTAAGTTACTAAAGATGGGAAATCACAAGCCTTCTGAAGACAAGTTGCAATGGTGGTACGTATTAAGACCCAGATAGGGCTTCCTCAGATTACAGGTACAGGGGAGAAATAGTTAATGAGCGAAAATGGCTTCTTCTATACAAGGGATGTTGTGGACATTATTCCCAGCAAAGCTTCCTACCCCTCCCACCCCAATTACAAACAAGACAAAGGATATTATCATTAAAGTATAACAGTGTCCCAAGATTATATTCTGTGGCAGGTAAGAAAAAGGAAAACTTTGAATGGTGGCCACACATTGTAATACAGCCTTTGATTATTGTATGGTTTTAAGGAAATGAGTCTTTTTGCATGTTCACCCCCACTTTTTTAGACTGATTCTGCTGTTTTATTGCAGCTGAGAGTGCACTGAGGCCTGCTAACAAAACCTCAGTGCCTGTTTTTAAACCTACACAAAAATATGTTGAATTGACTATCTCCTATTGGCAAGCACTGTTTTCTTTATAAGTCCCTAGTACATTTTACAAAGGTACCTAAGGCATATAAGGCAGAGTGTCCGCACAGGGTTGCAGCACTGTTTGCGCCATCCTGCTTGTACCAAGCAGCAATATCAGCTGAAGTAATTTGACACTAAACAAAGTCTATCATTGTTGAAAAATGGCTCCTTGTTGCAGTTACCCCCCACAAACACTTTGTGCCTAATATTGATGCTGACTTGACTGAGAGTGTGCTGAGACCCTGCTAACCAGGCCCCAGCACCAGTGTTTCATTAAAAATGTACCATTGTTTCCACAATTGGCACACCCCTGGCACACAGATAAGTCCCTTGTAAAAGGTACCAGTGTTACCAAGGGCCATGTGACCAGGGAATGTCCCTAAGGGCTGCAGCATGTGTTGTGCCACCTTAAGGGACCCCTCACCTAACACATGCACACTGCCGTTGCAGATTGTGTGTGTTGGTGGGAAGAAAGAAGCAAAGTCGAAATGGCATCCCCCTCAGGGTGTGTTGTGCCAGCTTAAGGGACCCCTCACCTAACACATGCACACTGCCGTTGCAGATTGTGTGTGTTGTTGGGAAGAAAAAAGCAAAGTCAAAATGGCATCCCCCTCAGGGTGCCATGCACACAAAACACTGCCTGTGGCATAGGTAAGTCAGCCCTCTAGCAGGCCTTAAAGCCCTAAGGCAGGGGGCACTATACCACAGTTGAGGGCATAGCTGCATGAGCAATATACCTCTACAGTGTCTAAGCCCATTCTTAGATATTGTAAGTGCAGTGTAGCCATATTAAGTATATGGTCTAGGAGTTTGTCAAAATGAACTCCATAGCTCCATAATGGCTACACTGAATAATGAGAAGTTTGGTATCAAACTTCTCAGAATGATAAACCCACACTGATGCCAGTGTTGGAGTTATTAAAAAAATGCACACAGAAGACATCTTAAAGATGACCCCTGTTTTAACTCAGGTACAGGACTGACTGATCTGTGCCAGCCTGCCAATCAGAGACGAGTTTCTGACCCCCTGTGATGAGAGCCTTTGTGCTCTCTGAGGCCAGAAACAAAGCCTGCACTGAGTGGAGGTGCTTCACTCCTCCCCCTGCAGGAACTGTAACACCTGTTGGTGAGCCTCAAAAGCTCAGGCCTGGTGTTCCGAACCAACGGAATCGGCGGCGGAATAGCCATAGCTCACAAAGCTACCCTCAAAATCCACACCCACACTGACGACACCCTCAAGACAGCCGAACACCTCCACTTCCAGATCCACACAGACCCCAACACGACCCTCAGAGGAACCCTCATATACCGCCCTCCAGGACCAAGAGCCCCCTTCAGCGACACCATCGCCGACCTCGCAAGCACCCACGCCCTCGCTTCCCCGGATTACATCCTCCTGGGAGACCTAAACTACCATATGGAAAATAACAATGACGTCAACACCGCAGCACTGACCTCCAACCTCCTCAACCTCGGACTCCGCCAGCTGGTCAACACTCCCACCCACATCGCTGGACACACCCTCGACCCCCTCTTCACCTCAAGCAACCACATCTCTTTCAGCCACACCTCCGAACTCCTCTGGACCGACCATCACTGCGTCCATTTCTCCTATAAGAAAATTACCGAGCAGCACCGCATCCATCTACCCCCCTACCGCCGCTGGGGCAAAGTCACCCAAGACCAACTGACCAGCACCCTTGTTAAAAAAAAAACTCCACCCGACGCGACCGACCCGAGCACAGCCGCCATCAACCTCCATCAATGGATCCTCGACTGCGCCAACACCTTAGCCCCACTCAAGAAGCCCACCGCCAACCAAGAAAAGAAAAAACCAGCCTGGTTCACAGACGAACTGACCACCTCCAAAAGCCGTTGTCAGAAGCTCAAAAAGAAATGGATCCTAGAACGCACGCCCGACAACCTCGCCTCCCTCAAAGACGCAAACCGTGAACACCACCAACGGATCCGCATCGCCAAGCGCGCCCACTTCACCGAACGCATCAACAACAACGCCCACGACTGCAAAGAACTCTTCGGCATCGTGAAAGAACTCTCAAATCCAAAAGCCAACGCCAACGACATCCCGCCCTCCCAGAAACTCTGCGACGACCTCTCCACCTTCTTCCACCAGAAAATCGCTACCATCCACAACAGCTTCAACACCGGCCCACCGCCAGATCCCCCCCCCCGACGTCTCCAACCGCGACTGCCGCCTCACCGCCTGGACCCACGTGGACGACGCAGAAACCATGGCAACCATGAACACCATCCACTCAGGCTCCCCCACGGACCCATGCCCTCATCATGTTTTCAACACAGCCAACGCCACCATCACCCCCAAACTCCGCAAGATCATCAACCTCTCCTTCACTTCCGCCACCTTCCCGGACAGCTGGAAACACGCTGAAATCCAACCCCTCCTCAAGAAACCCAAGGCCGACCCCAACGATCTCAAAAACTTCCGCCCGATCTCTCTCCTCCCTTTTCCAGCAAAAGTCATCGAGAAGATCGTCAACACACAACTCACCCACTTCCTCGAAGACAACTCCATCCTGGACCCCTCACAATCCGGATTCAGACGAAACCACAGCACGGAGACTGCTCTCCTCGCCACCACAGATGACATCAGACATCAAATGGACAACGGCGAAACCTCGGCCCTCATCCTCCTCGACCTATCAGCCGCTTTTGACACAGTCTGCCACCGCACCCTACTGACCCGCCTCCAGGAAGCCGGCATCCAAGACAAAGCCCTCCACTGGATCTCATCCTTTGTCTCCGACAGAACTCAGAGAGTCCGACTCTCCCCCTTTCGCTCCAAAGCCACCAACCTCATCTGCGGCGTCCCCCAAGGATCCTCCCTCAGCCCTACTTTGTTCAAGGTCTACATGGCCCCCCTCGCAAAACTGGCCCGCCAGCATCACCTCAGCATCATCTCCTACGCCGACGACACCCAGCTCGTCCTCTCCCTGACCAAAGACCCACTCACCGCCAAAACAAACCTCCACGAAGGACTAAAATCCATCGCCGAATGGATGAACAACAGTCGCCTGAAACTCAACTCCGACAAGACGGAAATCCTCATCCTCGGGCGCTCTCCTTCGGCCTGGAACAACTCATGGTGGCCCGCCGACCTCGGACCCCCACCCACCCTTGCCAGCCACGCAAGAAACCTCGGCTTCATCCTGGACTCTGCACTCACCATGTCCAAACAGGTCAGCACCGTCTCCTCCTCCTGTTTCAACACCCTCCGCATGCTCCGCAGAATCTTCAAGTGGATTCCAACAGAGACCAGAAAGATGGTGACCCAAGCCCTCGTCAGCAGCAGACTTGACTACGGCAACGCACTCTACACAGGCATCCCAACCAAAGACATCAAACGACTCCAGCGTATCCAAAATGCCTCCGCCCGACTGATCCTCGACATACCCCGCCGATGTCACATCTCCCCTCACCTGAGGGAACTCCACTGGCTCCCGGTGGAGAAGAGGATCACCTTTAAACTCCTCACCCACGCTCACAAGGCACTTCACAACGCCGGACCCTCCTACCTCAACTCCAGACTCAATTTCTACGCTCCCACATGTCAACTTCGATCTGCCAACCTCGCCCTCGCCGTCGTCCCCCGAATCCAGCGCAAGACCTGCGGCGGCAGATCCTTCTCCTTCCTCGCCGCCAAGTCCTGGAACTCTCTCCCCACATCTCTACGCCAGACCCAGGACCTCCTCGCCTTCAGGAGACTCCTCAAAACCTGGCTCTTCGACCGCTAACTGCAGCACACCTCCACCCCCCCTCCCCCTTCCCCCCAGCGCCTCGAAACCCTGACGGGTACATAGCGCGCTTTATAAATATCGTGATTGATTGATTGATTGATACAATGCCCCCAGGGCACTCCAGCCAATGGAGATGCCCGCCCCCTGAACAAGCCCCCACTTGTGGTGGCAAATCCAGAGGGATAATGAGAAAAACAAGGAGGAGTCACCCCCTCAGCCAGGTTCACCCCTAAGGTGACCAGAGCTGAGGTGACCCCCCTCCTTGAGGAATCCTCCATCTTGCTTTGGAAGATTAGGACCAATAGGGACAGGGATGTGCTCCCCTCCCCAGAGGGATTGGGCGCAAGGAGGGTGCCACCCTCGGGACAGTAGCCATTGGCTACTGTCCCCTAACCCTAACACACCCCTAAATTCAGTTTTTAGGAGCGACTCTGATCCCAGACCTACAAAGAAGAAGCACTGCTGACCTGAAAACCCCACAGAGAAGAAGGGAGACGACAACTGCTTTGGCCCCAGCCCTACCGGCCTGTCTCCAACTTCAAAGAACCTGCACCAGCGACGCATCCTGGGGGCCCAGCGACCTCTGCTGGCTCAGAGGACTGCCCTGCAACTACAAAGAACTAAGAAACTCCCGTGGACAGCGGACATGTCCAACCAGGCAAGAAGAAACTATCTTTAAAGGGACTCTCACCTCACTCCAGAAGCGTCCCCATCCATCTGCACCCGACGCCCCTGGCCGTGTCCAGAGAAACCAATGACCCTGAGAGGATCCCCAGGCGACTCTGATAACGTGTCCACCCTGGGATAATCTTTCTACACCCCCACGACGACGCTGGCAGAGGGAATCCCGAGGACCCCCCGATCGCGACTGCCCGGGACAAAGAAATCCAATGCCTGGAAGAAGCACTGCACCCACAGCCCCCAGGCCGGTGAAAAACAGACCACCAGTGCAGCAGTGACCACCAGGTGGCCCTCACCCTTGCCCAGTTTGTGGCTCCATTGAAATCTATTGCAAACCCGACTCCCTGTTTTCCCACTGCACCCGGTGGCCCCTGTGCTGCTGAAGGTGTGTTTTGTGTGCCTACTTGGGACCCCTCAGTGCTCTACTAACCCACTCTGGTCTGCTCTCCAAGGATGCAGGTACTTACTTGCCAGCAGACCAGAACCAGAGCACCCCCTGTTTCCATAGGTGCCCATGTTATTTGGGCTCCTCTTTGACCTCTGCACCCGACCGGCCCTGTTTGCTGGTGCTGTGTGTTTGGGGTTGACTTGAACCCCCAACGGTGGGCTACCTATGCCCCAGAGATTGAACTTGCAAGTGCTTTACTTACCCCAATAACCTAACAGTACTTTCATCCCCCAGGAACTGTTGAATTTTGCAGTGTCCACTTTTATAATTGCTTATTGCCATTTTATGCCAAACTGTGTACATTACTGTTTTGATTCAAAGTCCTATCTATACTTATGCAAAGTACCTTACATTTAATGTACTTACCTGCAATTTGAATACTGTGGTTCTAAAATAAATTAAGAAAATAATATTTTTCTATGTAATAACCTATTGGCCTGGAGTTAAGTCATTGAGTGTGTTTTTATTTATTTCTTTAGTGTGTACAACAAATGCTTAACACTACCCTCTGATAAGCCTAACTGCTTGACCACACTACCACAAATAGAGCATTAGTATTATCTATTATTGCCTCTGTCAAGCCTCTTGGGGAACCCCTGGACTCTGTGCACACTATCGCGCACTTTGAGATAGCAATTTGACACTAAACAAAGTCTATCATCATCTAAATCTTTGTCTAAGAGTTCTTCAGTTTCAGTGTTGAGTCATAGTGAAGAGAATAGATGTGTGATGTTGATGTTTACTTCAGAAGAACACGCATATATCAGACTGACTGCATGTGAAGAAAACAAAACAGGTGAAGAAAAGGCAAAGAGAAAAATCACAAAAGTCAGTCAAATATTGTCCAAAAATCATACTGAAGATAAATGGCTGTTCTATAACTTTTACTATTAACAGTGGTGCATTGATAAACATTATGCCTAATGAGAAATATAGTGAACTGTGTGCCCTTCATCACACCATCGAAAACTAAACTGTATACATGGGCTGCATTGACTCCATTAAAGAGTTAAGGTTCATTCGTAGCAGCCCTGAAACATAAAAAACAAAGGTGAAAGCACCCATTCATGCACTTCAAGGTACTACGTTAAGGGGCATATTTATACTTCGTTTGCGCCGAATTTGCGTCGTTTTTTTCGACGCAAATTCGGCGCAAAACTAACGCCATATTTATACTTTGGCGTTAGACGCGTCTAGCGCCAAAGTATGAGCAATGAGCGTCATTTTTTTGCGTGAACGCCTTCCTTGCGTTAATGAGATGCAAGGTAGGCGTTCCCGTCTAAAATAATTACTGCGACGCAAATGCGTCGTATTTATACTCCCGGGCAAAAATCACGCCCGGGAGTGGGCGGGTAAAAAAAAAACGCATTTGGGTCAGGGCAGGCGTTAAGGGGCCTGTGGGCTCAAATTGAGCCCACAGCTGCCCTCCCCTGCCCCCAGGGACCCCCCCTGCCACCCTTGCCCACCCCAGGAGGACCCCCAAGGATGGAGGGACCCATCCCAGGGACATTCAGGTAAGTTCAGGTAAGTATTTTTTTTTTTATTAAATATTTTTTTTGTGGCATAGGGGGGCCTTATTTGTGCCCCCCTACATGCCACTATGCCCAATGACCATGCCCAGGGGACAGAAGTCCCCTGGGCAGGGCCATTGGGCAAGGGGGCATGTCTCCTGTCTTTACTAAGACAGGAGTCATTTAAATGGCGTCTGGGCGTCGTAAAAAATGGCGCAAATCGGGTTGAGGCGATTTTTTTGCCTCAACCTGACTTGCCCCATTTTAAGACGCCCTAACGCCATTTTTCCCAACGCCGGCGCTGCCTGGTGTACGTGATTTTGTTTCGCGCACACCAGGCAGCGCCGGCTAACGCCATTCCATAAATACGGCGCCCGCATGGCGCTTCAGAATGGCGTTAGCCGGCGCTAAACTTTTTGACGCTAAACTGCGTTAGCGCAGTTTAGCGGCAAAAAGTATAAATATGGGCCTAAGTGTTTACTCAGTTACAGTACTGCTGATGAACTGGGACTGATATCTGTGAACTACAACATGAATGCTGATCACAAAATAGTAAGTAAATTCCTTTGTTTGTTTCATGGATTAGGAAAATTGAAAGCCATTATAGTGCAACTTCATATAAATGAGGACGACTGTGCTGTTGCTCAAAGACATATAGGAATTGCATTTCATTTAGGAGAAGCTGTTGAGAAAGAGCATAAGACTTTCCTAATGCATGATATAATTGAGTGATCTACTGGTCTAACTCCGTGGGTTTCCCATAGTGGTAGTACCTAAAAAGGACTGTGGAGGAGCTGCATGCATTTGCTTTGACATGCGTCAAGCTAACAAAGTAATTGATCGAGAACAAAATCCTGGTCCACACATTGCTGACATGATCACAGAGCTAAATGGTGCCAAAGTGTTCTCTCGCCTTGATCTGAACAAAGTATATCATCAGTTGGAACCTGAAGAAAATTGCAGGTACATTACTACCTTTTCTACTCACATTGGTTTATTCAGATATAAAATATTAAGTTTTGGTGTGTCATCAGCTACAGAACTGTTTCAAGATTTAATTTGACTTATAATACAACCTGTCACGAATGCTTTCCATTACAGTGATAAAAACATGATAGACAGAATGCTGAACAATGTGAAACACTCATCCCCCAGTCACAGATCTGTGCCTAAATCCATTGTTATGTTGCCCACCATGCCACCCCTGTTTGACCCAACCATATGCAAGTCAGTCTTGACCCTGCTACGATGGGAACAGTAGAGGCCAATGTCATATTGGTTTTTGGATCACATGAAAGGGACATAATAAAGCTCTTACACAAGTTTGTTAGCTGCTGCGGGTGCAGGTTTAACCTTGAAGGCAGAGAATTGTGAGTTCCACAAAACAAAACTCACATTCTTTGCCCATATCTTTTCCAAGGGGGGTATGATGCCAGATCCAGCTGTAGTAAAAGCCTTATCAGCTACTAACCATTTCACATTCATTTTTTGGCATGGCCAGCTACTGCTCTAAATACATATGTGACTTTGCCACCATAAGAGCTCCCTTAAGAGAATTAACACAAACATATCTTTCATTTTACTGGTCACATGAATGTGCACAAAGTTTAAAATAAATCATGTATGCAATTGAGAATGCCACTGAAATTGCCTTCTTTGATCCAAAGCTACAAACAGAGGCTGTCGTTGATACAAGTCCAGCTGGGGTGGACGTGCTCCTTTCCCAACACAATGGACACCCAAATGCCCAAAGACATACTGTAGCCTATGCAAGCAGAAGTTTGTCCCAAACTGAACGTGTCTACTCACAACCTGAAAGAGAGAGTTCAGCAGTAGTCTGGGCATGTGAACATTTCCATATATTCTTATATAGCAAATCTATCACTGTGGTAACTGATCACCAAGCATTGCTCACTATCTTAGGCAATTCAGAAGTCAAGATGCCTCCCAGAATTGAATGTTGGGGTTTGCCACTACAGAAATATGACTACCCTATTGTGCATCAACCAGGGAAGGATCAAAATCCTGCTGACTATTTTTCATGAGTGCCCGTACAGTGTCATGGCACCCCTTCCAAAGCAGCTGAAGCCTACATTAACTTCATTGTAAAGTCAAATAATCCTGCTATTATTTCAGTGGAACAAAGTATTTGTGGAACAAGCAAAGACAGTGACATGCTGATACTAAAAGATATTATTACAGATCAATCCTGGTCACAGCACACTCGACCTCTCACACGTGATAGTGAATTTTAGAAGTTCAAGAATGTAAAGGATGAACTATCAGTTACTCAAGAAGGCTTTGTTTTGAGAGGTTCAAGAATTGTCATACCAGAGAGTCTATGACAAGTGACTGACGAGATCCAAGAAGGAGATTGTGGAATTGTTGCTACAAAATGAGCTCTTTGAGACGTGGTTTTCTTCATCTTGATGAAAGAGTTGAGAAATAATTAAAAGCCAGCCAGTAGTGCAATAGGTTATTTCTCAGTGTCACTCCACATCCCTTCAATATGTCAGATTTGCCAAAACATATATGAGGGAGAGTTGCTATGGACTTCTTTGGTCTTTTTGACAATGGAGATCACCTGATGATGATTATCAATGAGTAGTCTTCTTTTCCCCTTGTCTAAGATCTTTAATTGATTACTCAACAGAAAGTCATTGAAAGATTGGATGGAATTTTTGCATTATGGGGTGTTCCCTCAATTTTGAAATCTGACAATGGTCCACCTTTCAACAGTCCAGAGTCCAGAGACTTTCTTACACAACTGAATGTGAAGCATCAGAAAATCACATTTCTATTGCCACAAGCAAATGGTGTTATTGAACGCTTTATGAGCACCTTGAAAAAGACTGTACAGCAGGCAAAGTTAGAGAAGCTTAATTTGAAGTCAACTCTCCATGCTACTCTTCGCACATACAGATCAGCTTCTAATTGAACAGCAGGTGAAAGTCCTGCCACACTGATGTTTGGGAGAGACCTTCCTATCAAGTTACCACAATAGACCAACAGAAGATCTACCACTGATGGTGAACTTGACTTGGATCATAAACAAAGATGATATTGTATGCTGACAATCACAGAAGTGCCAAGAGCAACCAATGACTGCATCTATCCCCTCATCACCTGGATCAGTCGTGGACACTACTCGTCTCTCTTCCCAGCTTCAAAGGATGTAATATGGGTGTTTGATAAAAACTCCAAAGAGACTCAGAGAATAGTTGTAATATATGCTCATATATCTGTAAAAAGGGTAGTTTTGTTTAATGGGTGGGGTGTAGTGTTGTGTGACTAGTAATGATGGAACCCTTTTGGTTCCTGAAGGGCTTTGTAGAACTGTGACATGAGCGTTTTGATGTTTATTACTGGATTTCAGCTTTAGAATGTTGAGTTCATGCAGAAGAATAAAGACATGTAGACCAAGTTCCATGTGTGGCATGTTCTTTGAAGAGTACCCAGGCTGGGGAGGATGCCACACTGAGCATGTGCTCTCTCATGATTAAATTGTACAATCCAATATAATCATTGACTTTGATGCCCCTCACCCAACCATTCAGTGTGTTACTGGATTAATCAACAAATTATACCCACCAGTGGCTGAGGAGAATCTGGCTGTCCTTGAACCTTTGGCAATACATTTTAGGGGTCAGCCCACATTTGGCAAGTAAAATGGTTTTCATGGAGGTGCACAGGATTTGGTCCTCAACTTCTAATGTCAGAAGTGAGTCCCTCACAAGTGTGGGCATGTGTTTCCATAGTCCCTTCCCCACCTCCAGTGCTCTTTAGGAACCCTGTGAAACTCCTGTGCAACTTCATAAGCAGCAAAACATTTAACAATGTCATCTCCCATCACATAATTTGGCACCAAATACTTGGGTATACGAACCCTCATGTCTCCATCAGGTACTGCATGTACACTGCCACCATTGCTGGACTCTGATTGTCTTGCCCTCAGTTCCAGCTCTTTCAGGCTCCTCTCATGAGCCAGCCTTTTCAAGGCAAGATTTTCTCCAGCTTTAATTTTACCATCTGCAGCCTGAATTCTTTCTCGTTCCTCCTCTCTGCCGGTTCCTTTGGGGAGAGGCCACAGGTAGAGACACTGTTACCTGCCCTTGCAAGAAACTCCAGTTCTACGGTCATTTCCTCCCCCTCTGCTACAAGTGGTTCCTCAGAAGGGGCCCCCTCAGGGCCATCCCTCTCCTCATCCTCTCTTGGGGACACATCCAAATATCCAAAGCAGCACAAGCTTCTGACATGGGCCTCAGCACCTTTTGCAGCTGGTAATGCTCTTTGCAGGAAGCCCCCTCCCTTGCAGAAGTCCTTGAGGTGGGCCACAGTATAACCCTCCAGGATGGTCAACTAAAATTCCATTCTTGCAAGTGCAGATGTAGATCCTCCAATTAGAGACATGAGTTTAGGAAAAAAATAAAAATGCCAATCAGGAAGAATTTAAAATTCACAAAATGGTCTTGGAAATGGATGTTTAGTGTACACCAGGTTACTCTATGGCACTGCACAAACACAAGTCCTATCATCATCACTGATCACCACGGTTAGAAATTGGGTTTCTGGTTGGCAGAAGTATTCAATCTGTCCAAGTAGGAACCAAAATCCTAGTCAGTGTAAGTCAGTTACACACCATAAATTAACCTGCGCTAACCCTCTGGTAGCTTGCACAGAGCACAAAGGCTTAACTTCAAACAGTAAAACAGTGAAAACACCACACAAAAAGACATCACACCCAGTTAGAAAAATAGAGCATCATTTATCAGTAAAACCAGACCAAAATGACAAATATCCAATAAGTAAGAGTCGAGATTTCAATTTTTAAAGGTTAAAATGCAATATGGTTCTTAGAAGCATAAAGTGTCAGCCGGTGCCATCTGGTCAAGTTAGACCAGGGTAAATCCAAAATTTCAGGCAGACCATGATGGAGCGTGGGTCGGACACAGTCCCAGATAAGCCCGGTTGAAGTTTTACTTTCCTAGAATTGAGCCAAGAACCCCCTTTGCATTGAAGGAGTTTGCCGAGAGCAAGGAGAGTGTCACTGGCTGAGGTGCATGGGTGTGAAGGCGGATGGGTGGACTTGAGGTCGCGAGAGGCAATGCTTGCTGTATGATGAGATGAACCTGCAACGGCTTGTGCTGAGTCTTCATATAAGAGGCGCAGTTCTAGTGCAAGCAGGAAAGTTCACATTTGAGAAGAGCCCAAAAGCTTGAATTCAGGAGCCAAATACCACTTCCAAGGGCCCAGGATTGGTGAGGTGCCTCTTGGGAGTCAGGAGCTGGTTAAAGACAAGTCCAGGAGCTGTCGGAGTTTTGTACTTCTGATGAAGTACTGTACTGAGCAGCTTGAGTCATTTTTTTGTATTGCTGGGGAAATACTGTACTGAGAGGCTATGGCTGTGTACTTGAAAAAAGAGTTCCAACTGAACAACAGCCTCTGAGAACATATATACTGGACCAGAGTAACATATACAAAACAAGAGTATTCCTTTTCTTTTCCTTTATCCAGAAAGTCTAGTATATAATCACCTCTGCAATTGTATGCTGAACTTGGAGAACCTCCAATTGAATTTGATATGAGGGTGAATTTATTTCAGGGTTATGGAGAGAGATTGGAGGATCGAGAATATTTGCCACAATTGAAGCATTGTTTGTGTGCAGTCAGATTAAGGGAATATACAAATGTATTAACATTGGAAGGTCCATTAAATGCAAATGTTTATCAAGTAGCTTTAAAACAAATGCAGCAAAGGTGAAAACATAAATATAGTATTCTAAAGGTATACCTTTACATGATAAAAGAGAAACAATTAAAATTGTATCCTAGCAAATTACTAGAACATAGGACACATATAACACCCTGGAACTAAACGAGACATAAAGTTGAGCTTGAAGGATTCTTTTGGACCAGTCCAGCTTTAAGGGCTATTTGCCAATATTCAAGTTATAAGTTGCTAGAAGGAAAAAATCTGATTTAGACTGGCCCATCATGAGAAATTGAGTATGAAGATGAATTCAAAGGCTGATCTGCTAGTATGTGTGGTTGATTGTTGCAGGAGGAGGAGTGAAATGATTGGAGAATATTCCAAGCTGGAAGAAGAGTTTACTGCTGAGTAGAAAGGTGAACTTGGAAAATGTACTGGGTTGAAGAAGAATTGTAACTAAGCAGAACATTTCATTATCAGCCAGATTGAAATTAAAGAAAACATAGACGATCGATGCTTAAAATCTATTATTGAGAAAATTAAGAGTTCAGATTGCATTTCACTATAGTTATATAATTGAAAAGTTCCAATGAGACTCTGGGGGTCATTCTGACCCGCCAGGGTTGGCCGGAGCACTGCCAACAGGCTGGCGGTGCCCCGCAGGGCATTCTGACCGCGGCGGTTTGGCCGCGGTCAGATGTGGAAAACCGGCGGTCTCCTGCCGGTTTTCCGCTGCCCAAATGAATCCTCCATGGCGGGGGTACTTTGGCGGGCGGCCTCCGCCGCCCGCCAAGGTAAGAATCACCCCCTCTGTGTTTCTTTGCTATGCACAAGTGAAGCCATTTTAAAATACCCTGGCCCTTACCTAATTTATATTGAATGTTGACATTTAATGAGCAGCAATATTTACTTGGGGGTCACACTGCATCGTATTCTAAAGCAAGAAGGCATAGTCAGTTTTGAGCCTCTCTTTGAAAAAAACAGAACACGCCTCAAACAACCGCAATGGGGCTCTGCTTTTGGCTTTGCTAATGCAGACCTATTATCTTTGCCAGTGCTTTTTGTTGATACTGTTCCATAATGGTACAAAAGACAAAAAAGAATTGTGCCTATTCTGAAAAGCATCAGCAAAAGAAATAAAAGGAAAAACATAGCAATGATAAGCTGCTGAACTCATGTACGCAAAATCACGCAAGTGATTCTGTCATGATACTATGGTGACCCCCCTGTGTGGAGACATATAAGTATGCATACACCACCATGCATGCGTGCTCATATATCATAATGTGGGTACCATTTGTTTTATTTTTCATTTACTGCTGCAAGATGGTGACACCCATTTTTTTTTAGATAAACAACTTTATTGGTTTTGCAAAAAGACATACACCAAATAGGTCACACCTCACCCCACAAGACTAGGCACCGAACAGTGCTGCACAAATGACTTAGGTACATGATTAACATAGGTCAGATAAATCTGTAACAGTGCACCCCATAGTATGACACCTACGACCCAACTCCCAAATCTCTTCCCCAGGCAACCGTCCACTTCCCCCACACTCTCTTGTTTTTGGCTGGGCACCCTTGTGCTTCATACACAAGTTTTTCTCGCTGGGCACACCAGTCCACTCCTTTGCTGAACTTCGTAAGCGTTGGTACCATCTCTGCTTTCCAGCCAGCCACAATGTCTCTTTTGGCTACCAGATAGGCCACCCCCAAAAAGGCCTGATCAGCTCTATTAGACCCCACTCCATCCATGACCCCCAATAGAAGCGTCAATGGGGCTATCTCCACCTCCACCTTCAGGACCCTAGAAATTTCAGTCACCACCACTCGCCAGTAGGAAGCAATGTGTGAGCAGGCCCACACAATGTGGTAACAGTCAGCGTAAGGGCCGGCGCAGCGGGGACAGTCTGAGTGGGGCTGGAGGCCTGCCTTATAGAACCTGGCAGGCGTGAGATATGCAGTGTGTAGGTAATAGGCCTGCACTACGCAGAGACAAGTGGTCATAGTCAAGGTTCTAGGGGCCATCAGCGCATCCCTCCAGTCCTCCTCCTCCACGGGGCCCAACCACCCTTCCCACCGCTGCCGGAGTTTATCCAACATCTGAGTTGTGTTGGTGACCAAGGAGCAGTAGCTCCGCAAAACAGCCCCCTACCCAGGCTGCCCTTCAGCACCCTACCCTCCATGGGACTGTACTCAGGGAGGACCGCGCCAGTCTGGGCGTGCACCTGCAACGCATGTTGGAGCTACAGGTATTTGTGGAACTGGGTCTTGTTGAGTGAATATTACTGTTGAAGCTTCTCGAAGGTTCGCATGTGTGACCCCCCAGACATCCCCGAGCTGTGAGATGCCAATGAGGTCCCATTTTTTAAACCTCTCTAAGGCAGAGACCTCCCCCAGCCACTCCCCCGCCACAACAGAGTCTGCTGGGTGAGACGGCGCCACCAGCCCGACGCCTTCTGCGTCTCTCTCCAACCCATCAGCACCAACCTGCTCACCCCTGGGACTGTGCTCGGTAGGGGGTTACCGTATAGCACCCCAAGCAAACCAAAAAAGCCCATAGTCAGGAGTTCTAGCTGGTACGCAGGATCAGACCACCCCCCCCCCCCCATCCAGTCATTTATCACGAGGAGATGCATTGCTAGATAGTAGAAGTAAATATTGGAGATCCCCAAACCTCCTTCATACATGTCTCTTTGACAGGTGCAGAGAGCAAACGGGGGCCGGGTGCCACTCCATATAAATTGTCACGCTGCGGCGCCCACCTCCCTAAACCACCGTCTAGGCACGGGATAGGGGTATTTCTGAAGCAGATAGAGGAACCGGGGCAATACCATCATTTTGTAAAGAGCTATTCTGCCCAGTATATTGAGGGGCAGGGTCTGCTATCTCTGGAGGCCGTCTTTGACTTTACGAGTAATTGGTACAATGTTAAGTGCCCAGACCAGCTCGGGCAGCAGAGCCACTGTTACTCCCAGATACCGGAAGCTGTTGCGTCTGATAGGGATGACCTGTTGCCAGTCAAAGCAGTCCCTAGCGGGGTGCAATGGCACGAGCAGGATTTATCAGGATTGAGCATGAGGCCGGAGGCCTCTGAAAACAGTCATAAGATCTGCAGCGCCCGGGGCCCACTGCGAGCTGGGTTAGCCAAGAATAAGAGTATGTCATCCGTGCAAAGCGCCACCCGGTCATCTCGCCCAGTGGGCAGAGACCAACCTTCAATCAGGGGGTTCTCCCTTATAAGCTTCGCCAGGGGTTCCATTGCTAGTGCAAAGAGGAGCGGGGACAGAGGACACCCCTGACGGGTCCTCCAGAAAATGGGGAATGGGTCCGACACCACCTCTTTTACCTGTACACTGTTGAGTGGCCAGAGAAGTGGGGGAGCACTGGAGGAGTTCGATGGATGAAGGATAGGCTATTAAAAGACAAATAAAAAAAGCAACTGCAGTGTGGGAGAGGGAGGTGAGAGGGAGGTAGCAGAGGAGCATGGGAGTGGCACTTGGTTGAAAAATAAATTTAAAAAGGGATGGACTGGGTAGAGACAGGCAGGGGCAGAGGGTAAGCACCACTAAAAGAGCAGGAGAAATGGGATTCCAGGAGGGAATCAGCACATTAAGGAGACAGCATGAAAACACATGCACTCCCATGGATTGCCAAAAAGCAAAAGAAAAAACTATTTCCTTGAATGAGATTAGGAGAAGAATATATGTCATCCTATTCAAAGAATGGTAAAGACGCTATGCTGCAAGGGAGAGACAAACACAAGGAAAGTGGAAGGAAAGCCATCCAATAAGACACAAGCAAATGAGTGAACCTAGAAAGCCTACCAATGGTGAGGAATTAGCTGCCTCAAATAAATATTGATATTGTCCACAACTGGTCTTCGACAACAAGCAGCTAAAAGGGCACAATTCATCCAATGAAATGAATGGTAAAGAAAAAATGCTCCAAAAGCGGAAAAAACAAATGAATAGAAAAGAAATCCCACAAATGAGGAGTATCTAACTAAAATAGAAAATAAAGCTATCCGGTCATGAGCAAGGGGTTCACCCAAAGTCCAGTCTTTATATTATTATACTTTAATGTATTGGAGGCAATAGGTCTTTCACAACAGATAGCCAATGCTGTGTGTAAGCGAGACCTAAAAATGGAACAATCTCTGCTTGTCATTGGTGGGGCTAAGGAATCAGATGAAGAACTCTGCTTGTTATTGGATGGGCTAATTAATAAGATACTCTTATTTTTTTGAAGTCCCTATTTGCTATATTTCTCTTTAGTTTTTTAGGAAATTACATTTGCTAATCACAACTTATTTTTATGAAAGGCTAAACAAGTCTGTCAGACATATGAATTGCTTCTACTGACACCGTAGGACGGACCACTGCAACCATTTGATTTCTGCTGCCGCTCTTGGGCAACCACTGATAGTCGGATACTGGAGACCATGAACTATGATGACATATGAGAGTGAGGTGCTCGCCTCATTTACATTCATAACTTAGTTTTCCTTATCCAAAGGTATTTAAAAGGGTCAGGCTGAGGATATAAATTGTACTTGTGCATTCTGTCACAAGAGCTCGTTTTGGGAGATCCGTTTGCCATCAATAAGCATTAATGACAAACAGAAGCATGTCAGCAACATGGCATTGATAATGTTGGTCAAAGAATACCATTTTAACACTCTACGATCTCAAAGGTCTCTCGGATTTCATTATAATATAGACTTAGCAACCAAGCCTTTGAAATGCTCAAGTGTTTGAATCAAATGCAACTGTTTTAATCTGGGTGTGTAGGGTCGCCATTGATGGTTAACCATCATTATAGTTTCTTTACTATAACACCTATTTGCAATGTCCATTGGAAGAACTGCAATTATGCATATGCATTTAGGTGAAATTTTAAATCCCTTTATTTCTGTATTTTTTAGAATGCGAGCCAGTGATGTGGAATAACAATAATGCATGATGAAATGTATAATTGTACAGTATATTGACATATGTTTAATAACATTTGAATTGCACAAAATTGTTTCTATTGAAGGTGTTATAGCTTTGATTAAATAACTTTTCACTCAAGGGAAAATAAAGATTTTATTTTTTTATTATATTTTTCACATGATCAACAGCTACAACTTAAACTTGAACATAATGTAGTGTTATCATACTTTCAAACAATTAGTATCCATAACTCTGCTAGATTTCGGTTGAGGATAATAGAAGAAATGGCTCCATATATCCTTCGGGCTCGAGGATTGTGGAAGTTCCTCAGTGTCGGTTTCCCGTTGATCTCTGCAGTACTCCATGTCTTACCACTGATCCAGTTTGGGGACTGCCCTTTTACCCCAGTGAATGGAAACACTCCTGTTTGCTAACAGTAGAGCCACCACTACCATTCTATGGTTGGCTGGCTGCAGCGGCTTAACAAGGCCAAGAAAGCACAATTGGGAAGTGCATGTTACATGTTCCACCACCATATCCGAAAGGGCCTGTGTCACCTGCACCCAGAAGCTATGAACAGGGTCACATGCCCAGGCCAGGTGGAGGAAGTCTGCCTCCATGACCTGACAACAAGCACAGCGTGCATCTATGCGGAGCCTGTATGCATGTAGCTGAAGAGGGTATCGTACATTTATTGGAGATCTTTAAAATGTATAATTCACAGATTGCTATTAGACGTTAGTATGCTCGTTAGAGTGCAGCAAAATGCCCATTCTAGAGTAATTAGGGCCTCCAGTAGGCTGTTCCACTTATCTAGTATAACAATAAAGATTTTAGGCTAAGTATTATGATCTTCCAGGGAATATATTGTTTACGTTGCTCGAACTGATTGCATACCTTAGGGCCCCTTTGCTAGTAACTAGTGGCTTGCAAGGATGGCAGGGGTTCTAATGCAAGCTTTTAAAATGCACAACTAAGATTTGGAAGTAAAACATTTTATATGGGGGCCCTCAGGACCCCCTCTCACCCATAGAGCTGGTGCACTGCACCTACTGCACTATTGATATCCAGTGGTGGCAGTAGTTTTAGGAGGGAGGGGGTGGGCGGGAAGCACACTCACACTCATTCAGTCACACACATCCTTTCACAACACTCATCAACATTCAAACATACATGCACGCACCAACCATTAATTTGAAAAACACACCCACACTTACCTTCAGCTTTGAGGTCCCAGGAGGGTTGGGACTGCTGCCTTCCCTCATTGGCTGGCCTTATGAGGGAAGGCAGCAGTCCCAACTTCATCACAGAGTGGGATGGGGTCAGTTAGACTTCTGACCCCACCCCACTCTGTGACGAGGTGTCACTGATTGACACTCACACGGGGCTCTTCAGGGTTTAGGTCGGAGTCAACCGAGGGGGAGGGCCTCGAGGCACCTTTGCTGAGCCGAGGAGGTCACATCCATAGGAGCTGTGACCTCTTCAGCCCAGCAAAGTTCAGCTCAGGCAGCCAGGAGTCTGCCAAATCACTCATGTCTCGTTCCTGGCTGCCTGAGCTGAACATGAAGAGCGCCTGTCAGGCTGAACTTTGCTCAGCCTGACAGGCACTCTTCATGAGGGGCACAAAGTGGGGGGGGGCATGGCCCCGCCGCCCTAAAGGACGGGCCTCGGCTGTTGATATCAGTGCCCATACTTGTAACAGACTTTCAAGATCAAGCCTTGTTGCCAGAATATTTCTTGCAAGAACTCAATCCACGTTTACTATACAGTAAAGAGCTATGTGATAATCCTCATAAAGGCCATAGTGATTTGTCAACAAAAAGGAAGGAATGAAGGAGGGCTCAATGTATGAAGTCTTTTATGATTGCCTAGGCCATGATTAGGAAAACCACAGGCCTTGGCTCTGCAGAGAAGCAACTGGCAATGCCATATTGGTTCATTGTGTGTCTCAGTGTGCATTTTGTGACACTGTGATTTGTAAGAAGGAAGGGGGATCTTCTTTCTGAATCTCTGTGCATTATATCAATGTCTTGCAGCTGTAATTGTAGCCACAAACCATTGACTGTATACCTCCACCTAAAAACGTTGGTATCCATTGTTGTAGCGTTTTTGAATTATGCAAAATATGCAAATATTTTGTGGAAATTATTTTTGATCATTAATGCGTTTAATGATGCATAGAGTTGTGACCAATGAACTAATGATGTTCCACTTGGAACTAGTTACCTAGGTCACTTGGAAGTGTAAATAATGCTATAAGTAGTTATGTCACGTTTTTGTGTAATCCATTATTTTTAAAATGGGTGTCATTTCTGGTGTTCTGCTCAACCTGCTCTCCCACCCACCATTCACTGTCCTGCTGCAAAGTCATCTCTCCCATTATTTCTGCAGGCCATGTCAATGTATTAGCAATGGATAACATTGTTAGAAAGTATGTATGGTGAATGAAGCTTCCATTGCACACTCAAAGAATAATTTTCAAGAACTTCCACTGGAAGTGTTAGTGTAGATGTGTTCATTTTATGAGCCATTGTTTAAGAAATGTTTCATTTGTGTTGTACATCTCGGCAATGCAATTGCTGAACGAGGAGGCGGAAGATTTCTCATACCTTAAGAAATCGGTTAGTACTAAGGCCCTCATTATGACATTGGCGGTAAGTGCCACTTACCGCCATGCTGACTGCCGCCAACATACTGCGACCGCGGCGATATACCGCTACATGTATTATGACTCACACATAGAAATCCGCCACTATACAGACATACACAAGTCCGCCAGCCCAAAGGTCAGTGATAAAATGGCGGTACCAAAACCCACACCGATACGCCAACAGAAAAACGCCCACAGTATCATGAGCCACGAATCACTGCGGCAGACATTCAACTGCGGTAAACCATTGGTGGTAAATACTGCCACGCTCAAAATACACACACACAAACAAAACAACACCACATTGGACAATTCAAACTACACACACCTGACACACATACACACACCACACCAATATAAAACACACACTACCCACAACCCTTCACAACAAAAAAAAAGTGACAACTAGAGAGAGATAAGCCAGGAGCACCCACTGAATCAGAGCCACAAAACACCATCACCAATACACCATCCATGCACCTCACAGCACACACCCCAGCACATCACCCCACACACACTCACACACACCACTCACACTACACCCATGGCACCACAAAGACACCCCAGGTTCTCAAAGGAGGAGCTAAGGGTCATGGTGGAGGAAATCATCCGGGTAGAGCCACAACTATTCGGATCACAGGTGCAGCAGACGTCCATTGCTAGGAAGATAGAGCTTTGGCGGAGAGTTGTGGACAGGGTCAATGCCATGGGACAGCACCCCAGAACAAGGGATGACATCAGGAAGAGGTGGAACGACCTACAGGGAAGGTGTGTTCCATGGTAGCAAGACACCAGATAGCTGTACAGAGGACTGGCGGTGGACCCCCACCTCCACCCCCCACAACTAACAACATGGGAGGAGCAAGTCTTGGCGATCATGCATCCTGAGGGCCTGGCAGGAGTAGCAGGAGGAATGGACTCTGGTAAGTCAAATCTTTACTACTTTAACCCCCCCCAACTGCATGCCATCACAAACTCCTAACCCTACCATCACCCCCATCACTCCACCACCTCACATACACCCCACCATCACAAGCCACCCATCCCAATACCAAGCCCTGCATGCTACACCAATGCATGGAACCCCATCACCACAGCATGCACACTAGTGACAATCACTTAGCCAACCAAATCACAACTCACACAAGCCAAAGCTGCCTTGGTAATAACAACCATAGAGGGGAACATACCCATGCACAAGATGTCACACGCTGAAACAATAACACTGCATTTACATCACCACAGGACCCTCACACAATGTCACCGGAGAGGAGGTGCCAGCAACATCCAGTCCCCCCACAGAAGAGACCCACAGTGATGACAGCAGCTCCGCACGCCTTGATCTCGATGACCAACCTGGCCCATCAGGGACCTCTGGACAGTCGGTAACCCAGCCACATTCTCAAACCCCCACAAAGCCTCCCCCTCAGGAAACACTACCACAGCATCCACCTAGCGGGCCCATCCCTCTGTCCCCAGGACACGCCAATCAGCAGTGTGTCCACCACTACAGGGACCCCAGGCAACCCCACAAACGCAGGACGATCAGAGACCTGGGGTCAGTGGCAGTGGGCACACGGTTCAGGGGACAGAGGCACAGGACAACAGGTAAGCTGAGAGGACTGCTGTGTGACAGGAGGAGGACAGGCCCAGGGAACCGACTATCCACGAGGCACTCACCAACATCCTGGGAGCATACCACCATTCCCAAGGGACTATGGGCCAGATATTGGCCAAGCTGCAGGAGACCCAGCAGCTGCAGGAGGGACAGTACGTGGGGATCAAGGAGGACCTGAGAGACATCCACACTACCCTGGTCACCATTGCAGGGGTGCTGGCAGACATGGCCAACACCTTGAGGGAGGCAGTGGCACACCAACGGGCCCCTGACACTAGCCACACAGATGAACAGCCCTCCACCTCCGCTGACGCTAGTGGACAGGAGGCCCGCCACTGGAACAACAGGCCACCAGCACCCCACCTCCTGCAGAAGGAGAACCACTACACAAAAGGTCCCTGCGATCCAAACAGAAGCCAGAGACCATTGCCAAGACCCCCGCCAGGGAATGTCCCTGAATGTCACCCCTGTGTCCCACTCTGTCACCCTGTCCACCTTCAACTGCCATTGCTCCACTTCCTATGCTCCCTTGGACAATGCACCTGTGATACAAATAGACTGGAACCTTACCCTGGACATTCCTCCACCATCAACCCAGCCCATTGCAACACCCCCTACACTTATTATCACAGAAATAAACACCCTTGGAACTAATACAAGTATGGAGTCTGTCAATTGATTGAAAAATGTATTAGTCTAACAAGCTGAAAACATTGCAATTCAAATGTACAGTTACATATACATAGGTATGACCTGTAGCGGGCAGCAGTAAACACACCAGGAGCCAGAGTGGGGCATATCTGAAAATAGAGATGCAAAAGGGTACAGTAACTGGCCATAGAAATCGGAAATTCAGGCTGCCATGTACAATGTCCAACACAAAACTGCAATGGAAGGTGAAGTTACAGTGCCTTACCTGTGTGTTACTGGAAGTACTGTTGAATTATAGTAGTTCTGTTGTCCACCTCCTCTTCCTCTGCCTCCTCTTCATCACTGTCCACAGGCTCTGTCCGCTGCCAGACGACCATCTCCAACCTCATCCTCCTGCAGAAAAGGCACCTGGCATCTCAAGGCCAGGTTGTGCAACATGCAACATGCAACGATGATCTGGCACACTTTCTTGGGTGAGTAGTACAGGGATCCACCTGTCAGATTGAGGCACCAGAATCTGGCCTTCAGAAGGCCAAAGGTGCACTCAATGATCCTCCTTGTTCACCCATGTGCCTCATTGTAACGTTCTTCAGCCCTTGTCCTGGCATTCCTCACTGGGGTCAGTAGCCATGAAAAGTTGGGGTAACCAGAGTCACCTGAAAATATCGAGGGATATCTGTTAGCCAAACACTCACCCTTAGGGCCAACCCCACACCCATATACCTACATCAACTGGGTGGGGACCATGGGCTCACCAATTAGCCACAACCTGTGCCTCTGGAATTGAGACATCACATATGGGATGCTGCTAATCCTCAAGATAAAGGCATCATGCACAGAGCCAGGATACTTTGCATTGATATGGGAGATGTACTGGTCTGCCAAACACACCATCTGCAGATTCAGAGAGTGAAAGCTCTTTCGATTTCTGAACACCTGTTCATTTTTCCAGGGAGAGGGGGCCAAAGGCAATATGTGTACCATCAATAGCACCAATGATGTTGGGGAAATGTCCCAGGGCATAGAAGAGTCAGCCTTCACTGTGGCCAAATCCTCCACCTGGGGGAATACGATGTAGCTGCGCATGTGTTTCATCAGGGCAGACAACACTCTGGTCAGCACGTTTGAGAACATAGGTTGTGACATTCCTGATGCCATGGCCACTGTTGCTTGGAAGGAACCACTTGCCAAGAAATGGAGCACTGACACAACCTGCACTAGAGGGTGAATACCTGTGGGGTGGCGGATAGCAGAAATCAGTTCTGGCTTCAATTGGGCACACAGCTCTTGGATTGTGGCCCTATCAAGTCTGTAGGTTAGGATAATGGGCCTGTCCTCCATTGTTGCCAGGTCCACCAGGGGTCTGTACACTGGGGTATGTCTCCATCTCCTATTCATCCTCAGTGGTTGAACTCTAGGGTGAAAAACGGTGAGCAGAAGGTCATATTCAAACATATACTCAGATTAATATGCTATTTTTGTTTTACGGAAACAATATGTGAACTTGTAAGTCCGTTGATGTGCCTATGTCTGCTGTGATGCAGTTAGGTGCCATGGCCTGTGCCCCCCTGAAATGGTGGCCGTCTGACCTGTGAGGAGGGACAAGTGGAAATGAGGTAATTCCGCTGGCGTTGTGCGCCGTTGCGGGCGGCGGTCGATGACCGCCGTGCAACACTGCATTGGTTATCATTGGGGCCTTTGGGTTTCAGGAGCCAATGGTGATGTATTCCGGTGGTGATGATACGCACCGCTGCGGACGTGACTGCCATTTTCTATCTGTTCACTCACTTGCTACCTGACCTTCATGCACACGTCCCCTGTGTCCTCTCCCACTGTGTCTGTGACCCCTCCTCCCAAAGTACACAAACGCAAGCACTCAGACACCCAACAGCCATCCACCTCACATCTGCATCCAGCCCATGCACCTGCACCCAAACACAGCAGACAGACACCTCCTACAGCCACTCCCTCTTCCTCCACTCCCAAACCTTCACCCTCTTCCCACCTCGGTGTCCCTAAGAAGCTTTTCCTCACCACCCTTGACCTATTCCCTACCCCACCCCCCGTCCTTCACTTCGGGCCAGGGTGGCCAGAACCCAGCCCAGCACCTCAGCCACCCAGTCCACGGCCACTGAAGTTTGTGCAGCTACTGCAGGTGTGAGAGGCCCCGAGGCGGCACCCGTCAGCACAGACAGCGTGCCTGCACCACCTGCCAAGGGCAAGAAGGGGCCGCCACCTAGCAAGGGCAAGAAAGGGTCACCAGCCAGCAGGGGGAAGGAGGCACCACCAGCCAGCAAGGGCAGGAAGGGAACACCAGCTGGCAGAAGCAAGGAGGCACCACCATCTGCCAAGGGGAGGGAGGGGCAAACAACACCAGCAAGGACACTTCAGCTGTCCGAGGCTGCAGGGGAAGGGCTGGAACCTCCCCCCACCACTGAAAGCACTGCCACCTGCACCGCCACCAGCACCACTGCCAGCAGGAGCAGCCTCAGTGGGCAGCCGTCCGAGGCTGCAGGGGAAGGGGGCTGGAGCCTCCACCCACCACTGACAGCACTGACACCTGCACCGTGGCCAGCACTGCCACCTGCACCGCCATCAGCACCACTGGCATCAGCAGCCCCAGTGGGCAGCTGTCCGAGGCCGTGGGGAAGGGCTGGAGCCTCCACCCACCAATGACAGCACCGCCACCTGCTCTGCAACTGCCATCGGTTGAGCAACCATCAGCGCCGGCGAGCAGTGTGTAGTCGTGACTACATGGGCTGCAGTGCTTCCTGGCCCCTTCAACACCTGTAGGTGTGACACCCAGGTGAGAGACTGTGACCTTGCACCATCCAAGATGAAGCACACTGGGCACAAAGCCCCCTCCAGAACCAGTGGAAGAAGGCATCCACTCACGCCATACTTGCCAGGATGAAGCACACTGGGCACAGAGCCCCCTCCAGAACCAGTGGAAGAAGGCATCCACTCAACCCCTCCTTGCCAGGATGAAGCACACTGGGCACAAAGCCCCCTCCAGAACCAGTGGAAAAAAGGCATTCACTCACACCCTCCTTGCCAGGATGAAGCACACTGGGCACAGAGCCCCCTCCAGAACCAGTGGAATAAGGCATCCACTAGAGAGACTGTGGCTTTGCACTCCCCAGGAACAAGCAGTGGGCAAACCACCCACTAGAGAGACTGTGGCTTTGCACTCCCCAGGACCAAGCAGTGGGCAAACCACCCAGTTTAGAGACTGTGGCTTTGCACTCCCCAGGACCAAGCAGTGCGCAAACCACCCACTAGAGAGACTGTGGCTTTGCACTCACCAGGACCAAGCAGTTGGCAAACCACCCACTTGAGAGACTGTGGCATTGCACTCCCCAGGACCAAGCAGTTGGCAAACCACCCACTTGAGGGACTGTGGCTTTGCACTCCCAAGGACCAAGCAGTTGGCAAACCACCTACTTGAGAGTCTGTGGCTTTGCACTCCCCAGGACAAAGTAGTGGGCATTTAGCCCCCTTCCAGGAGCAGTGGCATTGTACCATCTTCCAGCTGAGGTGCCCCCCCATTCCCTGTCCCCCTGAGGTTCCTGTGTGTTTTCGACCTGATGATCCTGCAGTGTTCTCTCTGTATTGAGCCAGGAGTCAAGTATGGCCTTGGCCTGTGTGTTATGGCCCCGTGGGCCACGGACATTTTGGAGTGGGCATTGTCCCTCCATTTGTATATATTTGATATACTGTTTATTGCTTTAAGGACGTATTTATCTAATATTGTACTATTACACTCAATTTAATCAATTCCTTTTGTCCTTGCATTATTCCTGAGGGTTACAGGGTGTATATGTAATGTTGTTGCATCTGTTTGTGTGTATGGTGTTGGGGGAGAGGGTGTTGCGTGTTGCATGTGTGTGTCACTCTCTTTTTCCTCCCCCCTCCCTTGTGGGCTAGGTGCGGTATTCACCTGTCGTCTTTGCTGCAGTTCATGTTCCTGGTGTCTGAGGAAGTAGACCAGCATTGAAAAAATGTGCAGCTCGGGCTCCATGGCGTTGTCATTCTTCCCTGAGTGTCGAGAGGTGAGTCGTTAACCTTCTGTGTACTGTTTCCGCCGTGCTTTTGATGGCGTCGCTGTTGGCGGTTACTGCTGCAGTGTTTGTTGCTACCGCCATAGTGGTCGGAGTGTTAAAGTGGCTGTCTGTGTTGACGGTTTACGCCATGGTCATAATTCCATTTTTTTTACCGCCAGCCTGTTGGTGGTATTACTGCCAGCCTGTTGGCGGTATTACCGCCGCTTTATCACTGACCGCCATGGTAGTAATGAGGGCCTAAATGTTTTTATTATTGGGGGTAATTTTGACCATGCCGGTCTTGTACCACGAGGGTAAATGTGGCAGTCTCATTGCCAACAGGCTGGCGGTGCAGACCGCTACATTTTGAGTGTGGCGGGTTGACGTCTGCCAACCTGCCGCATCTCCACTGATACCGCCATGGCACTCTGAAACGCCGGGCCAGAGATGATCATCTCTGACCCCACGGTCCACAGAAGACTGCGGCGGTATTTGGAGCTGGCCTTCCGACATGGTTTCCATGGCAGTAGCACCACCAAGAAAACCGTGTCGGAAGGACTACAGGTGACAGGGAATTCCTTCCCTTTCACCGATAGATGGCTCCCCCACCCCCCATCAAGTACTAGACCGCCTCTTCCCCCCTCCAGCCACAGCACTCCCCAACCCACCTTCTGACATAGCGCCCCCACCCCACCTTCTGACATAGCGCCCCACTCCCCTGTAGGACGATCACCTTACCTGTTCCAGGGATAAGGTTCTCCGGCAGGGAAAGGGAAGGGGCGCTTCCACAACCGGCAGCACCCCACCAGCAGGACACCACCAGGCCCAAAATGTGGCAGAAATGCAAATGGGAGAACGTCAGCACTGGCAGTCTTCTGGCACCCGCAGCTTTGGCGGTCTTCATGAAAGACCACCAAAATCGTAATGAGGGCCATTATGTTGTTGATTCTAATTTGCCAATGTGATCATAACCGTGATCATACCATGCTGAAGTTTCAGAATCTATAAATAGCTTGTGTGATTTGTCTATGAAACCTTTGGGATTCTGTATTTTCTGTGATTCTTTTACTATTTTCCTTGTAGGTGATTTGCCGGGCTCCACTTTTGCCCGTAAACGTGCTAAAGGGATGCTGTCAGTATTCTTTATGAGTTTGACACTTAGAAAGTCTACCTAGGTTTTGCCTCACCAGGGATTATTACGTTTTATTATTATGCATTTATCTGTACGTGGACCTTCATGGCATTTCATTTTTTTGCCCTGTACCTCATTCTGACAATTCTTTATTAAATTCACTTTTTGCTTTATGCTTCCAGTGCTTTTTTCTGCTTAACTCTGCTAAAATGCATGCTTCTTATGAGGAGTGTAGTCTCTAACCTAGATTAACTCGAGACACCAGAGCCAAAATATTTTGATAAAAATTAGGGTAATCAAATATTGGGGTTCATGTGATTATTAGGGTTTGGCTCCCACACTACTTA
This sequence comes from Pleurodeles waltl, assembly GCF_031143425.1. Classification (NCBI taxonomy): domain Eukaryota; kingdom Metazoa; phylum Chordata; class Amphibia; order Caudata; family Salamandridae; genus Pleurodeles; species Pleurodeles waltl. The sequence continues at coordinate 574,056,216 of NC_090439.1, read as the reverse complement.
CAAAGTGGAGGCCATTGGTGATGAACAGCTTCTACTTTGTAAATATGGGCTGTCAGCACATCGGGCCTCTGAAGACTGGGCTCCAGGCACAGCTGCGTACTCTTTTAATACCATTCACTGAATCAAATGCTCCCTTATCTTTTCATTGCAGCCCCTGTCCCCTTAAAGCGAGGAAATGGCTGCAATATAAAATTAGCCAATCTGGGGCAAAAAATGCATGGATGGTGGACTGAAGTCACTCGTAGGTTTCAACCCCTGCATTTTAAGTTATTCAGAGGGATTTCCAATGGAAATACCTGCATTAGTTATATTAAAGAAGTAGGAATTTGGTGAATGCTACTGAATGTTGTTTTTGTGCTGTGATGGGTGAGTGTATCCATTGCAGTGCAAAAATAATCTATTTTAGCATTGCAGATGCTAATGTAGTTATGTAGTTTTTAATGAACAGATTGTCACGACAACAGATAACTCTGGTTTTCAGACGTTTCAAAAGAAATGCCTTCCAATTCATAGATGTACACAGGTCTGAAAGCCTGCTATGTGGTTATTTGGTTGTTATACATAACTCGCACTGAGAGTGACAAGTGTGAACGCCAGGTTCTTAATCTGGCTATTCACTGTTATGATGCAGCAACAGTGGGTGACAAATGTTGTATCTCGTTGTTTCTTCCTTAAGACTCTCAGAGCCTGTCAGAGCTTTACTGGCTCTGAGCTCTGATGGAAAGCACAGAACTGGCTTCAGGTTGGGAGTCTGTGAGTTGGCACTTTGGGTGGCAGGTTGGGTTATTTATTTATTTTTGTTTCCATTTGTGACAGAAAGGAGAGGTCATACATTGCCCCGCATTTCATCTCCTCCCATGTCTAGTAGTTGAAACAGGGGCAGATGATTATGGATGCCGATCAGAACATAAAATTATAGTTGGGTCAAAAGCAAATATCTAGAATATTTCCTGCCTCATGATAAGTGACATTATAGACAACTCAAGCTTCTGGTTGTCTGCTTGATGTCACACGGAACCCCTCCGTAAAAGCACTTGGCCATCTATCAGTGTGTATTTCATGTATTTGTATGTTAAAATCAGTGTAACGTTGGTCTATTTGGGTGTTATTACTGGTTTCAGATAATCAAATGTCTAAGTAGTTGCCTTCTGTTTCGTGTTTCATTACACTGACTGCTAAGAAAAAATAGTTATGAAAAATAATGTTTAAAAAAACAGTCCATATTCAGAACTGTTGCGTTATCTTATTCAGGAGGAGGATGCTGTAATAATATAGAATCGGAAATAAAGGAAGAATATTGTGACTCACAAAGAGCATGAGGTGTCTATCCGCAGACGCCGGCTGTATTTAGTATTTTTCTTACCTGACTGGTGAGTAACTTTCACTGCAAGCATTGGATGCTGCCATCCTGCCATGGAGCCGTGGGTCTTGATCCTGCGATGTGTTTTCCCGTGTCCAATTATAGAATAGGTAAAATAAGCATGCTCCATTGAGTTATTTATTCAGTGTACAAGTCAGCAATGCAGGTTCTCGAACCTGGTTTCAAATATATTAAGCTGTGGTCAAATGACAGAAAGTGGGGACTTATTATTCACTGTGTGAACCCATTTACTAAAGGATGTCACGTTTGTGGTTCTAGAATGCCTTACCTAAATCACACAGCTCAGCGTCATTTATGAGTTTGTCAAGGTGAGAGGGTTTATAGCTCAGTCACCTTTCTTTCAAGCACAAAGCACTGATTATTATTCACTGTACAAGACTTACTGTAAAATTGAATAGGAACAGTATGGTTTTAGCAGCAACAAATTACCGAAATTGTGAAATGTTTACAGTAATCAAGTGGTGATAAGCCGTTTCCAAGTCAGGTGCAAGGCACACAGAGACGAACAAAAAATAATTAATATAAGGGCTGTGAACACCAAGCAGCATGCCAAGTGTGTGCTTAACAATCTAAATCAGAAAGAATAGCTTTTCCAAATACTGGGTTAGTCGTTGGGGTTATGTTGAAAGTCTAGAATTATGAGATTCCAACATAATTTATTATCAGATGTTTTAAGCAGGATATCAAGTCTCCGCAAATGCAGTGTTTAGTAGTCACTGCCTTACCTGATCACTATTATCACAATTAGAAGTAGTTGATGCATTATACCCCATGCTGTAGACTGATAGTAGCATTTTTGTACTGCTTAAGGCAAACCCCAAAATATGGTTTATTGACGTACTGACCAAAACAACATTGTGACTCCATCAACACGAACCAGTGGCGGCTCGTGGGAGGGAAAAGCGGCAGGCCGGCGCGTGGCAGGGTGGGAAACAACAAAAAATATATTTAAAAAAACAAACTTACCTTATGGGCCATTCTGATCCGCTCTGCTACTCTCCTTTCCTTCACTGCAGGCACAGACTCCCAGCCTGCCCTGCGTCCAATCATAACGCTGCTTTCATGCTGCTGGAAGCATGAAAGCAGCCTTAGGATTGGACGGAGTGCCCAGCCAGGGCTCTCTGAGTCAAAGTGGAGGTCTCCTCCTGCTGTCTCCAACCTGGCAACGCAGTGCTGGGTTGGAGAGAGCCAGTGTGCATGTGTGTTTGGCTGGCACGAGACGGACGGCCAAACATACATGTGCACTGAGGGCGACTGCTGTGCATTCACCCTCAGTCCTTATCATCGCCCGTGGCTCTGCCTCTTTTACAAGAAAAAGATAATAAACATAGTTTATTATAATTTAGTTTTGCAGCTACTGCTGCTGGCGGGGGGGACATTCCTCCACCATCGCAGAGGAGCTCCACCTGCACAGAACACATTAAAGCTCAGCAGCATCAACGTAAAGCAGATCACACAAATACAAACTATTACAATGCTCACACATGCAAAAAATGAACAGGTCCAGAGTTCCCCAACTCACGGTCATGGTACACCCAACACTCAACCACAGCCTTCATACCATAACTGAAGCAATCTTCACCTGATCACACCCAGCCCAAAAAATTGCTTCAACCATGGCATTCCTCCAAAAATGCACCAATGTACTCTGGCATTGATCGTCTGTATTCTCCTGACTCTTTACTGTGAAACATCCATAATGTGCAAGCTCACCCCAATATTAACAAGGGGGCTGTCCCACAAAACTCTCTGATTTTCAATGAAACCATATTCATCCACCTTCTCTGTTCTTGCTAGATTTCCAATCATTCTATAGCTGGTTCAAGTATAGTAATTCTGAAAACTATGTTTCTGGACACTCCTAAGTACTTGTAGAAATAAAGAATAAGTGACATCTTTTTATATATTTTAGGTTTTCCATGTGCCCTTGTTCCTAGTTGCTTGATACTCCTAAATTTCAAACTCTGTAACAACACACTGGCAAAGGTATTTGTGATAAAGGCCCTTAGGAAATGAGCCTGCGTGAAGATGGATCAGTTAAGATTGATTTTGAAGACTGCTTTAATGTTTCATTGTTAAAAAACAATGGCCTTAATTAAAAGATGAAAACAATATATATATATATATATATATATATATATATATATATATATATATATATATATAATATGCATATGGGAGAACAATCATACCCATATGCACAGAAACCCAACACAAGAAGTATTTTATTTGCAATTGAATTACGCAAGGTATTTTATTTGCAATTTTATTACACAAAGAAATGTAAGTGGGAAAACATGTTTAATGAGAACAGACTCATGCAATTTTTTTACCAAAAATAAATACATCTGGTAAGTCACAATTCTGCAAAAACACAACATAGCCCTTATACATGTAATGAGCAATTCACATGTTAAGGTGTCAAAGTCGATTAAGTTTCGATCATTTTAGCAATACAAAGATCATCATCAGGACTAAACTAAAAATAAGCCTGGGGGCACTATCCACAAAAAAAGAAATAAAGGGCGTGAAAAAGAAGAGATAAAAAGGGAGGGACAAGGGAAGGAAAAAAGGAGGGAAAGGGGGAACAAAGAAGAAGAGAAAAAGAAAATAAATCAAATTAGTTAAGTTAAATGGACAAAAATAACTAAAATACAAGTGCAATGATTTAATGTTTGCACTTGGATAATTTAGTAATCATTCCAATTCCTTGTACTCTAAGGAGGATTTCTTCAAAGAATAACACAAAATTTGATCAGAACAGAGATCTTTCGTTACTGTTCATAAGATGAACAGACAAGAAACCATTTAGCTCTATATCAATGTTGTAGCACAACCAAAATTCCCCTAACAGTTGCATTGTAAAATGTACAAAGAAAGCAGTGCCACTTTCTCTCATTCACATTGACGTGAAACGTACCAAATGTGATCTACTCCCAATTAATCCAACAACAAGAAATGCATTGTGTCATTTTTCACAAAAAGGGGCAGTAAAAATTACTAAGGGCTACCCACATCATTTATTTTTTAATTGAAAATCCTGCTTCAGGGAAAATAGTTTGCTGCATGGCTCCCTCATGCTGGAGGAGCTGTGCACAAAACTGTAAACAGTATTGACAGGAAATGCTGTGACCAGCTTAGCAGTCATTTCTAAATATGTCAGGTGAACGAACCCTTTGCCAGGGTAACAAAGTAATTTATTCTGTCGCCAGGAAAGAGAAAGGGGCCACCCGCCACAAAACAAATCAGGCCCTTATTCCAAACTGCAATAAAGTAAATACTCAAATCAAGTGGTAATGAATAAATCAGGCCCTTGTTCTGAAACTGGGATAAGTAAATACTCTGGCAACTGGCAGTGACAAATAATGGGCCCGATTCACAAGGGTAAACTTAAGCATTTGGTCTAAACTTAGAGCAAACCTTTAAGTTTAGATCTTTGGAAATTCACAAAGGGCATTTACCAGTAGTATCTTTAGCTCTGCACTACTGGGATCTTCATAAAAGCCCTCTGTGAATTTCAAAAGTCATAAACTTAAACGTTTAGTCTAAGTTTAGATCAAACTTCTAAGTTTACCTTTGTGAATTGGGCCCTAAATCCGTAACCTCAATTTATTTTTTACAATTGGTAATGTATTCACTTTTAGCTCAGTCGCCTGAAAGCCAACCCTAGTAACTGAAAGGTATCAGGCTAGGTTCATGCTAGTTTTATCAGTTCACTGTTATAGGAATTAATGGCATAACTGAAGATGATCTGTACCACAGTTACAGTAATTACGTTCTCAACAAATATTTCCTAATAATAGAACAGGATTTTTAAACAAATCTAAAAGTTCTCCTTGCCTGTCTGTTCTCAGGTGATTATTCAGTGCACAAAGCCTCATTTGCATAAAAGTACTCTCTAATATATGTGACATTGCTCGCGTCTTCAAACTCCTTTGTAAACGCTCCTAGGTTGTGCATAAGCTAACATTGTGAAGTTAGAAATCATTGTATTAACCTGGTTTCAAATAACCTTTGATTGCAACCCACACGTCCAATTGGCCTCTGGAAATAATGCCCGTAGTTAAAACTCGAATGCACTGCCACATCAAAGACTTAAACACTGTGCCTCTTAATAAAATTATGGAATCTAGATTTAAGAATTGGCATCACACGTGAGAAATAAAAAAACAGAAACGTGTAAAAAATAAAATAGTTGCAAATGTCTTCAAATAAGAATGCAAATCTACAAGATGTACAATCCAGGAGACAATCTGTATTATAGCTCCCCTCTCCCTGCTAAATGAGCAATGAGAGAAATATTGAAAAGAGGAAGAAAGCGAAGGATAAAGAGGGTGACAATTGTTGGGACTCCCTTTTTTAGGCATGGGAAAGAATGGTGCCCTATTGTGTTTTTTGATCCTTCAAAATAGTTTGACATCAGCACTTGCAAAGCTGGTTGCCTTCAAGTTATGAGCACCCAGTCCTTCTTCCTAACTGTGAATGGAGCCTGTTGCTAAGCTGCTATCCTACGTTCCTGGAGATTAGCCTGGATTCCCAATGCAAAATCAAAAGTCTCCCCACTATCCTATCCATGGGGGATACCCTTTCCTTCTTTACTTCACTACAGAGGAGCATCAATTAGTGCCTGGCTTCATCAACATTGGATGTTGCAGACTTACAAAACCAACCACCTTTCTATCAGTTGATATTACCAATGCCAGTTCTGCAATCTCTCTCAATTTACCAAGAATAACACTCCTCTTAATAGGATTTATTTCTTTAGTCTCTCTAATTCCTTCCATTCAATTAGTAACCATATTGTTAGACCTTGTTGTTTTTAATCATACTTTATTCATTTTTCATGTATTCCATCCAAGACAGAGAGACAATAAGAAGCATGCAAGTTCACAGCTTGTCAAATAAAGTTAACAACAGATACATATTGTTAGATGCTCAATTCAAATACTCAGTTATCGTCAAGTGAAATGCACTCTTTCTCCGGGTTGTCTTAAAAAATGATTCATAACAGTAACCCCCCCTCCATTCCACCTGGATCAGAGTAGGGATTGAGCTTGTCAGTGTGCTCTTTTGCTTACCATGTTTGTAGTCTATCTTGATTCTATGTATGAATGTGGGTGTGGGATTAGAGTCTACAATGATATTGGCCTCTGTTGGGTATGTGGGAATTTAGTCTCAAAGGGTCTGAGGGCTCAAGAGCTGGGTGGGGTTGGATAGGGGGTCCTATTGAGTGGGGGAGGTCACCCCTTGCCAGAGCCGGTTAGGTTACTTGCCCCTAGAAACCTTATGGACTGAATCCCAACATTGTTGCAGCGAAGGGCATTCCTATAGGACATGCCGAAGGTCTGCTGGGAAATGATGACAATGAATACAGTAAGTTTACGCCCTTTGTATCGACAGCCAATTTTCTGTGGTCAGGTAGGCTCAGTATAGAATGTTGAACTGAATCAATCGAAAATGTGCATTCCTAGATACCACATTGCGGGATTCTAAGGCTCTTTGCCGCTCCTTGTCATGAAACGCCCTCCCAGCAAGTTCCTTGCATGACTCCCTCAAAGGTTGCAGGGATATGTCTGCATGCTTGCCAACCACCCTATTTAACAATGTTACCAGTATACAGCCCTTAGTGTGTAATGTCTGGAGCTGCACATTGTTTGGGGTGCAGCTGGAGTCTCAGCCCAGTGCCATCCAACGGATCCTTTAACTATACCATATGAAACGTAATGTCCTAGTGTACTGGTCGTGTAGCGTATACAACTTCATTAGTTCCCCCTCACTGTATAGGTCTTCAAGGGTGTGGAGGCTAGCCTCCTCCCAAGCCTCTAATTCTCGGGGCACGGGCGGACCCACCTCATTGGGAAAAGCGCTTTAAGGACCTTCTGGGGAAAATGGAATAGTGTTACCTGTGTATGTAAAGCTCTTCCTGCTTAGGGTCATGGCATTTGTCAACAACAGCGGGGTCCGTGCCACCACCCTCCTTCCGGGAAACAATAACATGCTTAGATCCCTGCTTGTGTCTAGGTGATTGTGTATCTGGTTTCTTGAAGGAAGGTCCTGGCAAACCACCTGGTTGGCCATTGTAGTTGGGCCACCAAATAACCACACGTCAGGTGCTCCCCACCCCCTTCGTCTGGCAGGGATCCTAACTTATTTGTTGCCTCCTTTTCCCCATATAAGAGCTGTTAGTAGTGTGTCTGATTAGCCAAAGTATATCGTAGAAATCACTAGGCAGAGATATGAAAGTAGTAAAGCAGTAGGGGAACCATTACCAATTTGCAGATTGCTACACGGCTTGGAACAGATAGTGGTAAGGTAGTCCAAAATGCCACCTGGGAGTACAGCTAACCCACTGTCGTACCCAAGTTGCCTTCTTTTTTATTTTATTTTTTTATTTTATTAAAGGTAAAAAACAGTACAAATATATAGTGAATATTTTCACAATTTTTCCTTTTTCACATTAAATATTTCTGTAATGGGTACATACACAAATGCAATCTAACGGCAATTTCTGGCCCAGTAAGTGTGACATTATAAACACATTCGGGATGGTAGTCTTACAGCAAAGGAGCGATGAGTAGGGGTGTCTTATGGGTTAAGAGTGGTGGAAGATAAAGAGAAAAAAGGGGTAGAAGGGGGGGATTAGAGGGGTTAGGGGAGGGAAAGGGGTTGCTGAGTGTGAGGACTATTGGATGTATAGGGGAGGAGGGTATATTGTCCCCGTGTCAGCCGTTATTCTCCGTCCGATGTGGCTTCTCCCTCGGGGAAGATCGGTTTTAAGGTTTGAGCCTCCTTTTTTTTTTATATAGGATAACATGAGGGTAAGGGTTCCTGCCTCTATTGGGGATTGGTGCTGAGAAGAGACTGTATAGGAGAGGGGGTGGTGAGGCTGTCCGTAGCGGATTGTTCATTATTACGAAGTCCTTTTTTTAAGTTGTACTTTCTTCTTGCATATTTTGGTATACTGGAATAAGTTATGTGGGGGGACCGGGAGAAGATGTTTGCTTGTTCAATCCTGAGTCTAATGTGGTTATCTAAGTGGGATAACTGGGAAGTGGAAAAAGAGAAGGGAGAGAGTGGGGTGAACAGTCATATAGGAGAGGGGAAGAATAGAGGAGGGAGGTGTGAGGAAGTAAACGATATGGGCTATAAGGGGGATCATTATTTCTCTCAAACCTTTGGCCATTGGCCCTCCGCCAGCTGCTTTATGACTTTATCAAAAATGGATGCCAGACTTCCTCAAATTGTTCTGTTTGGTCCTGTAAGTTATAGATCACTCGTTCATGGGTGGCTGTTTGATACATGGCAGTCATCCATTCTGTCGGCGTGGGGGCAGTGCTAGCCCTCCAGTGCCGGAGTACACATATTTTGGCCGTGGCAAATGCAGTGTGTAGTAACCTTTTTTGGGCACGTGTTAGGGAGGGGAACAGGCGTATGTCATGTAGGAGAATAAGTGATGGAGGAGTCGGGTTTGGGATCTGGATAATATCCAGCAGGGTATGACGTACTGCATCCCATAAGGGCTGAATCGTCGGACAGTGACATAGGATGTGGAGTAAATCGCAATGGGGTTCTATACATCTCCAGCACTTTTCATGTGTTAGCAGTCCAGCCCTAAAAAGTTTAACGGGGGTCCAGTACCAATCTTGTAGAACTTTAAATAGGCAGAATTTTAGTCGGGCTTCGCGTACTCCCCTATCAAGGGCTTCTAGTATGTCTGACCATTCTTCTTCTGTGTAGGTTAACCCAAGTCTATCCTGCCATTTTAACCGTAAGCGTTCAAGGAGGGGTTGCGAGTAGAGATGATTTGTTAGTTCGGTGTAAAGGCCCGCCATAATGCCCTTGTGTCGGCTCCATTTCTGAAGGTAAGTAACAATGGGTGAGGTTTTACACGTCCATGGGGGAGCCCCTAGTGAGCTGAGCCTACAATGAGCTGCAGGTATCTCCATTCTTGATTACTATGGATGCCGAACTCTTCCTGGAGAGAGGGGAAAGTTTGTAAATTATTTCCGTCTATTATATGGGATATGTTATGGATTCCTGCCTCAGTCCATTGGGGCCACGAGAGGGGTCTCCCTCCTATTTTTATGTTTTTATTCCCCGCTATAGGGGCCTGGGCGTGTAGAGAGGGATGTGTGTCCAGCAGGTGATGGGCTCTGCGCCATGCTGTGTCGGTGGCTTTGAGGATGGGATTAGGTGGGGAGGGATGGTCGGTGTATACCCCTCCCATCGTGTGCTGCCCTCTTAGGAGTCTCTCTGTGACCACCCATTGTGGTGGGTCCGGCGTATCTGGAAGAGTGTATGCTAACTGTGAAAGTTGTAAAGCTAGTGAGTATTGTTCTATTGAGGGTAGGCCTAGACCTCCATAGGGCCGTCGGGCTAGGATAGTTGCCGGCTTCAGTCTCGGGCGGAGGGAGCCCCACGCAGTGTCACCATAGATGCGTCAATCGAACGAAGTATTGGGAGGGGCACATGCAGGGGGGGCATGCCCAAGACGTATGTAAAGCGTGGTAATGTAGTCACTCTAACTGCTTGAGTCCTTCCCCACATCGACAGACCTAGTAATGACCATTTAGCAAAATCCAGTTTCATTTTTGATATAAGGGGATCTAGGTTATCTCTAACTATATGTTCCAGGCCTCGGTTGATATACGTTCCTAGGTATTTAAGGCGAGTCGGCGTCCATTGGAATGGCAGACCATGCACTGCTGCTCTCGTTGTCATGCGGGATAGAGGCAGTGCTTCACTTTTGTCCCAGTTTACCCGGTATCCAGATATAGGCACGAATTCCTCTATGGTGGAAAGCAGTGTGGGTAAGGATGTTTCTAGGTCAGTCAGGGTTAGTAGGATGTCGTCTGTGTAGAGATAGATTTTAGATAAGCCCCCGGTTATTTGGATACCTTTTATCTGTTGGGAGTTCCGTATAGTAGCTGCCAAGTGTTCCATGGCTAGTAGGAATAGGAGTGGCGACAGGGGGCAGCCCTGACGAGTGCCTCTTCCAATGGGGAAGGGGTCTGATAAGAAACCCCCACAATTAACCTGTGCTGAAGGGTGATCATATAATAAGCGGACTTTAGAGATGAATTGTTCTCCTAGGCCAAAGTGTTTCATGGTGGTGAATAAATAGGGCCATTCGATGCGGTCGCCCCTTCCTATTTGCGAGTCGGAAATGCATTTTGCGAGTCGGTCCCGACTCGCAAAATGCATTTCTGCATAGGAAACTCCGGTTTGCGACTCGCAAACGGAAATTTTTGCCGTTTGCGAGTCACAAACTGGTTCCTACATCTGGCCCCTTGTTCGTAATGACGGTCTCGTAGTTTTTGTAGTGCGAATTCTGCCTGGGACGTGAAGAGTTCATTGTGTGCTATTCTGGCTTGTTCTAAGGAGTGGCGTAGTCTAGGGGACGGTTGGGTAGTGTACTGTTTAGTGAGATTCTGGATTGTGGTCTCCAGGATGGTTTGACGGGCAATTCTGTCTTTGTTGGCCAATGCTGCGTCTCGCATCATATTGCCTCTCAGTGTCGCCTTTACCGCTGCCCATAAGATCCTTTTGGAGGTCACAGTACCTTTGTTCTCTGTCATGTATGTAGATACGTGTGCTCTTAATTGTTCCTTCCCTTGGGAGGAGCGATATCTGCGCACAGCAAGGCACCACGGTTTTCCGCCCAGAGGGGACAAGCCTATCTGAATCAGAGTTAGTACTGGGGAGTGGTCTGAAAGGCCACTGTCTAAAATACTGGAATCCAGCACTCCGGGGATTACAGTGTGTGACACCAGAAAATAGTCCAGGCGTGATTGGGTGCCGTGGACGGCCGATAAAAAATTGTATTCCTTGTCTTTTGGGTGTTGTATTCTCCAACAGTCCACTAAGCCGACGTCCGTCGTTATGTCTGTCAGGAGAGCTCTGTCACGGTTGTTGCCTATATCAATGGGACCTGTCCTGTCCAATATTGCGTCTTGGGCTAGGTTCCAGTCTCCCCCGATTATATACCGGGCTGTCCCGATTTCTGTCAAGATGTGATTTAGTTGTAGGAAGAATGTGCGTTTTGAACCGGTTGGTGCATAGACGGAGCCCACGCATCAGAAAGTGTTCCCTATTTTTAGTTTAACGAATGTGTATCTTCCTGTTGTATCGCTCCATCTTTTAATGATCGTAATCGGGAGAGATTTTCGTATTAATATCGCCACTCCGCACTTGCGAGGTGTACTGCTCCCAGGTTCTTGGCTCGCTTGGAAGCAGCTATGAACGACCCTCCCTACCCAGTCCTGTTTAAGCTTGTCGGATTCTAAAGTATCAAGGTGGGTCTCCTGTATTAAGGCAATGTCTGCTTTTTTGGATTGAAGGTAAGACAATATTTTTTTCCGTTGAACATAGCTCGTCATGCCATGTACATTCCATGAGAGGATACGCAGTGGGTGTATCCCTTGTAGAGTTCTTCTCGACATCTTTGAACAAGTGTACAAGGGTCACGCTTGTTTCAGTGTCAACCCTAGCGGGGGGGAAGTGCCACCTATCTCTTTTGTTCAAATAAGAGTTGTGTTTGTTATGATACGATGGGTTAATGGAGGAGGGGGTGAAGCTGGTGGGGGTCGGAAATGCACTCTATGGAAGAGAAAATGAGAGAAAAGGTAGAGTTTGGAGAGGGGGGGGAGAGGCGGAATATGTAGGGGAAGAGGGAAATAAAAAGAAAGAGAAAGAGAAGAAAAGAAAAGAGAAAAGAAAGGGGGGGAAAGGCTGGAGGACCTGACTCCTTAGCTAGTTCTGTAGACGGCGGGTCCGGTTCCTCTCGGGGCTCACGCATCGGCGGGATGGTCCCTATCGGGGGGCTGGGGGGTGGGGGCCGGGAGGGGAAGGGCAATTGACAGTCGGCTATCCGCATGTTAATGACAATGAGATGCGTAGGGATCTTGGCTGTGTATTCAGGGTCAGGAGGCAAGTCTAACGCATATTGCCGTTGGGTTGTAATAGTTGTCATGTTGTGTTTGATCGTTTATATGACTAGGACATGTGGTATTGGGGGTAGGGAGAGTGGAAGGGTAGTGAGTTATCTTGTTGCTAGGTAGTATTGCCGTAGGTTACGGTTATCTGTTTGTGAGAGGTGGCAGCCGGCTAGTGGGGAGGAGGAAGGGATGGGCGGGAAAAGTTTGTACAGGGTGGGGCTTGGTGCATCTTACATGATTTCTGGTGTTTCTGGAAATAGGGGGAGGTGAGGGTGTACATGAATGATGTAATGGGGGGGTTCCTGCGGTGGTATTGTCGGACGAGGACAGGGTTTACAGAGAGGAGAGGGTATTCAATTAATGGAAGATTGGGGCGGGGAGGGAGTGGAAGCAGCAAGGGAGGCGGGCGGAGTTATATAGGGCCTGATTCTAACTTTGGAGGACGGTGTTAAACCGTCCCAAAAGTGGCGGATATACCACCTACCGTATTACGAGTTCCATAGGATATAATGGACTCGTAATACGGTAGGTGGTATATCCGCCACTTTTGGGATGGTTTAACACCGTCCTCCAAAGTTAGAATCAGGCCCATAGTGTTAGTGCCTTTGTGGAAAGAGGTGCAGAGAGTTTCAGGTACACAGTATACCCCGGGTCCCTCTCCCTCGCCCCAACATCACATTTTTATCTGCTTCAACATTTTTATAACCTATTAAGTCTTATTAACATTACACATCCTTGTGGTTGTTATTACCTTGTTATGTTATGAGCTGTGGATCTGGGTATCGGTCTATGTGTCGTGCGGTGAGTAGTGAACGCAGCACAGTTCCGTGGCGTGCAAGAGCATTGTGTGGCCTGTCTCCTTGCTGGTGTCCTATCAGGTATTATTACTTCATAATACTATTATGGGGTGTATGATAAACGGGTGCCGACCGTTTAGTAGTGTGGTGCATATTGCCCTTATGGTCGTTCCTTCTAGAGGGAGTTCGCAGGCGTTCGTGGTGAATGATCTGTGGGCGATTGAGTACATCCCGGATGGGGGGGTATGTACCTTTTATGTGTTGCGATACCTTGATGCGTGGGGTCCCGTGTAGTTGTACTATGCTATTTTGCGTCTTCTTGTTGTGTGGGTTTGGTGTGTGGTGCTAACAGGTCTATTGATATTTAATGGGTCGTATTATGTTACATGTGTCTCGAGGGATAAATTAGAATATCCTTTTATATCCCAATCGCGGTCCTATAGGTCCTGGTCTAGGCTCTTATGGAGTGCGGGAGAGGGGGAGGGAGTCTAGTCCTTACGTAAGTATGTGTGTTCTGTCATACACCCAGGGCGAGTAACAGTTTTTACCCATTGTAAGACCTTATCCCGAGTTACAGTGTATATGTGCTTTTGGAATGGCAAGTGTAGACGACTATGTTCACGATCCTAAGCAATTATAAACAATTATAAAGATAAAGAAGGCACGCAATTGTATGAACTACTTGGGTACTCATCCGTCTCCAGGTTCAAGAGCTTCTGCGATTGTCTTGGTTTAGGCAAGTGTCTTTTTTGTGTGTGGGATCATGTCTTCTTCTCAGGGGGGCATAGCCGTTGGTTTCAATGGAGAACGAGATTTGTCCCTTTCCGATAGCTGGGTGTGAGTTACCACTGCGTGCAATACTTGGCCCCTATCGTCATGAGATCTGACCATTCTCTCCATGTCTCTGCCTCTTTGTCTGACTCCAGTGTCACATAGGGCTGTGTCCGTCTTTTCCTGTCATGGGGGTAGGTTTCCTTCATTGTCACCTCCGTTGTCATGTGAGCCGCTTGTGCTGGTAGAGTCCATTGATTGGGGTTGGAAGGAGTCTAGGAATAGTTGCAGTTCTTCGGGGTTGTAGAAATCCTTAGACACTCCGTTTTTAGTGACCCACATTCTTGCGGGATCGAAGAGGCCGTATTTTATCTCCAGTTGACGCAGTCGGGGTCGTAGAGCTAGGAAGGCCTTTCTGCGGTCATTTGTTTCCTTAGAGTCGTCGGCGGTTATGCGGATGTCATGCTGATCCAGTTGGAAGGGTCCTTGTTTGCGTGCCGCTTGAAGTATTTGACGAGTCTGGTTGTGCCGTAGTAAGCATGCGATGATTGGTCGGGGTCTTGAGGAGTTGCCGGAGCGCTTTGGTCCTACTCTGTGCACCCGTTGGAATTCTATTGGTGGGTCAAAATCCAATGAGGTCAGTTTTGGAAGGATAGATCTCAGGAAGGATTGCATGTCCACGCCTTCTTCATTTTCCGGTATCCCATGTAGGCGTATGTTATCTCTCCGGCTCCTGTCCTCCATGTCCGTTAGCTTACTCCTCAGATAGAGGAGGTCTTGGTCTCGATCCCGGGACATGGTGGTCTGTGCCTCTACCAGTCCCATGTGTTGTTCCAGTCCAGTCACTCTGGATTGAAAGCCTGCAATTTCAGCTCGCATGGATTTAGTCTCTAGCGTTAGTGAAGTTATAGAGGCGTCCATCCCCTCTATGCGGCGACTGACAGTGGTGATTTCCTGTAATATCCTATCCATTGTTGTGGAGTGGCTCTTTTCTGCCATTGTAGTGGATTCAGTTGGAGGTGATGATGTTTGGGGGTTGGTTGTGATAGAGGCTAAGCGTTTGTGTTGGAGTGCTTCCGAGAATAATAACTGTTGTGCGTGCTTACTGGCGGATTTTTGATTCAGTTTGTTACCGGGCATCGCCTCAACAGTCCGCCCGAGTCTTCTGCTTAGTGTACTATTCTCCTTCCTCTAAGCCCAGTTGGGGCATGGGCTTTTCTTTGGCCGTTGGTTCTTACTTCTATTCTATCCTCCCTTTATTTTTCCCCCCTTTTTTTCCCCCGTCTCCTTGCCCTCCTCTGAACGTTTTCTTTTATTCGTGGTTCTTCGTTTTCTTCCGTTGCCTTTTCCCCCTTTAGCTGCTGTGCCAGAGTTCAGCGACCTGACTTTGTGTTCGGTTGAGAGAGGAGGTTATATCCTTGTCGGTTCCGCTATGGTAGAACTGGTGTGGGGGTTGTCACAGCCCAGAGTATTTATGGGGGTTTAGTCACTTTTCCCTGTACCTGACTCTTTTGTGGTTGTTGTTACGTGCAGGGAACGATAGGAGAGTGTGGCCTCCTCTGAGCCCTTCGCCTGTGGTCTGGGCTGGTCGGGGTTGCACGTGGCTGCGTTCCTGTGGGGAGAGGGTATGTGTGCTTGTCGTCACCTCTCTGCTCCTCGTCTGTCTCTCTGCCCCTTTTTTTCTCCACTTTACGCTTTCCTTTCGTTCCCACCGTGCCCCCTCTTTTTGTCTCTCCACCCCATCCTACTCGTCCCCATTTATTCCCCTCTTCCCCTCTAGCGTCTCCTCTGTCCTCTCTTATTCCTTCAATGTTTATGGGGGGAAGGAGGAGAAGTAATTGCACTTGATATCTCCATGGGGGGGGGGTGTTCCGATCTTCCGGTGGTTTTCGGTTTATGGAGAGCGGGGGGAAGGGTGACGATGGAGGTGGGGGAAAGATCGTACCTCCGTCTCCGTTGGTTTGCACTTTTTCGGTCGTCCCGGCTCGTCTGCAGGGCTGTCGTGTAGAATGCGGGTCTTTGACGCCTCGGCGGGTCTCCTCGGGAGATCTAAGTATCTCGTGTAGGCTACTCCTCACGGTCCCGCGGCTCGTCAGTCTGTTCCACGGTCGCACCATGTGCGGCTCTCCTTTTACGCGACTCCGCCCCTCCAGCCAGGCCCTCTCCGTCGGAAAGGAAGGGACTTGGGCAGGTCGTGAGTTCTTGGCTCCCCGGTCACCCTCACGGTATCTCCTGGCTTCGAACCGGGGCACAACGGTTGTCGGAGCGGGTGTCGCCGTGCATAGTATGTTTTCTTGCCATCTCAGCGCCCCCGCCGCCCCCGTGTTCGCAGCGACGCGGAGCGCTCGTATTAGGCGGCCATCTTTCTTCGTGGCCCGGCCACGCCCCCCAAGTTGCCTTCTCATAGTCTGTGTGGGTGGGGTAGATATTGATTCCCAGGCACCGAGCCCTGAGATGCGCCCAAAGTCTGCAAGTCCCTGTGATATCGAGGTAAGGTCAGCCCCACATATTGGACATACATTAGCATGTCATCCACATACAGAGAAACCGCATTCATAGTGTCATCCAGGGGTAAGCCCTATGATAGACTGCTCCATCTCAGGTGCATGGCTAGGGGTTCAATGGCAAGCACAAATACCAAATGCAATAGGGGGCAGCCCTGCCTCATGCCCCTAGATATTATATATGCTACTGAAATGTGCAGTACTGTCTTTGCTTTAGTGGTGGGTGCCCAGTATAGGGCTTGACCCATCTCAACATCTGGTGGGGTATCCCGAACCAATCTATGGCTCAGAACAGGTATGACCATTTAGGATTGTAGAATGCCTGTTGAAGGTCGGGGGGCAGGCATACTGAACCTGGCCACTCCTCAGGCTCCTCTTCAATAATTTGATAGAACCTCCTAATATTCAAAGATGTGCTTCTTCCAAGTATGAATGCATTCTCATCCCTGTGGATTAGTAAAGGAAGGATCAATAGCAGTCTCCTTGACAGTATTTTTCTCATAATTTTATGATCTGTGTTTAGGATGGAAATGGCAGAGCAGGCCTCCAAATCTGTCAGGGGACACCCAAGCTTTAGTATGAATGTTACTATAGTCAGATTTGTTAAAGGTGGGAGGGTGTCTGTGTTTAGTGCTGCTCCATGTATGCGTTGTAGCTTAGGAATCAGTACCGTAGCAAAGGCGGAGTAGAATTCTTCTGGGAGGCCATAAGATCCTGGCCCCTTACCTGTCTGTAATGGTCAGATGGCTTCCCTGATCTCTTGCTCTGAGACTGGGGCCTGTAGTCCCTCGGACAGACCTCTAGGCATCACTGGCAAATGCAGTCCCATTAGAAAGGTCTCAATTGCCTTGTCATTTATAAGGGCCGGGTCAGAATAAAGTGCCTGACAATATTGCTGGAGTGTCCAATTAACGTCTGATTGCATATTGACCTCTTAGTCCTCCCCTGTCCTTATAGATAGTATGGGTAAGTGAGTAGGGTGGGGTCTGATTATCCATGCCAGTAAGCACCCAGCTCTAACCCCCTCTACATGTACTCAGCATGCAAGTTGTAGTTTAGGCATCGCACCCGTTCCAATAGAGCAGCCTGATTATTCTGTGCTTCTTGTAGTCATGACAGTGCTGCTGGACCTCTTACAGCTGCCCTCTCCAGGTCAAGAAGAAGCTTCTTAGGTCTTCAGGTCTGCTAGTAGTGCTCCTCAGGCACTCATGGTAACCTGTAGATGTCCCTCTCACAAACACTTTGAATGCCTCCCATTCTAATTGGGAACATGAAGCCATGCCCTTGCCTGTTCAGAAGTAGTCAACTGCTGCATTGAGTAACAATGATGGTTGGAGTTTCCAAGTGGGAATCCTGGGTCAGTATTCTACTCTATCAGAGTGTAGTTTCCAAAGTGTTATGGTCTGAAAGTGATTTATTGAGATAGTAGGTGTGAGAGACCCCCAGGTCACAATCGAGCCAAATAAATTGTCCAACCAGAGGTACAAGTTATGGGGGGGTGAATAGAAAGAGTATTCCTTCATTCCCAGCCTTCCAACACTCTGCTAGTGACAAGCCACGGAATCAAGTCTGCAAAGCTTTGGCATTACGAGGGGCCTGGGTGCTGGGCATGGGGTCTGTGAGAAGTCCAACTCCATGCCTAGGGCAGAATTAAAATCCCCTCCCAGAAGCCAAGGGATGCCCTACCGGTCTGCCAGCTTCTGAGAAAGTAACATTAGGAAGGCGGACTAATCAACATAGGTGCAAGTGTTGGCAAGGGCCAATGGGATCTGTCTAACCTTCCCTTCAGCAGCACAAAGTGACCTTGTGGATCTATGCACATCTGTTCTGTGCTAAACGACACTATGGGTTTCAGCCATATTGTTGTCCCCCCTAGTGAAAGTAGAGTACAGGGAATGGTAAGGTTGACCATCTCATTTGAACCACAGTCATCCCCCACCCCTTCTGTCAGATGAATCTCTTGAAGGAACACTGTTTGGGCATCCAAATGCTGCAGCAATGCATGCACCCCGTAGTGCTTAGGAAACATACGGTAACCAATCCCTGCACGTTTCATGTATGCACACTTTATTTATCCGGGTTCGTCAAACTGACAAGTGACAATCTAAGAAATGACCTACAGAATGGGAAGCTTATTGGCGGCTTAGGGGTCCAGTACGAGGCCCCTATGCTTCTCTTCCAGTTGGAAGTCAACTCCATTGTAAACAATAAAATGAATTCCCAGTCATATGGCAAGCAACAGTGCTGTACCCAAACAATATTAACTGTACCGCCTGAACCATTAGGGACAGCACAATAGTGTCCATATCGAAAGCCATTTTGAAAGTTAAGAGCATAACCCTGCCTTATGGGGTGGCTTGTGACTCCTGGGATTGATGGCTTCAGCTGTACTGCCGCCCCGGGATGAGCGGAGAAGTCAGGCTACTTGCTGAGAAATAAAATGAGAGGGGCCCTCCATACCCACCAGAGCACCGCCAAGAGCGAAGTCAGTGATTTGTGATGTTTTCAAGGCCCCTGTCAAGGGGTGGAACAAACCCCATATATGACTTGGCCCACTTGCATCTCCACCAGAGCTTTCATATGAGTTCAGCAGTTTTCTGTGGCGTCACACTGGGTGGTATACTCGGGTTATCACTCAGGACCGAGGTTGACAAGTCTCCAGTTGACCCCCTGAGACTCTAATGAGGGTCTCTGGTATGCAACACCACAGCCCCGGCCATCGCAGATTGACGATCATTTAGGATCTGCTTTGAGGTTGGCATTGCCCTGCAGGGCCTACCCTCCTCCTTTAGACATTCCAAGGCTGAATTGGACAGTGAATATGTTGGACGCAGGCCGAAGCAGGAACCCCATTCTCAGACCCTCCCTGTTGCTGGTCAACCACTACCCAGTCCTCTTCCAGTGGCACAAACAAGTGGGCTTTCTGGTGAGCTATCATTTTTAATTTCTCCTGGAACAACACACAGGCTAAGCCCAACTCTCGTAGGCATTTCTTCATGGACAGAAAAGAGGCGCTCTAACACTGAGCAACCAGCATGAACTCTGAGAATATCAGTACTTTAGAGTTGTCCACTAGTTGTGGGTCCATTGTCCAGGCAGTGTTAAAGTTGAGATCCTGGTCCAGGTAATTGAGGATCTTGTTCACAATGGGTCTCAGAGGTGTGCCTAATGAAGGGGGCCTGGCTGGGATTCAATGTGCCCTCTCCAATGTGTGTGCATGGAAGAGAGGCCCTCACTGAAAACCCACTCCTGGAGCCAGTTTTTATGATTAGGGTGGCGTTGCAGCCATCTGTTTCAGCCACTGTGCCAATTTTGCAAAGATTGTTAAGTTTTGCCCTCCCTTTGGCATCTTCAGTGTGATGTTTAATAGTCCCACTCTCTCAAGTAATGTGCAGTTTAGTTTTGTGCTCTTCTCCTAATATGTTCAAGTCAATATCTAGTGTATCAACTTTAGTCTCCAGTGCCACACGAAAGTCTCAGATCAACGCTAACATTGGCTCTGTATCCTTCAGTTGCGATGATGTCTCAGAGGGGACCAACGCCGGTATGGATTTATCCAGGGTTGATGTAGCCATCGAGGAGGCACCATTGATTTTACTACCCTGTTGTTTCCCACCCTGTTGTGTTGGGTAAATAAAGTCTGTCTGTTGATGGGGATGCAACTAGTCTTCTGTGCTGATTCCTACACCTGCCTGACAATTGAGGACTAGCACTCAATGCAGCATGCACAGCCATAACTCCTCTGCTGCTTATATTAGTAAAGCAGGGATGAAGCAGCTGACCCCAGTATTCAGGAGAAAGGGGGCACAGAGAGGCAGAACATATATTGCCACCACCTTGCTGTAGTTCCTGGCTCTGAGTCAGTAGCTGGATAGTTGAGGTAGTCCACCACTATCTGTGTCCAACCCCACCATCACACAGTGTCAGTCCGCTAGTCCTTTAACACCCAGTGGCAGCACGAGCAGCCATGCTAGCCCCCCTTGCAGGTGTTTACAGCCTGACCTCTTGCAACATACTTGGGCCTTTTGCAAAGTTTGTGGCACTTAGGTGTGAGGCCCCTCTGGGATCTGCCCAGAGATCGATGAGGGGGTCCAGCATCAGTCATACCCTCTGTGCTTCTGCTGACACGACCTGCGTTGCTTTCTCCCATTGATCCTGAGACTCTGCCCTGCCAATCTTCGGCAGGCTTGCAGGGACCTGTGTCTGTCCGGAGCAGGCCCATCAACTTCCTAACAAAGCAGGGAGCAGGATAGTGTGGGGTGGTCAGCACCCGCTGCAGGGGCATGGGCTCCCTGCATGGTTTCTGCCATTCTTCTTCCTTGGGCTGCCTCACTTCGTGCAGCCCTTCTTGCAGAAGGCTACTTGGGTCCTCCACCCACCGGGGACAGACAAGGAGCTCTGTCCACTCTGAGTGGGAGGAAGTCCCCGTGATCCCTGCTAGCTTTTCTCACCAGTCTGAGTGTTCAGCAGCCTGGATTTTGAATGATAAGCTGTGCGTTACAGGAGCTTGCTTAAAATGCATCCGCCATAATGGAGGGTCATCTACCACTAGACTATAGTATTGAAAGCTGCGCAATGTTACAAGAACTGCACTGAGCTCCCAGATAAACAAAGCAATCAAGCTTTTAAAACTAAAATCAGTTTTTGTGAGGAATCCCAAGTTTACTATTGGTAGCCTGGAAGAAGCAGTATGCACATTCTCTGTGAAAAGATGCTTGTGTTACGCTTACAGCAGCACCAAATAAGCATTAGAGTTAAGACATAAATGAGCTAGAATTTTCAAACCAATTTAGTTAAAATTTAAAAATAATTAATTGATGAAAAAGACACATAAATCAAGCAATTTTGATGTTGGTACGATGAGATGTGAAAATAAATTGTGATTCATGTATCGGAAGGTAAGTCTTGAAAATACTAATTAAAAAAACTAATGAGCTAGCTGTGATGGGCCTACGTGGCTTCAGCGCAATCTGTGTGGTTATTTCCAGTACCTTCCATTTTCTCCATGACTCCCAAAAGTGTGAGCTTGGATGTGAACTCTGCCTATTTTCCCACCACTGCTGTCAGAGATTTGCTTCCAATATGATAGATGATTCGGTGGTCCCATATCACATTCATCGGGCATATAAATCTGAAACTGGTACAATTTTAGGAAGCCATGGTACCCATTCTCCACAACCTCTCTGGAGTATAATGTGTTCTGTGAAGGTAGGTAAATTGGATTAGGCAGAATTGGGTAGAAATAGCCAGAGACACGGAGGAATTATCTTAGCTGCCATTAATAGCTAGGGGCTATACATTTGACATATGCCACCATTATCCAGTTAGTCTAGTTCCATTTGGCTTATAGAGGATTCTAATCAGAGAGTACAACATGTGTCATAAAGGAAGGAATATAAAGAATTGTGACTTGTGCATTAACAATGTGTTTCTGAGACTTTCAGGCAATTTCATATAAATCCCATCCCAGATAACCGCCAAACGTGAAATCCCAATTAAGTCCCATCCAGTGATTTGACAGTAGAGGGAAGCCTGTCACTCAGCCACAAATGGGTTTCCGAGGTAAGATTTCTTTGCCACCCTAGGTGCTTTAGTGCTTTGCGCCAAGTGGCAATTGTCACTTTCATAACCACAGGGAAGTATGTAGGGATCTTGGCCCTATACAAGTGTTTGAGGGGGCTTGTGCCATCAAACAAGTCTTAACCCAGTCGAAGTGCCATGTTGTCTCTGTCTCCAAAAAGCCTGACGTTAACAATAATAATTGCATTAAGAGATTTGTAGTATGTTGCAATGTCCTCTCTTAACTAGCCAACTAGGGGACATATTTTAAAAAGTGGCAAAGGGCATGCGCCCCTGCTTTGTGCGCCCCGGGGAACTATGGTATTACAGAAAGGGCTGCAGAAGCTTGAGCTGCCCTTTCTGTAATTCAGATAGCGCTGTCGCACATATAACACCAGTGATATCACCAGAGGGTGTTCTATCATTTGCATGGGGGCGTGGCCCCATGCAAATGAGGGAATTCCTTTGCCTTTGCACCTGCACCATATTATAGACAAGGGTGCATAGGCAAAGAAGCTGTCAGAAGGTGTACTGTCAGTGCACCTCCTGATGGCAACCCTCTGGAGGGGGTAAAGGGGGCACTATGGACCCCCCAGACATCCCATTGCAGGTGGGTGCAGTCACTCACTGAACTCGCCTGCAAGGAGATCTCTAATCCCCCCTAAAAGTGCAAGAGGGTCACACCCTATGCATTGAAACACGGGGAGGCTGCTTCAAAGTTGCTCCATTTATCACTTGAATGCCCTGCCTTGGGGGCAGCATGAGTTTGCGGCTTCCTTGAAAGCAACGCATTCTATGTAACAGGGTGCGCTTTCTCTGTTTGCGCCCGACACACCTGTTTTAAGGTGCGCCATGGCACAAACAGAGAAAGTGCACTCCATGTCATCACTCATGAGCCTCCATGTGCTGTAAAGCCAAATATTCATTTGCCTGAGCCCTTGCCATATAATTTTAACACTAGTGAGCGATCTAATATTCCTATTAGAAGGATACACTCCTGCCACCTCCTGAACGCCTGCATCATGAAGAAGAAAATAATGCAAATGAGATACTGAGTTATGTGATAAAATAGAAAGAAATGGTTTGTTCCTCCGTGTGCACACTTACCCCAACCTTAAGAAATCTGGCCAGTCGTCAAGCCTGGAAGTTCAGTTCATTGTTGAGGGCTGCTGCTGTCATATGTCTAGGTATTTATTCATGACTTTTTAAAAGTACCCGCCTATTATATGCTTGCTGTGGGACAGGGTACTTATAGTGGTGATGAGGGCCTCTAAAGTTGTCAAGGAGAGTTAGAGGTACATAAACAGTTTCAAGAGACCACTTTTGCCAATGTAGAACCCCATCTCCAGGACATACCATCCCAGACTGTCTGATATTATTGTTTCTATTATGAAGGGAAAAGATTTCTGTGGTGATATCGCAACCCCTCCGGACCCTCCAGGGAAGACAGCATGATAGTCCCTTGTGTATCCTTACGGTTCTAGGAGTTTACAGTTTGTGCTCATAAGGTGAATCTCCTGTAGGAAAATAATGTCTAGTGAGAGTTGTTTGGTGTTTTGCACTACTGGCACGATCTTTATTTTGTTGTTTAGCCCATTGAGGTTCCAGGGTGGATTTTTTTTTAATGTAATGAGAATTGTTATCTCAATATGGTCAACGATAAAGTGTTGTTGTTGGTGTAATGGTTACTGTGCCTGCAACAAGTGTAAAGCAGAGTCTAAACTCAAACCCTTTACCCCTACGCCCTCTTGTCTACATTTCTAAACCAGAACCAAGTTTGAAACGATTAAAGAGAAAACATTGTATGCTTTTGATTAGCAATTAGAGTTAATTCCTGTGTTCTAGAAATGGGGGATAATTTTAATTCTTAGCCCCTTTCAAAGTTACACATGATGGCACTCATAATGGATCTCTTATGGTACTGTCTCTTCCCCACTATCAAATTTGACACTTGTGAGCACCTGTGAACTTTTCCTACGGCTAGTTCGGGTTGTGGAAAGATGAGCGTACTTTTAGGTCCTTTTCCAATGTTGATCATTGGGCTCATGTACTAGTCATATGACTTTTACCTAACTTTGAGTATGACAGTATTGTGAGCAAGAGAAGTTCTTAATCCTGAACGAAGTCTTGGATTTTTTAATTGGGTGAGAGTCCTCTGCTTTATCTTCCTCCACTGCCGGGAGATGATAGTCATGCATCTCTTGCAGTTCCAGCTTGCTGGTTTTGGCATGTTATCACCCATGTCTGTCTTCTTGACTCTCTCCCCTAGGGTGCAGAACGACTTCTGGGTGATTCTTCTTTTGAGGTTTGGGTCCTTTTAAATCTCTTTTTTCTTCGACCCAGTCCCCGGCACTTTCTGGGATGTCAAAGAAATATGATTTCCCTTCATGGATCTCTTTTAAGCAAGCAAACAACAATAATATATATCTCAGCTGTAAAGCTTTCAAGTTTTGTTTCACCTCTCTAAAAGATTTCCATTTTTGTTTCACCTCTGTAAAGGATTTATGCTCTTGTTGAGCTTTTACTATAAACACTGAACATTATGAGTCACAGCACTGGGTGACACTTCTTGCTTCTTGTGGAATCACATCACATCATCTTAGACTATCTTAGATTTAGCTATGGCATCGTGGGGTGGCTGTGTCACCAGTGATCAATGTGCTTGTTCATCCAAAAAAACTTTGAAATATTTCCTCAGCAGACACCTAGGATGTTAGCCATGCTGATATGTATTGTGCTGGGAGGCAGCCTCCTAACCCTTACAGGATAATATTTTATTTGTCACTGGATCGGCTCTTCATGTCTTCTCCTTTTTCTTCTAGTTTTTTTGGTGACTTTGGGGGTTATTACAACTTTGGAGGAGGTGTTAATCCGTCCCAAAAGTGACGGTAAAGTGACGGATATACCACCAGCCGTATTACGAGTCCATTATATCCTATGGAACTCGTAATACGGCTGGTGGTATATCCGTCACATTTGGGATGGATTAACACCTCCTCCAAAGTTGTAATAACCCCCTTTGTCTTGAAGGGTTTGGATTGTGACTTTTGCTCCAGATATATTGCCTTGTCCCTCCGTCACTTGGCCCTCAATATACCTTGAGACCAAAGGGAGAATGGACATGTCCAAGCTTACCTCCAATTTTTTCCTTTAATGACAAGCACATCTCTTATATAGCTTGTAGGTTGGTTGCTGTTGTGCTATTGGAGTTCTTGTCCTGTGCTGGAGGGACAGACCCACAGCTCAACATCATTGCCATTTTGATGAATTTGTCAAGTGTCCCTTGTCTATTCGGTGGAGTGGGTTCGTCTTTTCCCATGTTTATTGCCTCAGGTCCAGGGAAAGTCCAACAATCACCATAGCCATTCAACAACCACCACTACCACAAAAGAAGAAGGCCACCATCTATCTATCACTTCCCAGGGGTCATTCTGGTGCAACATAGAAGGCCCTTCTGTCGTGTCAAAGGCACAGATGTCGTTTGAATCTCAGGAGCTCACATGACTTGGTGTCCCATATACTTTAATTAGAGGAAGTAGGTATTTTGCAACCATAGGATTCAAGAATGTGTGTGATCCCTTTCTTTAGGGTTTAGGGCCATGCAGCTTTGTTCATTACTTAATATGTATATACTGTGCTCGAGCGGATCCCCAGGTAGCTAAATACTTTAGTATAATTGTTGTACAGGATTTTCCACTGCTTGTGTGGTGGCGCTTTGGTTGTCCACTGGAAGCACATGAGAGGAGCTAGCATCAGATAGACATTTCAATTTCAATGAAACCAATATGGCTCTACAAAAACAACAGAGAGGATGGTGTCCAAACCATGAAGTTCTAATAGCAAATTTTAGTCAAGTTGCAAAATAATCAATCAATAAATCAATTCATCCAAAACACATGAACAGCTATATCTATATGACTGTGCAATTTGAATGTGTATACCATAAAGAAGATTAAAAATATAACATGGGACAAAGCACAGAAAATTAATTAGATTGATTTCATAAATTAACTTAACTAATCTAAATAAATCTTTGGAACCGGCAAAGGAAATTTGATAAGAAGCTGTCAATATCAGACAAACCAACTTAAGATTCAGAGGCAAAGGCACAGATGCTCAAGCATGAAGCTCAACACATTGGACAGTTAATATCTTTAGAGAATTGGACATGTCTTCCCTTACTGAAGTCAGGACAGGATCTGCTAAACTATTCTTAGAAGTCACAATTAATATGCCTCAAAAGGTTCTGGAAGCCTTGTCTCACCAACTCCCTCTGGACGGCCCAGTCAGAAAATGATGTTCTCTGGAGCAGGTGGACTCCCCAGATCCCCATCACCGACCAAGGAAGCATACAGCTGTAAGGCCTGTAAGTTAACAACAGTTCGGTCTTCCTGGTACAGGAGGCTGTCTCCCATCCTCATGCCCTACCCATCTGCAGCCAAGTTCTACTTAAAATGTGTAATCTCACAAACCTCAACAATAAATAAAAGCCTGTTTGAACTAATGAGCACTCTTCGATAAGGCAACTAAATGAAAGAAACACGTTCAACTCACAGTGTAGTTAATACGAAAACAATTCAAATGGTTTAAGCTTAGTCAAAGTCAGGCTAAGATTAAGAAAGAAAAAGGCAGCTAAACGGATACAGTTAATATGAGCAAATAATTGGTATATAGTGATTATATAAATGTGGCTTCACTATAGGTAATTCAGCCACCCAATAGCTTTTTGATTAATACAGTGCACACAGGTTAATATTATCACAGGATTAATATATTAATGAGTGACTGTATGAAGCACCAATTTATGCAGCTCCAACTACAAATGGCACCGGTAACGGCGCAATTATTTTTAACTGCTTTGTGTCCATGTGAAGTGATGAAATGTATTTTTTAACCTCCCCTGGGTATCAGTAGCTGGCACAGTTTGGGCTGCATACCGCTTAAGTCAATACTGTCTAGGAGCTCAGTAAAGTACTGCGGTCACTCTGGAAAGGTACTCTGGCACTTAGAACAGATGACATCCCTAACAATACTGCAAATCAGGGCGCTGTTGCTTGGTAAGTTTGGCTTAACAGGAATAACAACGTCCTCCTTAAGTGATAATATCGCATAGTTTTCTCTAAAAGTAGCTAAAATGCTACGGTTATACTAGTTGTTTCTCTGACGACTGTGAAATCATACTGTTTCAGTCTGTTTACCTCAGTAAAGTGATAGCTTTGAAGAATGGTCCATAACATTCACATGTCGAACAGGAAATTGTTTTGAATATTATATTGTATGAGATTAATGTAAAAACGTAAAAAGGTCTATGGAGAAATAAAAGAATGAAGGAGGTAATTGATTTTGAGAAGATTTATACTCTGTGCTGATAGAACGTATTATGTGACACAATGCTTCATTTAGGAACATCAAACAAAATGTTGGTTGATTAGTCCAAGAACGTGATAGAAATGTTTATGTACTGTTTACATGTAAATGGAATACCTGCTTGTTTTGCAAATAATTGAACATCCAGGAATTGCATTGTCTCCAGGCATGTTTCTGAGGAAGATTCGCTGTGGGCAGAAAGTGAGTTTGTTTGAGTAGTTTGAAGTTCAGCCATAAATTAGAATGTTACCACTTTACAAAATGGTCTTTTTAAATTGATGAGGTGATGAAACAGTAAACACTCTAGATAGGCAAGTAAATCAAACTTGTCTAGATGAGTCTGTGCTGTTACTCCAGCAGCACAAATATTATGTTTATGCAGTGCCTACGTCACCTTCATTTCTGAGCCGACCAGTGTTGGTGTGAGGCCTGGTTCACCCAAAGATAGTAGCACGTTGGAAGTCTACATATGGTTGACATATACCCACGATTTTTATAACAACTGCCCACAGTTTGTACACATTTCCAACTTTCCAACTTTCTGGGCGTACACAGAAATCATAAGGGCCATGTATGTACTCCTGAAAGATGCCCGCGGAGCAGATGATATGTTTATTGACACAGCACAGGTTTGTGAATGCCCGTAGGATTTTACGTCTATGTGTGCTTCATGCACTGAATGCGTACAAGTTAGTACTGTGGTAAATATGCTGTAGTACTAAAGACGTCCATCTCGCAGAAGACTTTTTCATCTAAGGTGCACAAAACGTTTGTGAGTGCGATCCCAAGTATTCAATGACAGATGTGTTTTCCTTCCCCTTCTTGAGAGCTAACCAAATAACTTATGCATTAAGGAAAGATGAGGGCGCTCTCCCAGTGTATTGTGGGTAATGGCACTGCCACCACCTACCAGTTGCTGACCTGGTTTTTCTTCCACTTACATCTCACGTGGTGGGAGAAGGCCCGTGTGGTAGTTTTGTTTATGAAAATGCACACTGTAAATTGCCGTGTTTGCATTTATTAGTTTAGGGTTTAGTTTAATTGAGGGTTTATTTTATTTTATCCCTATTCCTGCAAACGAAATCCACGGGTTTACAATGAAAAAAATGTATATGGCTCTGAAAGAGGGGATGGAAATCAGCATGGACGTCATTTAGGGGCTGTCTCGTCTGAGATGGCAAAATCGGTGCCTCGAACAGAGTGGCAGCAGATCCTTATGGACGTCAGTTGGGACTCCTCTCTCTCTCTCTGTTTTCTGTCAATTTTTATTAAACTAGTAGTGAATAATAACATATTATTTGCTATTAGTGTACAAAATGGGGTACAATTAGCTGGATTGTGCCCTTCCATTGCAGCTGAGGTGTGTAAAAATGCTTCTAAATATATGTTGTGTGCGTGCCTGCGGTGTGTTTTTGTAAGCGTGTGTGTAAGTGTGAATGTGTGTATGAGTATGTGTGTGTATGTGAGTGAAGGTGGAGGTCAAATGGTGGCTGATGCCACTTCCCCTAACCCTGGCATTTTGGTGAATTGGCCCATGGGAATCAGATGCATAAAGGCCCAAGGCAATACTAGGCAGTGGCCTTTGAGGTTACAGTTACTGAAATGTGATTCAGATTTCAAATTTGTACTCACTCAAAAAGCATGCCATAAAACATTCCATTACACAGCATTACTTTGACGACGTTTGCATTTAAAACGTTCACTAACACACAATGGATGACCATCTCAGAGGTTGTTTATTTGCTTGTGTATTCACAAGTTTATTCCTGAAATTACTGATCCATGTTATGCTTCAATCACAGTCTCAGAAGTAAATAAATTGAACATCTTTAAGCTTATTCATAACATTTCCTGCCACTTTTTACACACACAGGGCCTGATGTGCTATACCGTTTAAAACTAGGAGTGTGCACATTGCGCCCTGACTGGTTTGTGAATGGGAATGTAGTTTGGGGTGTAACCAGTGTACTAATAGGTAACATTGCAAATTGCCCTTTTACAGGGGTCACACATTTACCTGCTACTGAATTTCAATTAGGCAGATTGCATTTTGTGCCCCCATGCGAATGGCTGCAAATGCTGGAAAGGTGACCTGCAAGGGCAGCAGCCCACCATCCATGCATTTATTTTCCCAAACTGGAAGCATTTTGTTATAAACCATCCCAAGTCCATTGAAGGGACAGGTGTTGCTTTCCAAAAATGTCTCACATTTGAGAACATACTGGGGAGCGCAGGCAATGGTTCGGCACAATTCACTGTCCCGTGAGTAAGTTATCACTGTTGTCTTTACTTTACATTTTTGAAGTTCCTTTGGGTCTCTGTTGGAGAACCTCTGCTTCTGCAATCCTTTTGTATTTACTTCTAGAAAGTCATCTGGTTTATTTATTCTTTTTCGGGATGGGCCCTGGCTAGCAGGCTGATGTCCCTGAAGTTTAGCATTCCCTTTGACACACACGGCTTGGGAATATTCTAGCTGTGTTGTGCTGGCTGAAACTTCTGTTTTAACCCATATCCTCCCATATGACTCTGTTTTTTTGGTCTTCGTCATGACCACAAGAATCCTGTCATATGTTTTGCTCTGCATTTCTCAACTTCTTCCCGGTGTCATCACAGCGAGAACCGCATCCCTGTAGGCAATGGAGGAGGAAGAATTAAATTTATGAGGAGCTGCAGGCCAATCCTTCTACAACCTACAATTTCAAGTTTTTTTCATGGCACTTGTGTTTTTCGTGCTCCTTTTGTAGTGTGGAATGCATCCTCACATCAAAAAGTGGCACGAGGAAACATTTTTTCACCAAAATTTAGTTCCAAATCTAGGATAGCATTTTACATAATTACACATAATTTTATGTTTTTGCTGAAAATTTGCATAGTTATGCAAAAGCAACTCATGCAAATTTCACACATCCCCACATATTAGTACAACTATTCACAATACACAGTGCTTTCAAATGGCTTACAGAAAGTGTTTTACTCATACTACTACTATGCCCATCTGACAGAAGTCTCTTTCTTCTGTTTGTGGAACCTTGTCGCTTCATCCTACAGGAAACAAATCTTATAAATCAGATTAACACTTTGCTGTCAGTGGGCATCATCTTAGCCAACTGAAACACACTATGGCCCTCATTACAACCCTGGCGGTAAATCCTGCTTTACGCCGTGCAGAAGACCGCCAACATACTGTTGCAGCAGCGGAATTCTGCTACAGGTATTATGACTCACAGCTTGGAATCCACCACAATACAGACACCCACACAAGTCCACCACACCAAAGGTCAGTGATAAACTGTCGATAACAAAACCTACACCGTCACGCCAACAGAAATACGCCCACACTATCACGACCCACGAATCAACGCAACCGCAGTAATCCATTGGCGGTACACACAGCCGCGCTCAAAATACACTCACATTTACAAAACACAACCACATTGGACAATTCAAAATACACACACCTGACACACATACACACACCACGCCCACACACCCAATCCAATATAAAGCACACACCCACATCACCCACAAACCCTTACAACCAAAATTCTGAAAGAAGGCCAGAGAGAGAGACTACCTAACACAACACCAGCATCCACAGACACACAACACCATCACTTATACAACATACACGCACCACAAACAACACACACCAACACATCCCCTCACACATCACAACAGACAGCACCTCACACATCACCCACACCACATCGTGGCACCTCAAAGACACTCCAGGTTCCCTGAGGAGGAGCTTCGGGTCATGGTGGAGGAAATCATCCGGGTAGAGCCACAGTTATTCGGATCACAGGTGCCGCAGACGTCCATTGCAAGGAAGATGGAGCTATGGCAGAGAATTGTCGACAGGGTCAACGCAGTGGGACAGCATCCAAGAACATGGGATGACATCAGGAAGAGGTGAAACGACCTACGGTGGAAGGTACATTCTGTGGTATCCAGACACCAGATTGCTGTACAGAGGACTGGCGGTGGACCCCCACTCCTCCCCCACAACTAACAACATGGGAGGAGCAAGTCTTGGCAATAATGCATCCTGAGGGCCTTGCAGGAGTAGCAGGAGGACTGGACTCTGGTAAGGCACACCTTTACTACTATATCCCCCCACCCCACCTGCATGCCTTCACATACTCCCACCCTCACCCTCACACCCATCACCCCAACAACCCACAGATAACCCACTAACACAACCCACACATCCCAAAATCAAGCCCTGCATGTAATACGAATGCATGGACACCCATCACCAAAGCATGTCCAGTAGAGAGACTCACTCATGCCCCAATGATTGGTGAATCACACAAGGGCCACGGCAATAATGCAAGCACAGGAGTAGAGGGTACCTCACCCATTGCACAAGACGGCACACACAGATACTAACATTATGCATTCACACCCCAACAGGACCCATACCCAACGTCACCGGATAGGAGGTGCCAGACATATCCAGTCCCCCCACAGAAGAGGCCCACAGTGATGACAGCAGCTCTGCACGCCTGGATCAAGATGACCAGCCCGGCCCCTCAGGGACCTTGGGACAGTCGGTTCCCTTGACATAGTCACAAACCACCACTGAACCTCCCCCCTCAGGAAGCACCACCACACCACCCACCCAGTGGGCCCATCTCTTTGTCCCCAGGACACATCAATCAGCAGTGTGTCCACCACTACAGGGAACCCAGGCAACCCCACTAACACAGGACGATCAGAGATCTGGGGACAGTGGGCACACGGTTCAGGGGACAGAGGCACAGGATAACAGGGAAGCTGGGAGGACTGCTGTGCGACGGGGGAGGACAGGCCCAGGGAACCCACTCTCCACTAGGCACTCGCCAACATCATGGGAGCCCCAGTGGCTGCAGGAGGAACACTACCTGGGGATCAGGGAGGACTTAAAGTCCATCAACACCACCCTGGTCACCACTGCAGGGGTGCTAGCAGACCTTGTCAACACCAGGAGGGACACAGTGGCACACCAACGGGCCCCTGACACTAGCCTGGATGATGAACAGCCCTCCACCTCCGCCGGCGCTAGTGGACAGGAGGCACCGCCACAGGAACAACAGGCCACCAGCACCCCACCCCCTGCAGAAGGAGAACCACCCCGCAAACGGTCCCTGAGATCCAGGGACAAGACAGAGAACATTGCCAAGACCCCCGCCAGGAAATAAGACCCCCCTGAATGTCACCATTCTGCTATGTTACCCTGTCCACTTTGAACTGCCATTACTCCACTTCCTATGCCCCCTTGGATAATGCACCTGTGATACTAATAGACTGTACTCTGCCATGGACATCCCTCCACCATCACTCCAGCTCATTTCACCCCCCCCCCCCTACTGATGTGCACAGAAATAAAAACACTTGAATCACAAAACAATCTGGAGTCTGTCTGTGCTTTCACTAATGTGTAATTGCAAAACCTCAGGAATATAGCAATGTCAATGTACTTGTTCAAATACCAATGTAACACAGCTGTAGGTCAGCAGTAAACATAGCAGAGGGCACAAAGTTGGGACCCAGATCTGTGAAATGGAAAGGCAAAGTAACAAGTCAGGGTCCATACACTGAGTGAAAATGACAGACTTATGCTAGCTCCAACAATAGTATGAGATGTGGGAAGCAGTTACATCTTCTTATCATGCATGGTGATGTTGTTCGGTTGTCGACATCTTCTTCTTCTGCCTCCTCTTCTTCACTGTCCACAGGCTCCACTGCTGCCACAAGACCACCAGCTGGCTCATACTCCTGCAGAAAAGGCACCTGGCGTCGCAAAGCCAAGTTGTGCAGCATACAGCAGGCCACGATTATCTGGCACACCTTCTTCGGTGAGTAGTATAGGGAGCCACCTGTTAGATGGAGGCACCAGAATCTGGCCTTCAGGAGGCCGAAGGTGCCTTCTATAATCCTCCTAGTTCGACAATGTGCCTCATTGTAGCGTTCCTCTGCCCTTGTCCTGGGATTCCTCACTGGGGTCAGCAGCCATGACAGGTTGGGGTAACCAGAGTCACCTGCAAATGTCGAGGGACAACTGTTAGACAGACACTAACCCTTCAGGGACAACCCCATACCCAGACACCTATGTTGACTGTGTTGGGACCTTGGGCTCACCTATTAGCCACACTCGGTGCCTCAGGAGTTGCGCCATCACATAAGGGATGCTGCTATTCTTCAAAATGTAAGCATCATGCACAGAGCCAGGATACTTGGCATTCACATGGGAGATGTACTGGTCTGCCAAACACACCATTTGCACATTCATCGAATGGTAGCTTTTCCGGTTTCTGTACCCCTGTTCATTACTGCGGGGGGGGACAAATGCCACACGTGTACCATCAATGGCACCAATGATGTTGGGGATATGTCCCAGGGCATAGAAGTCACCTTTCACTGTGGCAAATACTCCACCTGAGCGAAAATGATGTAGCTGCGCATGTGTTTCAGCAGGGCAGATAACACTCTGGACAACACGTTAGAGAACACTGGGCCTGATTCTGATTCTGGCGGGCGGCGGAGGCCGCCCGCCAGAATTCCGCCCTCCAAAATACCGCGCCGCGGTCAAAAGACCGCAGCGGGTATTTCAAGTTTTCCCCTGGGCTGGCGGGCGGCCGCCAAAAGGCCGCCCGCCAGCCCAGGGGAAAACGACCTTCCCACGAGGATGCCGGCTCGTAATCGAGCCGGCGGAGTGGGAAGGTGCGACGGGTGCATTTGCACCTGTCGCGTATTTCACTGTCTGCCAAGCAGACAGTGAAATACTTGTAGGGGCCCTCTTACGGGGGCCCCTGCCGTGCCCATGCCATTGGCATGGGCACGGCAGGGGCCCCCAGGGGCCCCGCGGCACCCCCTACCTCCATCCTGTTCATGGCGGGTTTCCCGCCATGAACAGGATGGCGGTAGGGGCTGTCAGAATCCTCATGGCGGCGGAGCGCGCTCCGCCGCCATGAAGGATTCCCCCGAGCAGCGGTAAGTCGGCGGGAGCCCGCCGACTTGCCGCTTCTGACCGCGGCTGAACCGCCGCGGTCAGAATGCTCGTGGGAGCACCGCCAGCCTGTTGGCGGTGCTCCCGTGGTCGGTGGCCCTGGCGGCCACCGGCCGCCAGGGTCAGAATGACCCCCACTGTCTGGGACATCCCTGATGCCATGGCCACTGTTGTTTGAAAAGACCCACTGGCCAGGAAATGGAGTACAGACAGAACCTGCACTAGAGGGGGGATTCCTGTGGGATGTCAGATAGCTGAAATCAGGTCTGGCTCCAACTGGGCACACTTTTCCAGGATTGTTGCACCATCAAGTCTGTATGTGATAATGATGTGTCTCTCTTCCGTTGTCGACAGGTCCACCAGCGGTCTGTATACCGGAGGATGCCGCCATCTCATTACCTGCCCCAGTAGACGTGCCCTATGGAGGAGAACAACAAGCAGAGGGTCATCCAACACTTAGGTATCACAATGTGTTATTTGCTAAAACATAGAGAAATCGCAATGTGCCGATGTCTGTCTGTATTCCAGGCCTAGATAGGTGTGATGCAGTTTTTTTCCATCCCATGTGGCCCCCTGAAATGGCGGCTGCCAGACCTGTAAGGTGGGACAAGGGGAAATGAGGTAACTGCGCTGGCGTTGTACACCGTCGCGGTGGGCAGTCGAAGACCGCAGGGCAATTCAGCATTGATTAACATTGGGCCCTATGGGTCCCAGGAGCCAATAACGATGTACGCCGGCGGTGACGGTACGCACCGCCACGGACATGGCCGCCATTTTCTTACTGTTCACTCACTTGGTACCTGACCTTCAACAGGAGAGGACCTACACTGCAAGTGCTGCTGTGACCTGTGTCTGGAAGCGACGATGGCTACAGTGTCTGGGGAAAGGGCCCCTGCCTTCACTTTGGAGGAGTTGGAGAAACTGGTGGATAGGGTCCTTCGCCAGTACACAAAACTGTACGGCCCTCCAGACAAATAGGTGAGTACACTCTGAGCATGATGGATGAGACATGAATGTATGCAGTGGAGTGGATGGAAGATGGTGGGGGGGGCTGAGGCCAGCATGTGAGGATGGTCAGTGTATGTTTTTCTGGGCCAGGGTGGGAAGTTGTGCCAATGAGTAAGAAGAACCAGACGGGGGAGTAAAATCCATTGTAACTTCACTTTTCCTCTAGGTCAGTGCCCACCAGAAGAAGGGTATTTGGCGTGTAATCGCCAAGGACGTCCGGACCCTGGGGGTCTACCATAGACGGAGCGCCCACTGCCATAAAAGATGGGAGGACCTGCACCCCTGGAGCAAGAAGACAGCAGAGGCCCAGCTGGGGATGGCCTCCCAACGTGAAAGGGGTGCCCATTGCACCACGTCCCCCCTGATGAAACGGATCCTGGCGGTGGCCTACCCGGAGTTGTATAGGTGCTTGAGGGCATCACAGCAGCCACAAGGGGGTGAGTACACTCTAATTCAGCTGACTCGGCGTGCTTTACGAGGTGTCTGGGTGGTCGAAGTGGGCTGTGGGTTCCCCTAGGCCAGGGCGAACTTGGTAGGCTAGGTCCCTTGTTAGGCAGGCTCTGTGGCACCCCAACCCCACTAGTGGTAATAGCCATCTCCACCTAGTCAGGCTCCTGTGACTTCCAGGTGTGCAGCAATTGGGCTTAGGCCTCGTCCCCATGGGCATGTGAATTTGCTAGGAACTGTTAGTGCATGGCTTAGTGCATAGGGCAGCTCCCTGTGTGTTGTGTCCGCCAACGGTAGTGGTGTTGCATGCACTGAACATGTGTTTTTCTGTCTCCCCCCCCCTTTTTGTTTTGTCTCCCTGTTCTTGCGTGCAATAGCATAGTCTGGCGGAGGAGCAGTGGCACCTGAGCAGGAGGGAGCTGCAACCCACTTGGCCCTAGAGAGTGAAGCACCGGAGTCTGAAGCCACCAGTGGGACGGAGGGTGAGGGGAGCTCCATGACGGAGACAGGAGCATACACCAGTGACAGCGACTCCTCCTCTAATGGGAGCTCCCTTGCGGTGGCGGGCACCTCTGTGCTCACCGCATCAACAGGTACAGCCGCCACTCCCACTACCAGCACTGCCCTCCCAGCAGCCCCTCATCGTGTGTCCCGTGCCTGCTCACCCAGGAGGGTGGGCATCTCCTTTGCCCCAGGTACCACAGGCCCTGCCCCAGTCATCCCTGCTGCCCTCAGTGAGGAGGCTATTGACCTCGTGAGATCCCTCACTGGTGGGCAATCTACCATTTTGAATGCCATCCAGGGTGTTTAGAGGCATTTGCAACAAACAAATGCATACCTGGAGGGCATTCATTCTGGGCAGGCGGGCCGACAGAGAGCATTTCAGGCTCTAGCCTCAGCAGTGATGGCAGCCATTGTCCCTGTGTCCAGCCTCCCCCCTCCAACTTCCTCCACCCCAACCCAATCCCCTGTACCTCAGCCTATCCCAAGCACACCAACAGACCAGCATGCACACTCATCAACACACAAGAGTGGACATGGCAAACATAAGCACCACACATCCCACAAGCACTCATACAAGCACCATCCCCATGCAGACACAGCAACATCTACTGCCTCCACTGTGTCCCCCTCCTCCACTTCCTCCTCCTCCCTCCCTGTCTTGTCTCCACTCACACCTGCATGCACTACATCCTCAGCCACTACCTCCATCACCAGCACGCCCATCACCACATACCGCTCACGTGCAATCACCACCCCGACTACCATGCACACATCCCCAGTGTCCTCTCCCAGTGTGTCTGTGAGCCCTCCTCCCAAAGTACACAAACGCAGGCACACACCCACCCAATAGCCATCCACCTCACAACAGCCTCCGGCCCATGCACCTTCACCCAAATTCAGCAAATGTACACCTCCTACAACCACTACCTCTTCCTCTACTCCCAAACTCCCTCCATCTTCCCATCCCAGTGTGTCTAAGAAGCTTTTCCTGGCTAACATTGACCTATTCCCTGCACCTCCCCCCACCCCGACCTTCCCCTAGGGCCAGGCTTTCCAGGTCCCAGCCCAGCACCTCAGCCACCAAATCCCCAGGCACAGTGGGGCCAGCAACTGTGGGGTCATCGAGTGCGCCACCCATCAGGGCTGCCAGTGTGCCACCTTGCGAGGGCAAGGACATTCCACCACCTGCCAAGGTGAAGAAGGTGCCCACATCCCGGAGGGAAAAGCCGCACCTACCAGCCACCAAGGGCTCCGCCAAAACCAAAGTGGACAGTGGCAAGACACCTGGGGCACCATCAAAGGTGGGGAAGGGACAAAAGCAGAAGAGCAGGTCAGGACAGGGCACGGTGGCGCCGACTGAGGGACTAGTGTCAGCCCTTCTGTCAACAACTACCACAACCTGTACGGCGGTGAACACCGCAACCTGCACCGCCACCAGCACCGCCACCTGGACCACCACCAGCACTGCCATCTGCACCGCCACCAGCACCGCCACCTGCACAGCCACCTGCACCGCCACCTGCACGTCTGCAGCCTTAGCAACAGTCCCTAGCATCTTCCCCAGTGGGTAGCCGTCGAGGCTGCAGGAGATGTCCTGCTGTGTCCCTCAACAGGTGCTGAAACATGCACTACCGCCAGCACCGCCGCCACAGACACCGCCACAAGCACCGCCACCAGCCCCGCAATGTGCTTGGACAGTGGCACCACAGCTGACATGGCTACCATCCCCAGTGGGCAGCCGTCCGAGGCTGGAGGAGACTTCCTGGACCCTGCTCAGCTTCCATGAGGCATGACTCTCATCACTGTTTGCACCTGCAGGTAGAAGGCAAAGCCGCAGTAGGGTGGGGTATGTCTCTGCCTCCATGGCGTATCATGCTACCTGTTCCTAGGCAATCACGTGGCAAACACACCCAGGTGAGGGAATGGGACCTGCCACACTCCATGTGGAGCACTCTGGGCACCAAGCCCCCTCCAGAACCAGTGGAGAAAAGCATCCACTACCTCAATCCTTGGCAGGATGAAACACTCCGGGCACAATGCCCCCTCCAGAACCAGTGGATAAATGCATCCACTACCTCAGTCCTTGGCAGGATGAAGCACTCTGGGCACAATGCCCCCTCCAGAACTAGTGGAGACTGTTATCCACTTGAAAGACTGTGGCTTTGCACTCCCCACGATACAGCAGTGGGCAAACCACCCACTGGAAAGACTTGTGAGACTGTGGGTTTGCACTCCCCAGGATACAGCAGTGGGCAAACCACCCACTGGAAAGACTTGAGAGACTGTGGCTTTGCACTCCCCAGGATACAGCAGTGGGCAAACCACCCACTGGAAAGACTTGAGAGACTGTAGCTTTGCACTCACCAGGATACAGCAGTGGGCAAACCACCCACTGGAAAGACTTGAGAGACTGTGGCTTTGCACTCCCCAGGATACAGCAATGGGCATGGAGCCCCCTCGAGGAGCAGTGGCATTGTGCATTCATCCGGCTGAGGTGCCCCCCTCCCCTTCCCCATGAGGTGCCTGTTTATTTTCGATCTGATGCCCCTGCAGTGTTCTCTCAGTTTCGAATCAGGTATCTTGTGTGGGCTTCGCCCATGCATTTTGGGACCACTGGTCCACGGACAATGATTGTTACACTATCCAGACTTGTGTAGGTGGTGTACATATTTGTATATACTGATTTTTGAACTTTCACTATCTGATTTTTCATGATTACAATTGTTACAATCATCTACTTTTGTCCTTGCATTCTTCCAGGGGGTGGGAGGTGTATATGTAATGTTGCTGCATGTATTTGTGTGTATGGTGTTGTGGGTGATGGTGGGGGTATTGCGTGTTGTGTGTGTGTGTCACTCTCTTTTCCCTTCCCCTTCCCTGTGTTGTAGGTGCAGTACTCACCGTGGTCGTCAATGTCGTCTGTCGTGCTACTGATACAGCAGGAGGAAGGCCAGCATGGGCAGTACTTGTAACTCGGGCTACATGGCGTCCTGGTTCCTCGTTGGGTGTTGAGAGGTGAGTGGTTTCCCTTCAGTGTACTGTTTCCGCCGTGCTTTTGATAGTGTTGGTTCCGACCCGGAAAAGGTGGCGGATAGGCCTCTTGTAATACAGTGGGCGGTACTTTGTCCTCCGCCTGTCTGTTGGCGGTTACCGCCGTGGTGTTTGTTTCTACCGCTGTGGCGACTGGAGTGTTAAAGTGGCTGTCTATGTTGGCGGTTTCTGCCATGGTTGTGATTCCATTTTTTTCAGCCGGCCTGTTGGCGGTATTACCGCTGCTTTACCACCGTCCGCCAGGGTTGTAATGAGGGCCTAGATCACTATTCCTAAAGAAATCTAATCTGGCCCCCATGTACTGGCCATCTTTGGTCCGTTTTCAATTTACATTTCCCCAGCAACATCATGGAAAGTCTGATACCTCACCAACAGCAAGATTACACTGACTAACACCAGCTGTTTTATGATACCCACGACAGGGTGATTTCTGGATGTTATCAGAGAGGAGGTCCTGCTATCACTCAATAAAGGCCAATAGGCAGCCTTCATTTTGCTTCTCTTGGCAGACTGTCACATTATTGATCATGCTATATTCTTGTTCAGGTTGAGAGAGTGGTTTTAGTATTCACAATAAGTTCATGCCTCTGAGCTCATAGAAAGTGTATTGAAGAAACAGGCAGGCAAGACATCCACTGTTTTTCAGAACTGTTCTATTACTGTCTTTCTCCAATTCATGCCTTATGGATATATTTAAGTGAAGCTTTTAATGACAGCACATATATTTGGTTATGGGATGGAGGATTCTTCAGATTATAAGAAATAAAGTAATTCAAACAGCTGTGGACTGCTCATTTTTAGGTCAACCCGGGGCAGTGCACAAGCGCTGTCTGAAAGACATGCTATATTCAGTCTATGGTCGTTAAACATGCCCACTATTGCCATTTGTTCTTTGTTGTGCTTGTCTTTGCTTCCTTTTTAATGGTGCATTTTTCTAAATGTCGCTCTTTTGTGTGCTTAGTTCCTTCACTAAAGGAACATTTTTGTTGGCCATCCTCCCTCCTTCCATCTGAGCATTGCAGGCATGCTGTTCTTTTGGTTGTCCATAGCAATGTGTTTATACCTCACCAGTGAAAACACTGTGTTTAGAAAGGCACTAAAGGTTTCAGGTTTCATTTGTTCTGGTTCCTGGTCTGTGCGAGCCACTCACCTGAACTCCAGGCGTTCTGATGGGGCAATGACAATTCCTCAATCTCGGTGAGGACTAACCCGGCAGAGATGAAGAGTACATTGTTCTCTCACAAGTCCTCAAGGGGAAGGAGGTTTTGGGAAGAGCAAAAGAGAAAATACCAGCTTCTGCTTCATGGACTGCAGAATCCGACTGCTGGACCCTGGACTGAGTGTCATGTTTGGCGTCAGGACTTCTCATTTCTCAAAATACTGGGTTCTTGTTTTTTTAGGGTTCTGGATGATTTTAGGTCAATCTGCCCCCAAGGGGGCAGAAACCAATAGGCACTGGGGATTTTTTTTGTTGCCGCCAATGTCACGCAGGGGCAGCGACCCCGTAGGCAAGGGTCGCTCCCGGGCAGGGGAGGTTTGGGGGGATGGGGGGGTCAAATTTATTTTAGGGCATTTCTGCCCCCCCCTGGGGCCAACTGAGCTAGAGGGCAAAATCTACAGGTAGGCACTTTGCAAAAAACACCTCTGTTTTCTTTAAAAAAATGTGATGTGTCCACGTTGCGTTTTGGGGCGTTTCCTGTCGCGGGTGCTAGGCCTACCCACACAAGTGAGGTATCATTTTTATCGGGAGACTTGGGGGAACGCTGGGTGTAAGGAAATTTGTGGCTCCTCTCTGATTCCAGAACTTTCTGTCACCAAAATGTGAGGAAAATGTGTTTTTTTAGCCAAATTTTGAGGTTTGCAAAGGATTCTGGGTAACAAAACCTGGTCAGAGCCCCACAAGTCACCCCATCTTGGATTCCCCTAGGTCTCTAGTTTTAAAAAATGCATAGGTTTGGTAGGTTTCCCTAGGTGCCGGCTGACCTAGAGGCCAAAATCTACAGGTAGGCACTTTGCAAAAAACACCTCTGTTTTCTTTAAAAAAATGTGATGTGTGCACGTTGCGTTTTGGGGCATTTCCTGTCGCGGGCGCTAGGCCTACCCACACAAGTGAGGTATCATTTTTATCGGGAGACTTGGGGGAACGCTGGGTGGAAGGAAATTTGTGGCTCCTCTCTGATTCCAGAACTTTCTGTCACCAAAATGTGAGGAAAATGTGTTTTTTTTAGCCAAATTCTGAGGTTTGCAAAGGATTCTGGGTAACAGAAACTGGTCAGAGCCCCACAAGTCACCCCATCTTGGTTTCCCCTAGGTCTCTAGTTTTCAGAAATGCATAGGTTTGGTAGGTTTCCCTAGGTGCCGGCTGAGATAGAGGCCAAAATCTACAGGTAGGCCCTTTGCAAAAAACACCTCTGTTTTCTTTAAAAAAATGTGATGTGTCCACGTTGCGTTTTGGGGCGTTTCCTGTCGCGGGTGCTAGGCCTACCCACACAAGTGAGGTATCATTTTTATCGGGAGACTTGGGGGAACGCTGGGTGTAAGGAAATTTGTGGCTCCTCTCTGATTCCGGAACTTTCTGTCACCAAAATGTGATGAAAATTTGTTTTTTTAGCCAAATTTTGAGGTTTGCAAAGGATTCTGGGTAACAAACCCTAGTCAGAGCCCCAAAAGTCACCCCATCTTGGATTCCCCTAGGTCTCTAGTTTTCAGAAATGCAC
The DNA here is from genome assembly GCF_031143425.1 of Pleurodeles waltl. Classification (NCBI taxonomy): domain Eukaryota; kingdom Metazoa; phylum Chordata; class Amphibia; order Caudata; family Salamandridae; genus Pleurodeles; species Pleurodeles waltl. Next base: position 574,014,182 of record NC_090439.1, on the reverse strand, counting down.
AGGTTTGGTAGGTTTCCCTAGGTGCCGGCTGAGCTAGAGGCCAAAATCTACAGGTAGGCACTTTGCAAAAAACAGCTCTGTTTTCTGTAAAAAAATAGGATGTGTCCACGTTGTGCTTTGGGGCATTTCCTGTCACTGGCGCTAGGCCTACCCACGCAAGTGAGGTATCATTTTTATCGGGAGACTTGGGGGAACGCTGGGTGGAAGGAAATTTGTGCCTCCTCTCAGATTCCAGAACTTTCTGCCACAGAAATGTGAGGAACATGTGTTTTTTTAGCCAAAGTTTGAGGTTTGCAAAGGATTCTGGGTAACAGAACCTGGTCAGAGCCCCACAAGTCCCCCATCTTGGATTCCCCTACGTCTCTAGTTTAAAACAATGCACAGGTTTGGTAGGTTTCCCTAGGTGCCGGCTGAGCTAGAGGCCAAAATCTACAGATAGGCACTTTGCAAAAAACACCTCTGTTTTCTTTAAAAAAAATGGGATGTGTCCATGTTGCGTTTTGGGGCGTTTCCTGTCGCGGGCGCTAGGCCTACCCACACAAGTGAGGTATCATTTTTATCTGGAGACTTGGGGGAACATAGATTAGCAAAACAAGTGTTATTGCCCCTTGTCTTTCTCTAAATTTCTTCCTTCCACATATAGGAGAGTGTGTAAAAAAGACATCTATTTGAGAAATGCCCTGTAATTCACATGCTAGTATGGTCACCCCGGAATTCAGAGATGTGCAAATAACCACTGCTCCTCAACACCTTATCTTGTGCCCTTTTTGGAAATACAAAGGTTTTCTTGATAGCTATTTTTTACTCTTTATATTTCAGCAAATGAATTGCTGTATACCCAGTATAGAATGAAAACCCACTGCAGGGTGCAGCTCATTTATTGGCTCTGGGTACCTAGGGTTCTTGATGAACCTACAAGCCCTATATATCCCCGCAACCAGAGGAGTCCAGCAGACGTAACGGTATATTGATTTTGAAAATCTGACATTGCAGGAAAAAGTTACAGAGTAAAACGTAGAGAAAAATTGATGTTTTTTTCACCTCAATTTCAATATTTTTCTTTTTCAGTTGTTATTTTCTGTAGGAAACCCTTGTAGGATCTACACAAATGACCCCTTGCTGAATTCAGAATTTTGTCTACTTTTCAGAAATGTTTAGGTGTCTGGGATCCAGCATTGGTTTCATGCCCATTTCTGTCACTGACTGGAAGGAGGCTGAAAGCACAAAAAATGGTAAACATGGGGTATGTCCCAGTAAAATGCCAAATTTGTATTGACAAATTGGGTTTTCTGATTCAAGTCTGCCTGTTCCTGAAAGCTGGGAAGCTGGTGAGTTTAGCACCATAAACCCTTTGTTGATGCCATTTTCAGGGGAAAAACCACAAGCCTTCTTTTGCAGCCACTTTTTCCCATTTTTCTGAAAAAAACGAAATTTTCACTGTATTTTGGCTAATTTCTTGGCCTACTTCAGGGGAACCCACAAAGTCTGGGTACCTCTAGAATCCCTAGGATGTTGGAAAAAAAGGACGCAAATTTGGCTTGGCTAGCTTATGTGGACAAAACGTTATGAAGGCCTAAGCACGAACTGCCCCAAATAGGCAAAAAAAGGCCTGGCACAGGAGGGGGAAAAGGCCTTCGCTAAGGGGTTAATACAGATCACGTTGTGAAGGACACATGTTTTGGCAGTTACAGTTGGAGCAGGTGGGATACAATGTGCATAATCAACAAACATTTGTTATAATAAATGAGACATTTAACAAGCATTGGTTATTGCAAACCTGTTATTCAAGATGTAATGAATATACTGAATGTTGCAAGCAACAGCATCCCACTGTAACCAAGCTTTTGGATGTGCTAGTGTACCCACCAAAGTTCCTCTGCTTGGATGTACTTAATTGATGTTTTCCAAGTCACTTTTTGCTCAGCTGCTGTTTTAGAAATAATTGGCTCTGTGTGCATGTTTTGCACCCTGCAGCAGGCACACACACTCATCCACTTTCAGTCTTTCTCATTCTAAAGTCCTCTAAACAATGATGCAGCTGCTCCTCAGCTCCCAGTGGTAAATCCTCATTCTTAATCCTATAAGCAGTGCTGCTAGCTTCGTCTTTGGTCCTAGTGGTAAGTCCTCATTCTAAGTCCTGCAGACAATGCTGTAGCTGCTTCTCTGGTTCCAGTAGTAATTCCTTATTCTATGTCCTTTAGACAGTGCTACATCTAGGCAGTGCTGTATCTGCTTCCTTGGTCCCAGTGGTAAATCCTCATTCTTAATCCTATAGGTAATGCTGTTTGCTGTTTCTCTGGTCGCGTTGATAATTCCTCATCCAAAGTCCTTCAGACAATGCTGCAAGCTGCTTCTCTTGTCCTGTGGTAATTCCTCATTCTAAGTCATCTAGGCAGTCCTGCTTGCTGCTTCTCTGGTCCCAATGATAATTCTTCATTCTTAGTCCTAAGGACAATGCTGCAGCTGCTTCTCTGGTCTTGGTGGTAATTCTTCATTTTCAGTCCTCTAGACAGTGCTGTAAGTGGCTTCTCTGTTCCCAGTGGTAATTTATCATTCTTAGTCCTCTAAGAAGTGCTGCTATGTACTTCTCTGGTCTGGTCGGTAACTCCTCATTCTAAGTCCTCTAGACAATGCTGCAAGCTGCTTCTCCGTTCCCGTTGGTAATTCCTCATTCTGAATCCTCTATTTAGTACTGCTAGCTGAGTCTCTGGCCCCAGTGGTTTTTCCTCATTTTAAGTCCTCTAGACAGTGCTGCTAGCTGTTTCTCTGGTCCCCGTGGTAATTCCTCATTCTTAGTCCTGTAGACAATGCTGCAGCTGCTTCTCTGGTCACAGTAGTAATTCCTCATTCTAGGTCCCCTAGACAGTGCTGCAGCTGCTTCTCTAGCCCCAGTGGTAATTTATAATTCTTAGTCCTCTAGGAAGTACTGCAAGCTGCTTCTCTGGCCCCATCGGTAATTCCTCATTCTAAGTCTTCTAGACAATGCTGCAAGCTTCTTCTCTTCTCCTGTCGGTAATTCCTCATTCTAAGTCCTCTAGGCAGTGCTTCTTGCTGCTTCTCTGGTCCCACTGGTAATTCCTCATTCTAAGCCCTCTGGACAGTGCTGCTAGCCGCTTCTCTGGTGCTAGTGGCAATTCCTCATTTTTAGTCCTGCAGACAATGCTGCAACTGTGTCTCTGATCCCACTGGTAATTACTCATTCTATGTCCTATAGACAGTGCTGCAGCTGCTTCTCTGGTTCCAATGGTAATTCCTCATTCTTAGTCCTGTAGACAATGCTGGAGCTGCTTCTCTGGCCCCCGTGGTAATTCCTCATTCTTAGTCCCCTAGACAGTGCTGCAGCTGCTTCTCTGTTCCCGTGGGTAACTCCTCCATTCTAAGTCCTCTAGGCAGTGCTGCAGCTGTACCTCTGTTCCCAATGGTAATTCCCCATTCTTAGTCCCCTAGACCATCAGTTATCCACTACACTACACTCCAAACCAAAACACACAGGTAAAAGACATTGTCATATAGGTCAATAGCTCTAACTCTCACAAATTGTCATATAGGTCAATAGCTCTAACTCTGACAAATGCGAGACCTATTGCATTGCAAATGCTTGTTCCATCTTGCATTTCCCTTGTGTGCTGGAGCGAGGGCCACTGCTGGCGCTTCTGCTACCTTCTGCGCCCCACTTCCCTCCAGATTAACTGCACCTGGCAAAGCAAGTTCTTTAGGACAGATAGAGGAAAGTGAAAGTGGAGAGGTAAACTGAACGAGAGGTGAGAGAGGAGGAAGTTAGCAGGGCTGGTTTGAGCATATTTGCCAGGACTGCTTTAAGCTTCCAGTAGGACTCTGATTCCAAACCCTAGGCTTCATCAACATATGACAAGTCAGCCAGCAGTTCTGTAACCTTGTCGAAAGCCTTGGCCTGGGGGCTCATGTCACCTTGCATTATCATACATGGTTAAGGGTTCTGTTTGATATGCATTATTCATGGCCCTCCAGGCGTTTTGAATACAGCTCCTTGTGACGTCTTTATAAAATCATTCCATCAATGCTTCGATCGATAAAAGCCGTTCAGACTTTCATTAGTTCAATGCTTGGATATTGTTCTAAAGCTCAGAGGTGCATGGAAAAACACTTTAAGTTATGTCAGACGCTTTCAAAGCAATGGCCGGCCTACTTCGACACTAACTTTGGGAACTTTTCGTCTTTTACCTTTCTAAAGATTTCCATCTTAATTTGTGTATGTGAGCTGTGGTGTAGATCGAATCTACAGATATAGTCTACGGTCTCCATCAATCTGAGAAGCAGACGCTTATGCAGTTCAGCTCATCCTCGCGGCACGCGCATATGCATTGCTCCCCAGTGCAACCCATTCTTCCCTTTCCTTCCTGCTGATGCAGCCAGACTTTTAACAACGCAGACAAAATGACTCTAGGGCCGTTGAGCTTCAGCTCGGCTCTCTGCATAATTTAGTTCTTGTTCTTATACACAGCCTTCTGACATGTGATAAAATAGCATGTAAAAGATCCGCCCTGCTCTTTAGCTGAGTATTGCCACAAATTTGTAACCAAAGAATTACGCACCAACCTAGGCACCTATGTGAGCTTGGAGGCCTACCAACGCCTACGTGTTTTATCTTTCTGCTAAAAGTAACCATACATGAGAAGCCTGTTTTTATAAAAGGGAGAATTAAGAAATAGTGAAAAATAAACATTGAAAAATAACACCTAAACCAAAGCAATAGGATTTTTTTGAGGAGAAAGGTTCTTCATTCCCGTTTAGGGTGGAACACAAAGCGCTCCGGCCCTAGTGTAATCTCTCTGTGGGCTTTTAACCATGCCTATGTCACGCCCACTAGTTTGGTTGGTTCGTGGGCTTGTTTTAAATCCGCTTGATTTAATTAGTGAAAGGCATACATAGGTAATGCCTTTTCCGGTGTTTAGCCCTCCCCGAGCGCACCAGCCAACTACTGAAAACATACAAGGCTCCATGTTTCCGTATGGTTTCTGGACTACTTTTTCTCTTTATTTCGTGAGCAGTGCGATCCTGCTGGGCAGTAGTCGAGCGCTTTGCATGACATAGACCCTGTTATATGGATAATTGCACTTTTTGCCAATAGTTTTCACTGCAAGATAACTTCTGTTTCCTATTGTGTGGAAGCCGTTGGCTCGCTTATGTGAAACTTTTTTACTTTTCATTTTCAGTTTATGTGGCAAGAAAAGTCCAGTTAGGCGTTTACAATGCTAATAGCGTTAACTCGAGCAAACACGAGACCCATTGCATTGCAAATGCTTGTTTATTTTATTTGCATTATAGATTATTCTCTCCTGCAACCCCCATTTTACCCTCTTCTGTTGTTGCCCTCCATATTTCAACAGTGTCTATTCACAGGGCCAGTTATAGGATTTGTGGGGCTCCAGGCAAAATGGGAACATGTGAGGCCCCAATAAGATGTAATATCACAGGAAGTGACATCAGTTGACTTTTCATTTTATGGCATGGTTGAAGCAGGTTTGCAAGAAGCTGCTTACCTAGTTTGGCTATACTTAAATATACATAATAACTCTAATAAAATAAGTACATATATTTAAATCTGTATTAAGTGGAAAGTACATTACATTAATCAAACTGGGTGCAAAAACTAGGCCTACGTTTCACCAAAACCCATATGATTACTCCGATGTTCACTAATTGTTTCCAGATTAGTGCATGATTAAAATTCCACAACAACAACAGCTTGTCACAGAGCTACACAGCAGTAAATGAAGTGACTTCCCAGCCCTCCTTTTACACAAATTAAGTTCAAGATAAGGCATTTGGTTTTCAGCAGGCATGTGGGGATTCAACAAAAAGGGATACATGTTAGATCAGGTTAGTGACTTTCATGTACTACAGAAAACAACAGAGTGCATAGATGGCAAAGAGTAAGAGGAGAGAGCAAAATCTCATACATAGGTAGGGTGGCTAATATATTGACAGGTAGAAGAGCCAGAGGCTGGCCCATAACTGTACACTGAGTGCTGAAACACAGCAATTACTCCCAAAATCTATTTTAACAGATGCAAAGAGCTGAACTGGCAAAGATATACGCAAGAGGTGGCTAGAAAGGGACAACAAAGTGTGGCCAGGGAAAATTGACTGTCAAAAGCTAAACTGGGAGCCAGTGACTAAATAAACAAATTATATATTAAAGCAAAAAAACAAGAGGGATTTACAATGGGGCACTCTGTACAGTTTACATATAAGGAAAGGAAATGTAGTAACATGTGATAGGTAGGTTGAGGCAGTAGCATTTTTAATTCCAAAATAAAGCTAAACCAATCCTGGAGATTTACAGTTTAAACAATTTTAAGTCATATGTCTCTAATATCTGAGAAGACGCTTGCCATATTTGCACAGTGACCAGCACCATGCTGCTCAACTAATATTTATCATAAGAAGTAATTACCACATTGAGCCTGCTTCAGGTAAATTAATTGGTTCTTGGTTAAAGAGATAATTGAATGCAAGATCCTTCAAGACTATTTCCATTATACACAATCACTCCAGTCACACCCCAGGCTACCTAACTAAACACTTTTGCAACAATGCAAGATGTGCCTCTCTGTGCCTACTAGCTACCTACTAACCAAGGCTCAATGATTAGCATAACATTTTAAGTGCATTAATGTACCTTTGCTCCTCAGCTGCCCTCCTACAGCCCCCTCACTTCTTCTGCTGACCTCCCACAGGCGAAAAATTCTAAATGTGCCCCTTAAATTTCCCCAGCCCTCATTTTTACTCCCTGTGGTTTAGGGTTATTTACTGTAAGGGGGGGAGGCACACATCATACTGTGGTTGCCAAGGCTGGACTATTGCCATTTTGCACATAACAATGAGCTGCCTGGCTGTGTGAGCTCTGTCAGATTGATTCTGTCCGCACCAACACTAAGGCGCTGCAGCATATTTATGGGTTGTCCACTAAAGGCTGATCCAACCCAGTCAAGGAACCCAGTTTATCCACAGTAGCAAAAAAATTGTCCCACCAGCCGGCCCTAGCCATAGGCCAATGGGTCAACCGTAGATACTTCACCTTTCTTATATGAGCCTAGTCCCCTTCCTTGGACCTCACAACACTTAAGTCTTGCAAGGTGGCCTACTGTCTGTTAACACTTTTCAGGACACTGATCACACAGAGACAGCAAAGGGCCTTTGTTTGGAATTGAGGGAGTAGTAGCCACACAACACATATTTTGGTGTGTCACTCCTTAACTACCTTAGCTAAATTACTGTCTTTTAAAAGATATAGGTTGGCTGGCTAGAGTTTATTTTTTAACAAACTTTATTGAGTTTTTGAATTTGAATAAAAATTAGGAAAAGGAAAAGAAACAAAATGAATAATAAACAAAACAGTGTGGTTCAGCCAGAACCGGCCTGGGTAATTTGTATATCAAACATACTTAGGCAAAACAATCGGATGGACATTTCGAGTAAATTATGCATCTTGTCATCATAAATAAAACTTATGATTTTCATCATTGACACCTAAGAGATCAGCAAAAAAACTAAGGGTTTCATTTAAAAAAAACTTGCGTATCGGCCCTGATGCGTCAGATTTCTTGCGCTGCCCAATGATTCCATAAGAACGCCATGGATGTGCTGTATTTACTTTACAGATGTGTCTGAAATTCTGATGCATTTGTGGCGCTAAACAGGCACATTGCTGGACTAGCATTAAAAAAATTATGCTACTCCAGGAATGCGAGGAGTCCTCCTTTGTAAAAAGCCCTGCTTCAATTTTACGCCTGCTATGAGCAGGTGGTAACATTTTAATGTTGTGAAGTCGCAAAATGACACATTGAAATGTTGTAAATTTCATTGCGGCAGTTCAGCGTGGCTTTTTGCCTGGGAACACCTACCTTGCATATGTTATACCTGGCTCAGGTATAATGTGGCACAAGGGTTTATAAAACTAACGCATTGGGCCCAATGCACCAATTTGTAAATTTGGAGCAGTGTAAAGCACTGCTTAGCATCACCGCTCATCAAAAACAATTAGCCAACGGTGGCACAAAGGCCTTGTAAATGATGCCCTAGGTTCGCAAACAGATGAGTTGTTGGATTGTAACAGTAGTTTATCCCCCACCCTAACCCAACTGGTCTTCTGTCATGTGTATCATGGTACTGATCAGAGATTATAGGAGGAATCCGCTGGAGCAGAGCAGTGATCAACCTATGTTTCTCACAACTAACTGAAGGTGTCTGTCCCCATAAATAGTGAGTCCTAGTCCAGCTTCTTGGGAAATCGATTTGGCGGAAAATCGGGGTGAGAATATAGGGTTCAGGCCATGAGGGGATCCCTTGTCTCTGGTCTGCAATAGTTTGAGACCTAAACTATTCCTCAAGGGCATCCAATATCAGAGCAATGGGTCTCTTCTGAATCTCTCGGTACTCCTCCCTGTGCAGTGCGATGCTCTCTTCTGATCTCCAGTGTATAACTTAATTCTGCCAACCCTCCACTAATGGAGCCATAGCTAGGCTGCCTAGATAAGGTACAAATCTGATATGATAAATGTAACATACTGTATTCCAATTTTCCAATACCTTTATCACCTCCTGAATAAAGCATTGACTGCTCACTGTTGCCACCTTTGGAAAGACAACTTTTCAAAAGAAATAACTATTATCCAAATGAAATGAATACATTTGAAGTCCTAAAAAAGCAATGGTAAACAACTGTATCCATTGCAGATGCTGCCAATTGATCACCATTACCCCTGACCCAAAGTAAAGGACTCAAAATCTACTTCTGTCTTTTACTCATTAAATAGAAATACTATGGGATTTTTGGGGAAAAGGCAGCAAAGACATGTTAGAAGATGCTGAGACGTTTTTTGAGCATGCTGAATGTTTTTTTAACAGAGGAATGAACCCTTTTTTAGTTTTGTACATTAGTAGAAACTGGCAATGAAGCAGGTGAGATATTGCAAAAAGAGGTTAGTAAAGGAGCTATGATCTCTAGATCTCCGGTCAGGACATGGGCAGGAAAGGATCCCACTGGGAGCAAGACTTAATAGAAAGGTCTAGAGGAGTTATAGAGTACAGACAGAACAGGATGAAATTCTGCAGGCACACCAAAGATGGTTCAAGATCACAACCCCATGTGAAGCATGACACGCACTTCTAAAAAAAAGACAATTTTTTACAAACAATTTAAATGGGAAATCAAGAGATTCAAGAGATAGGGAATTACAAACTTTAGCAGAAGGCTCAAAGAACTTAGCCGAACACACTGGCTCACAGACATGTTTACCTCTTTCCAGCCCCTTAGTTTTTTTGCTGATTCTTCCCACTTCCACCTCTCCTCTCAATTTTGCACTTTTCACCTCATTTTTTGGTCAGCCTGTTATCTAGTCTTGCTGGTGTAGCCCCTCATATATCTAATTCACCTCTGCATTATCTACTCTTCACCTTTCGTCTTTTCCCAAGCATCTTACCTTCTCTCTCTGATTCTGCCACTGTTATATCCATCTTTTCTAGTATTTACCTCTCACCTTCTCACCCAGCCTCTCACTTTCTCTTGCTTCTCCTGCCCCTCATGCCTCCATGTCTCCCTTTCCTGTCCTACTCCTAACCTCTCAACTCTTCACCCAACCTTTCATTTTCTCTGCTTTTCCTTCTCCTCTTTCTGTTTTTCTTTTCTCACTGATTCTGACCATGTTACAAAGGCCTCTCCCTTCCCACTATTCTCTTACCTTCTCTTGCTTATTATGCTCCTGCTCCTGTTACTGTTACATCAACCTATGCATCCATGATCTACTATCCATCTCTCACCAAGCTTTCACCTTTCTCTTGCTGTTTCCTCCCATCTAAGATCCACCTCTCCCCTCCTCTCTCATTCTTTCTGCATACCTCTTACAATCTGTTGATTGTTCTACCTTCTTCCATCCACATCTCACCACTGGCTCTCTCTCCACTCTGCTTATGTTCCCTTGTTGGTTCTGCCTCACTCATATTCATGTCTCTTATCCATGCACTACCTTTACCACTAATCTTCTCCCACAGCCTCTTAACTTTTTTCAGCGCTTGTGCCTCATTTACATCCACCTCTCCATTTTCATACTCATGAACTTATCTTTACTCTCTGATTCTGTCCCTCTTACACTCATCTCTCCCCCTCATGCTTTACTTTTCTTCTTGCCTATCCCCAGCCTGTAACCTTCTTTGCAGATTATGTCCTTCTTACACCCATCTCTCTCCTAGCTAGGTCCCCTCTTTTTCTGGTTCTGTCCCTCTTAAATCCACCTCTCTCCTCCATGCTTTATGTTTCGTTTCTTTTCTCCCCCTGACCTACATTTCTCAGTGATTCAGCTCTTCTACAGCTACCTCTCCACTTCTCACCATCATCTCGCTTTCTCCTCCACTTCAATTTGCCTGCTGGTTTTGCTTTTCTTACATCTACCATCCATGTACTTCTCTTCACCTCTCATTGCTCCCTCCAGTCTCCTGTTTATTGGTCTGGTCCCTTTACATCCATTTCTACACCTTTACACCCAAGTGTCTTATCTTGTTTCACTGTTTCTGCTTCTCTTACATGTATCTCTCCCTTCCATGCTCTATGCTACACCTTATCTCTTCCCCGGTCTTTTACCGTTCTCACTGATTCTCTCATAATTACAATCACCTCTCACATCCCTGCTGTACACATCAGATCTCCTCCCTCCACAGCCTCTGTCTATTGCTAATTCTACCTCTCTAACATCTACTTTTCCTCTGCCTTTCTCCCTCACCTTCCTACCTGCTCTTCATCGTCCTGGCCTCTTACAACCACCTCTCAACATCCCCTTCCCTGCCACATAACTTCTCCTGATGGGTCTGCTTCTCTTATATGTTCTTCTACTATCCATGCAGTAATTTATGCTTTTCACCTTTCCCTCCATCCTGAACCTCTTTTACTGGTTGTGCCCCCTTCACATCAGTCTCTCACCTTTCCCCAACTTCTGGTCGCTGGTTCTGCTCCTCTTACGTACATATCTCTGCTCCATCTTCTACTCTTCATGTTTCATTTCTCTCCTGCCTCCACTGTCCTTTTGCTTGTTCTACCACTCTAACATCCACCTCTCCCTCCATGTGCTGCTCTTCACCCATCTTCTCCATGCAGTCTCTTGCCTTGTTTCAGTTGTTCACTTCCTTTACATCTACCTCTGACCTTCCCTTCACCCACTTTAGGAAAGCCTCTTACATTTGTGGAGGCTTGACTCTGGCTCAGCTCAAGTTCCTCTTACAACCTCAAAAGCAAAATGACCTGACCTCTTACAGGCAGTGATGTGGTCTATAAGCTACAGCTACCCACCATGCATCACGGGGAGTCAGACTCAAATTCAGGCCTCAGCTCAGCATACAATGAAATCCAAAAAATCTCCCTGTGCCAGAAAAAAAGGTTGAATGTAGTTTGTTGTGAAGTGTGTCTATGTCCATGGGCAAGGTTCACGCTATGTAAAACGGCAAAAAAGACAATGTTGACCCTGCCTGTAATCCACAGATTAGTTTCATCCACCAACACTAAAGAGAAAGAATTAAGCTTTAATGTCATGGAGACACCCATTTAGTGCCTGAATTGCACATTAAGAAACTGGAAAATCTTGGATCAATCCTATCTTCCTTGCTTGACCACATTGTCTTATCGTAGGCAAATGTTTTTTTTTCATGGAGCCTCCCTCTTCTTTATCAGAGTCAAGAATGTTTAAAAAATACTTTTAAGAAATATACCTTAATGCTGTTATAAAATCTGATGTACTAAGGTGAGCGTCTTCTGTAACTTAAAGAATTATGTTTGTTTTAATTTTGATGACATCTTATCATATACTAAAATGATATTTGTTGCAAGATTTACATGCAAGCATTTTCAGTCCTTTGCTTGGGTACAGGCTCTTTGACTTCGCAAGGCTCTGGCTTGGCTGTCCCTGTTAATTTGTTGTCTTGCCCACCTCTACGTGCTATACCCTTCACTTCATCTCTCTCCAAAGAAGTATATTTACTAAAATGTACTGCAATGTAAAGCAGCAAGCAAACATGCTGTTTTTCTTTGCTTGCGAAGGAGTGAACAGAATGTAGTATATCTACAGAGATATAGTGCTGTTCTGCTTATTCCCAAGACTGGTGTACAATTAGCCTGCCAGTGCTACACATGTAAATTTGCACCTTAGTGAAAGTGTCTGTGTCAAGTCTAGCGTAGGTTGTGTACTGGAAAGGTAGCCTTCCAGTACAAAATACTATGCTTAGACTAAGTTTTATACTCTTCCTACTTTGTATGTGTACTGTAAAGTGGAGCACACATACAAAGTCAGAAAAATTAGAGAAAAAAAGCATTTTTCCTTGATAATGCCAATATCAGAACAGTGTTATTTTTCCTGCCTCGTAGATAGAGTTTTGCATTAAAACCATGGTTGGTTGCAAGAGAAGGACCATGTACCACCCATGAAACACCACTTTGACGCACAGTAATACAAAACAGCATTAGGTGCTGCTTTGAATCACTTTAAGGTGACATTCCAGTGCAAAACACGGTTTGAGCTGGATAGCACATTTAAACAAAAACGTGTCAATTTGTGTCACTTTTGTGATCAATACTCAGCGTAAATTGTTAGGAAACATACCCCAGAATCTTCCCTTCTCTCACTGATTCTGCCAGTCATATACACTGCTGCTTTTCTTTCTGTTTCCTCCAGCCTCTTTCTCTTTGTTAACAATCTGCCCCATTGCGTTCATCTACCACTTTTCTTTGCTGTGCTTTTCCTCTATCTATCATTTCTCCCCCACCTGTCGTAGTTATTTCCTTTGTCTTACCGCCTTTATAGTTATGCATCTTCATTCTCTGCGCTTCATCCTGTTCCTTCATATTTTATTCTAGGTGATCAATATTCATTATGATGTGATATGTGTTTGAGCTGTCAGCCTTAGGGTGGTCTTCCTCCAAACTTTTTGCCTGCTTTGCCTCACTTTTGTTGATCTATTTTCGTTGGCCTTATGACTCTGGGTACTTTACCAATGCTAACCAGTGACAAGTGCATGTGCTCACTCCCCTAAAACATGGGTAACATTGATGTATCTACAATTGGCATATTGAATTTACTTTTGAGTCCCTAATAAACTTCACTATATGTGCCCAAGAGTAGACCTGCCATGTTAAGTACCTATGGAATTATAATGATAAATCGTCTTTAATGGTAAAGTCGGATTTACGATAAAAATTTTGAAAATCCACTTTTAGAAAGTTTTCATTTTCCTGCTCTTAGCCCTGTGTGCCTGCAGTCTGTATCCAATACACACCTGTAGTGGGGTGACAGCTAGTTTCCTGCATTCCCTCTAGACAGCCTCACACATAGGAAGGGTAGGAGTGACTGAGTGGCCATCTGCATGTTGATTGGTCATACTGGGCAGGATGGGAGGGAGGAGCTGGCATGCCTGATAGACAGTATCCTGCTCCTACAAAAATAACTGCTTGAACCCTGTAGTGAGTATGGAGCCAGTGCAGGAAAGAAGGGCCTCAGTGCACTTCAAAACCCCTATTTGAAGTCACCCCACTTCAAAGGCACCACTGGGTATAAGAACTGGACATCTGACCCTACCCATCAGTACAGTACTGGACCTGTGAAGAATTCTGCCAGGAAGAAGGGCTGCTGTGCTGCTACAAGGACAGACACTCTGAACTGCTGCTCTGGAAGAACAGTTTTTCTGCTGTGCTGTTCTGCTGGCTGCTGCCCTCTGCCCTGAGGATAAATGACTGAGCCCATCTCACTTGAACCCAGAGTGACTCCAAGGGCTTGCAGGCTTGCCTCCTATTCTTCTGAAGTCTCAGGGACACAAAATACTTCAACCCATCATCACCCACAGCACCTGGACTATGCTTGCTCCACATCCTGCCCTGAGCCATTGGAAGTGGGTATATAGTGCTGCAACTGCCAAACTCCATGCATTGCAGCTGTTGCACCAGTCAGAACTGATGCATCTCCTTCGAGGCTGGTGCTTCGCTTCTCAAGGACTTTGCATCGCTGGCTAGGTGGCTCAACAACAATGCATCACCTTCATTTGCAAAGGGTTACCAACAGCGCATCTCCAATTGCACGTATCGGAACCAACGCATTGCCTCCATCCAAAGGAGTCAACACTGATGCGTCACCTTGTCAGCTCTTCACATCAGATCATTGATATTGATGTATTGTCCATCCAAAGGTACTCCTGCGGGGGGCATGGTCTGACCACGGGAAGAATGGCCGCTACTAGAAGGGCTCTGCACGCTCGTGCATGGTTCGAGGTTGAAGGTGGAGCCAGCGCGCCACTGGGGGCATACCCTCTCCCTCCGTGCCTACCCTCGGCAATCGGGCAGCCACGTTTCTGACCAAAAGGGAGGACAAAAGGGGCGGCAGTGCCAGTGGGAGCTCCGGAGTCCTGGGGCCGCTGCCTGGGCCTACGGGGTCATGAATAGCAGTGGGTTTGATTATATGCCATATGAAGACCGCAGCAGAGAGAGGATTGCCTTAGAGGCCTGGCGGCTCCTCCTACCGCCCTCTGGGGCTGGATCTGAAGGCCCCAGCCTCCGCGGCACTAACCAGTGTGGAGGCCCCTTGGCTCTGCAAAGGGAGCTGAGCCACGCAGCACTACGAGGAGCATTCCTCCTTCCATCGCACCTGTCACTGCACCATCCGCCCGGAACCTTTCTCGGGGCCCTGATAACGCTGGCTGTTGCCCCCCTCCCCCACTCCAGAAGAAACTAAGACTGTGACCCCGAATGGGGGGCTTCGTGGACGACCCTGGGGCAGGGGACTTACGCCGGTGAACGGTCCCTGCAGCCTAGATCCTGCAGCTGCATCCTCACTTCTCCACCTGGGAAGCCATGTAGCCTGCACCCTTATGTTCTTCAATCCCATCTATCCTGCCATTTGGGGCTGACAGTACATACATCGTTGCACTGCATCAACTGTACTAGCGGCCTCTCTTGTCCCCCCACTCCTCCCCCAACCTCATCAACTCAGGAGAACCGCTGAGAATCACCTCCTGCACCCGGATGGGCCACCAACGGGGGAGATACTTGGTCCATGCCATCAACAGGGACAGCAAGGCCTCTATGAACTTGGTTGGCCGGTTTCTTCTTCTTCTGGGCCCATTGCCAACTTCACACACCCTTCATGGCTATGGCCACCAGAATACCTTCAGGTAAAGCCACTCGTCTGTTGCTCTTCTCGGAAGCTATTTCTCAGCCACAGACCATTGCCACCTCCCCTGCACCTAAAGGTTCAGGCCCCAGTGAATCCTTGGCAGGAGCACGCTCGGACACTACCATGGAGCGCACACTACAGGAAATTACAGCAGTGGGGTGACGCCTGGAAGTCATGAACTCTAAGATCACATGCCTGACCACATAGTCTAAATCGATTAGGATGGACGTAGCCGGGTTCCAAGACAGGGTGACCGAGTTCGACAACCGCCTTACACACATTGAGGGCAGACTCGATGAAATGTCAGACAACCACCAGGAATTACAGCTCCTCCTCCGGAACAAACTCACAGATCTTGAAGATAGGAACCGAAGGGACAATGTCCACTTCTTTGGAATACTGGAATGGAAGGAGGGTACAGATACCAGGGCTTTTCTCAGGGACCTCCTCCCTGGCCTCACAGGCCTCGTTTTCTCCCCCATGCTGGAATCTCAACGGGCCCAAAGGATCGGCCACCTCCACAAAGATGCTCTGGGGAAACCACGTCCCATCATAGCATGTTTTCTTAGACACAAACAAGTGTGCCAATTACTAACCCCAGCAAGCGCTCACAGCCCGCACGATTACAAAGGACATGAAATAAGCACAGTGGCGGATTTGTCCTGAGAAACCAAGGAGAAGCGAAAAGCATTCTTGGCCCTCAGGCCCACTTGCGGAATCTGGATGAGAAGTTTGGCCTGTTTGAGCCTGCCTGCATGTGGATAATGAGAGACGGGAGGTCTAGGGATTTCTATGACCCAAACAAACTGAGACAATATTTGGAGGGCCTCACTGTCCAGCCAATGGACCATACCTCGAACGGATATGCTGGCGGCTTCCTACAGTGTGGACGTTTACACCTCCCAAAAACCCCTATATCACAGAAAAGTGGAAGGACCTTTGAACGCCCACCAAGGTCCCAGGATCACAGGGATAATGCCCTTTAGGCAGTGATTGCCCTCACTCAGGACTGATGCAGAGACAAGTCGACGAGGCCCTCATTACGAGTTTGTTAGGCGGCGAAGGCCGTCTGCCAAACTCGTACCACCATTGATGGCCAGTACGGCCAGAACACTGCCGGCCCAGTTACAAGTTACAAGTTATAGGGCCTTAACATCGATGCCGGCTCGTAATCAAGCAGGTGGCAATGTGGCATTGCGGTGGGTGCAGTAGCACCTGCCGCGCTTTCCAGTGCACAAATTACGGGCAGTGGAAAGCACGACGGGGCTGTCCATGGGGGGCCTGACGCCCCCGTTGCACCAGCCTTTCCATGGCCGTCCACCTGAAAAGGCTGGCGGATTGGGGAGTTGTAATCCACAGGGAGGTGCTACATGCAGCACCACCCCGGTGGACTACAACCTCCGAGACTGCCAGGCTTTAAACTGGCGGTGTCGGCGGTCAGACCATGGCGGATCTGGTTCCACCGTCACTGCGAGTCTGGAGGTACTAAGACCGCCAGTCTCGTAATGAGGGCCAGAGTCTCCAGGACCTACAGAGGGCACTGTAGACCCCACATGAGAACTTCCATGGCACTAACATGATGGACGGCTTAGTAACCCACCTGCACCTCGCTATTCTTGAAAATGTTTTATTACATAGGGTGTGATTTTAACCTTGGCGGACGGCGGAGGCCGTCCGCCAAGGTACCGCCGTGAAATGACCGCACCACGGTCAAAAGACCGCGGCGGCCATTTAAACATTTCCGCTGGGCCGGCGGGCGCTCTCCGAAAGAGCGCCCGCCGGGCCAGCAGAAATGCCCCTGCAACGAGGACGCCGGCTCAGAATTGAGCCGGCGTAGTTGCAGGGGTGCGACGGGTGCAGTTGCACCCGTCGCGTATTTCAGTGTCTGCAAAGCAGACACTGAAATACTTTGCGGGGCCCTCTACCACCATCCTGTTCATGGCGGGTTTCCCGCCATGAACAGGATGGCGGTAGGGGGTGTCTGAATCCACATGGCGGCGGAGCGCGCTCCGCCGCCATGGAGGATTCAATGGGGCAGCGGTAAACCGGCGGGAGACCGCCGGTTTACCCTTTCTGACCGCGGCTGAACCGCCGCGGTCAGAATGCCCTCGGGAGCACCGCCAGCCTGTTGGCTGTGCTCCCGTGGTCGGTGACCCTGGCGGTCACCGGCCGCCAGGGTCAGAATGACCCCCATAGTTCCTTACGTTCTTGCTTTCCTTTACGGCTGGTCTGTAGCTACTCTGTTAACGATTAATGACTACTGTACTATTGTATATTGGTTAAGCACTGAGCTATTGGATATGCTGTATGTTTCCATCTGTGTATCCCCTCCCTGAAGTTGGGACGCCTGGCCCTGTATCCCACCCAACTGAGGGCTTTGATGGGTTAGAGTTTACTCCTTCCCCTGAGCAGGAATTAGAGATGAGTCAAGGCGAAGCACCGCCTCGCTATGCACCATTCTCCATCTCCCATCGCGCAAGCCCCGCCCTTCCCCCCCATTGTCCATTTGTTACCTCCGCTCCTCCTTTTCCTTTTCCTCCCTGGGACACCATATTACCATTACCATCATACTACCACCCACTGCCTAGCAAAGAGGAAAGAGAGTTGGTTTGGCACCCCCATGTCCACGGCCTCCAACTCCCTTATTGCCCCCCACCTCTCATCCTGCCTATTGCGGGTTTTGCTCCCCACTTCCCCTAATTCCATACCACATAATTCTCTGCCCCTCCATCAATCATGGACTGACTCATCCGTAGTGCTCTACCCCTAGCCCCGGGATGTGCCCAGCGTGCCAGCTGCGCAAGCTTAGACCCACAGTTAAATGGTTTCCGGCTCAGGTGAAGTCTCCCCCTCAGAGTAGAGTCGATACTCGGTGCACTTCTTTTCCTCTCCCTGATTCCTCTTCACTATCTCCCCCCCTTTTTTCTTCTCTCTCTCCTAGCCCCTCACTCTTCCCCATTCCCTCTCATTCTTTCTCTTCTTTTCTCTCTTGCTGGTGTGTCCTTTTCCTGCGTGAACGAGGGGCTTCTACTCTCCCCCCTCACTTCTATTATCACTGTTGCGGAGCCAGCAAGGACTCAACCTACTATATTGAGCTGGGGATACTAAGATTCACACTGCCAACCCAATGATACAGGTCATGTTGAAATCTTAGTGTTGAGCTCACCACCTTTTCGGGGTGAACCCATGGATCCATGATCATGCCCCAATCTGGGGAGATGCCAGCCTATTAATCGGAGGCGAGACAGCTGAATGGGAGAGTTGGAGTTTGGTGGGCAGTCTGAACATAGGCCAGCTTTTGGATAATGGGAGCCTTAATCCCTTTCCGGCCCTCCTAGATGAATTTGGCCTCCTGAGACAACAATTGTGGCGATACCGCCAACTCCAGCATTGTTTTAACCGTAGCATGGGTGCCCGCTTGTGGATTCTCCAGTCTTCTCCTGTGCTTTCTTACCCTAAGACCTGGGGTACATCCCGGGGAGTGGTGTCGGGCATCTACAACTTGATGGCTCGCCACTTATTTTCACAGCCCCTCTTACCCGCCCTCTAAGCGCAATGGCAGCTGTGCCTACAGGTAGAATACGAGGCGGAAGACTCGGATGACTTAATTGAGGCACAAGAATGTGGTGCACGGGAGGCTCGGATGAAATTCTGCCTTTTTAAGACCCTACACAATTGGTACTGGGCGCCTCAAAAACTTAGGGTTGCAGGACTTCTGGCCCATGTGAAATGCTGGCGATGTCCTCATCCCCGTTGTGATCTGCTCCATGAAATCTGCGATTTCCCCTCCATACAACCTTACTGGGACACAGTGGGGAACACGATGCGAGAAGCCACACCAATCCTACCTTCTCTTTCCCAATCCCTGATCATTCTGCACAATACAAGTGAGCCCCGAGATCTCTCTCGCCCACAAACTTGCCTTCTACACACTGCACTGGCTATAGCCAAATTGTGTATCCTCCGACACTGGCATGCAACCACGCCTACCACCCATGATGAATGGCTTACGGCAGTGTATCAGACAGCCTCCCATGGATGAGTTGTATATAGTCTGCAGGACAGGGCGGAGGTCTTTACTCGAACCTGGGCCCCTTTCGTTCAGAACACTGAGAATTGTTGCTGCAAACCTGGCCCCCTGGCATTCTTCTAGATATTGGCAGGCCCTTCCAGCTCACGTCGCACCTTTCTTCCCCACAGGTCACACATACATATATCCACTAAGTCATTGGTGTGTGCCCCCCAGCTATCCCCAATCCCCCACACCTTTTCCTCCCCTCCCCACCCACCCGGTCACCATTCTCTCTTTCTTCTTTCTTTCCTTCCTTCATTCCATTCTTCCTTCTTTCCTCCTTCCTTCCTTCCTTCTCTCCTTCTTTCGTTCTTTTCTTCTCTCCTTCCTCTCCACCCACTTTCCTTCTATTCCTATTCGCCGCCTCCCTCACTTCCTTTTTGCTCACTTCCTCTCCCCTTTCCTTCCCCCTTCGCTCTTCTTCTGCCCCTTTTTCTTTCTGCGTCCTCTTCGAGCAGAACGCCCCTCTTCCCAGCACTGGATATGAGCACCTTGTACTGGATCATGCCTTCCGTCCTACCTTCCCCCTCATCATTGTTGTGGTCACACCTCTAGCTCCCCACACTACACTCCAGGATGCCCACAAGTCTGTACCCAGGACAATTACCTAGAGGCTTCTCTTCTCTTTCCTGATGCTGTATGGACTGAGTGCAGACCCTCTGCTTTAACCCCAACCTGAGGCAGCTGTTCAGTTCTGTAATGGAGTCCAAGCTTCCGTGATTGTCCCCCATTTTAACCCCAACTACAGTTGTTGTATCCTCTGACTCAGTATCTGTTTGCGTATTGATATCTTGAGTTGTTAATGTCATAGAAGGTATTATTACCCCTCATTTCTTCTGTACTGTGACACGTCAAACACTCAATAAAGAATTGTGAAACAAAGGTACTCCTGCAGCGGGATGCGACATGAGCTCCATTGTGGTTTGCCTAAACTTTGAGATGTGACCCAGTCAAGTGCAACCAGATAGCCCCTGTTGGCGTTTTATGTTTCTAAGCACTAGGGGCCAGATGTATCATCCATTTTTGCATTCACAAACGGTGCGAATGGCCGTTTACCAATGCAAAAATGGCTTTCAGTATTTATGAAAGGCATTTGCAATGCAAATTTAATGAATTGCTAAAATAGCAATTTGTTAAATTTGCGAGCCCTTTTAAAGAATTGCAAATTGCGATTCACTAAATAAGAAATCGCAAATAAGGAATCCTTATTTGCGATTTCTAAACCACATGTAACAAGCAATTCCTTAATGCGAATTTGACATTAAGGAATCGCTATTACCACCAAGTTGAGCTTGGTGGTAACCATGTGCAAATGCATATTAAAAATTGACATGTAACGCACACATGCCCCTTTGGCATGTGTGCGCCTTACATGTCCTTAAAAAAATTATTGGGGTGCAGCAGAGGGGGCCTTAGGCCCCCAGCACCCTGGGGTTTGCATTTCCCAAATTTGCGAATTCCAGTTAGGAAATCCCAAAAAATTGCAAATATGGGCCTACAGGCCCATAGGTGCAAATGGGGCCGGTATCGCAATTTGTGATTCAGTAATAGCATTTGCAATTTTTAAGAAATCGCTATTACCGAATCACAAATATGATACTACTTATTGAGTTTGTTGTCATTTTGGTCTTATGTTGTTCATTATATTAAGCTATATATTTTCTAACCAGATGTGGTATATTTTTGTGTGGTGTTTTCACTATTCTACTGTTTTGCACAAATACCTTACACATTGCCCCCTAAGCTAAGCCTGCCTGTTCTGTGCCAAGCTACTAGAGAGAGAGCTCATGTTAATTTATGGTGTGTAACTGACTTACACTAATGAGGATTGTGGTCCCTACTGGGACAGGGTGCATATCTCTACCAATCAGAGGCCCAATTTCTACAATGTGATTCAGGCTTTTAATGTGCGCCCTGCAGGATACCCTGTTTTTCATCCAAGCAGGACTCTCTTCACATCTAATGGCACTTCAAGTACCCATCCAATTGCTGTTCTCATGCAGTGCAGCAATTGGATTACTGAAGCCCTTTCAGCCAATGGATGCAAGGCCCAGGTGAGGGACACTGTCCCTTGGGCTTACAGTAGTTCACCACCAACATAACCAAGGGCCTGATTACGAGTTTGTTGGTCCATGGACCTCCAAGGCGGCGGTGGTCCGACTGCTGTCAGGTTGGCGGTCAGACCACAATATTACGATGCATGCAGTTCCATAGACTAAAGACCGCCACGGTCCCGCTGTCATGGCCAGGCAGCAGAGACTGCCACAGTCGTGAGATAGGCCAATGAGGCTGTTGGAGGACGGACTGCTAGTGTTTCCGCCGGACATATTATGATGTTGCTTTCTGCTGACATCACTATGGCAGTCCAACCACCATGTCTCAGTGGTGGAAATGGAGGCATTTGAGGCAGGAACTCACCAGTAGGCAGCTTTACACATCATTTGCTGCCATGGAGCTGATCCTTCACGTGCTGCCACTGCTTCTGCTGATGGATGGAGCCCAAAATCAACATTGCCATGGACACAACCGACGATAAGACCGCACACCTACATATGTCCCCAAACTAAATCAACAGCAAATCAGCATTCCACCATCATCCTGGTATGTGGGCTGTACTGAGTGGACCACGTATGATTTTGTGTGTCCCGGTTCGGAGTTGAACATAACATATGACCCAATTCCAGCAGCATGAAGCTCCTTTTGGACAGGTTACTGACACTCCACCGCCACACTTCACAAAGCTAGACATGTGTGCACATCTTACTTCCAGGGACAGTGAAGTGTAAATTACATTGTGTCACACAATGGAAAAACCACATCAGTCTCACATCCTACTACTTAAACTGACACCCTCACATTGCACACATGCCATGGATTGTCATCATTTTGGAGACGCATATGTATGGATGTGTCAGTTAGCCCAAACATCCCTTCCATGCAACATCCCTGAAATGGACCCACCTATGTCACCCACATTGCAAGAGAATGTAAGGTAAATAGGATGCACAATGTTTTAGGAGAAAAATATCCAAAGCTCACAATGTTAACAATACCTTTAGAATAGGAATGGCAGCATCAGGGGGACCCGAGGAAGGATGCAGTCCTGGGACACGTATCACTTTGCACATGTCCATGAAACACTCTTTGCACAGGAACTGATCTTTCTTGTATCACAGGCACAACCAATTGCACCACCAAGTGCCATACCTATGTGCCAAATGTGTAAGTGCAAGTCAAGAGAGCAGATACAACAGCAAAAACATGGGTCACACATGTAGGTGAAGTAGCTGGAAGCTACACACATGAAAATGGACACATGGCCAGTCAAATGTATAGGAAGGTAGCACAATTGTTCACCCTCCATGTGTGGACAAACAAAACTCTAGTTTGCACACATGATACCAATGTCCAATTTACATCAGGGGGATAAATGTAACCCAGTAGATGTTGACAGTGACCAAGCCATGATGAAATACTTGCCATAAGAAACAGCACACAATGCAGTGACACCACTATTAGATTACTACCCACATATCAATCCATTGAGCATCTCCCCTTGTCCTGCTTGACATTAGCATTGCTCCCTAAATGGGATTTAGGATGGGTAGTTTTTTTTTTTTGAGGGGTGGGCTTAACTTTCTGAGGGGTAGGCTTCTTCTTGGGGTGGGAGGGGTATGGCTGGTATTATGTTGGGCAGGGTCAGGTGTAGCAAAGGGTTACTTGGATGTGGTAGGGATGGGTCAGGATGTGGGTGGGGTTCTTTCTGGGGGAGGACGGGGTGGTTTCACAGGGGAAAGGGCAAGGTCAAAAGTGAAACTTTCCCTGTGAAAATAAATAAGCTCTGGAGAAGAGAATAGGAGTTTGGAGATTGTGGAAGTGATTGTGTCAGCTGTGGGTGTTGTTGGTGCTGGTGTGTGTGAGTATGTGTGTCTGAGGTATGCTTAGTGTTGGGTGGTATCTGTTGCATTTGTGAGTGTGGGCATTTGCATTTATTGGGGGCTAAGAGGTAGAGGTGATGGCTGACGTGGGAGTGGTGGATGTGTCTGTGGGTGTAGTGTCTGTGGGTATGGTGTGTGTAGTGTGCAGGTCTGTAGGTTTGGTGTGTGTGGTGTGTGGGTCTGTGGGTGTTGGGGTGGTGTCTGTGGGTATAGTGTGTGCGATGTGTGGGTCTTTGGGTGTTGGGGTGGTGTCTGCGGGTATGGTGTGTGTGGTGTGTGGGTCTTTGGGGTGGGAGTGGTTTCTGGGGGTATGGTGGGGGTGGGGTGGGGGTCTGTGAGTGTTGAGGTGGTGTTTGGGGGTATGGCATGTGTGGTGTGTGGGTCTGTGGTTGTTGGGGTGGCGTCTGTGAGTATGGTATGTGGGTCCATGGTGGTGGGGGTGGTGTTTGGAGGTATGGTGGGTGTGGTGTGGGGGTTTGTCAGTTTTGGGGTGATGTCTGGGGTATGGCATGTGTGGCATGTGTGGTCTATGGGGGTGGTGTCTGGGGGAATGGAGGATGTGGTGGTGTGTGTGAGTGACTGTTGAGTGCTTGCGTGCCGGTGTGTCTTGTGGTGCTTGTGCTTATGTGTGCTGGTTGTGTGTGTTGAAGTGGGTTCGTGCAGATGTGTGTGTGTTTGGGACAGGCATGGGTTGAAGGAAATTGGATGGGGAAGATGTCGGTGATGGGGGTAGGATTGTGGGGGTTGAGATTGGGAGGCTGCTGGGAGTGAGGAGGCCAGAGCCTGAAGAGATGTCTGTAGGCCAGACATGGCACTATGAATGCCTTCCAGGTATGCAACCACCTGCTGAAGTTAGCTGCACTGCACCTGGATGGCATTCAGGATGGCATTCTGACCCACAGAGATACTCCTCAGGAGGTCAATAGCCTCCTCACTCAGGGCAGCAGGGGTAATGGTGGCAGAGGGTGAGGTGCCTGGGGTGAAGGAGATGCCCACCCTTTTGGGTAAGTGGGCACGATCAACTGGATGGGGAGCACCAGGGAGGGAGGAGATGGAACTGGGGGTGGGGGACAAAGATGGATCATGTACAGGTCCTGATGGGTCGCCGCCACTAGGGAGTGGTCACTGAAAGTAGAGTCTAAAGATGATTATGTCAATCCTGTGTCCTCCGTGACACTCCCCTCACCCTCCAGGCTACTTGGTCCCTCTGTGTCAGATGTCTTGTGAAGGGAGGTAACTGGGCCAGCAGCTTCCCTACTGGTTTCTCCCTGTCTCCTTGCTTGTCTGTGCTGATGCTGAAATTACAAACACAAATATGCTCACTACATGTGCCTGATCAAACTTGAACAACAGCTTTGATTACCAAACATTACCATATTGTACAACAGATCCCAGCCACAAGCTTCAGCAAAGTGGCTCCAACATTTGCTACACCATATGCACGCATGCAACATGAATTGTGAATAGTTGCCCACAGAAATAAAATCAAAATCACATACTACTCCAATTGTATATGTGAAGTTGTGCAAACACAATACCCATGGACCAAGTAGGAGGCCTTCTTACCTTTAATGGTTTGGCTTATGTAGCATCCCTCCGCAACCTGTTGTCATAATAGTATGCAGCTGCTGTGCACCCCTCAAATGCCCATCAAGCTCAGGGTAGGCCACTGACAGTATGCTGGCCATCGGTGGGGGGGAGGGGTTAGGCTCCCCCGTACGCCTCACCCACATTGGGAAAACAGCCCCAGCTGGACCACTGCAATCTTCTGGGCCCAGCGTCTCAGGTCCTTCCACCTCTTGCAACAGTGGGCACTCTGCCGGCGATGGACCCCCAGGGTCCACACCTTCTGGGCGATAGCTTTCCAAATCCCTCTCTTCTGATGTGTGAATGAAAGGGTTGGCATGGGTAGCATGGTAAGTCTCTTCCCTGTGCATGTGTCAACATGTGACCTACTCAATGTAAACTCATACCACTCCCGAGCGGGTTTGTGTGGTATATACTTGTGGCATATAACCCACAGAGATGTAGCTATCCCACAGAGATTGCATCCAACATACTAAAGTATCTTTGGTCTGACTGGTTGCATGTAACCAAGCTAATGAGTCACAAGTGATGCCCTCCCTTGAATTAACAAACTATCTGCACTGTAGGTTTGCCACTTGTGCAGTACACCTGTATTACACAACTATGACTCATGCAAAGGTGACAACAGAGCTGTGGGAGTAAGGGACCTGTCATATGTCAAAGATATTCATTGCCAATGAGGGCCAACGGAATTATGTCCTAGGTCAGGGTATTACCTCAGTACCCATTCCTAATTCAGTCAATGTACAAAAGCCTTTAGGCCAAGACTTGCCACTGAAGGCTCATATTCTCCACATCCAAGGATCTGCAGGTGTACAGGGAGTGTGCCCGGTGCCACAGTTACACAGCCACAGTAATTCTGCCCCAGCCTGGTCTATGTCTCATGCAGGAAGAAACATTTGACATGTCTTGGTCTCTGCAGTCTGAACATACAGAACCTACATGACACTCACATTATCATCACTTCTATGTATGACGGTGCATCCAGTGCCCATCCTCTATGTGGGCTCAGGGTTGTGTGGCACTCTGAAGGGCACAGTGAGTTGTACATGCTTCTCATGCAACAGTTTGGCAAGTCCAGATGTGGGCTGACTGATCTGTGAGACCATACACATTGCTAGTAAGATCCTCACATGACAAAAAAAGTATACATACCCAGCTGATGCTATAATGCACATACATGTTGATTTGCAGTTACTAACATCATATCCAAAGACGTGTAATTGTTGAGTCTTCTTGCCTAGATATATGAATGGAACAGAATGAGGATTCGTCACTTATAACATCATCACACAACACAGTAGCAATGTGAAATACATAGAGTACTTATCTCCACTACCAGCAATATTTGCATCCTACGTATGGAACACAAAATGTGACAACAGGCACCCGAAACATTCTCACTGGAACTCAGAGGCACATTGTAGCCTATGAGGAAGAAAGGATGGTGTCAAACAGAATCGAACTTGCCTATGAGGGTCTTACCTGCTCCTCTGGTGAGCTATTGAGCTGACCATACAGGGGAGGGACCTCCTCAGGAGAGAAGGCAGGGGCCCTTTCACCTGCTTGGCCTGGCATTATGCTCCAAAGGAGGCACACAGCAGATGAAGTGGCAGAGGTGTTGATGGCAGCAGTGTCAGGAGTCAAGCGAGTAATTTAGTAAAGCGCTGCATACATGTACGCCACGTAAGCATTCATCACTGCTGATGGCCACAGCCATTGGGCCACGACTATCACAGGTACCAGTGTTTGCCTATGGCTGTATCTGCTGCGGTTGAACCTGCTCACTGTGCAGTCAACATATGCTGGTTGGCCGCAGGTGCGTCCTAATGTCGAGCGAACTAGGTCAGGCATCTGCCATTTTGGCAGTTGCAACTGCAGTATTGGCCCCAACATTAATATATGTGTCTGATTATCCTAAACAATGCAAAGCAGCCCTGCTGTGTTGGTTGTCCTACACAATCACTAGCATAGTGTGTTGCTGGGCACAGATGACATATTGCGGCGGTGCACTGTCCACCACCGGTGACAGTATTTTTGGCAGTTGGAATGGACTGGAACATTTCGAGGGGCATATGAGGAACAGATAGTTGGGTGATGGCCAAATCCGTGTTGTTGAGTAGACAATCATGGAAGGTCACATATTGCCCTTGTGTAGGTGACAGCTGTGATGTGTAACAGTTGTAATGTATTTCCACTCAAAGGCTTTGTCACATGATTTTGGTGCTATTCATGATGTATGTTGCTGTGGACACAGTGATTCATGTAATTTTACAAATAGGTACCCTGTGAGATGGAGGAGGCGACAACTTCCAGTGTACTGTCCATTGCTAGACCTTCAAACCATGGAATACTACATATTGTTCAACTCCTGGCAATATTACACTTCCTGGCCACAAGGTCCTTCCAATATACAGTGACCATATCTGGTGGTATGCCCCAACCTATCTTCAGTGGTGTGTTGAGAGACGTCCTATCAGCATTGATGAAACATATTGACAGCTATATCAGGTTTCCCCAGACGTGATGATTTAGCCAATGTGAAGGCTGACTTCTATGGTTTTGCTCGCCTCCTACATGTGGTGGAAGCCATTGATGGCACAGATGTTGCCTTGGTACTACCTTAGGCCACTGAACAAGTCTATCGCAACAGGAGGCACTTCCATTCTATAATGTGCACATTATCTGCTTGTCATAGCTCTACATCCCAAACGTCTTTGCCCGGTTTCCAGGTTCAGCCCATGATTCCTTTGTACTACAGAACAGCACAGTACCCCAGGTGATGTCAAATCTGCAACCAGAGAGGGCCTGGCTAGTTGGTAAGTCACATCTGTCCTGATTTTGTGTATGCAATGTTAGGTGCTACAGTCATGAAGTAAGTGACTCATTGACTCAGCATATTCAAACCGTCCTTGGTTATTGACAACGCTGAGGAATCTAAATACTCAAGGAGAAGTCTGCTTCAGTGAGGCCCATGGAAGAACACGGTGGGCAGAGGAGCAGGCATTTGGGCTCCTGAAAGCCCAATTTTGCTGTCTGGGCACGACTGGGAAATCCATGCTCTACTCACCTAGGAAAGTGTGTCAGATCACTGTGACATGATACATGCTTCAGAACATTGCCCTGCGGAGGAATCTCCCTTACATTCCAGAGGACGGGGGAGCCTGCGGTGCCGCCGGTTGAGAAGCCTGAAGTGCCAAATGAAGATGATAGTGGTGAAGAGGAAGGAGCTGACTTGCGACAAGATCTCATCCGCAGCTTCTTGTACGTATACTCACAAAAATTAGCAGGCAAGGGACAAATTCAATGATTATTTCAAGCAACCAATATTGACTCTTGGTTTCGAGAGGTAAAACTATTTACCCTTATTTATTCCATTTAATAATAAACAACAGCATCAGATTCAAAGGAAAGCTACCTGTCTCTAATTCCGTAACACTTTAGCGAATATGTATATACTTATATATACATTTACATTTATAACAAACGTACAGTATATAACAGACAATACATAAAAGATCTAAAAAAAAAAGAAAACATGTGCCCAACTGTAACACTTTATATGATAGTCACTATAACACAATACACGAAGTGATCTAATGTCATATGGTGACCAAGGGTCTTGCACCCAGCTGTACAATACCTAAATATTTTTTAGGGAGGTATTATGTAATGCTAAACAAATTTTGTTAATCAATTCATTATCACTCCAGACCCCTTGGTCCCAAAAAAATGTCGACGCGTTTCGGCCTTAACACTCAAGGCCTCATCAGGACTGTCGGAGGGCACTGGCACCACTTTCTTTCCATTATGGTGAGTGTCCGAACTTATTAAATTCGTTCTCGAGTACTATCTGCTCGCGTCACTCAGTCTAAAACACAGCATATATATGCTAGAGAGTTGTATTTTCTTCTATTACGCCAATCCAAATGTGCTCACGGCCCTCGCGTTACCGGACGCCACCGAGAAGCTGCTTTCACTATTCCATGAATCGCTTCTTGTAAGTATGTCACGAGATGTCATGACTGTGGCTTACAATGAACTGTAGTTGTGATTATGTGTGGAGTTTATTTTTGGAAATAGCTAGGGAGCTGATGCACAGGCAAAATCAGCCAAAGAGTGTTTGATGAGGTAGCTTTTGACACATCCACACCTTGATGATGTTGCTTTGTTTGTGTCAGATTTTTTCTAATGTACTTTGTTCTCCTGATACTTGCTATGTGACTTGTGTTATATGCATGGTTTCATGACTATACTCCTTGCTTTGTTCTTTGTTCGGGTACCTTCACCATGACATCTTCATGTGGACATTTCAGAGTTGTGACATTGGCAGGTATATGATGCTGTTCGGACATATGACATGGACATGGATTGTTCCTGGGAATGTAGGTGACAGACTTTGGATGTAAAAGACATGTGCCAAGACAGCTTGCACTGTGATAGTATGGAAGTTTGGAAGACTCCATTGGACTTGTTCTTCACCGTGTGGTGGCCCTGATGCATCATGTGTGCCATCATGTGGTCAGAAAATATGTAGTCCTAGACCAAATTCATGTTACTTTACTTTCACAAGGGCTAAACACTCTTTTGGTATGAGCTGTATGTAGCTGTTGATGTGTTTCATCATTGTAGACACATCATTGACATTTGTTTGTGTTATACCACCAGATGCCGAAACACTGGATTGTAATGACCCTGTGATCAGAAACTGATGTATTGTCATCTGTCTGAGTCTTTCTTTATATGAAGTTGGATTCCTTTTGTGTGGTAGGCGGTATGGTTCCAGCTGATGATATCAACCACTTTAATGTTGCCTATTCTACAGGACAATGTCTGATATACCCTTCCTCCCATGGCCTGGAGGTCTGTCCGAGTAATTTTGATAATTTACCTAGCATGATTCAATCGTGTATGATTTGCTATGTTTCAGAGATATTGACAGCTAAACAATGCAAAACATTTTCTTATTTGACAAGACACTTTTACATATGTGTTTATGTGGAATGGTTGTAATCCTGAGCTGGACACTGTGTACATGCAACATATCCCTGCTTGCACAAGTACCTTGGATTTTCATAGTATGGTTCACATGGTATGACATATCTAGATAGCTAAACTTAATTTGAAGACAGCAGCAAATGAGTTTGAAGGGTACATTTATATCAGTGCTACTTAATAAAAAACATTGTGACAGAAATAAACAAAAATGTAAAGTCAAGGTGTCAGTCATGGTGAATGAAATCATTGGAGTAGATGCCACACCATTGGAAGTCCAAAGTACAAAGTACTCCTCTCATTGGAAAATAGAATCTGGTTCAGGATCAGTACACAGAGTGTATGTGTGACACACAAAGGAGGACGTTAAGAAGGAGATTTCTTGCTGGCAGTGGTGAGTGTCTTGCCATCCACACCCCTGGGATTCTTGCATGGCCACCCCCCCTTGTGAGGGGGGGTCAGCTGCTACAGAGGCAGGGGTGTTTGTGCCTCTGTCAGGGCCTCCCTTCCTGTGGTTGCCACAGATGTACTTAGGCCTGATGTAGTTGCCCCAAAGAAAGGGGAGGATTGGGGTGGAAAAGCCCTGTTCAGGGTTGTATGGATGTCCCTCAGCACCTCTGTTAGGGAGCCCATGTTGGAATTGTGGGCCTCCGTTCGTTTGCACATGTCTCTACGCATGTCCTTCAGCAGCTGCTTCATTTCCTGGAGTTCAGTCACTACCTGACCCATCATGCCTAGGGACTCCTGATAGACCCCCAGGACTTGGCTGATGGTATCCTTGTGGTGTGTGGGGCCCAGTGGCCTCGCTTTGCTGGCCCACAGCATCCCTCACAAGGATCCTACCCCCACAAGCCTGTACCCTTGGCACATGGTGCCCTCTCCAACTGGGTCCCGGAAGCTCAGTGTCAGGGGTGTGGAGTTGGACCTCAGGATCCAGGACTGGGGGGCAGATAGGGGTTGTGGGCACGTTGTTACCTGTGATGTTGATGCAACAGGGTTGGGAGGTGTAGTTGTGGACACAGTGAGACTCACTGTTGCCGTCTGACCAGGTTGCCCAGATGTGCCAGGACCGTCTTCCACATCCACAAGTCCAGTAGTGCTGTGGTCACTGAGGGCTTCATCTGGGGGTAACGTAGTAGTCTGGTCAATGGACGAGGTTTTCCGAGGGGCTATGCCAGCTCTACTTGTTGAGTAAGAGTGCCTTGTTATAGGTTGAAGAGTTCAATCTACTTCAAAAGGAGGTTTTGTGTCACAGTAAGTGGAGACATTGGACAATCTTATGTTTTAGGTTAGCCTATTGTGCCATTTTACCATGGTATTTTAGTACTTGACATGACGTGTGCAGCTTGACAAGACTATTGGAATCAAGCAGCTCAGTAGATGTGCTGATCATTTGCAGTTTGGATGAGGGAATGAAAATGACATCTTGCCAACAGTGAAGCCAACACATTTGAGAGGCAACGTGTGCATTTGACCACTGGGAGGCAAACACACAACTTTGTTGTATCTGTATCTGCAGTCATCATGTGTGCAATGGTGTGTCAATGTGTTTGCTGCCACTACCAATCTGCTGATGCAACTTAAGGCTTTAGGAATACTTGGTGTACAATCATAGTAAGGTGTCATTCCTGTCCTCACTAGTTTAATTTTGGGATATCAGGTCAAGATGGAGCTAGTTAGACAGACACGTCTTTGAGTTGAGCATGATCTCTATTTTGCTCAGTCCTATGTGAGTGAACTTCATTTGAGAGTTCACACACAGGTTTTCTTTGGGAAAGTAAACACTGGGCTGGTGTTTGGCTCAAAGGAACAGAGCCTATTGGGTCATGCAGTCAGGTCAATCCATTTACTCCACACACTAGACAAATGGTATACTACCAGGTGAGTAAACTTCATTTGAGAGTTCATACACAGGTTTCTTTGGAAAAGTGAACACTGGGCTGGTGGTTGCAGTAGACTAGACAAATGGCATACTCCCAGGTGAGTAAACGTCATTTGAGAGTTCACACACAGGTGTCTTTGGGAAAGTGAACACTGAGCTAGTGGTTGGAGTTACAGGAACAGGGCCTCCTGAGAGTTGTAGTCAAGTCACTCCCTCTACTTCACACACTAGACAAATGGCATACTCCCAGGTGAGTAAACTTCATTTGAGAGTTCACACACAGGTGTCTTTGGGAAAGTGAACACTGGGCTGATGGTTGGAGTTGCAGGAACAGGGCCTCCTGGGATTTGTAGTCAGGTCACTTCCTCTACTTCACACACTAGACAAATGGCATACTCCAGGTGAGTAATCTTCATTTGAGAGTTCACACACAGGTGCCTTATGGAAAGTAAACAATGGGCTGGTGGTTGGAATCACAGGAACAGGGCCTCCTGTGAGTTATAGTCAGGTCAATCCCTCAACTTCACACACTACACAAATGTTGGGTTTTACTTTTCTGTTGGCAGACTTCATTTAGGTTGGAACATACATTTACATATTGAGACATACCATAAGTCCTGTGATGATTTATTGATGTTGCCACATGTACAGTCACCATTCCATCTAATGGTATGTGATGTGCCTTGGTAGATGTGATGTTTAGTCCAACAGTAAACATTGACAGTCTTATATCTCAGATTCTCTGGGTAGTGTGTGTTTGAATAGTAAATAAATGACATGGTGGCAAACGCTGAGCTGTGAGCATGCAGGGCACTGCAGTTTGGGAACAGTTTGTGTGTTGCAACTTACCAGAGTCTGCTCCCCCAGCTATTCCTTTTCAGGCCCTGAGGATGCAGGGTGGCCAAGACCTTCATCTCCCAGAGAAAGAGTTGTAATAGGGCACTGGAAAGGCCACCTCCAGTCTTGTTGGCCTCCATGTTCTGCCTGGAGACCAGACAACATGCCTTGCTCCACAGGTCATTCCACCTCTTTCTAAGGGCCTACAATGTGTAGAAGGTGGTGCCTACAGCATTCACTCCATCGACTATCCTTTGCCACATTTCCATTTTCCTACTGAGAGGCGTATGTTAGACTTGTGCTTCAAACAATTGCGGCTCTACTCTTATGATTTCATCCACCATGATTCTCAACTCATCCTCAGAAAAACATGGATTTTTGGGGCTTGACAATACTGAAAAATAGAGTGGGTGACAGTGACAAAATAAACAAAACAAGTGATATTTGGAACAAAAAAAGAAAAAAATAGTAGAAGTGTGTGAAAGGTGAAAATAGGATGGGCAAAAAGGGCTGCCTTATGTGACAAAAATTACAAAAAGTGGTGTGGTCACTGTCTTGCTGTGCTGCAGTGAAGAGGCAAAGGATCAATGGTCTGTAAAAGGTGTGTTTTATAGTGTGATTTGCAGGTGAGTCCACTGGGCCCATAATTGTCGGCTGTGTTGTTTTTTAATTAATCTAGTATGCACTTGTCTGTTAATTTACTGAATGTGAACCACCGTGGTCGACTGCCATTAGCTAACCACCACAAAGGGATCGACATGTCGATTGTGTGTTTGGTGGTTGGCCGCGTGGCTGATGGCCACATTAACAGACTGTAACACCACTGGTGGTCTGCACTTTGGCTTGGCGGGTGGAGGTTTTGCCTGTGTACATTGTAGTTGACGGTCTGGGGACCGCTGGCGCAGCGGCTTTTTTGGGACCACCTTCTTGGCGATCCGACTGCAAACCCATAATTATGCCCCAAGTCTTTTAAAAGGCACTGCTGCAAGGCCTCACTTGCATGTGAACAGGCACGGGACCCTGAGTAGCTGTCCACACTGCCCATGCCTATCTCTGACTTTCACATAGTCTTCACTTTTAAAAATAGCACTTGTAGCGATTTTATCTTTGCCTCACTAAGGGCCACAAATATGGATATAAGGTTTTGCGACACACAATTTGCGACTCGCAAAACCTGATGTACAGCAGTGTCAATGACACTGTTTGCGATTCCCAATGGGGTTTCAAACGACTTACCTTATAAATATTCATGAGGTAGGTCGCAATTTGCGACCCCATTGGGAATGGCCCCCCTTTCACGGATTGTGGCCTGCTGGGGACAGCAAACAACTATGTTTATGACTGCTTTTAAATAACTCAGTTTTTTTTTTTTAAAGGAAAACAGGATTCGTTTAAAAAATTAAAAGTTTTCTTTTCATTTTTTCAGAGCAGGCAGTGGTCTGTGGGACCACTGCCTGCTCTGAAAAAATATTTTCGGTACTATTCACAAAGGGGAAGGGGTCCCATGGTGCCTATTCCCGTTTGCGAATGGGTTAGCACCAATTTGAAATTGGTGCTAACTGCGATTGTTTTTTTACCACATTCACGGTCACAAAACAATTCTATAACGCACTGCGACTCGCAGTTAGGAGGGGAACGCCTCTTCCTAATTTTTTCACGCAAACCTATTTTGCGATTCGTTAATTAGATTACTGAATCTCAAAATAGGGTCTGTGTACACCAAAATACCGTTTGTGACATGAAAAATGTTACGTACATCTGGCCCTAGCTTCTTTATCAGTTTCTTAAACTGTTCTTTCACCTAGGGTGCCTTTCACTCTGAGAAGAAACTAACCATATGGCGAGAAACTTCCCTTGCAAATTCTGGGCTGATCCATGTCCTACCCTATATTGGTTTGGAGTACCCTGGATTCCTCAAGTGCTCTCACTCTTCATTCATCAATAGTTAATCTATAATACCTGTCATCAATTACCATGTATATATTCACTCTACAGCACTGTCTGATCATAATTTTGTAATAAAAAAGTGAAGGTAAATCTATTGTTGATTACTTTTTCACAGTACTCTCGAAGTTTAAAACCCTATTTATTACAATGTACATTTTTGCTATTTTTCTTTATTGTATTGCAATATTTAGGCGGTCAGCCATCTTGTTTCTCTTGCATTTTAACATAAACATTAAAAATATTTACACATTCAAGTAGAAACAAAGACATGGCTGCTTAATAATCAAACACATGCTGCAGCAGTTACAATTGTGTAGTTTGTTCTTTATAGGATGAATCGCGTCTATTTTCAAAAATTACCATTCCGATGTTTGCAAACATTTGAAGAAATAAAAAAGGAAAAAGCGCAACAGTTTTAAAAAATAGTGCCTGGGATCGACCTATTTACGCAGATCTCTCGCCTTTACTTCATACAGGCTTGGGAGAGAGCAACAATGAAATGGCATTTACCAACTCCTTGTTTGCCCAAGACTGCTGTGAGGATTATAAATCAACTCAGGCCTTGCCAAAAGTCGGGTGTGATAAATAATTCTCACACCAGTCTTGCACATTTACAATGGAAGGTTGTGGTGGTGACATTCTTGATCCCTTGAACAAGAGGCGGAGAGTGTTGCTTGGACCCCTATTTTAATTATAGCCTCTCCTTGCCCAGGCAGAGCCTGTAGACGCTTTTAGTAAAAAAAGTAAAGAGAAAAAGAAAATGAAATGTGACTCAAGGAAGAACAGAAAAGACAAGATAGCTTCCAAACCCTATTTACAATGAGTATTAAGGGTGCGAAAAATGGGTTTATTAATTGAGAAGGAAGTGAGCACTTCCCAAGTAGTACGTCCGAAATCTTGTCAGGTTAGTCCTTCAAGTTAAAAAACGTAAACCTTCCATCAGTCCCTTATAGTGATGGTGCGAAGCAGAGTGGCTTAACTTGTGGAAACATTTTGTAAAGAATTTAGCATTACCAAAACAATTAAAAAGTCAAAAGGAAAAACAATACAAATTCCACAACTAATTTATAAAAATACAGAAAGATGTTACAGGAACACTGCACCAAAATTACTACTACCGAACAAGGGAAACCAAAGTTATGAATTTTTAAAGATTTAAGGCAAAATGTGCTTAGAAAATGTAAAGGTCCTATCAGAATTCACCGTTCATGGTTGACTGGGACCTAGACGTGATTACAGGCTTCTGGGAGTGGGCGGCTCCCAAAAAATGACGGACGGCCGCTTTTGCGCCGTTTTTTAGCGCCTGGAAAAGGCAGGCGTTAAGGGACCTGTGGGCTCTGAAGGAGCCCAGAATTGCCCTCCCATGCCCCCAGGGACACCCCCTGTCACCCTTGCCCACCCCAGGAGGACACCCAAGGCTGGAGGGACCCATCCCAGGGACATTAAGGTAAGTTCAGGTAAGTCATTTTTTTTTTTTTTGTGGCATAGGGGGGCCTGATTTGTGCCCCCCTACATGCCACTATGCCCAATGACCATGCCCAGGGGACAGAAGTCCCCTGGGCATGGCCCTTGGGCAAGGGGGCATGACTCCTGTCTTTGCTAAGACAGGAGTCATTTCTATGGGGGTTGGGAGTCGAAAGAAATGGCGCAAATCGGGTTGAGGTGAAAAATTTGCCTCAACCTGACTTGCCCCATTTTTTGACACCCAAGCCCCATATCCCCCTACGCCGGCGCTGCCTGGTGTACGTCGTTTTTTTCCACGCACACCAGGCAGCGCCCGCGGCTAACACCGGCTAACGTCATTGATTAAATACGGCGCCCGCATGGCGCTTCAGAATGGCGTTAGCCGGCGCTAATTTTTTTGACGTAAAACTGCGTTAGCGCAGTTTTGCGTCAAAAAGTATAAATATGTCCCTTTGCATTTAAACACACTTTGCTTACTAGAAACACACACTAGCAGCAGACAGCACAGCCATTTCAAATGAGAAGCTGCATAACCCAAAGTTTATCCAAATAATTGTTATGCAAATTAACATTTTTTTCGTTTATTAAAATACAACTTTATTTACATTAATTATTTAATTTAGACTTTTTTGTGTCTTAATGTTGTTAATAAATAAATATTGCTAAGAGCATTGTGGGTCAGTTTTGAATCCCAGAATGCTTCACTAATGCCATTTGATTCTTAATTGCAAGATGGTGCAGTATGCTGCAATGCAATATAAACTATTTTTATCATTTTTGGCAAATGCCTTAGAGGCATCAATGCTTATTGTTACATTTTAATGCTTGTACCAGGAATTCAGAGTAATTTGAGGGTTTGAGGGTGGGAAGAAGTAACGGATGGGCAGGGTAATTTTAGCGTTTAGGAGTGATAAGTGAAATTTTGGGGTTTAGGGGTGGGTAGTGGTGAAGGGTGTAAAGGGTAATTTTAGGGTTTGAGGTGGGTAGTGGTAAAGGGTATTAAGGATAATTTTAGGATTATGGGTGGGTAGTGGTAAAGCACGGCAAGAATAATTTAAAGGTTATGTGGTGGGTAGTGGCAAAGTGTGGTAAGTGTAATTTTAAGTTTTAAGGGTGGGTAGTGGTAAAGGATGGGAAGGCAAATTTTAGGTTTTAGGTTTTAGGAGTAGGTAGTGGTAAATGGTCATTTTAGGGTTTAGGAGTAGGCAGCAGTAAAGGAAGGTTAAGAGTAAATTAAAAACATATATATAGTGGCGGTCGCCACTAGGAACGTATAGTTAGTACCTAGTTTCTATAGAAAGAGCTTTTATTGTTTTGCTAATAATTTTTACACCGTTTGATAAATCTTCATGAAATGTTCAAGAAAATACAACACTCACTTCAACTGCTGTCAGGAAAGTTTTGGAGTGATCCGTCAAGCAGGGCCCAAGAAAGAGAGGGTGTCCCAAAATATTCCCCATTCAGTTTTCCACAGGGATTTTGAACAGCGATACCATCAAGACAACTGGCCCAAGTTACACCGAATTTGGCATAAAGGTAGATCTCGGTCCAAAAAGAGCCCTTGTTGTCATTTGGTGTAAATCCGTTCAGTAGTTTTTGAGAAATTAAAGGAAATTCAAATTTTGTATATAGGGACGCAACCCCTCTCGATCTCGTGCTGCGATCTGATTGGCTGCCAACTCTTCAACAAGGAAGTGTTGGAAGCCATGTTGAGACTCTGTTCCAGCTGAGTCCCACAAAAAAAGAATGAAAAAAACAAAAGGAACCGGGATCCATACACCCTGATGCCCCGAGCTCTGGTGCTGGGGTCCCAAAGGCCCCCAACTCATGGATAAAAAGCTTTTTTTTTTTAAATTCCCTGGGAGTTGTGGCAGATCCAGCGAAATTTTTAAAAAATGAAGCGCTTTGTAACTCTGAAGACCCCAGGTGGGCTAGTCCCAATGGCATTGGTTATATAATGTAACCGCCACCTCCCCGGGGCTTGAATCTAAAATTTTGTGTGTTTGGGTCATGCAGCCCCCCTGCACCCCTGGGGACCACCACCTCCCTCGAGCTCGAATCTAATTCTGTGCAGGGGAGTCATGTGGCCCCCTGCAGTCCTGGGGACCACCACCTCCCTGGAGCTTGAATCTAATTCTGAGTAGGGCGACCTTCGCCATGCACTGCTAATTACCTCACAATTTACGGCTCTCATGATATCTTTGAACTGGGCTTGGCGAGGGTGCAAGTTATAGTTACCTTAGGGCTCGAGCAATAGTTACTCAACATAGCTTTAACTATTACTGTTGAATTTATTTGGTTTCGTAAGTTTAAAATGTGAGCTTAACTATCACATCACTGTAACCTTTGTTTTTTTAAGTGAATATATATATATATATATATATATATATATATATATATATATATATATATATATATATATATATAACTAGAACTTGTGCCCTAAGGTAACTATAACTCGTGCCCCTTTCATACACAGTTTTCTCCTCAATAAATGTACTGCAAATATTTTTTTTGTGGCATAGGGGGGCCTGATTTGTGCCCCCCTACATGCCACTATGCCCAATGACCATGCCCAGGGGACAGAAGTCCCCTGGGCATGGCCCTTGGGCAAGGGGGCATGACTCCTGTCTTTGCTAAGACAGGAGTCATTTCTATGGGGGTTGGGAGTCGAAAGAAATGGCGCAAATCGGGTTGAGGTGAAAAATTTGCCTCAACCTGACTTGCCCCATTTTTTGACACCCAAGCCCCATATCCCCCTACGCCGGCGCTGCCTGGTGTACGTCGTTTTTTTCCACGCACACCAGGCAGCGCCCGCGGCTAACACCGGCTAACGTCATTGATTAAATACGGCGCCCGCATGGCGCTTCAGAATGGCGTTAGCCGGCGCTAATTTTTTTGACGCAAAACTGCGTTAGCGCAGTTTTGCGTCAAAAAGTATAAATATGTCCCTTTGCATTTAAACACACTTTGCTTACTAGAAACACACACTAGCAGCAGACAGCACAGCCATTTCAAATGAGAAGCTGCATAACCCAAAGTTTATCCAAATAATTGTTATGCAAATTAACATTTTTTTCATTTATTAAAATACAACTTTATTTACATTAATTATTTAATTTAGACTTTTTTGTGTCTTAATGTTGTTAATAAATAAATATTGCTAAGAGCATTGTGGGTCAGTTTTGAATCCCAGAATGCTTCACTAATGCCATTTGATTCTTAATTGCATGATGGTGCAGTATGCTGCAATGCAATATAAACTATTTTTATCATTTTTGGCAAATGCCTTAGAGGCATCAATGCTTATTGTTACATTTTAATGCTTGTACCTGGAATTCAGAGTAATTTGAGGGTTTGAGGGTGGGAAGAAGTAACGGATGGGCAGGGTAATTTTAGCGTTTAGGAGTGATAAGTGAAATTTTGGGGTTTAGGGGTGGGTAGTGGTGAAGGGTGTAAAGGGTAATTTTAGGGTTTGAGGTGGGTAGTGGTAAAGGGTATTAAGGATAATTTTAGGATTATGGGTGGGTAGTGGTAAAGCACGGCAAGAATAATTTAAAGGTTATGTGGTGGGTAGTGGCAAAGTGTGGTAAGTGTAATTTTAAGTTTTAAGGGTGGGTAGTGGTAAAGGATGGGAAGGCAAATTTTAGGTTTTAGGTTTTAGGAGTAGGTAGTGGTAAATGGTCATTTTAGGGTTTAGGAGTAGGCAGCAGTAAAGGAAGGTTAAGAGTAAATTAAAAACATATATATAGTGGCGGTCGCCACTAGGAACGTATAGTTAGGACCTAGTTTCTATAGAAAGAGCTTTTATTGTTTTGCTAATAATTTTTACACCGTTTGATAAATCTTCATGAAATGTTCAAGAAAATACAACACTCACTTCAACTGCTGTCAGGAAAGTTTTGGAGTGATCCGTCAAGCAGGGCCCAAGAAAGAGAGGGTGTCCCAAAATATTCCCCATTCAGTTTTCCACAGGGATTTTGAACAGCGATACCATCAAGACAACTGGCCCAAGTTACACCGAATTTGGCATAAAGGTAGATCTCGGTCCAAAAAGAGCCCTTGTTGTCATTTGGTGTAAATCCGTTCAGTAGTTTTTGAGAAATTAAAGGAAATTCAAATTTTGTATATAGGGACGCAACCCCTCTCGATCTCGTGCTGCGATCTGATTGGCTGCCAACTCTTCAACAAGGAAGTGTTGGAAGCCATGTTGAGACTCTGTTCCAGCTGAGTCCCACAAAAAAAGAATGAAAAAAACAAAAGGAACCGGGATCCATACACCCTGATGCCCCGAGCTCTGGTGCTGGGGTCCCAAAGGCCCCCAACTCATGGATAAAAAGCATTTTTTTTTTAAATTCCCTGGGAGTTGTGGCAGATCCAGCGAAATTTTTAAAAAATGAAGCGCTTTGTAACTCTGAAGACCCCAGGTGGGCTAGTCCCAATGGCATTGGTTATATAATGTAACCGCCACCTCCCCGGGGCTTGAATCTAAAATTTTGTGTGTTTGGGTCATGCAGCCCCCCTGCACCCCTGGGGACCACCACCTCCCTCGGGCTCGAATCTAATTCTGTGCAGGGGAGTCATGTGGCCCCCTGCAGTCCTGGGGACCACCACCTCCCTGGAGCTTGAATCTAATTCTGAGTAGGGCGACCTTCGCCATGCACTGCTAATTACCTCACAATTTACGGCTCTCATGATATCTTTGAACTGGGCTTGGCGAGGGTGCAAGTTATAGTTACCTTAGGGCTCGAGCAATAGTTACTCAACATAGCTTTAACTATTACTGTTGAATTTATTTGGTTTCGTAAGTTTAAAATGTGAGCTTAACTATCACATCACTGTAACCTTTGTTTTTTTAAGTGATATATATATATATATATATATATATATATATATATATATATATATATATATATATATATATCTAGAACTTGTGCCCTAAGGTAACTATAACTCGTGCCCCTTTCATACACAGTTTTCTCCTCAATAAATGTACTGCAAATATTACATTGATATCATCAATCATGTTATCAAAGATGTCATGAGTATTCTAATATGTGGGGTATGTGCATGGCAAGGGCACGAGTTATTGTTACATTAGGGCATATTAGCCGATACCCAGTAGGTAATTATAATTAGGACCTCCTTACCACAGTAAAACCATTTTTTTTGCCTATAACTTTGGCTCCATTTAACGAATCTTCACAAATTCTTCAAAACTAGTTTGCCACTCACTTCAGCTCCTGTCTTTAAAGTTTCATCAAGCAGGCTGAGAAAAAGGGGGAGGGAGGGTCCTAGCACTTTTTCCCTATTACATTTTTCATAGGGATTTTAGACATGAATACAGCCCAAACCACTGATCAGAATTGCTCCAAATTTGGCAGAAAGCTAGATCTTTGTCCAGAAAGCACACTTTATAATTTTGTGTGAATCTGTTCAGTAGATTTCAAATTATTGAAGGATAAAAAGAATTGTATACCTAGAGGTTCAGACCTTGTGGATCACCACCATTTTCTTTCTCGCATTAGGCCAGGGGGAGGAAAAAGCACTAAAAAATTGACATAAGGGGTCTGGATACAGGTATTCTGACCACATAGGAAAGATGGAGGGGTCCTGATGGACCCCTCAGGTGTAAAAATTGCCCAAATTATTATTTTTTGGTTGATCTGTGGGTCCACTGCAGCACCCCCCTACCCCTGTGTAAACTTGTGAAGGATCCACAAAAATAATGAAAAAACATGTTCCTATGGTTTTGTATGGGTAAAACAGCAATCTAACTATAAAGTCTCTGTAACCTTTCGATTCAAGGCAAAGACCTCTGTGTGGTAAAGGCATGTGTGATAAAGGCTACGTGGTAAAGGCATGTATTGTAACGTCGTACAACCACGCTAGATGCATTTTACACAGCTTCCCCTTTGCAACTTGATATTCTGCAGGAATTTGTATTGGAGGGCTTCATCGATTATAAATCTCACACAAGACATCACCAGCTTGCCTTACTGTTGTCATGCATCTCGTTGAATAACATAGAAAGAGTACAGCCAATGCCATGTTTGAACATTATTGGAATGTGACTTTGAATATATTGCTCTGCACTATTTTTACTGTTTGCCCAATGGAATCAAATGGAATGCTACAAATGTTTATACAGTATGGCCTCAAGTTTTAGTTTATTTAGGTCACAGAGTTGCAACCACACCACATGCTTCCAAGCTGTGCTATCTTCAGCTTATGCACTTGTAGTTATTAGGTTATTGCATGTGCACAGAGAGATTTAGGGCCAGATGTAGCAAAGGTTTTTACCCATTCTGTGTCTATGGGAAAAAGTGTTCATACATATGGCCCTTAATTCAGAAGTGGTGCACCGCTACCTTCAACATGGTACACCCTCTGGACTCTTCAAGTGTTTAACTTGTTTAAGAAGAGCATTATACTGCCCATTGGATTGTGATTATCCATTTTGATAGTACTAGCATAAACAGTTGGCTCAGCAACACAGCTCTTATGTATTAGTTAATTAAAATTGACCCTCGACCATGGGGGATCAGCCGCGGTCATTCTGCTTGACCTGAGTGCAGCATTTGATATGGTCTCCTATCCAATTCTGCTTAAAAGACTGGAAGAAGCTGGGATTACTGGTCTAGCATAAACATGGTTCACTTTCCTAGCTTTCAAGTCAGCGAAGGGACTTTTTATTCAGCTTCCTATTGCCTAAAATGTGGGATTCCACAGGGATCCTCACTGAGTCCCACACTTTTTAATCTCTATGTACTCCCACATGCAGACATCATATGTTCCTATGGTTTCTCAATGGTTTCATATGCTGATGACACGCACATTATCCTTTCTCTCACTCCCAATTCTGGGGCAATGTCACACCAACTCAATTCCTCAACTTCTTAGACCCCAAAGAAGTAGCAGATTGGATGGTGGTCAGTTGCCTAAAACTAAATGGTGACAAGATGGAGGTATTTGTAGTTGGCAATAATCCCTCTTTAGGGGATGAACTTAGATGACCCAAGTCCTTGGGAGACCACCCGTTTTCCAAGTAATAAATAAAAAGTCTTGGCATCACAAATGTTATCAAACTTACAATGGAAGCCCAGGCCAGAAAGCTTTTATAAACTGCTCCAGCCTACCGAGAACCCTCAGGAAGACACTGGATTGACTGCCAAGCCCGCATAGAGAGTGCTTGTACAAGGCCTGGTACTATCACAATGCGAGCTCCCTGTATTTGGGATGTCTGAAATTCATGATTAAGAAACTTCAAGTGATCCAAAACGTGACTGCTCAGATTCTTCTTGTAATCCCAAGGCATCAGATTGCTTTGCCTGCGCTAGCCGTGCTATATTGGCTGCAGATACAAAATAGGATTCAGTTCAAAGCTCTGTGCCTGGCCCACTATGCATTGCACAGGAAGGGACCTCACATTTTACAACATTTGATTTATCCCCACTGTCCTACAAAACATTTAAGATCTGGGAACTTAAATTTGCTCATCATCCCAAGGGTGAAGAAGGTTAGGAATGTGTGGGGAGGTGCCTGTTTGCATACTTAAGGCCTGATTTAGATTTCGGCAAATGGGTTTCTCCATCGCAACAGTGGCGGATCGCCCGTCCGCTGAAATCTAAATACCATTATAACTTATGGCATTAAGATTTCGGCAAACAGGATATCCGGCACTGTTGTGATGGAGTGACCCATCCACCAAAATCCAAATCGGGCCCTTAGACCCCAAATAATGGAATTCCCTTCCATCAACTCTCAGGCAGAATAACAATGTACTCAATGTCAGGAAATAGCTTAAAACGTACCTGTTTGCGTAAACATTATGTTTTAGAAGTCTGGGGAACCACTCCACTCTAGAAAGCGCGTCGGGTAGCCATGCACTTAAGAAATGCTCTATATTGAATTGCGTACATGTATGTATACTTGATGCTTTATGTGCACTTGCTCAGTACATATTTGTAAACAATCAAGATGGGTGTAAAACAAGTAAGGAAAGGCACTCACAATTATCCCACCCAAGTAACAATCTCCAATTATTAGATTACGGTGCTCCTGGAGGGGAAGAAACACCCCACTCCCCCAAACTTTCCCCAAGGGGAACAAAGCAGAAAAATGTCCAAGCCACACATATGTATCAAATGATTGCAGTCCACAGTTCCGCAGATGAAACATTATCATGTGTTTAATGTAACTTCCTTCTTCAAACCCATCCACAGCAGCCAACACGTGTTCCGTCACGTGAACACTCCTCGCATTGACTTCCTCAAGGCTGCAATCAATAAATAAAATTGCCTATATAATAGCAAGCCACAAATACTGCATAAATAAAATATGTAATAGTAATAACCAGTGCTGACACAATAGTGCTCACAATCCAATCCAACAATGTGAAAGGAAAATGGTGGGTGATACAGACATTAGTGGTATCAAGTGATAATTACAAAACCAACCATAATCCAGAAAAATAGAAAATTGTTCACGTGCTGAATCTGTGAAACAATGGCACCACCTACACCCAAATACTATCAATCTTTTGAGTGTGAAGTTAAGTCCAATATCACCGAAATTTTACATTTTTTGAACTTGCCTCTACTGATTGAGTGAATTCGAAAGAAACCCTTTGTTGCCAAAATTTCCAGAGGAATCCATTCACTAATCTTTATCACAGAGTATCTGATACATGGTTATTGGAAGTCCAGTAATAACCTAAAAACCATACCCAAATTTCAAATAAATACAAACTACCACAAGCTATAAAAATAAAAGTAAAAAATAAAAAGTACAGAAATATTGCTACTAAAATAAATTACAAAAGTTGAGGCTAAACCAATAGGCAATCACCATTGCACCAAAAGAAAATTAAAAGGAAATTAGCACCAAGTATAGTATGAGATGCCCTATCAATAGCCCAAAATTCACTAAAGCATTTCATTAAGCTACTAGTAAAACTATAACTCAAATCTAATTTGTATCAATAATACAC
Organism: Pleurodeles waltl; assembly: GCF_031143425.1. NCBI lineage: Eukaryota > Metazoa > Chordata > Amphibia > Caudata > Salamandridae > Pleurodeles > Pleurodeles waltl. The sequence continues at coordinate 573,969,286 of NC_090439.1, read as the reverse complement.
ACATAACTACACATTATCGCAGAACTCGTAATAGACTACATCGGAAACATAAACACGCATATATCCTAAAAAACGAACTAAATACAATAATCATTCACTTACCCCCAAAGAACTGATAAATACATGTCATCCAAGCTTATTTTACCAGCACGTACGCTACCCAATCCATTAACCCCTTCGCTGCCTCGCCTTTTCCCCCTCCTGTGCCAGGCCTTTTTTTGGCTATTTGGGGCAGTTCGTGCTTAGGTCCTCATAACTTTTTGTCCACATAAGCTAGCCAAGCCATATTTGCGTCCTTTTTTACCAACATCCTAGGGATTCTAGAGGTACCCAGACTTTGCGGGTTCCCCTGAAGGAGGCCAAGAAATTAGCCAAAATACAGTGATAATTTCATTTTTTTCAAAAAAATTGGAAAAAGTGGCTGCAGAAGAAGGCTTGTGGTTTTTTCCCTGCAAATGGCATCAACAAAGGGTTTGCAGTGCTAAAATCACTAGCTTCCCAGCTTTCAGGAACAGGCAGACTTGAATCAGAAAACCCAATTTTTCAACACAAATTTGGCATTTTACTGGGATATAATCCATTTTTACAATTTTTGGTGCTTTCAGCCTCCTTCCAGTCAGTGACAGAAATTGGTGTGAAACCAATGCTGGATCCCAGAAACCTAAACATTTCTGAAAAGTAGACAAAACTCTGAATTCAGCAAGGGGTCATTTGTGTATATCCTACAAGGGTTTCCTACAAAAAATAACAACTGAAAAAGAAAGATATTGAATTTGAGGGGAAAAAAACTGCAATTTTACTCTGTAACTTTTTCCTGCAATGTCAGATGTTCGAAAGCAATATCCTGTTACGTCTGCTGGACTCCTCTGGTTGAGGGGATATATAGGGCTTCGAGGTTCATCAAGAACCCTAGGTACCCAGAGCCAATAAATGAGCTGCACCCTGCAGTGCGTTTTCATTCTATAACGGGTATACAGCAATTCATTTGCTGAAATATGAAGAGTGAAAAATAGCTGTGAAGAAAACCTTTGTATTTCCAAAATGGGCACAAGATCAGGTGTTGAGGAGCAGTGGTTATTTGCACATCTCTGAATTCCGGGGTGACCATTCTAGCATGTGAATTACAGGGCATTTCTCAAATAGATGTCTTTTTTACACACTCTCTTATATTTGGAAGGAAAAAATGTAGGGAAAGACAAGGGGCAATAACACTTGTTTTGCTATTCTATGTTCCCCCAAGTCTTCCGATAAAAATGATACCTCACTTGTGTGGGTAGGCCTAGCGCCCGTGACAGGAAATGCCCCAAAACACAACGTGGACACATCACATTTTTTGAAAGAAAACAGAGGTGTTTTTTGCAAAGTGCCTACCTGTAGCTTTTGGCCTCTAGCTCAGCCGGCACCTAGGGAAACCTACCAAACCTGTGCATTGTTGAAAACTAGAGACATAGGGGAATCCAAGATGGGGTGACTTGTGGGGCTCTGACCAGGTTTTGTTACCCAGAATCCTTTGCAAACTTCAAAATTTGGCTAAAAAAACACTTTTTCCTCACATTTCAGTGACAGAAAGTTCTGGACTCTGAGAGGAGCCACAAATTTCCTTCCACCCAACGTTCCCCCAAGTCTCCCGATAAAAATGATACCTCACTTTTGTGGGTAGGTAGCGCCTGCAACAGGAAATGCCCCAAAACACAACGTGGACACATCACATTTTTTTATAGAAAACAGTGCCTACCTGTGGATTTTGGCCTCTAGCTCAGCCGGCACCTAGGGAAACCTACCAAACCTGTGCATTGTTAAAAACTAGAGACCTAGGGGAATCCAAGATGGGGTGACTTGTGGGGCTCTGTCCAGGTTCTGTTACCCAGAATCCTTTGCATACATCAAAATTTGGCCAAAAAAACACGTTTTCCTCTCATTTCGGTGACAGAAAGTTCTGGAATCTGAGAGGAGCCACAAATTTCCTTCCACCCAGCATTCTCCCAAGTCTCCCGACAAAAATGGTACCTCACTTGTGTGGGTAGGCCTAGCGCCCACAAAAGGAAATGGCCCAATACACAACGTGGACACATCACATTTTTTCACAGAAAACAGAGGTGTTTTTTGCAAGTGCCTACCTGTGGATTTTGGCCTCTAGCTCAGCCAGCCCCAGGGGGGCAGAAATGGCCTAAAATAAATTTGAACCCCCACCCCCCCATCCACTCCCCGGGAGCGACCCTTGCCTACGGGGTCGCTCCCCTTGCGTGACATTGGCGCAAAAAAAAATAATCCCCGTTGCCTAGTGGTTTAGGGGCAGATTGACTGAAAATCGGCCAATCTGCCCCCATGGAGGGCAGAAATGGTCCCCCAGGGGAGAGACCCTTGCCTAATGGGTCGCTCCCCATCTCTAAAAAAACAAACAAACAAAAAGAAAACACAAAAATAACATTTGCCCTGGCGCCTAGAGGTTTCTGCCCCCCAGGGAGCAGATCGTCCTAAGAACAATAGGCCGATCTGGAAATGGCCTAAAATAAATTTGCCCCCCATCCCCCCCAACCCCCCCCCCCGGGAGCGACCCTTGCCTACGGGTCGCTCCCCCTGGGTGACATTGGCGCCAAAAAAAAAATCCCCAGTGCCTAGTGGTTTCTGCCCCCTTGGGGGCACATTGACCTAAAATCGGACAATCTGCCCCCAAGGGGGGCAGTAATGGTCAAAATTCAATTTGCCCCCCAGAGGAGCAACCCTTGCCTAATGGGTCGCTCCCCATCTCTAAAAAAAACAACAAACTAAAAAAAACATACACAAAAAAAATTTGCCCTGGCGTCTAGAGGTAATGGCCTAAAATAAATTTGCTGCGTCACCTGAAACCAAAGCACGCTCCCCATTCAGGAGGAGGAACAATAGAATAATTAATTTGCCGGCGGAAAGACCGGCACATTTTTAAAGTCTAAATGCATCGATTAACTGTTGATGGGTGGGGGCAGAAAATGTTCAGTGTGTGTGAAGCTTTAATGTACTTCACAGGCAGTGTGCTTTTTAAAAAAAATATCTTTGCGTTGATTTAGACACATATTTTTAGCTACAACTAATAAATACATTTGGAGATAACACATTATCCAGTGGAAATGGGGAAACCCCCGGATTATTGCGTTTTGCCATGAAGTTTAAGCCTTGAACTTGAAAGAGACAACTACTGATCAGGTCATATTTATATTTATGCATTACAGATTCATTTACCTGCAGCAAAAGGCATCATTTAGGTTGTTTGTTTTTCAAATTATACTATTTGCACAGACAGGATGCCCCAGAGAATTCACTTACTTTCATCCACGCCTCAGTCGGAATCATAGATGTAAAACGTAAAATAATTTATTTTGTCCTGCCATCTGCCCATCTGGTTGGCTTTTGAGGAACAGTACTGGTGATTTTACTGCATGGTATAAAAAATGATTTATTTCAGTGTCAGAGAGTTGCAAATAGCTTGTGCTATGACCTCACAACCTTATTAGAAGTCACACAGATGGACAGAATGTTTTTTAAACAGTGTACACTTTCACCCATGATTTCCAGTTTGTATCCAGACCTCTGCAGTATAATTATTAACCCATCCATTAGGATACAGAGATATAATTTTCCAACTAATAATGTATGGAAGAATGAAGCACAAGACATAGAATGAGACGTGAGGGGAGCTCTGCAGGGTGCGTGATAACATTTGGGAATACTGAAGGTAGACATTTTTAGCAAAAACATGTGAAATCTACTTAACCTTTTATTTTCTGTAATACAGTCACCTTCCCTCTCCCACCGTCCTCACAATCAACCCGCACTACCCACCTACAACACATTTACAATCTACCGAGAGCAGGTGGTATATGTGTGTGTAAAACCACAAGGAATTGGGAATTCAATGCAAATTTCTAGCCGGAAAATTGGGATCGGCATAGGTATTCCCATTCTGTGTGATTTAACCTGTAAATGGGAGCAAATATGTATGGAGCTACTGGTCAGCAATAGACATTCTGTCCACCTGGAATTTCACATATTTACTCATAAATAAGTGAGGCCTACACCTCTGTTTGAGCAAAAAAAGATGAGACTCACATCCGAAACAGTATTCCTTTTAACATGGATGCCTACTGTCTCCCTGGCAACACTGATGATTAGTCACAGCTGCTTGTTAGTAGCAGGGTATAGGGACTAATACCTGAACACCATTCTGCAGACTGTGTACCATCTCTTTGTAAATCCATGTATTAGGTCATGAATGGGGCACCATAATTCTCTCAGATTGTATGTGGTGCATGGGTGTCTGAGAGGCTACGCCCCAGTATATGTACTGTCCTAAGTTAGTGGGATTATCTACGGGCTTTAGGGGTGCAGAGCTAGTAGGCCAATACGATAGCTCAGAGGGATGAGTGCCTACATTCAACACTCCTAATGTACACAGGAGACTAAATTTTTGAGGAAAAACGCTAGTTATTTCAATTACTGGCGGCTTAAAACGTGTTATACCTAATTGTAAGGTATTTGGGAAACTACATTGTCCAGGTTTTTCAAAATCTCATTTTTTTCTGTTCTGAAATGTTGGCATGTATTTTTTTGCTGCCCAAAGACTTGCTGGTCACTTCTGATGTAGGTCCTGACATGGAAGATTAAATGAGAGCCACTAAGTTGTGAAGTATGAATGGTTGTGTTTGAGCTGTTGACTCCTGTAGGAAAGTCTTCCTTTTTGCCCTGGTCACCCCCACACTTTTTGGACAGGTACTGGTGGTTACTGACTCTTGGCAGTGCCCTGGGTACTGCTTACCAGTCCCAGGGCCAGTGCTCTGTGTAAAGTGGATATGCAAAGTAGGCTAATTATAATTGGCTAAGTTAACCTACCTATAAGTCCCTAGTACATGGTAGGGCATGTAGGTTTAGGGACCACAGCATAGGTAGTGCACTCATAGGTGCACTGCTGAGGTGCCAGTGTCATTTTAAAGCCTTGCTGGCTGTTTTTAAATTAAAGTTATATGCAAATTCGACTTTGGAATTAAAAGTAGTTCCAAAGTCTTAACCTACCTTATTGTTACATATAGGTCACCCCTAAGGTTTGCCCTATGTGCCCCTGGAGCTGGGTGCCAGGTAACTATAAGCAGGGACCTTATAAAAGTAGTTTTATAAGCCCTGGTGAGGTAAAAACAGCCACATTCGCTTTTCCCTCATTGTAGTGAATGGCTTTCATAGGCTAGAATGGTGAGTCTTCATTTTAATTTTGAAAGTCCCCTTAAGTGACAGATATAAAGAGTTTGGTATCAAATTAATTGTTATAATAAATCCCCAAACTTCCAGTTGTTGGATTTAACATAACTTGTTCAGGTAAAAAGTTTTAAACTTTACCTAAAAAGTTGCCAACTTCAGCCATGCAGTGTTTTTGCTGCTGTGCTCTGATTGGCCAGCCTCTGGCAGCCTGGCCAGGCTGCTTTGATGAGGTGTGAAGTGGCCTGGCTTCACACAAACAGATGTGCCTGTGGGAGGAGAACTCCCCTCAGCAGATGGGGAGGCAGGAAGGGGGAGGGCTGCCAAACTGGTCTTCAAAGGCAGAGAAGGACATTTGGAGCAACCTAGCAACACCCCCACATCCTGCAACCCCAGACAACTAGGTGCCCCCTTGGTTAGATTAGGAGAGGGCAGGAGAGGGGTGTGTTTATGATTTGTAGCCACACCAGTGGGTGGGCTCAGCCAGATGTAACCTCCCAATTTTTTTTTAGCCATGATGGATTTTTGAGAAATGTTGCCTCCTGGGATTGATTTTTGCCACATTCCCCAGGAAGTGGTCATCACAGGGGGAAGGACCCTGCACCTGATTGGAGAATCAGGACCCCCCTGTTTTTTACCCAGGAGCAAGGATAAAACTGGCAGATCTGCACCCACACCTCAGATCTCCATCAGATTCCAACAAGGAAGAACCAAAGGAGAAGAAGGACTGCCCTGCTAGACCCCTGGCCTGCACCTGGAACCTGAACTCTGAAGGACTGCACCAGCTGCACACTTCGGCTTCACCACAAGAAGGACTTCGCCTGGCTTCAACTGGTTCAAGCAGGGACTCCCTGTTTGCTACAGGTGAAAAATTGCTAACTAGAGTCCCCTGCACCAACTCCTGAAGAAATCAACCAGTTGACCACTGTCCAGTGGCCAAAAAGGAGTTTGCGCCAGGTGCATTCTGGGAGTGGTAGTCCACACCCCCAAGGATCATCCAGAGCTTCTGGACCCTTGGGGTGAGCTGTGGACCCCAAAAGAACCTTAAAGAAACATCTGGGAGAAGATCCAGAAGTTTAGAGAAGTTTGGAGAACTTTTGAAAAAAAGCTCCATAGAGGGACCGACCCGCTGCGGCAACTCCAGCCGGCTTGCCTCAACCGCGACCCGGCCTGATTTGCAGGTTCGTCTCTGTGAAGAAAATCTCCAAAAAAGAGACTAAGGCCCTCATTACAACCCTGGCGGTCGGTGTTAAAGCGGCGGTAAGACCGCCAACAGGCCGGCGGTAAAAAAAATTGAATTATGACCGCAGCGGAAACCGCTAACATAGGCAGACACTTTAACACTCCGACAGCCACGGCGGTACAACCAAACAGCATGGCTGTCACCGCCAACAGACAGGCGGAAGACAATGTACCGCCCACACCATTATGAGAGGCCAATCCACCACCTTTTCCGGGGCGGATTCAACGCGAACAAAAACACAGTGGAAACAGGACTTGGAAGGGAAAACTCTCACCTCTACACAACCCACAAGGAACCAGGACGCCATGGAGCAGGAACTCCAAATTCTCCCTGCGATAGTCTTCCTGCTCCTCTACCAGGAGCACGACCGACGGCGGCGATGACCACAGTGAGTACTGCACCTACAACACAGGGGAGGAGGAGGGAAAAGAGAGTGACACACACACGCAACAAGCAACACCCCCACCCCCACCCTCACACACAACACACACACAAATACATGCTGAAACATTACATTCCCCCCCAACACCCCCTGTAAGAACGCAAGGACAAAAGAAAATTAGTTGAACGATTGTAATCATGAAAAATCCATTACTCAAAAATATATATACACTATTAACAAATATGTACACCAAGAATTCAAGTCCATGTACTGCACCTGCATAGTCCCTGGACCACTGGGCCCAAAATGCATGGGCGAGGCCCGCACAAGATACCCGATCCAAACGGAGAGAACACTGCAGGGGCATCAGATCGAAATAAAACAGGCACCTCAGGGGGAAGGGAAGGGGAGACACCTCAGCCGGATGAGTGCACGAAGCCAGCTCCACGAGGGGGCTCCATGCCCATTGATGTATCCTGGGGAGTGCAAAGCCACAGTCTCACAAGTCTCTCCAGTGGGTGGTTTGCCCACTGCGTTATCCTGGGGAGTGCAAAGCCACAGTCTTTCAAGTGGATAACAGTCTCCACTGGTTCTGGAGGGGGCTTTGTGCCCAGAGTTCTTCATCCTGCCAAGGACTGAGGTAGTGGATGCCTTTCTCCACTGATTCTGGAGGGGGCTTGGTGCCCAGAGTGCTTCATCCTGCCAAGGACTGGGGTAGTGGATCTGACACTCCACTGACGTTGGGGCAACATGGAAGCTGTCCAGGCCCCTGGAACTGACCACCAGCCTCGTACGAATGACCACTGGGGATGGCAACCATGTCTGCGGTGATGCCACTGGCACAGGATGTGCCCTGGCCGCTGGCTTTGCTGGCGGCGGGCTTAGTAGTGGCGGTGCTTGCGGCGCTCATTGGGCAGCACTGCTGGTGGGGGGGGGCTCACTGAGCGTGCTGCTGGTGGTGGTGCCCTGAGCGGCGGTACTGGTGGGAGCTCACTGAGCGAGCTGCTGGCGGCGGTGCCCTGAGCAGCGGTGCTGGTGGGGGGTTCACTGAGCGTGCTGCTGGCGGTGGTGTCCTGAGCGGCGGTGCTGGTGGGGGGCTCACTGAGAGTGCTGCTGGCGGCGGTGTCCTGAGCGGCGGTGCTGGTGGGGGGCTCACTGAGCGTGCTGCTGCAGGCGGTGTCCGGAGTGGCGGCGCTGGTGGGGGGCTCACTGAGATTGCTGCTGGCGGCGGTGTCCTGAGTGGCGGTGCTGGTGGCGGCCTCACTGAGCTTGCTGCTGCTGAAGGGCACAGTGTCTGCGGTGCAGGTGAAGGGCACAGTATCCTTGGTGCTGGTGGCGGTGCCCGTGGCGGCGGTGAATGTGGCGGTGCCCGTGGCGGTCTTGTCCGCCATGCAGGTTGGCGGCGACTTCCTTTTCTTTCTTTGGCCCTTCCCTACCTTGGATGGTGGCGCACCTGTCTTGCCACTCCCAACTGTTGTCCTGGCTGAGCCCTTGGTGGCAGGTGTTTTGGCCTTCTCCCTCCAGGCTGTGGGCCACTTATTTTGTTTTGGAGGTGGGGGAATGTCCTTGGCCTCGCTCCTTGGGACACTGGCTGCCCTGCTGCTTGGCGCCCTCCAGAAGCCGGTTACTGCTGGCACCACTGTTCCCGGTGATGTGGTGGCTGAGGTGCTGGGTTGGAACCTCGAAAGGTGGGCCCTAGGGGACGGAAGGGGTGGGGGAGGTGAAGGGAAGAGGTCAAGGTGTGCCAGGAAAAGTTTTTTAGACACACTGGGACGGGTAGATGGAGGGGGTTTGGGAGTGCAGGAAGAGGTTATGGTTGTAGGAGGTGTTCATATGCTGACTTTGGGTGAAGGTGCATGGGCTGGAGGCTATCGTGAGGTGGATGGCTGATGGGTGGGTGTGTGACTGTGTTTGTGTACTTTGGGAGGAGGGCTCACAGACACACTGGGAGAGGACACAGGGAATGTGTAAATGGTAGTGGGGGTGGTGAGTGCACATGAGCGGTGTGTGGTAATAGGCGTGCTAGTGATGGAGGTAGTGGCTGAATATGTAGTGCATGCAGGTGTGAGTGGAGACGTGACAGGGAGGGAGGAGGGAGACGTGGAGGAGGGGGACACAGTGGAGGCAGTGGCTGTTGGTATGTCTGCATTGGTATGATGCTTGTGTGAGTGCCTGTGGGATGTGTGATGCTTATGTTTGCCAGAGCTTCCCTTGTGTGTTGAGGTGTGTGCATGCTGGTCTGATGGTGTGCTTGGGAAAGGCTGAGGTACTGGGGATTGGGTCTGGGTGGAGAGGGGAGGTTGGACACAGGGACAATGGCTGCCATCAATGCTGAGGCCAGAGTCTGAAATGCTTGCTGTTGGGCTGCCTGGCCAGAAAGAATGCCCTCCAGGTATGCATTTGTCTGTTGCAACTGCCTCTCTACACCCTGGATGGCATTCAGAATGGTAGACTGCCCAACAGTGAGGGATCTGAGGAGATCAATGGCCTCCTCACTGAGGGCAGCAGGGCTGACTGGGGCAGGGCCTGAGGTGCCTGGGGCGAAGGAGATGCCCACCCTCCTGGGTGAGCAGCCACGGGGCACATGCTGAGGGGCTGCTGGGAGGGCGGTGCTGGTAGGGGGGGTGGCGGCTTTACCTGCAGATGCGGTGGGCACAGAGGGGCCCGCCACCACAAGGGAGCTTCCATCAGAGCAGGAGTCGGTGTCGTGGTCTCAGCTCCTGTCCCCGCCGTGGAGCACCCCTCGCCCTCCGTCCCACTGGTGAATTCTGAGTCCGTAGTCTCGCCCTCCAGGGCCATGTGGGATGCAGCTCCCTCCTGCTCCGGTGGCACAGCTCCTCCGCCTGGTGATGCTAATGCACACAAGAACAGGGAGACCACAAAGAGGGGGGGGAAGAAAGTAGAAAGACATGTTCAGTGCATGCAATACCGCTACTGTTGGCGGACACTACAAATGCCCGATTGCTGCACACATGCAAGTCACAGGAGCCTGACTAGGTGTAGATGGCTCTTACAACTGGTGGGGATGGGGTGCCACTGAGCCTGCCTTACAAAGGGTCCTTGCCTACAAGGCTCACCCTAGCCTAGGGGAACCCACAGCCCACTTCCTCCACCAGACACCTCCAATGCGCGCTGAATCAGATGGATGTGTGTCTACTCACCCCCTTGTGACTGCTGTGATGCCCTCAAGCGTCCATCCAACTCCAGATATGCCACCGCCAGGATCCGGAACATCAGGGGGGTCATGGGGCGACGGGCATCCCTCCCACGTTGGGAGGCCATCCCCAGCTGGGCCTACGCCATCTTCTTGCCCCAGCAGTGAATGTCCTCCCATCTTTTCCGGCAGTGGGTGCTCCGTCTGTGGTGGACTCCCAGGGCCCGACGTCCTTGGCGATGGCACGCCAAATATCCTTCTTATGTTGGGCGCTGACCTACAGGAATAGTACAGGGGAAAAGGAAAAACAATAACCGTCCGGACCGTCACAGTCATTGGCCCACGTTCCCACCTTTGCACTGATGCACATCCACTCACCGCCGTTTCATGCACGCCTCATTCCCCCCTATCTCCCATCCACACCACTCCAAACAGGCATTGCCCATACAGCATGCTCACTCTGTACTCACCTGTTTGTCTGGAAGACCATAGAGTAGGGTGTACTGGAGGAGGACCCCATCCACTAGTTTCTCCAACTCCTCGGATGTGAAGGCAGGGGCCCTTTCCCCAGACACTTGAGCCATTGTCGCTTCCAGACTGAGGTCACAGCAGCACTTGCAGTGTAGGTCCTCTCCTGTCGAAGATCAGGTATCAAGTGAGTGAACAGACAGAAAATGGTTGTCACGTCCGCGGCCTTGCGTACCGTCACGGCCGGCGTACATTGTCATTGGCTCCTGGGACCCATAGGGTCCAATGTTAACCAATGCAGGACTGCGCCTCCGTTTTCGACCGCCTACCGCGACGGTGTACAATGCCAGCGCAGTTACCTCATATCCCCTTGTCCCACATTACAGGCCAGGCAGCCGCCATTTCAGGGGGCCACATGGCATTAATTTTAAATGCGTCACACATATATAGGCCTTGCATACACACTAAGACAGGCACATAGCGGATTGACAAATGTGTGCAATAAAGTTGTTTATTTCGTACCTCAATGTTGGCTGACCATCTGATCGCTGTTCTCATCCATTGAGCACGTCCGCTGGGGCAGGTTAGGAGATGGCAGCATCCTCCGGTGTACAGACTGCTGGTGGACCTGTCGACAATGGAAGAGCGACATGTAATAGTCACCTACAGATTTGATTGTGCCACAATCCAGGAACTGTGTGCCCAGTTGGAGCCAGACCTGATGTCAGCTATCCGCCATCCCACAGGAATCCCCCCTCTAGTGCAGGTCCTGTCAGTACTCCATTTCCTGGAAAGTGGGACCTTTAAACAACAGTGGCCATTGCATCAGGGATGTCCCAGCCAATGTTCTCTAACGTGTTGTCCAGAGTGTTGTCTGCTCTGCTGAAACACATGTGCAGCTACATCATTTTCTCTCAGGTGGAGGATTTGCCTACAGTGAAAGGTGACTTCTATGCCCTGGGACATATCCCCAACATCATAGGTGCCATTGATGGGACACATGTGGCCTTAGTCCCCCCGCAGGAGTGGACAGGTGTACAAAAACCGGAAGAGTTACCATTCTATGAATGTGCAGAGGGTATGTTTGGCCGACCAGTACATCTCCCAGGTGAACACCAAGTTTCCTGGCTCAGTGCATGACGCTTACATTCTGAGGAATAGCAGCATCCCTTATGTGATGGGGCAACTCAGGAGGCACAGTGTGTGGCTATTAGGTGAGAACATTGACCCTATACAGTGTGAATAGTTGTCTGGGTCTGGGGTTGTCCCTAAGGGTTAGTGTGTGTCTAACAATTGTCCCTCGACATTTGCAGGTGACTCTGGCTACCCCAACCTGTCATGGCTACTGACCCCAGTGAGGAATCCCAGGACAAGGGCAGAGAAACGCTACAATGAGGCACATGGGCAAACTAGGAGGGTTAGGAGGCCAGGTTTAGAAGCCTCCATATGACAGGTGGTTCCCTATACTACTCACCAAAGATGGTGTGCCAGATCATCGTGGCCTGCTGTATGCTGCACAACTTGGCTTTGTGACGACAGGTGCCTTTTCTGCAGGAGGATGGTCCTGAAGGAGGTGTTGTGGCAGCTGTGGAGCCTGTGGACAGTGAAGAAGAGGAGGCAGAAGAAGAGGACATAGACAAGAGAAACACCGTGATCCATCAATACTTCCAGTGGGACACAGGTAAGAAGACATCACTGCCTCCTACATCTGATAAAATTGTTCGACCTCTCATCTGTCTGTCACTTTCACCCAGTGTATGTACGCTGATTTGTCACTTTCCCTTTCAATTTCACAGATGTGGGTCCCACTGTGTGACCTCTGCTATGTTGCCTCATGGACTAGAGCTGTGTGACATAGGTATGTTGACAATACAATGGGCATTGCTATTTAACTCAGTTGTTGCAAATACACAATTGTGAAAGCACAGACTGACTCCAGATTGTTTTGTGATTTAAGGGTGTTTATTTAAGTGCTAAATAGTGGAGGGGGTTGTAAAATGGTCAGGGGTGATGGTGGAGGAATGTCCATGGCAGAGTCCAGTCTATTAGTCTCACAGGTGTATTGTCCAAAGGGGCATAGGAAGTGGAGCTAGGGCAGTTTAAGGATGGACAGGTTGACAAAGTGGGACAGAAGGATGACATTCAGGGTGGTCTCATTTCTTGGCGGGGTCTTGGCATTGTTCTCTGTCTTTGTCCTGGATCTCAGGGACCGCTTGTGGGGTGGTTCTCCATCTGCAGGGGGTAGGGTGCTGGTGTCATGATCCTGTGGTGGTGCCTCCTGTCCACTAGCGTCGGCAGAGGTAGTGGGCAGTTCATCGTCCAGGCTAGTGTCAGGGGCACCTTGTTGTGCCCCAGTGTCCCTCCTGGTATTCACGAGGGCCTTCAGCACCCCTACAATGGTGCCCAGGGTGGTATTGATGAATTTGAGTTCCTCCCTGAACCCCAAATACTGTTCCTCCTGCAGCTGCTGGGTCTCCTGAAACTTGGCCAGTACTGTTGCCATTGTCTCATGGGAATGATGGTAGGCTCCCATGATGTTGGAGAGGGCCTTATGGAGAGTGGGTTCCCTGGGTCTGTCCTCCCCCTGTCGCACAGCAGCCCTCCCAGTTCCCTGGTTTTCCTGGGCCTCTGTCTCCTGAACTGTGTGCCCACTACCACTGCCCCCAGGTCCCTGCTGCTCTTGTGGTGGTGGGTTAGCCTGGGTTCCCTGTAGTGGTGGACACACTGCTGCTTGACATGTCCTGGGGACAGAGGTATGGGCCCGCTGGGTGGGTGCTGTGCTGGTGTTTCCTGAGGGGGGAGGCTCTGTGGTGGCCTGTGACTGTGTGAGGGGAACCGACTGTCCTGATGTCCCAGATGGGCCGGGCTGGTCATCTAGATCCAATTGGACAGAGCTGCTGTCATCACTGTGGGCCTCTTCTGTGGGTGGAGTAGACATGTCTGGAACCTCCTGTCCGGTGATATTGGGCAGGGGTCCTGCAGGGGTGTAAAGGCATGATTATTGCATCTGTGTGTGCCATGGTGTGCAATGGGTGGGTGACCCTGTACCCCAGTGCTTACATTCTTGTGTAGGACATTGTGTGATAATTGTTTAGGGGTCTGTGTGAGTATCTGTAGTGGACATGCATTAGTGATGTGGGTCCATGCTTTGTTGTTGCATGCAGGGCATAGTGTTGGGATGTGTGGTTTGTGATAGTGGGACATATGTGAGGAGTTGGAGTGATGGGGGTGAGGGCGAGGGTTGGGGTATGTGATAGCATGCAGGTAGGGTGGGGGATGAAGTAGTAAAAGATTTGACTTACCAGAGTCCATTCCTCCAGCTACTCCTCTGAGGCCCTCAGGATGCAGTATAGCCAAGACCTGCTCCTCCCATGTTGTTAGTTGTGGGGGAGGAGGTGGGGGTCAGTCCTCTGAACCGCAATGTGGTGTCTTGAGACCACGGAACGCACCTTCCCCTGTAGGGCGTTCCACCTCTTCCTGATGTCATCCCGTGATCTTGGGTGCTGTCCCACTGCGTTGACCCTGTCCACGATTCTGCGCCATAGCTCCATCTTCCTAGCTATGGTGGTGTGCTGCATCTGAATAGCTGTGGCTCTACCCGGATGATTTTCTCCACCATGACCCTGAGCTCCTCCTCAGAAATCCTGGGGTGTCTTTGCGGTGCCATGGGGTGGGGTGGGTGATGTGTGAGGTGGTGTGTGTTTTGATGTGTGGGGTGATGTTTAGGGGTGTGTGGTGTTTTGTGCGTCGATGTGTATGTGTGATGGTGTTGTGTGCCTCTGTATGCTGGTGTTGTCTTTGCTTTGCTGTCTCTCTGGCCTTCTTCGAAATGTTTGGTAGTAAGGGTTTGTGGGTAATGGGGGTGTGTGTTCTATATTGTATTGGGTGTGTGTGAGTGGTGTGTGTATGTGTATCAGGTGTGTGTATTTCGATTTGTCCAATGTGGTTGTGTATTGTAAATGTGTGTATATATTGAGCGCGGCGGTGTGTACCGCCAATGGAATACCGCGGTTGAAAGACCGCCGCGTGAATTCGTGGGTCGGATATTGTGGGCGTATTCCTGTTGGCGTGACAGTCGCAGTTTTGTTATCGCCAGTTTATCACTGACTTTGGTGTGGCGGACTTGTGTGGGTGTCTAGGTTTTGACGGATTCTGAGCTGTGGGTCGTAATAGCTGTGGCGGAATTCCACGGCTGCAGCGGTGTGCTGGCGGTCTTCTGCACGGCGATAACCGGCATTTACCGCCAATGTTGTAATGAGGGCCTAAGTCCGAATGTACAAAGTTGACCCGGACCTCCCAGCCAGCGTATCCAAGGAGGGCTCCAAGGACGTCGGATCAAGATCCAGGTTTACCCCGGTCGAAAGATTTTCACCTCGAAAAAACGACTAAGTCCATAGGTAAAAATCTCCACAGAGGGCTCCCGCGATGCGTATCCGGTGAAGAGTTCCAGGAGGTCGGATTGGACTGGCAGGTTCGTCCCGCTGAAGAAAATCTTCAGAAAAACGACTAAGTGCAAAGGTAAACTTTTGACCGAGGCCTCCCGCGGCCTGTAGCCGAGCCGGGCTCCATCGCGGTTGGTCTTAAACTTTGACTTTGCCCTGGTCGTGGTGCAACCAGATGACCTGATTGGCACTTTTTGTTTCTAGGCGCTAAAAAAAACAATAATTCTTTAAAAATTCATATCTCGGGTTCCCCTTATCCGATTTTATTAGTTATTGTGTCATTTTAAACATAAAAATATAATCTATTTATAGAAATTGGTTTTCGATTTTCAACTGTTTCCTGTGTTTTATTCAATTACTGTTTTTTTATATTTGAATGCTTTAGACTCTGTCTCCTAAGTTAAGCCTTGTCGCTCGTTGCTACGCTACCAAAGGTTGAGCTGGGTTTAATTTACTGAGACCTAACTGGACCTAAGTGGAGGTTATTGGCCCATTGCTAAGTGTAGGTACCTACCTGCCCTTACCAATTACCCATTTTCCAACAACCACAAGTGATGAATGTAGGTGCTATTTTTCTGAACGATTATTATTATTACTTGAAAATGTTTTGCCCCTGGAAGTCAATTGAAACCAGTGCCCTTTTTTGGAAGGAACTTGCCAGGAAGATGCAGTGGAACTGGAGCTGCTGTGGTGACTTTATGCAGAACCGTCTTTTCCACATTGCAAAATTCCTGCGCACTCATACATATGTGTTTTCCCCTCCAATATTCCACTAGAGGTTGCACTGCAACAAGGAAATTAAGTTTGGCAAAAGCAAAAGTAATGGGTTTTATGTAGTAAAAAGTATTTTTAAAGCTTTTCAACACACATAAGAGAGACCGCATACCTCAGCAGCCAGAGTCTCCCTCAGACAAGAACAGGTAGAAAAGAGAAAGGAGCATTGTACAATACTCTAACACTCTAGAACAGGAGCAGGACATACAGCAATAGAGCAAACAGAACATTTGAAGCACAGGCTGCACTTTTTTATCCATATTTTGAGAAACCACACATATCACAGCAGTGCAAGTTTACTTCAGAGAAGAAACAGATAAATCATTGCTAGCAGCAATACACATTTTTTTCATATGTTAACTACATTCAAATCTTTTATTTATTTTTTACTTAAATATGGTGTAACCTATGACTCAAGCACTTCACTTTGTGGCACTAGGAATTAAAAGACCCAACATTCTTGAAAAACATGGCAAGTGCAAACGGTATCTGAAAACCTTTGGGTATAAAAGTTGCTCGAGCACTGCAGGAAAATTCCTTTCTACCACAGAGCTCTAGTCCCCTGTGATTTATGGAAAGGATGCATAACAAGGCGGGAACCAGATAAATTAAAATAGTGTCAAACCTAATCATGCACATATAGAATGACGGCTGATGTACAGAGTAGCATGGCTGGTGAAGCTGCCTGATTTTGTAAGGGGTTGTCTGAGTGTGCTACAAAATAATGCGGGCACCATCATAATTTCCTTTTAATTGATAAATCCCAGCTGGATCAGTAGATAAACAAAATAAATTGTGAGTTTTAATCTGACATAGGTGTGAGTCAGGTGAGCTGGTGGGTAGAAAGTAAAACAGAGGGGGATAAAAACACTAAGGGGCATATTTACAAGGAGCTGTGACATCAGCGCCGATGCACCAGTTTCCTTGCGTTGCCCTGCACCCCCTAACAACAGCATGGTAGTGCTGTATTTACAATACAGTGCACCATGGTGCTTGTTAGCACAACTGTGCCAAAAATGTTGGTGCATTTTTTGGTGCTTTGCTGGACTAGCGCCAAAAACTTTGGCGCTAGTCTAGCAGAGCTCAGGAAGGCCTATAGGATATAGCAATAGTGTCACTTTAACGCCTGCCTTGGGCAGGTTTTAAAAAAATGAGGCTAGAATGGCTCAGTGAAATCTTGTAGATTTCACTGTGCCATTTTCTTGTGCCTCCCTGCGAGGGAACGCCTCCCAAGCATACATTATACCTGGCACAGGTATAATGTGACTCAAGGGTTCACAAAGTGGCACAAAGGTACCATTGTGCCAATTTGTAAATAGTTTGGAGGGTGAGGGCCTGTTTAGCGCCGCTGAAGCATAAAAACATTATTTTGAAAAAATGGGGCAACCCAGTACCCTGGGACCTGGGTAAGTGAATAATGTAACAGAAAAATGTTTTGGTCCCTCCAGGGGAAGGATATGAATTAACCTCCATAAAGAACTTTCTGTACCAATTAAGTTTGTGAGTAAGATATCACATTTATTAGAAACTTAAATTCCACAATTTAAAGTAAAGTAATCAAGGTGCTCCTGTATAACGGCGCAGTGTGAGTGAATTATGTGTTAGTATAAGTATAGCAGTGCTATTTACATGAAACTATAACCAAACTGTGGTTAAAAGAATGAGGATTAAAATAAGCACCTATAACCATTGGTACTGTGAGCCTGCTGAATTTTTCAAAAGCCAATCCACATCCACAGGGCTGCTATGATCAACCTAAAAATGACTCTACGGCAGCGCTAAGGAGTACAAGGGGTTTGTAAATATGCCCCTAAGGGTGGAGGTAAATAATTCGGAGGACGGGGCACAGCAGGGGCGCTGGAACAATTTTCCCTCTTTAAACTGGAAAACATATTAGATACACATAAAAATATATAATATTCTCATATCATAGCAGCATCACCTTAAACTTCACTTTTCAAAGAAATGCCAATTCATTCATTATCCATATAACGAGTTCAAAGCAATGCATCACAGTACCTAGAAATCAATGTGCATAGCCGGTCCAAAAGAGGGTCCCATATGTTCCTTAATTTCTGCCTACTTGGATCCCTGTGTAGTATAGATTATTCCAAGCCATACAGAGATATAACGTTCCTCGATGAGGCTCTAGCGCTAGAGCAGATAAGAAGAACTGTGGTGTTCAGGTGCATATATTCTGGGTAAAATACTCTGGCCAATCAATGTTAGCTGCTTTCTCTCCCCCATGATATCTCAAGTCTCAAGACTATCAGAGCTCCTGTCAGTAGTTTCAGTAGAGCTCAGGTTTGCATCGCCATCTTACTGGAATAATTTTCTGAGTGGGGACGCTGCCTTCAATGTTACATCACTGGAGTAATTGGGGCTGTGGAAAATGGTGGGTAAGTAGGGTGTGTCCAGCAGTGCATTTTTTAGTGCATTGTCACAGATATATCTCTAAAAAATGGTGTGGAACAGTGCTACTGTTTACCGTTAGAACACATTTTCCACTGAAAAAGTCTGCTGAAATGGCCTCTAAATATGTATTAGACGTACATTTTTATTGCTAAATGTATACAGTGCATACGGTGAACAACATGTAGAATTTCTGCTCATATTTATCATTTGCACATCACACAATTAAAGTGTCTTGGTTTGTTTTGAACATAGTAAAATCTTTATTTCTATCACATGTCAGAATTACAACAAAAAAAATTGTCTCATTTGTATTTTCATTGCTGTTGGTGTATTTTGAAATATTTGTGAAGTACTTTTACAAGTATTTAAATTTTGTTGTGTTAGAAAATGTTTGCCATTTCCTGTACTCTTTTATTTCCTGTTTGTCAGGAGGGTCACATTGCAAAACCCAATCAGTGACAGAAAAAGAAGCAATTTGTCTGAAAATGTTTCCTGACACTTTAAACTCATAGCGAATGTGACAAGATAACCACAAAATGTACAGGCCTCTTTATGACTCATTCTCATTCTGAATTCCTGCAATGTTGTTGTTGGGGTGCTGCACACTCATACTTGAAGAACCCCTGGGGCAGAGAAGTAAAAGGGTGAGAGAATGCAAAAGAGAAATTGGAAGACAGAGAAACACGTGTGTAGAGCACATTTGTGAGAAAGAGCAACACAACCCCGTGGTGGAATAAAAGCACATGCATGAAAGATAGAATAGAAACATACATCTGATAGAGAGCAACATGGAGCACGGGAGAGAAAAGCGCACATAAGATAAAGCTGGAAAACACATTCATTCACATGGATTGATTAAACTAAAAGAAAACAAGTTTTCTAAAAGTCAACCAGTCACATAACAAGCCAATCAGAGAGATGGTGAAGCGGCTGTGCTATAGGGGAAGGGTAAAAACAAGAATGAAAAGCTGCAATAATGGAAAGCCATTGAATAAGGAGCAATTAAATGACAGTGACAATAGATTCAACCAATGGCAAACAATGGGCGGGCTGTAAGCCCACGTAAACTCTTGGTAAGGCCACACAGGTACTTTTCAACCACACAACTGCACTGTCTGGTAGGCTTTATCTCACAATGGTAATACTGCCATTATTTGTTGTAGTTACAGTTAGAGTAATGAGAATGCCTCCAATTATAGAAGCACCACAAATTAGAAAATATGGCTTGCTGCCGTGTCAACATCCAGAACTGATAGAGAGAGTTTCTTTGCTAAATGGCATGGGTGCAACTGTTTGTAAGAATTTGGGCCTAATATGTTTGGTCAAAGAGCATCTGAGAGAACCTGGAAAACTTGAGAACCCCAGGAACATTGAAAACCATGAGACCAGTTTGAAATTCTGTAAGGCAGGCTTTAAGGCCACTCCTGCCAATGCACAATCTAGCCATTGAGTCTATAATGCTGGTTAATGTGCAATATGGTCTCACTTGCTAGATATTCATACTAATGGAAACCCAAGGCCCATTGATCCACGTCCAAAACAGACAGTAGTAAAGGCAGAGGTACATTTCTCTATGGGCCCAACAAGTACAAAGGTGACAAAGGAGTCAGCAATTCTGGAAAATCACCCATCTACGGAGACCTCTTCTTATATTATGAGGTCTCCATGGTTAAGGAAAACAGAGATGCAGAATGGGACACTGCTGGGCAAATTTAGCTTCATGAACTCCATCACAGACGGATTTTACTACTGAAAATGAAAATGGTGTGATGAAATTGGACTCTGGGGAATGGATTATGACATGTGACTTGCAACACCTTATAGGGGGGAAGAGGAGTGATGATGCCCAGGGCCACAGGGGAAAATCAGGCTGTTGCAGAGCACATAAATGGCAGGGCCTCAGGCTCCAACATGCTACTTCTGAAAGGTTCAAACAGTTACTCAGCTTGTGGGCACCCATTTTGCTCTGTTGCGCACAAAGAGCTCATTTGCAAAGATATTTATAGCATTTTTGGCTTCCACCTGAATCTTCAATCAGTTCCAGATGGCTTGAATGTGGCACAAATGCAGACATTCTGGGAATCTATGCTGCATATCATCTTAAAGCTCTACTGTGTAACTACTACCCAAGTAAGAATGGCCTTTAAAGGGAGGTTGAGCAGTCCAGTTACATATTTTGTTTGAGTCAAGCAGGGGTATTGTCAACACCTCGTTGCTCTTGTAATACAGAAATGGGGTGTACAAAGCACACCTTGCAGCAATGCAGGTTGCTCCAGGTATAAAGGGTCTACAGAAGACAACTGCATTCTGATTCTTAGAAACCCAAAAGGGTTCAAATCCTGGTGTGGGATTGAGAGCTGCTCACCAAAAATGGCTTAATGATTAACTTCAAGAAATCAAAGATCTTTAGAATACATAGGAGTATTAGGAGTTTTACCTTGAGGTAGCTAATTTGAAGGAAGTGCATTTTTTACTGTATCTGTGAATAACAGATCCTCCTTTCTTCAATGATGATGATGATTTTTGGAAGCTGTGTCTTCTGATTGGCAGCATCTGCACCACTTGAGGGTTCATTAGACATTTTTCTGGTGGTTTTGGAAGGTGTGTCTTTCTGTGGGTGTGTCTCTGCTGTCAACGTGGACTCCATAGACTATGACTCCCTGGAAGCTCGAAAGCCAAATCTTCCAGTGGGTTTCTGTCACCACGTCCTGATGGTATATGGACAACTAAGTAATCAGTTGCTTGGCTATTTATGGAAACTGCATCTTTCTTTTAGTGGTTCTCACCCAGAGTGTTTCTTTGGGGACTTAACAGACTTTTAATTTTGTGATGATTTTTGGAAGCTGAGTCTTCTGATCGGTTGCACCTGCACCATCTTGGGTGTTCATTAGACATTTTTCCGGTGGTTTTAGAAGGTGCATCTTTCTGTTTGTGGATCACCGCTGCCCAGGTGGACTCCATAGATTTATAGCTTCCTGGTGGTTTGGAAGCCAAGTCTTCGAGTGGGTTTCCTATCACCACTACTTGATTGCCCATAGACAGTAAAATAATCTGTGGTTTTGTAAGCTGTGTATATCCGGGTGTTTTGAAATCTGCCTCTTGATGGGGTTTATATCCATAAATGTAACCCCTTGGGTATTGATTAGTGAGTCTACATGTGCATTGAAAATATATTGCTACTTCAATAAGGGTCTCCAAACTTTCTGTAATGAGAGCTACTTCTGATTATTTAAAAAAATAATCCTGTGCTACCAACACATATTATAGTTGTTACAATAGTGACATACCTGACTAGATACTTTCAATGATTATCAAAATAATAAAGGGAGAGGTGACCTTAATTAGTATCAGAAAATGTTTCATCCAAGTGTAGTTCCTCCAATTGCTTCAGAGAAAAACAGCTAAGCAGCAAGTACCATCTAGCACAAAGGAAATTACAGCAGCGATATCTTCCCCAGTCAGCTTGCTTTATTATTCAAATATACATTTTAAATATGTTAGGAAAATACAACGATTCTCTTCAAACAAGCATATCAGTTTCAGGTAATTTCTTTTTTTTTCTGTTGTATAAACACTTACACTTTGGGGTATACAAACTCAATTCCCCAATGAAATATCTTTTTTCTGAAAAGAAAGACACAATATTTGACTAAAAATTCTAGTGCGCTTTATAATATGAGCTTGTCATTTTCTTTAAGTACTCAAATGTTCAAATGTACATGGCATGAACAGATTCTGCCTCAAATGCCTATGTGCAGTCATTACATCTCAGTGATGTCCAGCACAATGTCAATTATGCTTAAAATATAGCAAACAATCCCACTGCTGTGCAATTATGCAGTGGCTGCCAAGAGGTCACAAAATATGTCAGTCATAGCCATTATGATTCCAAAGGTAACCGCACAATTCCAGGGATGGCCAAATTTAGGCTAAAGACGCTCACACTTTGCCAAAGATTAATGCCTTTATGCCACCACCAGAATAAAGAGGGCTAAATTGTGTGAAGATTGACCATTTTTATGCCAGGGCCATAATTTTCTCGGGAACATCTAGGTGGATTTGACAGATCCTAATTTTGTGAAGCTTTTGTGTTTCTCCTGTGAGTGGCACTTAACTATTGGAGGAATGGATAAACTCCAAATTACCAGGTGATTTGGAGGCAGAGCCCCCTGAAGTTTCACTTCTCTCATTTGCAGATGCTTACTTTCCTGCTGGTTTCTGTTGTTCAGATGTCATTTTCCAGATAAAAACAATCTCAACACAGAAGTCCTGCATCCTCTCCCTCTTCCCAGCTAGATTGTTCTTCTTATCTCCACTTTTCAATAACTCTCACCTCTCATCTCTTCCTGTCCATTTCCTATCATGCCTCCATAGAATACGCCCCAACCCTATTGCACTGGGCAACACTGCCATCTCCTCTTATCCCTCTTCTCAGTTCTGTTCTGACTTCCACTGTTCCCTTCCTTCGAACCAACTAACTTATTTGTACATCACACATACCGATTCCTTCTGTGCACTTCATTTGACCTTTTAAAGCAAGGTCAGACATTTTGGAAATAAAAATCAAATCAAAATAAAAGCACAAGTTATCCAAAGCAAGCTCATAGTGTGTGTTTTTCAGAAATAACCTCTCACAATAATGTCTTGGAGTCTTTATTTTAAAATAAATATTTACAGATAACAAATAAAACATATTTTGTTTTGCTTGGGATGTACTCTAAATGTTTAGTGCATCAGCAGCATGACACATTGTAAACACAATGCACTAAAATGTTTCATAACAATCAGTTGTGTGTAGTAGTGTATTATGCATTTCCTGGCAAATCTAGGTTGCAGTAGGTAGGCTGCAGTTTGTGTGCACATGTATCAGTGAAGCAGGTGAGCAATATAGTTGTGAACCATTGATAATCTACATGTACATATGTCCATTACACTGAAGGCAGACAAATGAAAAAAGGTACCCTATGAAAAGTTTGTTCCGTGTCAGCTATACTTATTATATCAGATTATGATTCTTAGTGTTCAGTTTTTAATCAGCGTGGCAATGTCAGTAATGTGAAGAGATAAATGGGCCAGTGACAAAAGGATATTATTTGATATCCTCACTCACATGACTGGGTGAATTAGCAATGCTAGGATGTCTAAATTTTTAACTGCAATGCAGACGCTTTAATCTTTCACCCAATTCCTCCAGGCATAGTTTTGCGTATGTCTTTCAATTTCTTTAAAATAAAGAGCCGGAAACAAAACATAAAAGAATGTGTTCCAAGAAACCTTACACTGCCCGCTGCTACTCCTTCTACAGATAGAGATAAATCACCCAAGCAAGGCTTTAGATCAGCCACTCACAAATGTGCTAATGAACGATCATGCATAACAAAGGGTTGATTAGCACTGTGGTGTTCGGTGGCTAAGGAGCCTTGCAAGATTGTGAATGCAATAACCACTTTGACTCAGATCTTAAGTTACTGGCCACAAGGATATTTCCCTCAGCCCTTTTTCTACCATACGCTGTCATTAAGCATACCATCTTCTCTCAGACCACAGGGCCATATTGAAACAAACCCCTCCTCAATGACGTATCATGGCTAGCCCATGATAAACATAACATTCCTCCCCAAACACAAAAATGAAGCCAAAGCACAAAACGTCGACCACATAACCTTTCAATAGCGTCAAGCTTGGTGGACGAGGACGTAAGGTATATCTCTCCGTGCCTTTTCTCTGTTGCAGAGGAAGGTTCACCATTTATTCAGGGACCTCCAGACCACTTACTTCAGATTGGTTAGAGTCCTGTACTTCGTGTGCAGCCAGAAGTGATGACTGAAGGTCAGTGGCATTCAAGGGTGTGAGAAAGTAGCATGGTTACCCCCATTTTTGGCCTGTTTGTCAGTGTTTGTCTCACGCAATAACCCATGAGTTGCCATGATCTTTTCCAGATGAGGAATAGTTTGGGAGGCAGTGATGGAGTCTAAAATCTCAACCTTTGGGTATTTCAAGAAATCGTCAATTACCACCAACATATGACGACAAAGAGGCAAACTCCCAAAATCATCACTGGCTCTAAAACATGGGATGGGCTGACTCGTCTCCGTGATTATCGGCGGGAAAAGCTTTAGGTGGACCAACAGCTTGACACATGGAGCATTGACGCACTGTTCTTTCAACCTCATTATCAAGTCCAAGGAACCACACTTCACTTCTCAATCTTGATTTTGTCTTGACCACTGCTTGGTGTGAGGAGTGAGTGAGCTCTACCACTTGCTGTTGCAAAGAGACAGGAACCACAAGCTTTGGACCTCTCAGTAGACATCCTTCCGAGGACACAGCCAACTCATTTCTGACTTTGTGTAATGA
Organism: Pleurodeles waltl; assembly: GCF_031143425.1. NCBI lineage: Eukaryota > Metazoa > Chordata > Amphibia > Caudata > Salamandridae > Pleurodeles > Pleurodeles waltl. The sequence goes on along the minus strand of NC_090439.1, from coordinate 573,944,831 downwards.
AAATAACGTTAGTTGAACATCCATAGTTCTTTGAGCCATCTGTTGTAAAAGGTTACACCAATTCCCAGATGTCACAGCTGACACAGCTAATTGAAGAGACACGTCATTTGATGTGGCCATCTTAATGGTGTCTAAGGAAATAGGTAATGGCCTCGACCTTTCCACCACCAAGCAGACATATTCCTCCACCTCATTGGCATCCACAACCTCACAAGGGGTGGCAGGCTGCACATGTCTGGACAAAAAATCCAGAGCCAGGTCGGTAGATGAAAGTGAAACAGTAATCCTGAAATTGTAAGATCCACTTCTCAATTCTAGGGGAAGGTTTAGATGAAGAACCATTGAGGAGAGGTATAAGGGGCTTATGATCAGTGTGTACAGTGAAAGGCTGGCCATATAGATAGAGATGAAAATGGTGAAAGGTACCGCAATGGCCTTCTTCTCAATTTGGGAGAATCTATGCTCTGTGTCTGCCAAAGCACGGCAAGCATAGGCCACAGGAGCCCATTCTCCATTTTCTTGTTTTTGTGACAACACAGCCGCTAGACCAGTAGGACTGGCATCAAAGGAAAACTCTGAATCCTTACTTGGATCAAAATATATCAACATATTATGCTCTGAGAGAGCTACTTTGGTGGCCTGGAAAGATGCCTTTTTCTCGGGTCCCCACTCCCATACAGCATTCGATTTTATCAATTCTCTGAGCAGGGCTGTCAAAGCTGTGAGATTCCTGATGAAACGTCCACAGTAATTTATCATGCCCAAGTAGCTGCATACGTCCGAAATGGTGGGTGCAGATGCTGACTGAACATCCTGCACCTTGGCCGGATCAGGCATTACTCCTTTACCAGAGAAACAATATCCAAAGAATGCAACTTCTTTCTGTAAAAATGCAAATTTGTCACGATGAAGGGTGAGACCACTGTCATGCAGTTGTTTAAACGTTGCTCTCAAACGGTGAAGATGTAATTCAATAGTAGGGGCATGCACCAGGTTTTATCGCTGACATCGATGACCTCTGGCAGACCGGCGAGTACCCTTTTAATGTCCTGAAACACCTCTGAGGCACTGAACATCCCAAAACTCAAACATTTGTACCTTCGCAGTCTAATATGGGTAGAAAAAGTTGTGATCACTCTGAAGTCAGGATCCAATAGTAATTGGTGATACCCTGCTCGCGGATCCATTTTAGGAAACCACTTGGATCCAGTCACCTCTGCAACAGTATAATCTACAGTAGGTGTCGAATGTCGTTCCCACTTGATAGCAACATTGGGCAAACATATATCAACACAGCTCCTGACCTCGCCAGGCAGTTTGGGTTTGCGAGTGACTACAATTGGTGTTACCCAGGGTGTGGGACCTTCCACCTTCTCAATAATGTCTACCTGCTCAAGCTTCTTGAGTTCAGCTTCTATCTTAGGACACAGTTGAAACGCCACTCGTTGATGTTTTAAAGCCACCGGCTGAACAGATTTGACAATGTGCAATTGTAGCAGACGGACTTTCAATCAACCAATCCCCTCAAAAAGCAGTTTGAACTTGGCTAGAAGATTGTCAACAGTCTCCAGATGTACACTGAAGGCAAAAGAAATGAGATTAAGTTGCTCAGCCGTCTTGCAGTTTAGCAACATTTCAGAGCCGGTTCTGGTCACATATACCTTGGTGTGCATTGAATTTTCATCAGATGTCTGTTGTAAAAACTCCAGCCAAGGGTGACGGTTGAGATGACCCAAAAGTATACATCCTAGTGGATGTTGGTCGCAACTGAGGCTGTATAGGCAGAGTTTGAAGCACTGATTGCGCTAATTTATTGATGGATAATCCAGTGTCAATCAACGCAGGGACCATGTGGCCTGCGATAAGCACAGTGCATCTCGGTATGCGTCTCTGAGGACACCCTCCCGGCAGCATGGCGTGTAAAATGTGAACAGCCCGTCCTTCTCATCATCATCATCCATATCATCCCCTTCCTCCAGTGTCATGGGCTGTTGTACCAAGTTGATTGGCTTCCGTTAATGCAACTTTTGGCGTGCAGGCGAGTGATAAACTTTAGCAAAATGGTTCATTTTATTACAGTTCAAACATTTCTTGTCTTGAGCAGGGCAGGGACCTTGATGAGGAAATGGCTTGCCACACATATAACGTCCTTGAGCTTAAGTCAGACTTTGGCATGGTCTTTTTTTTGTCTGTGGCTACCAAAGTGACTGCATTCACAGGTTCCACCTCGATCTGTGTCTTTGGAGCGTCCCATCGTAAGAATGTTCACCATGGACATGCCCGGCACCAGTAGAATATTCTCTTGCAGCTTCACAGATGCACAGCTTTGTATAAACTGTGTGCGGATCTCATCATCAGCATCTGGCAATGTGCAGGTGCTTGCAAGTTCTTTTAGTCAAGTGTAGAAGGGGTCAACTGACTCACCAGGGAGCTGCATGGCTTGCCTTAACAAAAATCTCTCATAGTCTGGATTCGCTAGAGGGTTGAAGTGAGCCGTCAGGGCTCTTTTAAGTGACTGATAAGTGAAGGCTGGGAATTATTCCACTACTGACTTGCCCTGTTTATGAATCATCGCACCTTTAAGGTGTAGAAGCATGGGGCGGCATCTATCACTGTCCAGCACCACTGCCAAAAAGTAGGTTTCCAGCCTATCTACCCATTCTTTCAATCGGGCTGCTTGTGCAGACTGAGGGCCCTTGACGACAAATGGCTCAAGAGCAGGAATGGACAACATCATGCAGTCAAAATGGAAATCGGTGATTGGTGGCAGACATAAATCTTATATACTGTATCTTTTTTTTTTTTTTTGGAATAGCAGTCTGCACTTTCCCCAAAATAGAACATGACTTAATTGCAGGTCAGAGGCCAGGCCCCACGTTTCTTTTGTTGTTGTGTTTTCTAGTAATCACTATGGAGTTGAACTGTGATGCGGCTGTGCTGCTGACAGGTTTTTCCAGAACTATGAATTTATTATTTTATTATTAATATTTTTGAATGTTTAAGTGGTGAAAGAAACAGTGCCTTCTGATCCCAGGAACCATTTCTACCGATGTAGTTGTTCCTGAGTAGTAGCCCCAGCCACGTGGTCTGATGGGGTGGGCCCACTACAACCAGCCATGGGCCACAGGGTTTGTTCAGTGTTCTTTGCCTGCAATTGTTCTTCCACCACCCGCTTGCAATCCGGCTTTTAAAACCCGACTAAACACCAGGGATTCTTTTTTTTTTGGTCTGAAACTGACAAAAGGGAGCGACCCCTTGGGCAAGGGTCGCTCCCAGGGGGGGCATTTTTTTGGGAAGGCCTTTTCTGCCCCACCTGGGGGCAGATCGGCCTATTATTAGGCCGATCTGCCCCCAGGGGGGGGCAGAAACCTCTAGGCACCAGGGATCATTTTTTATTTTTTTTATTTTTGTTATGTTTTCTTTTTTTTTTAGGTGGGGAGCGACTCCTTAGGCAAGGGTCGCTCCCCTAGGGGGCAAATTATATTTAGGCCATTTCTGCCCCCCTTGGGGACAGATTGGCCTATTTTGATGAGGCCAATCTGCTCCCAAGGGGGGCAGAAACCATTAGACACCAGGGAGTTTTTTTTCTTTTGCGTGAATTTCACGCAAGGGGAGCGACCCCTTGGGCAAGGGTTCGCTCCCAGGGGGGGCATTTTTTTGAGAAGGCCTTTTCTGCCCCACCTGGGGGCAGATCGGCCTATTATTAGGCCGATATGCCCCCAGGGGGGGCAGAAACCTCTAGGCACCAGGGATAATTTTTTTTGTTATGTTTTCTTTTTTTTTTAGGCGGGGAGCGACCCCTTAGGCAAGGGTCGCTCCCCTAGGGGGCAAATTATATTTAGGCCATTTCTGCCCCCCTTGGGGGCAGATTGGCCTATTTTGATGAGGCCAATCTGCCCCCAAGGGGGTGGCAGAAACCATTAGACACCAGAGAGTTCTTTTTTTTTGTCGCTCCCTGGGGGGGGAATTATTTTAGGCCATTTCTGCCCCCCTTGTGGGTAGATCAGCCTATTTTGATTAGGCTGATCTGCCCCCAAGGGGGGCAGAAACCACTAGGCACCAGGGATTTTTTTTTTGTTTTACAGATGGGGAGCGACCCTTTGGACAAGGGTCGCTCCCCTGGAGGGGCAAATTGTATTTAGGCCATTTCTGCCCGCTTTGGGGGCAGATCGGACAATTTTAGGTCAATCTGCCCCCAAGGGGGCAGAAACCACTAGGCACCAGGGATCTTTTTTTTGCGCCGTCACGCAAGGGGAGCAACCTTGTAGGCAAGGGTGGCTCCCCGGGGGGGGGTGTGAGGGGGCAAATTTATTTTAGGCCATCTCTGCCTCCCCTGGGAGCAGATCGGCCTATTGGTATTAGGCCGATCTGCCCCCAGGGGGGGCAGAAACCTCTAGGCGCCAGGGCAAATAGTTTTTTTGTGGTTTTGTTTTTGTTTGTTTGTTTTTTTAGAGATGGGGAGCGACCCATTAGGCAAGGGTCGCTCCCCTGGGGGGCAAATTGTATTTAGACCATTTCTGCCCCCCTTGGGGGCAGATTGGCCGATTGTAGGTCAGGGCAGAAACCACTAGGCACCAGGGATCTTTTTTTTTGCGCTGTCACGCAAGGGGAGCAACCCCATAGGCAAGGGTCGCTCCCGGGGGAGTGGGGGGGTTGGGGGGAGGGGGACAAATTTATTTTAGGCCATTTGTGCCCCCCCTGGGGCCAGCTGAGCTAGAGGCCAAAATCCACAGGTAGGCACTGTTTTCTATGAAAAAATGTGATGTGTCCACGTTGTTTTTTGGGCCATTTCCTGTTGCGGGTGCTAGGCCTACCCACACAAGTGAGGTATCATTTTTATCGGGACACTTGGGGGAACGCTGGGTGGAAGGACATTTGTGGCTCCTCTCAGATTCCAGAACTTTCTGTCACCGAAATGTGAGGAAAATGTGTTTTTTTTATCCAAAATTTGAGGTTTGCAAAGGATTCTGGGTAACAGAACCTGGTCCGAGCCCCACAAGTCACCCCATCTTGGATTCCCCTAGGTCTCTAGTTTTCACAAATGCACAGGTTTGGTAGGTTTCCCTAGGTGCCGGCTGAGCTAGAGGCCAAAATCTACAGTTAGGCACTTTGAAAAAACAGCTCTGTTTTCTGTGATGTGTCCACGTTGTGTTTTGGAGCGTCTCTTGTCGCGGCCGCTAGGCCTACCCACACAAGTGAGGTATCATTTTTATCGGGAGACTTGGGGGAACGCTGGGTGGAAGGAAATTTGTGGCTCCTCTCAGATTCCAGAACTTTCTGTCACCGAAATGTGAGGAAACTGTGTTTTTTTAGCCAAATTTTGAGGTTTGCAAAGGATTCTGGGTAACAGAACCTGATCAGAGCCCCACAAGTCACCCCATCTTGGATTCCCCTAGGTCTCTAGTTTTCAAAAATGCACAGGTTTGGTAGGTTTCCCTAGGTGCCGGCTGAGCTAGAGGCCAAAATCTACAGGTAGGCACTTTGAAAAAACAGCTCTGTTTTCTGTGATGTGTCCACGTTGTGTTTTGGGGCATATCCTGTCGCGGGTGCTAGGCCTACCCACACAAGTGAGGTACCATTTTTATCGAGAGACTTGGTGAACGCTGGGTAGAAGGAAATTTGTGGCTCCTCTCAGATTCCAGAACTTTCTGTCACCGAAATGTGAGGAAAATGTGTTTTTTTAGCCAAAGTTTGAGGTTTGCAAAGGATTCTGGGTAACAGAACCTGGTCAGAGCCCCACAAGTCACCCCATCTTGGATTCCCCTAGGTCTCTAGTTTTCAAAAATGCACAGGTTTGGTAGGTTTCCCTAGGTGCCGGCTGAGCTAGAGGCCAAAATCCACAGGTAGGCACTTTGCAAAAAACAGCTCTGTTTTCTGTGATGTGTCCACGTTGTGTTTTGGGGCATATCCTGTCGCGGGCGCTAGGCCTACCCACACAAGTGAGGTACCATTTTTATCGGGAGACTTGGGGGAACGCTGGGCGGAAGGAAATTTGTGGCTCCTCTCAGATTCCAGAACTTTCTGTCACCGAAATGTGAGGAAAATATGTTTTTTTAGCCAAATTTTGAGGTTTGCAAAGGATTCTGGGTAACAGAACCTGGTCAGAGCCCCACAAGTCACCCCATCTTGGATTCCCCTAGGTCTCTAGTTTTCAAAAATGCACAGGTTTGGTAGGTTTCCCTAGGTGCCGGCTGAGCTAGAGGCCAAAATCTATAGGTAGGCACTTTTCAAAAATTTAGAGAGCCAATTTTAACCATCCGTTTTTTTTGTTTATCTCCTTCTATACATTTTCCCACATTTGGGGTCACGGCTTCACCACTATAAAAGATCTCCGGCAAAGAGCCCCCCCCTTTCGGGGTGGTGCCTGTCAGACATTGCAGCGCCGGTCTGACGAGGAACAGCTCCGATGATGAAGCATGACATCCCTTGGGATGTGTGAGGTGCCTTGCTCCTAAAATTTAGGACCCCCTCTACGGTATCCTCCAGTCTTCTCTCGCACCTTTGGAACAGTGTATTATATATTTTTGACGTATTACTTGGGAGGATATACACTGGACCACAATACCTCCCCATCCCTCCTATTTTTTGACTGGCTAGGTCTACCCACACAAGTGAGGTATCATTTTTATTGGGAGACTTGGGGGAACATAGAATAGCAAAACAAGTGTTATTGCCCCTTGTCTTTCTCTACATTTTTCCCTTCCAAATGTAAGACAGTGTGTAAAAAAGACGTCTATTTGAGAAATGCCCTGTAATTCACATGCTAGTATGGGCACCTCGTAATTCAGAGATGTGCAAATAACCACTGCTTCTCAACACCTTATCTTGTGCCCATTTTGGAAATACAAAGGTTTTCTTGATAGCAATTTTTTACTCTTTATATTTCAGCAAATGAATTGCTGTATACCCAGTATAGAATGAAAACCCACTGCAGGGTGCAGGTCATTTATTGGCTCTGGGTACCTAGAGTTCTTGATGAACCTACAAGCCCTATATATCCCCGCAACCAGAAGAGTCCAGCAGACGTAACAGTATATTGCTTTCGAAAATCTGACATTGCAGGACAAAGTTACAGAGTAAAACGTAGCGAAAAATTGATGTTTTTTTCACCTCAATTTCAGTATTTTTCTTTTTCAGTTGTTATTTTCTGTAGGAAACCCTTGTAGAATCTACACAAATTACCCCTTGCTGAATTCAGAATTTTGTCTACTTTTCAGAAATGTTGGGGTTTCTGGGATCCAGCGTTGTTTTAATGCCCATTTCTGTCACTGACTGGAAGGAGGCTGAAAGCACAAAAAATAGTAAAAATGGGGTATGTCCCAGTAAAATGCCAAAATTGTGTTGAAAAATTGGGTTTTCTGATTCAAGTCTGCCTGTTCCTGAAAGCTGGGAAGCTGGTGATTTTAGCACCGCAAACCCTTTGTTGATGCCCTTTTCAAGGGAAAAAACCACAAGCCTTCTTCTGCAGCCCCTTTTTCCCCTTTTTTTGAAAAAAACGAAATTTTCACTGTATTTTGGCTAATTTCTTGGCCTCCTTCTGGGGAACCCACAAAGTCTCGGTACCTCTAGAATCCCTAGGATGTTGGAAAAAAAGGACGCAAATTTGGCTTGACTAGCGTATGAGGACAAAAAGTTATGAGGGCTTAAGCGCAAACTGCCCCAAATAGCCAAAAAAAGGCTCGGCACAGGAGGGGGAAAAGGCCTGGCAGCGAAGGGGTTAAAAGAAATGTTGGGCACCATTTGTTTTTTGTTTTTGGCACAATCCTGCTGGAGTCCCACAGGATGGAGGCAAAAAATACAGATTTAATATTTTTGGCCCCCGGGGGGGTCCTTCTTCATCTTCCCCATAGGGCCCAAGGGGGCAGGGTAACCCTACCCTGCTCCCTTATAGTATTTCTTTTCACACTTCAGCACAGGGGACAAAGTCCCTGAGTCCTGCAATGGCTACCAGCGACATTTTTCTCATGTTGCTGGCAGCCAATCAAAAAAGGGAAAGAAGTTCCGTGCGCCATTCAGAACACTGCGGACCTAAGCGTTCAGATATACAAATATTTTTTTACCTTAATTTGCTCAAATTCTAATGAACAGATTTACACCAAATGAGCGAAAGCACAATCTGTGTACAAAGATCTAGCTTCCTGGCAAATTGAATGTAATGCCGTTCATCAGTTTTTGCTGGAGCCCTACCTAATGAAGTCTAAGGAAAATGCTTAGGGATTTTTTGTTTTGGGACCCCCCTTCATTCTCTTCCCCGCTTGATGGATCACCCCGAAACCTTTCATGTGCAAACTATCAAAAAAATAGCACTTCTTTGGAAAGTTTAATGGAGATTTTTTTAAATGGTGCAAAATTATTAGCAACTCAAAAAACGCATTTCCTCTCGAACCGCAGACCTAACTATAATACCCTGTCACTGAAACTGCCCTATCTAGTAGATAGATAGAATTAAAAACAACAATATTTATTGCTATATTAAAGTAAACAAATTAAATAAAACAATATTCTTAATAACAATATTATTTACAAAATACAAAAACCTCATTTATTGCCTTCCATATTCTGTTCCATGAAAGCTTTGTAATGATAATATTTGTGACAATATATTTATTGACCACTATATTTTGGAAGCAATATTTGGTTCAGTCACCATATTTAACATGTGCCCATTTTGAGAGTTTCCCTTATCCCATGAAAAGTGTAGTTGCAGAACTGACAATGATTTTCTCTACTCCAGAACAAAGAGACCATAAACCTAATTGAAAAATTAGTGTTTAATACTCTATATAGAAAACGGCCACTCCCAAAACCGATTATTTTTCAACTTTATGAATCCTGTCTATAACAGGGGCACATTTTAAGGTTCCTTCCCACAAAAACAGCAAGCATATGGCTATCAAGTTGCCCTTCTCTATTCACCAGCCCACTTGAGGAATCCTAGTTGTATACCCCACACACACTGACATACAACATTTTGACTCCTCAAAATAATTTTGATAGCATTATTAAAGACTCCTATAATTAAAATGGTCATATTTTGAGGTGTTTTTTTCCCATGAAAAAGACAGATGTACGTCAGACAAAATTACTTTCTCTACTCTCACACAATAAGCATACCCAGTCAGTTCAGGAATTCAATTTGTAAGACTGATGTATTTGAATTGGCCTTCCAAACACAAGACCTTTAATGCTGTCAAAGACTCTTGTAGTTAACAATGGCACTTCTGAGAATGTGCCTTTCCCATTAGAGGGTGGTTGTATCACTACCAATGTAATTTTCTTCTCTTCTTGCACAAAGTGACAGCTAGTCCCATTCTGGAACTCCACGTACAAAATTTGTGATCCCAAATATGGTAAATGTTTTAAGTTTGTCAAACAAGATTTCTGTCCGGATATACAAGTATTTATAGAGTGCAAGCCTAGGTAGCTGGAAAAGCAGGTAGAAGAAATTCTGAGAGAAGGAAGAGCTTTGGGAGATCACCATTAAATACACGAATTCCAGAGACAAACATAACAGATATGCAGTCTTTACATCTATTTCTCCAATGTAATAAACCAAAAAGGTCAGCAAGAATCAGCATGGGGAGTTTCTTGCAACCAGAAATACAGTTCATCTCCCTTTTGGAGACTAGTTCATAACGTGGTGGCTAGAAAAGAGAATGAAAAGTCAGATATTTGGATTTTTAGGGAAGTGTGGACCTACCTGTAGAAACATAGTTTAAATCAGTAAATGCTGCTTTTGAAGTGGGGTTATTAGATCAATGGGATAATTCCAGTCTAGTAAATGTAGTGGCTTCAGTACCCCTATTATCACATCACATCTCTTATGTATATATAAAGTGCACATTCATGCCTAGGGGTATCTTGGTGCTGAATAACCAATGTTTATTGTTACCTAAGTAAGTGTTGCTCATTGTATCCACCTTGGAAAGATGAAATGATGAGTAGAAGCTCCAGGATACAAACATGTAAGTGGGAGATAAAACACATATCCCTCACATGGACACAATAGTTTAATAAGCCACCGGACTAATACAATCTATTTGGGGTCAACATAACTATTTTTGCACACATCACTGTGGAGACTTGAATATGACTATAATCACAGGTTATCACTGAGGGGACTTAAACATGACTATAAACACACATGATCTGTGAAGATCTATCCATCCCTACAATCACACACTATCTCTGTAAAGACCTGGGAAAAATATAACCAATCACACTCTATCTTTGTGGGAAATTGAACATGGCTATCATCACACATTTTCTCTTTGGGGACCGTGGTAATACCATAAACACACACCATCTCTATGGGGACCTGGACATCCTTATATTCACACACTATCTCAGTGGGGACCCGGTAAACAATATAATAAGTCACATGCTCTTTGCATGGAATTGAACATGAGTATACTCACACACTATCTCTGTGTGGAGCTGGTGATCAATATATATTAACACATAGGCCCTCATTATAACAGTGGCAGTAAAAACCTCCTACCGCCGCAGTAACGGTCGCCAACATACCATCACCGCGGCTACCCTCCATCCGCCATATTATGATCACTTCTGGACTACGTCACAAAAAGGGCGGAAATTCAGCAGTGATCCTACTGGAGGATGGCGGTAAGCTGGCTCTGCTACCACCAGGACTGCCACGCGAGTTGAACACTGGAAGTCATATTATGACCTGTAATATGGCCTGGCAGTGTTCTGCTGGTGGTAGCAGCAGCCCTTCCCGTTCCCTGCCGGATAACCTCTTCGACCAAGTTAAGTCGGGCTTCCGACAGGAGAGCTGGATGGGGGGTGTTGTGTGTGTGTGTGTGTCTGAGTGTGTGCATTAATGTCTGAGTGCGTGTGTGAATGCGTCTGTGTGTTGTTTGCGTGGTTGTGTGTGTGTGAGTGAATGCGTGCAAGAATGGTGAAGTTAGTGCATGTATGCATGTCAGTGTGATTGTGTGTAAGAATGTGTGCGAGCATGTCTGGAAGTATGCGTGTATGCCAGTGTGTATACATGGTATGTGTCTGCGCGTGTGTGCGTTTATGGGGGTGGGGGGTGAGTGTGAGGATCAGAGGGGTTGGGGTGTGAGGTTCAGAGGGTGGAGGAGTGAGTGTGACGATCGGAGGAGGTGGGGGTGAGTGTGACGATCAGAATGGGTGGGGGTGTGAGGATCGGAGGGGGTGGAGTGTGAGTATGACGATCGGAGGAGGTGGGGGTGAGTGTGAGGATTGGAGGGGGTGGGGTAGAGTTTGGATGGAGGCAGGTGGGGGTGTCAGGTGTGTGTTGGAGGGTGAGGGAGCCGCCTACCGGTGACAGAGAAGGCATTCCCTGTCACCAGTAGGGCCTACCGCCATGGTTTTAGAGGCATTGCTAACGCCACGAAAACCGTGGTGGTAGGCAGGCTCATAATGCACAACAGCAAAATGAGGGGCAAATGTGGGAGGTTCGGAGAAAACAACTCCTGGTCCAGTGTGTAAGTCTCCCAATAGTGGAACCAAATAGTGTACACACAGTTCCAAAACAACAAGAAAGGGGGTTCTCTAGACCAAAGGTTTCCACAAAGACGGGCAAGTAATATGCTTGAAGCAAGAGCCCTCACTCACCTTCCGCTGACATGCTTCATCATAGGGCCATGCTCCTCATCAGGCCGGCACTGCAATGCCAGACGGGCCCCTCAGGGGGGCTCTTTGCCGGAGGTCTTTTGAAAATTGTTGTAAAACCGGTCAAGACGTGAGAAAGGATTGGTATAGAAAAAGTTAAAAATGACTAGGGGTTAAAAATAACTATTTATTCTTGATATTAAAACCCCTGACATGATTAAAAACAATGTATAGGGGCATGGTAAAATAATGTCTACCCTCCCTAAAAAGAATATACAGTTGGAAAAGTCTCGTAGTGAGAAAGGTACAAAGGGAGAGAACACAGAATCCCTGTGTCACTCTATCAAAGGGTCAACATGTTTCTCGCTTTTCTCGTCAAAAATGATCTCATGCGATTCTTCAGGACCTTAGTACGTACCTAATCCTTATGAAAAAAATGATCATTCGAGTCCCCAGCTAGGGAAGTCAAAAAACCTAAAAGGTAAAAAGGAAACCAATATCAAAGAGTTACATATTCATCAGTAATAGTATCTATTGCAATTCCAAACAGTTATCCTATACCCTCGTGGCGGATCCCAACAAGGTGCCAGGTGACAAGGTGCCATAGTGATCAACTAATAAAAAACAACTGATGAAGATAAATCAATGCTTACCCTCCAAGTATTACTGGTGGGCCCCATCGGGGAAGCATCAGGCTCAGAACTCCATTACGGTCTAAACATATACATATATAGGAAAGAAACTTTAAATGACACATGGACTCGAAATATTATTATCTTATCAAGACCAAGAAGCATGATGCACAGCAGAAAAATAACTTCTTAAAAAGGTAGGAAAGGAGTGGTACTTCTCTGATGATGGAAAAGAGGAAAATTGGACAATCAAAAATTCTCAAAATAGAAAACCAAGCCCCAACTGTGGGGTAATCATAAACTCAAATACAATAAGTAATAATAATACAAGGGTAATCACACACGTCGTATCATCTTACTAGGAAAAAAACTATATCAACACACAAGGCCCTCCTAGATATAAAGTAAAGTAGTAAAGTGGCATATGGAGCAAGCTCAACAAACCCTTCTGCCAATAGAAAAGGGAGAAAGTGAGTACGCGGAAAAATAGCGCGTTAGCTGCACAACCTTCCCTATAAAGTAACCCGGTGTTTATCTGAAAAACGTTGAGGAGGAGAAATGGTCCGTCAATTATGGGCCGCACATCACGTTATATCATATATCCAGAAAAAACATCAGCACACAATGCCCTCATAAATACAGAGTAAAGTAATAAGGCGGCATGTGGAGTGAACTCGACAAATCTTTCTGCCGATAGAAAACGAGAGAGTGAGCCACCTAAGGATACTAGGGGTGACACCAACTTAAGGAACCCCTCGACTTTCACGCCTCCTGCAATCTCGACCCCGATAGAGGTACTTACTTATGAGAAGGCAGTCAGTCACGAGATCCAACGATTAGAATCTCCTCGAGTTTTTCAAAATGTGTCCAGCTCGGAACGTGCAGCCATACATACTCTATCACACAATCCCGATATTACCTTAAAACCTGCAGATAAAGGAGGTGCAATCGTGGTTATGGATACAACTTACTATAGACAGGAATGCCTTAGACTACTTAGTGATCAAACTTATTTCCGACATATTTCAACAGACCCAACTCCTCGGCTATAGCGTATGATACGCGGAATGATATTTGAAGCAGAGTCAGCAGGGTGGATGACCCAACAGGAAGCCGAGTTCCTGGATACTAAGAGTCCCAGGATCCCGTACTTTTACTGTCTCTCCAAAATCCATAAAAATATCCCACCCCCAGGGCGCCCGATAGTGTCTGGGATTGGCTCCCTTTTGGAACCTTTGTCCAAATTCTGTGACTTCTTCCTACAGCCTATTGTTCAGAAAACTTCCACTTTTGTTAAAGATACGAAAGACACTTTGGTTTTACTCAATAATATCAACGATACAGGTCCCACAGACATATTGATATGCCTTGATGTGGAAGCCTTGTATACAAATATTCCACAAGAAGCGACTCTAGCCGCAGTAGAGGAACTACTCCTGGCCGAAACTTGGACCTACAACACTCCAGTGAGCTTCATTATGCAATGTGCAAGTGTGGCACTTAAAGAGAACTTTTTTCAGTTCGAAACACGTCTCTTCCATCAGATACAGGGTACTTCCATGGGAAGTACGTTTGCTCCCAGCCTGGCCTGTCTATATATGTTTGCCTTCGAGCAACACCATATACTCACCCCGGGGCAACCGTTCTTTTCGAACATTAGACTTTGGCGTCGTTATATTGACGACATATTAGTGATCTGGAAGGGTAGCAGTGAACTAGCAGTAGCCTTCACACAATGGGTGAACAGTCTGGATACCCACCTTCGTTTCAGTTCTAATATTTCTGACCATGAGGTGTCTTTTCTCGATCTACGAATCACTCTTACAGACGGGTACCTCCATTCCTCTGTGTACCATAAACCCACAGACAGAAATAGTCTTCTACTCTACAATAGTCACCATCCTAAGGCATTGCGAGATAACCTTCCGTTCGGGCAGTTCCTCAGTATACGACGGAACTGATCGGATACATTTGACTTTCATCTCCAAGCCAATGTCCTGTGTCAGAAACTTGGCGAACGCAATTACCCGGCAAGGAATGTGAGGCAAGCGAAGAAAAGAGCCAGTAATATCCCTAGGGAAACTTTATTGGCTAGCAATACTCGCATACAACAATCCAGACTTACTCGTGTAACCACGTACACTCCTTTGAGCAACCGGATTAAGGGCATCGTCTGGAGATTTTGGCCAATTCTCAACAGTGCAGGCGGGACATTAGAATGCCCCTTATTCGCCTTTAAAAGAACTCACAACATTAAAGATCTAGTGGTCCATACTAGACCCATACATCACCAACTTACTGACTACTCTAGTCGTAGCCAGTGGCTGAAAGTGATAGGCCACCACCCGTGCAGTGGTTGCAATGTCTGTCCAATGACTAGCAGCACTTATGAAGTAGAGCTCGGTGAATCTAAGAAATGGCAACTGAAATCGCATACTAACTGTCGTACAAAGAACTGTATTTACCTGATTACTTGTCCATGCGATTTGAAGTATATAGGCATGACAACGAGAATGGTGAAAACACGAATCAACGAGCATCGAAGTACCATCAGATGCAAGAGGTCTGCTACGAAACTGACTAACCACTTTATTGAACAGCGACACTCTCCAGACAATATCAGATGGATAATACTAGAAACTATTAAAGACAGCCAAGATTGTACGAACAGACTTTTTGAAAAGGAACAACAATGGGTTTTTAGACTCAAGACCCATATGTCTGGACTGAACGATGAAATCCCGTGGACCAATTTTATTCATTGATAATCCAGTCCCTTTGAGTCATTGTAACTTTTATTATGAGTTTTACATAGGCCCTTTTTAATGGATATTGTCAACTCTTGACATCCAGATCTCCTAACACAGGCCCCCCCCTTTTTTTGCCTTCTTTTTATCATACTAGGTTTTCACCCTCTTCACTACCGTTAGGTATCACTGGCAGATCACCTCTTTACAAATGGCCGACACAGTTTTGTCCTTTTTCCATTTTTACACACTCTTGAATCCATGAGTCCTTCTTCTCTTTTCTCTCTATTTTCCTATCATTTAAGCAGACCCCTCGTGAACATCATTCTGAGTTCCGGGGACTGAAAGTGCTCCTAGGTGAACCAACAGTCGTGGTTCCACTCCAAGTAAGTGCTTCCCTAGGTACCCTCCACCGGCGATACTCTCAGTGCCGTTTTTCACCTTCACCCGTTTTCTTTCTTCCCCCCTTTGTCCCTTCCCCCCCCCCTCTTGCTTCACAAACCTTTTTAAATTGAGCCATTCTACTTTGAAAACGACTCGAATTGGAAACCGGCCAGCTTGCGTGTATCCTGATGGCCGTATCGAGTGAAGCGGGCACTTTGTACAAATATTTAAGTTAGGTGAGACACGCTGCAGATTATGCGCGTTCTCACCATCCTCGCCCCCTCGTTTTGGGTTTGCCCTGTAATCGTGGTGTACAGCCCGTAATTTACGGACCGTTTCTTCTCTTAACCTCTTTTCAGATAAATGCCCGATTACTTTAGAGTGCGGGCTGTGCAGCCAATGCGCTGACTTTTCTGCGCGCTCACTCTCTCCTTTTCTATCGGCAGAAAGATTTGTCGAGTTCACTCCACATGCCGCCTTATTACTTTACTCTGTATTTATGAGGGCCTTGTGTGCTGATGTTTTTTCTGGATATATGATATAACGTGATGTGCGGCCCATAATTGACGGACCATTTCTCCTCCTCAATGTTTTTCAGATAAACACCGGGTTACTTTATAGGGAAGGTTGTGCAGCTAACGCGCTATTTTTCCACGTACTCACTTTCTCCCTTTTCTATTGGCAGAAGGGTTTGTTAAGCTTGCTCCATATGCCACTTTACTACTTTACTTTATATCTAGGAGGGCCTTGTGTGTTGATATAGTTTTTTTCCTAGTAAGATGATACGACGTGTGTGATTACCCTTGTATTATTATTAATTATAGTATTTGAGTTTATGATTACCCCACAGTTGGGGCTTGGTTTTCTATTTTGAGAATTTTTGATTGTCCAATTTTCCTCTTTTCCATCATCAGAGAAGTACCACTCCTTTCCTACCTTTTTAAGAAATTATTTTTCTGCTGTGCATCATGCTTCTTGGTCTTGATAAGATAATAATCTTTCCAGTCCATGTGTCATTTAAAGTTTCTTTCCTATATATGTATATGTTTAGACCGTAATGGAGTTCTGAGCCTGATGCTTCCCCGATGGGGCCCACCAGTAATACTTGGAGGGTAAGCATTGATTTATCTTCATCAGTTGTTTTTTATTAGTTGATCACTATGGCACCTTGTCACCTGGCACCTTGTTGGGATCCTCCACGAGGGTATAGGATAACTGTTTGGAATTGCAATAGATACTATTACTGATGAATATGTAACTCTTTGATATTGGTTTCCTTTTTACCTTTTAGGTTTTTTGACTTCCCTAGCTGGGGACTCAAATTATCATTTTCTTCATAAGGATTAGGTACGTACTAAGGTCCTGAAGAATCGCATGAGATCATTTTTGACAAGAAAAGCGAGAAACATGTTGACCCTTTGATAGAGTGACACAGGGATTCTGTGTTCTCTCCCTTTGTACCTTTCTCACTACGAGACTTTTCCAACTGTATATTCTTTTTAGGGAGGGTAGACATTATTTTACCATACCCCTATACATTGTTTTTAATCATGTCAGGGGTTTTAATATCAAGAATAAATAGTTATTTTTAACCCCTAGTCATTTTTAACTTTTTCTATACCAATCCTTTCTCACGTCTTGACCGGTTTTACAACAATTTTCAAAAGACCTCTGGCAAAGAGCCCCCCTGAGGGGCCCGTCAGGCATTTCAGAGTGGCTCATAACGCCACAAGCGGTACTATGCTTGCCGCCGGGCTGGAGATTGACATCTCCAACCCGACGGCTGATACCACCATGACGTTATGAGTGGAGAAGTGGCAGGTTGGTAGCAGCCAACCTGCCATTCTCATAATGTGACGGTATGTACTGCCAGCCTGTTGGCGGTATTGCCTCCACATTACCACTCACCGCCAGGGGTCATAATGACCCCCATAATCTCTATGGGGATCTAGGCATGTCTATAATCACACACTATTTCTTTGGTTACCGGGACATGTCTAAAATCACACACTATCTCTGTGTGGAGATGGTGATAAATATAAGAAATCACTCACTATCTTTGTGGGGATTTGAACCTGAGTATCATCACACACTATCTCTGTAGGGAACTGGGCACGTCTATAATCACACACTATCTCTGTGGGTACGGGGGTATGTCTAAAATCATACACTATCTGTGCATTGACCTGGTAATCAATATAATCAATCACATACTATCCCTTTTGTGCCTGGGCATATCTATAATCACACACTATCTTTTTGGGGATCTGGGCATGTCTTCAATGACACATTATCACTGTTGGCACCTGGACATCAATATAATCAGTCATACAATATCCTTGCATGGAACTGAACATGAGTATCATCACACACTACCTCTGTGGGGACTTGGGCATATCTATAATCACACACTGTCTTTTTGGGCATCTGGGCACGTCTTTAATGACACACTATCTTTGTAGGGATTTGGACATCAATGTAATCAATATTACAAACTCTTTGCAGGGAATTGAACATGAGTATCATCACACTATCTCTGTGGGGACCTGGACATATCTATAATCACACACTATCTTTGTGGAGATCTGAGTATGTGGGTAATCACGCACTATCTTTATGGGGATCTGGACATTAATATATTCAATCACACACTATCTTTGAGGGGAAATAACATGAGTATCATCACACTCTATCTCTGTGGGAACCTGGGACTGTCTAGAATCACACAGTATCTCTGTAGGCAACTGGACATCAATATAATTAATCACATACTATCTCTGTGGGGACCTGGGCATCAATATAATCAATCACACACTATCTTTGAGGGGAATTAAACATGGGTATCCTCAAACACACTATCTCTGCGGGGACCTGGGCATGTCTTTACTCACACACTATCTTTGTTGGAACCTGGGCCATGCCTATATACACACACTATCTTTGTCGGAATCTGGGCCTATCTATATTCACAAACTACCTCTTTGGTTACCAGTGCTTTATAATAATCTCACAAGTTTTATACAACATTTGAGCATGAATATAATCACAAACTATCTGTACAGGCACCTGTGCAGCACTACAATCACATACTTTCTCTGCAGAGACCTGAACATAACTATTATAATTCACAATCTCTCTGGGATCCTCAACATTTCTATCATAACATTCTCTGTATGGGGACCTGAACATGTTTGTCATCATACAATGTCTCTGTGGGGACATGAAAATAACTATAATAATACACTATCTCTAAGTAGACTTGAATATTAATATGATCACATACTATCTCTAAGGGGACTTAAGAATTACTATAATGAAATGCTGTATCTGTGGGGGACCTGAGCATTACTGTAATGACATACTATTTATGCATGGACGTCAGCATGACTACCATCATACATTATAGGGGACTTGAACATGACTACCATAACCCTCTCTATGTGGGACTTGAAATTGATTACAGTCACACACTATCTGCAGGGACTTGAACATGACTACAACCAAACGCTATGTCTGTGGGGATATACGCATGACTATAATCAGACACTGTTATTTGGACACTATCTGTGCTGCAACCTGGGCATCACTCTAATGACACACTATCTCATATGACTTCAACATAACTATCATCACATAATACACTATCTGTACAGGGACTTGAGTATTAGTATAATCATACACAATCTCTGCAGGGGCTTAAACATAAATATAATCACACACTATGCCTATGGGGACTTGAGAGTGACTATACTTAAACACTATTGCCCTCATTACGAGTCTGGCGGTCTTAATACCTCTAAACTCGTGGTGGCAGTCAGACTGCTGCAGTCATGCCGTTCTGACCGCCAACACCGCCAGGTTGCCACCAGTCAACAGCCTGGCGGTCTCGGCAGTTGTAACCTCCATGCAGCGCCACCCTAGGAATTACGACTCCCCAATCTTCCAGCCTTTTCATGGCTTTTGGACCACCATTGAAAGGCTGGTGGAATGGGGGACCCCCGGGGGGCCCGTGCACTGCCCATGCACTTGGCATGGGCAGTGTAGGGGCCCTCATAGACAGCCCTGTTGCCCTTTCCACTGCTGAAATCACAGGCAGTGGAAAGCGCAGCAGGTGCTGCTGCACTCACCATACTGCCACAGTGCCTCTGGCTCGATTACGAGCCAGTGTCAATGTTAAGGCCCTGTTTCCCACTGGGCCAGCGACCCAGCGGGAAACTTGTAATAGGGCTGGCGGTGTTCGGGCCGTACTGGCGGGTCAGATCGCGGAACAAGTTTGGTGGGCGGCCTCAGCCACCCGCCAAACTCGTAATGAGAACCTATATTTGGAGGGACCTGAGCATCAATATAATCACACACTATCTCTGCGGGGTCTAGAAAGCGACTATGGCCATACACTACCTCTGTCAGCTCTAGAACATTACTATAATTACATGCCATACCTTTAGGAACTATTATTGCACAGTCATAATAAGATGATGATGATGCCTAGTAATGAATTTGATGAAAAAAACGAGATAATCTCAACTTGGTTTTCCTATCCAACCACATTGCAGGATCTTTGGCCTTTAAATTAATTTAGCTATGTGTTTTTCCTTAAAGTTTGTGAGCACTCATTAATAGACTAGATATATGTGAATCCTTTTTCCATGGACTTGACATGCTGTAGTTTTCTGATGAGAAATGCATTAACATCATAATCCATTTCCTGGGTGCTCTTAGGATACAATGAACTATTCATGAATGATTAAACTATGATGTAATTTAGGCACATCACTGAAAAATAAGTTTAAGCCATTTGTTTATGAATGTATTCATTCACCAATTATAATTATTGAGTAAGTCCCTGCAAGGATGGTAACATGTGTTCAAGTCCCCACAAATCGGGTTCTGTGCGCATGATTAAATAACAACATACTTGCAGATCTGACGCAGGATCCTGCAATTTGAATTTTTTCTTAACATTTGTGTTATTGGTTGATATTATTGATTTATATTTAAAACATTGGGAAAGGTTAGTCCCCACAAGGCAAGTATCCACAAGGATCGTAACACGTGTACGTGTGTGTGTGTGTGTATATATGTGTGGGATCAGAGAGAAACAGAATAATTGAATTCTGATTGGTGTAGTAGAGAATAGAAAGGTGTCGGTTTACAGTGGCATGAGGTTCCAGAATATGACTGAGAAAGCACTTTCACTATGCAACTCACTAATTATATTACACACTATAAAAAAATGTGTCGCTCAAAGTGTCACACATTTGGCTGTAGATTGTCACTTGCAAGTACAGTGAAACTGTGGAAATGTCACACGTAGCAATCTGAAAATTTAGCAGCTATGTGCTTTCAGGAGTCAAGCACATTTAGCAGTAAATGTTCAAATCTATTCATGAATGATTGTTTTAATGGCAACAGCATTTGAGCTCTGTTAGGAGTCTGGAGGTAGGGCATTTACAAACCAACATGTGTAGCAAAGGTTGTAATATGTCTGCAGCTTTCTTCTAGTTTTAACAGATGATAACCTTTATTCAAATCAAGTTCAGAGAAAAACTTGGCACCATTCAATTGCATGATCATGTCAGCAATGTGCGCCCTGGATGTTGCTCTCGTTCAATTACTTTATTGGCCTGGCGCATGTCAACACTTATGCACACAGATCCTACAAGGTCCTTTTTAGGCACTACTACTATGGGAGAAACCCATGGTGTTGGACCAGTGGAATGTTCAATACTATCATGCTCAAGTAATGATTCAAGTTCTTTTTCAACAGCTTCTTGTAAATGAAAATCAACTCATCTATGTGTCTGAACAACAGGACAGACATCCTTATTATTTTACAGTTTTACTTTCATAGTCTTTAAGTTTCCTAAACCATGAAACAATGAAGGGAATTGACCTACTGTTTTGTGATGAACATTCATATTGTAATTAGCTGAAATCAGTCCCATGTCGTCCACTAGGTTGAAACTGAGCAATCAGGCACTGGCCGCTGTACCTTGAACCACATGAATCAGTGCTTGCTCCATTGTTTTTTTAAGTTTCACTGTCACCATAAACAAACTTTTACTCTTCATGGCTGTTGATGCAGCCCAAGTGCCCCCCAGGTGTAAGCTGCAGTAACAGTTCATTGTACTTTTCTTCAGGGATTATGTTCATGGAAGCTCCACTAGTGATAATGAAAGTTATCGAACATTCATTTATTTTCCTTGTAAACTTTGGATAGTGTTTGTAGGATTTTGTTATTTTGTCATGTCTACTTTTCTTTGACTAACTTTTCTCCTCACAAGTGACCAGTCTGAAATGTGCACATTTTTCTGAGGTAAGCACTGACATGGAACAATCACTTTCTTCACTTTCGCTTATTATTGAGGCTGAAGAACTGTTTGACGACGGTTTAGATGATAATCGACTTCGGTTGGTATCTATTTGCCTCAACTGATGTCGCTGCTTGGCCTTGTGGGTGCGCATCTTACATTGCATCCAGAAAAGGTCTGACAGCAATTTGGTCTGAAAATAGTGACACACTTTCTTTTTCCTTTTCTCTGCACATCGTCACAAAATGGATCTCTTTACCACAGCCTTTGCATATCTGACTAATGGCGAGACATATTCCTTTGTGGGGAAATGTAAATCTACACTAACTTCTTTTTGCTTGTAGACATCACTTTGAGTGCATCAGTCTTTTGTTTTGAATCATTGGTCACACTCCTAACTGACTCGCTCTGGGCAGCCATCAACAGTCGCTCCAGACTAAGAGTTTCTCTCAACATTCGTCATCTGAATGAATCGTGCAAGCATTGGTAGATCACTCTAAGCCTCATGGATTCTTCATCATTAAATCCATTGACCTTACAGTGTTTGATGAGTGTGATCCATTGTTTCGCCAAGTCTTTAACGTTCTTGACTGAAAACATATTGTTCATAATTGACATTTGGCACTGGATTAAACTTGAGATTCAACACATTCTTAATCTCGTGGTATGTGACTTCTTCATTGGTTCTTGGCATTTTCTTTATGACTTTTTCACACCATCACCAGCAAGATTTTGGAGATACTTAATAATCTTCCTGTTATCAGTCTCTTCAAGTGCATCAATGAAACCTTCAAACGTTTTTATCTATACAGTCCATCTATCACCAATATTTTGCTTTTTGCCAGTGTCAATTGGTGGTGGTGTTTTCAGGAAGGCTGCAGCATTATTCACCATTCTTGAACTTACTGACGTTGAGAGTAGCGTACTCCCTGATGCTGTTGAATGCTCATGTTTGTGCAAATCCTGTTTAAAGACTTTTGATGTGTAAGTCACAGGATTGTCTTTAATGTTAATGTTAATGTTAATGGGAAAGGTATCTTCTTTCTTAGTCACCATCATCAAACTTCACAAATCCAACTGTTGCCTTCAATCTCTGTGCTCTTAAAAGACTTTTGAAGTCCTGAGCCCCACTTGGTAGCTTGATGAGCAACCACTTCTGGTACAGACAGCTCTGTAAGCACAACTGGGAGCACTTCGGTGACTGCTGTGACATGGTGACTCTTTTGAGGGCTCAGTAAGTTATCTATTTTATTATTTTTATACTCCAGTTTGTATTGTCTCACACCTGGTGGATCTCTCCTTTGCAGGACTATGTGGTATCTGAGAATTGTCTTTAACTGTGCTTTGCAAACCTGGTTGAATCTGCCTTTATGCATTAGCACTCCCTATACTGTATAACTTTACTTTGCATGGCAGTGCGGTACCTTTTTGTAGAATCTTGGTCGTAGTTTCTTGATCAATGAAAGCTCTCTTTCCATTCATACACTTAACACCGGCTGGAGTTGCTCTTTGACTCTACATACTCCAACTGTTGACTCAGCACTTTAACAAAGGCATAGTAGCATGAACAAGCAGTTTGCTTGGACCAAGGCAAACTCTCCAGGAGAGCACCTTCTTTTTCAGATTACTTACCCCCTTTCTCGTTGCCACTTGTAGCATCATCCCCAGCCTGGTACCCGCTGAATAACTCGGCCACACATGAAGCTGTAAATCACACGACTTTATTCATCTGTGTGTACCTGTGAATGCCAACATTCTAAACCAGGCCTTCATACATTCTATTCATACACTGATACAGAGTCCTAGGGGAGCAAGAGGGGTTCCGTTCTAAACCATGTAAGACACTACAATGGCTATAGGATAAAATATACAATATGAATTAGATTAGAAGGGTGGTCTGAAGGAGGAGGCATGGGAGTGATTGATATCAACCTGCAAAACTGGTGATTCTATAGGTTTTTGGGATATCGTCAAGGTGAAATGATTGGCTCTTGGCACACCTGATGATATAGGCACAAATATAACACCAGACAAATGTGTGAGCCACTTCATGTGAATCTACTCACTGGGGACTATGAATACCTTAGACAGTGTAAAGGAGGCACCTGAATTTCCTATAGATATTATGTTCGAGCTTGAAGAAATTACCTCTGCCCTGCAAAGAAGTCATTCTAATAAGGCTCCTGGCCCCGACAGGGCCCCAATAGATTTAGATAAAATGATTATTCCTTTTTGGGCTCCGTTACTAACAAACATTCTAATGCTGTTGCCACAGAGGGTGTTTCCAGGTCTTGGAAAGTTGCCACCATTATTCCAGTTTAAAACAAAAATCTAATAGACAGGACCCAAGCTGCTACAGGCCAATTTCACCTGCAAATTTGATAGTTGAAGTGGCGGGATGAATTATTCTGAATGGAATAGAAGAATGGGCCCAGCACAACAACATTTTTAGCCCCATCCGGTATGGGTTCAGAGAAGAAAAGGGCTGTTGGAACAATGCTTGAATCTTAACCTCTTGATAGGGAAATACATGGGGGCCAAGAATGAAACCTTACATCTGGCTTTCAGGTATTTAAGTAACACCTTTGACCAGGTTGACCGGTCAAATTGGAGGATGCTACTGACTCATCTAGGAATGCCTCAGCCTCTGATTTATTTTCTATGAGCCCTTTTACAGATATTGCAGCTGCTGTCAGGTACGGACAGGAGCGGGAATGCACAGATTGTTTTACCCTTCCCCCTGTTTTGGCACCTATATTATTATATTTAAACAATTTGAATGATTTTCTGGCAGTAAAAGGGAAAGACATGTCTAAGGTTAATATCTCATTTGTTCCATCCCTGCTATATGCAGATGACGTGGTCTTACTCTCTCGTACCCCGAATGGGCTAAGGAGTCTGGTGGACCTGTTTGTCAAATTTATGAACAAGATCGATCTTGACATTAATATAGCCAAAATCCACTAAATGGTTTGTGGGAGGTGGTCCACAAAATAAGACCAATAATTTTCTACAACTTTCTAAGGGAAAGCCATTACTAGAGTTAGTGCTTTTTCCTACCTGGGCATCACATTTGATCAGCAAAACAACTGGATTCCCTGTCTGGCTGACAGATGCCAATGATTTAATGAAGCATGTGGTGCTCTTTTTAGGTTCTCTGCAACTATAGGTAGTAAACCGATAGTTCTTCTGCTCCAAATTTATAGAATGGAATGTCTACCAGCTCTCTCTTATGGGGCCGCTATTTTGTGGCATCGTGACTCTAGGAGTATACAACAAGAGGAGAACTGGCTTAGCAGGAACCTGATTGGAGAAGGTCCATCTAGCCCAGGTTCCTTTGTACATGATGAGTTGGATTTGGGGTAAGTTGAGGAGAACATAAAATTAGGATATTGATTTGGAGTGGGGAGCATACAGCTTTTAATAGGAAGGTAATTTGTGACTGTTCGGATCGCGACCACAGGCATAAAATACCTTTGTTGAAGTATATAAAAAAACCTAGCTGCTTCTCTGGGCCACCCGGATCTATTCTCTGCCCCCAACTCATAACTAAAAATGAGAGGAAGACGGTTAAGGAGATATTTTTAAGCAAGCTGCAGAAAGAAGGGAATCTGAGACCATTTGAAAACCTATTTTGAGAGCTTGTAAAATAATCCAACCTTGTTCCGGCCTTGAGCCTCATCTATCGCTGGTTAGAAGTCCATGGAAGTGGTCTTTACTCTCAAAATTTCATTTGGGCATGATACGATATTGGTTGTGCTCCCCAATACCATACCATGCTGCTTACTAGTGTAGGTGGATTTTTATTACCATTAGAGAAATGTCACTTCTAGAAAGCAAGCATTTAGCTGTGCTTATGACTCTGGTGTTTTGCAGCTTTGCTCCAATCCATGTCTGGGACAGAGTGACAGCTGGGATTTGTGCATACTTTTCAGACAGCCTATACACAAGGAGGGTGGAGGTGTCACAGAGGTGCATCTGCATATTAAGTGGTCTTTCTGCGCTGAGAGAAGGAGAGGCAGGGCATACCTGCATTTGTAAAGACTGTGCCCTGGCTTCACACAAAGGGCTCATTTACCCCCAAATGATGTCTGGAGCATGTGCTGGAAGAGAGAGGGGTCACTCCTAGAACCAGTTAGAAATGGTAAGAACCTCACCTCCCCCTCTTTGTGAAAGCTTGTTCAAAACTTAGTATAAGTACAGGGGGTTTTCCCCACGCAAGGAGAGAAATTCTTAAAACATCTGAACTGGACACAGATTGCTGCTGGAGGGACTCACCTGGAACCACCTTGGACTGCTGCTGTTGTGCTTACAAGTGGCCTGCTGGGTCACTAGGAGGAACTACCATGAACTGCAACTTTTTGTGCTGGCCTTCTTGGGACCTACCACCCTGTGCTATCTTTGATTGTCCCCAGGGGCTGGGTGCTGAGGCCCCTGTTCCCTGCTTCACTGCACAAGCAGAGTGCTGCATTCTCTGCTTCCCCAGCGTGAGGGAAGCGTTAAGGACTCCCTGCTTAAAGCACGAGGACAGTGCTATATTTGAATGCTCCTGTGTTAGAGTGTTCTGCTTTATTTGCTTTCAGCACATTGGAAGTGCTGCCTGGTGCTGATTTCCCCGAGTGCAGGGAGGAAGGAATCTGGAGTGAGCGGGCTCCTTGTGGTGACCCCAGGGTGAGGAGCGACGAAGAAAGTGCCCCGAGCACCGTCAAAAAGTAAGTGTGTCTCTCCCTGTGTGGGAGAAACACTGACCAAGGGCTTCATGTGGCCAGGTGAGTGGCCGTGCCTCCTCCGAGCCCCGGAGGGATCATAGCCTGCTCCCGGAGGAGCACACAGCCAAAGAAAACTGCAGCTTTCACCAGAGGCGAGCAGCAGCGTCGAAGCTGTGCCCAGCACAGGGGGGGACCCCGAGAGGTCGTGTTTCTAATAATGACACACACTTTGGTAAATCATCTCTGACACTTCATAAAGCCATTAAGAGATACATCTGACAAAGGATACAGGAAAGAGTTAATGCCCTCTGACTTGTCAGTCACAGCATAAGTGAAATAGGAAAAAAGATAATATGACACGAACTCCAGCACTAAGGACAGATTTGTTACAATGAGGCAGAAAGCATCTGGGACTGGGGGAATTCCATCAACACAGCCACCAACAACACCTCTTGAAGAACAAAGAATGCACACAAGCATCAGTCAGTTGCTGATATAAATATTGACGCCTCTATAGCGGCACCAGTAAGTACATTTTGTCACTGTTTTACCCACATTACACCTGTTAGACCCGAAAGCCTTAGGGTGGTCACCCCTAACTTTTTGCCTGCCTCCCTCCACTTTTTGGACCCTTTTTTTGCTGGTTTTTAGACTAAGCACTTTACCACTGCTAACCACTGCTAACGTGCATATGCTCTCTCCCTTTAAACATGGTAACATTGGATCATACCCAATTGAACTATTTAATTTACTTATAAGTCCCTAGTACTGTGCCCTATATGTGCCCAGGGCCTGAAGATTAAATGCTACTAGTGGGCCTGCAGCATTGGTTGTGACACCCACTTAAGTAGCCCCTTAACCTTGTCTCAGGCCTGCCATTCCAAGGCCTGTGTGTGCAGTTTCACTGCCAATTCGACTTGGCATTTAAAAGTACTTACCAAGCCTAAAACTCCCCTTTTTCTACATATAAGACACCCCCAAGGTATGCCCTAGGTAACCCATAGGGCAGGGTGCTGTGTAGGCAAAAGGCAGGACATGTACCTATGTAGTTTACATGTCCTGGTAGTGTAAAACTCCCAAATTCGTTTTTACACTGCTGTGAGGCCTGCTCCCTTCATAGGGGCTGTCCTCATATATTGTTTGAGTGGTAGCTGCTGATCTGAAAGGAGTAGGATAGTCATATTTAGTATGGTCAGAATGGTGATATAAAATCCTGCTGACTGGTGAAGTTGGATTTAATATTACTATTTTAGAAATGTCACTTTTAGAAAGTGAGCATTTCTCTGCACTTAAATCTTTCTGTGCCTTACAATCCACGTCTGGCTGGGTTTAGTTGACAGCTCCTTGTGCATTCACTCAGACACACCCCAAACACTGGATACTCAGCCTCACTTGCATACATCTGCCTTTTGAATGGGTCTTGCTGGGCTGGGAGGGTGGAGGGCCTGCTCTCACACAAAGGACTGCCACACCCCCTACTGGGACCCTGGCACACAGGATTGAACTGAAAAGGGACCTTGTGCACTTCTAAGCCACTCTTTGAGGTCTCCCCCACTTCAAAAGGCACATTTGGGTATATAAACAGGGCCTCTGCCCCTTCCAACTCAGACACTTCCTGGAGAAGAAACTTGTAACCAGAACCTGCATCCTGCCAAGAAGAACTGCCTGGCTGCCCAAAGGACTCACCTGACTGCTTTCTGTGAAGGACTGCTGCCTTGCTGCTCCCGGGCTGTGGTGAAGAAGTGCTCTCTAAGGCCTTGGATAGAGCTTGCCTCCTGTTCCCTGAAGTCTCAGGACCAAAAAGACTTCTCTCTTGCAACTGGACTTCTTGTGCGGTGAAAATTCGACTCACAGCTTGCTAAAAACGACGCACAGCCTGCCCCGCAGTGAGAAATTCACTGCATGCCGAACCGGGATGACGCAGCCCAACTTTGCAAGGAGAAGATCAACGCAGTGCCTGCGTTGTGACCGGAACTTCGACTCACGGCCCACCAGATCGACTCACAGCCGACCTGGAATGATGCGGCTTGACTTCCGGAGGGGAAATCGACGCAGCGCCTGCCAGGCGGAAGAAACTTCCACGCAACACCCACCGGAATGACACAGCGCTTGTGACTCCACTCCCAAGCCCAGGATTCCACGGACAAACCCGGGGCATCTGAAAACCCCGCAACCCGAAGAGGATCCACGACCAAGCGCCGGAAATCGACGCACAGCCGTCCCTGCGTGGAAACTAAACAACGTATCCCGCGTGCAGCCCGAGAAATCGACGCACACCCCCTTTGTTTCCACACTTCTCCTCCTCTGCAGCCCATTGCGGAGATTTTTCATGCAAACCAGGTACTTTGTGCTGAAAAGAGACTTTGTTTGCTTTTAAAAGACTTAAGACACTTTAAATGACTTTTCAGTGATATGTCTTCATGTACTTATTGCATCTTTGATCGTTCTGACCTGCAAATATCCAGATAAATATTATATATTTTTCTTAACACTGTGTGGTATATTTTTGTGGTGCTATATTGTGTTATTGTATGATTTATTGCACAAATACTTTACACATTTCTTTCTAAGTTAAGCCTGACTGCTCAGTGCCAAGCTACCAGAGGGTGGGCACAGGATAATTTGGATTGTGTGTGACTTACCCTGACTAGAATGTGGATCCTTGCTTGGACAGGGGGTAACCTGACTGCCAACCAAAGACCCCATTTCTAACAACACCCCACGATAGTGATACCCTCATACGATTAATAATTATGTTTTTCACAAAACACAAGCTTATTTTTCCTGCACTTCCTATAACTACTACTACATTATTCTAGTTTTGCTCCACCAGCTTATACAATATATAAATATATTGGATCGTGTATTTTACATGTTTTAATAAATGTTTTTTTTGTGTTTTCTTACTAGTGTTGTAGATGATTTTTTTAACTGAAAATCTTTTCATTAAACATTTTTAGCACTTTTAAATTTAGCATCTCACCAAGAGTTGGGCAGTGAGACACAGTAATTTTACTGACGGACAATTACGATTGAGTCCCTATTTAATGGGATAATTTGGTATGTATGTACTTTTTATACTGTATGAGGAACTTTGTTTTCTAAATGTTCATCACTATTATTTTGTGGGAGTCTTGTGTGTAGTCAGATGGTATGTTGCGTTAGCCAGTGCTTAATTTGTAAATAAAAAACTGCTGATGCCCAAAGCCCTCCTCTTTAACACGTGGCTGTTGCAATTAAATGTGCGAACACGGAATACTGAGGCAGGGTAATCCTGAAGCCATCTTGGGCCTCTTCAGTCCATTTAAAGCCACCTCCTGTCCCTTCAGCTCACTCTTGCAGCTTTCTGCTTTCACCCATTGTGACCCATTTTCGTTTTTTATTTCCTCCATCTTGTCTCCTTGTTTCTCCATGTGTCTTTTGCTCTCAGTAAATGCTTGAGGCAGAAAAATAAGTGCCGGTGCTCCGCACCGGAAACAACAAGCACACATTTAGCACTGTTTTCTGTCTAAGATTGAATAATCAGCAATACATACAAATGGTACGTTCAGCGACTGCCTCTTCCTTATGCTATATAGGTGTTGTCTTGTGGCAGGAAACAATATTAGAGTGTGTGTCCCATCAGCACCTCTAATCAGATGAAGAAAATCTGCTATATCATAGAATTCCAATTCCTCCTTCATATTCTGTATTTCTTAAGGTGTGGAATTCAGAAAAAACCTTGAGCGCACACTTTGCGACACTCCTGATGTTGCTAAAATCTTCTGACACCTGCCAGAGGCTAGGAGGTGCAAAGAACAAGCCACAGTCCTTTGAGTGTTTGGGCCTTTAGATTGATGAAGTTCATCTGGGATGTCTACTACAACCCCGGCTAAGCAGCCTATACTTATAAATTTCCTCCCCTGTTTGGTCAAATGTAGTGATACTAACACTGTCTTCTCTTCTGCGTCGTCAGGAGCCTTCACATACAGTGGAGGTGTTACCAATGAAAAAAACACATTGGCTCCACTGTTTATACTTTGCACGTGGTTAACACCGGTTCTGACTTGGTGTAAATTAGGCAGTGCAAAACAACTAATTTTGGACCATTCACAACTTGCAAGTATTTGGTGCATAAGATTTGTGGTTCCCTATTTGCTATTCACAAATAAGAAATCACTTTTAACTGTTGCTAAAATAGCTATTTTTAACATATCCAATTGCTGTGCAAAAATAAGACAGATGGACAAGTTCTTGAACTAGTAATTTCTAAATAGTGAATTTTAGGAAATCAATAATTAAAAACGTGTATTTCCTATGTACCAAGAGACGCCCATTTCATATAACAATTCAGCGAATATGGCAGTCACAAAAAAATGAATCGTTATTAAGGAATCAGTTTGATTCTCAAATATCGAATGCTGCATAAAGACAGCTGGACAAGTCCTTGAACTAGTAATTTCTAAATAGTGAATTTTAGGAAATCACTAATTAGAAATCTATATTTCTTATGTACCAAGAGATGACCATTTCATATAACAATTCAGTGAATATGGCAATCACAAAAAATTAATTGCTAATAAGGAATCAATGTGATTCTCAAATAGCGAAGGCTGCATAAAGGCCCTGGTTAATGACCTCACTATCAGGAAGTTCAGGAGCCACATGCTTTATAGAGACCTGAAAAGAGGAATGTGCTGCAAATAATGCTAGCTCCTTGCAAACTCTTTATTGTTGTTATTAACATATGTTGCTATAAAATATTATATATATAAATATATATATATGTGTTTATATATCTCTGTATATATATATATATATATATATATATATATATATATATATATATATATATCTATAGAGAGAGAGAGAGAGAGATATATATATATTTTTTGTTTTGGCGCCGTTTGATGAATCTTCAGAAAATGTTCCCAAAAAATACAATGCTCAGTTCAGCTGCAGTCTGAAAAGCTTTGGGGTGATCTGTCAAGCAGAGCCCGAGAAAAAGGTGAGGTTCCAAAATGCTTTTTGTGCCATGCATTTTTCCATAGGGATTTTGAACAGGAATAGCAGCCACACCACTGGATGGATTTACGCCAAAATTGGCAGAAAGGTAGCTCCTGGCCCAAAAAGTGACTTGTTTGTTATTTAGTGTATATCCATTCAGTAGTTTTTGAGAAATTAAAGAAAAACTAAATTTGTATATATAGGGATATGAGGGCTCAGTGAACCCTTCCGATCTCGTGCTGGGATCTGGTTGGGTGACAGCACTTCAACAAGTAAGTCTTGGCAACCATCTTGGGACTTGGCTTCAGCCGAGTCCCAGAAAAACAGGTACAAAACAAGAAAACGGGCAGGGTAGGGACACCTTGTCCCCTTAGCTCTGGTAATGCAGGCCCAGAGGGACCCCACAGAGGAAAAAATGCATTTAAAAAAAAATTACACCCGAGTTGCAGCAGGTTCATGTATCCGGCAAAATGTTTTTTAAAAAACAAGTGCGGCCTTCTGCGCTTGTTCAGTAAACAGCCCCGGGTGGTCCAGGTCCTGGGGGCAATGAAAAAGGAGGGGGCTCATGGGACCCCCCATCCTAGGGCTTAGATTAGCCATGAGGAACACCATTTCCCAGGGCTATGATATAAAGTAATGTGGGGGCCGGTAGGCCTCCTACACCCCGGGGACTACCACCTCCCCAGGGCAAAGTGTTTATCTAAAATGGGAGAGACCTGTATGGCCTCGCTCAAACCTGCACGGGCCTCAAACCTCTCAGGGGTTAAATATGAATTAATGCAGGGGGCCCACGTGGTTCTCTACACACCCTGGGACCACCACCTTCCAGGGTCAATTTATCAAAATTAAGAGAGAGGTTGTCCGGCCCCCTTGCAGTCACAGTGACCACCACCTCCCCACGGGTAAATCTTTCATTGGAGGGCGGCCGTACTGGCTCCCTCAGGGAGCAAAAATGGCCCTGGGAGCACCAACCTCCAGGGCTGACCCTTGGTTTATCTCAAGGTGCTGACCCCCTGGACCTAGCTGTTTGCCCTGACTTGGGGGGAGCTGTCCAACAGCTCTCACTTGCTGGGAGCTGAAGTTTCCTCTGTTTCCCTGCCTGCAGAGATACAGGCAGGGAAACAGAGGAAATTATTGGTCTTACAGAGAGGGAGCTGCATCTTTAGCAATACCGGCTCCCATAGGAGGCAGGGATCGAGCTGGCACTGCAGGGGCCTTCAGGTTCCCCCTGTGGTCCGCAATGGTAGTGAGTGAGTGCCCTGGAGGCACCCAAGAAACATGGCCAGGCCCCAGGGAATGGGGTCCCCGGGGCCAAAATTTGCCAGGGAAGAGGGGTAGCACTAGCTCCCTCCTCCCCCCAAAAATAAATAACAAAAGGCCAGGCAATGGGGGATGGGGTCTTTGGGGCTGAAATCGGCCGGGGATTGGGTCCACATTGCCCCCACCCCATAGAATTATAGTGGGCCAGAGGGGTGGGGTCCCCAGGGCCCAAATCAGCCTGGGGATCCGAGTTGCCCCTCTTCTCAACAATGGACATGAACCCAATGAGGTAGCACTTACTATCTAACCAGTAGAAAGTTCTCCAGTTGAGTAGACATTTTGTGCAAAACTGTGGACTATTGTTGGATAAATGAGCAGGTGAGTTTCTGTTCTGTCCATGATGCTCATTTCACAGAAATTAAACCTTAATAGGAAGCACTTACAAATATGAAAGTAGCAGGTGTCCCTGTTGAAGCTCCACTTCTGCAAAAGACAAATGATCCTAACTCCTGGGCTTGGGGAAGGCAAAGCAAGTGTACTTACTTCGCGTTTTCATCCTTCTCACACCCATTGTCATACCCAGATACTCTCACATCCACTCTAACACCCAGAGACACCCTCTCACAGCTATTCTCACACCCAGAGATACATTCCTTGCGTCCATTCCTGGGTTGGGTGGCTAGGGAGGTTGGCCGCAGGAACTGATCACACACCAGGCCCTGTGACCAACCCCCATTTAGTGGTTGGATTAAAGTATAGTTACCTTATGTTAAAAAAAAAAATTGAAATTCACTGAAAAAAAAGATTACATACTTGGGATGTTATAGTTAGAAAAGTTAGAAAACAGAATAAAAAACCTTAGAAATTCACTTAAAAAAACAAAGGTTACAGGGACATTATTGTTAGGTTCTGAACTTACTTGCACAAAACCATAGAAATTCTGCAGTTGTAGTTAGAGGTATTTCAAATAATGATAACTTGCGGACTAAGGTAACTATAACTTGTATCCTCACCATGCACTGCTAATTACTCAGCACTCATGACAACTATTATAACGTCAATAAAAATATCAATGAAATATTAGAAAACATATTATTGAAGAAAGGAAATTGCATGGCGGGGTGCAAATCATTTTTTTACGTTCAGTTTATTTTATATATATTTTCAGAAAGTCAAAATAAATATTTTTTGTGCTTAACATTATTTCCTATTGTTTTTTATTTTAAGTCCCTGCCTCTATTATTTTCTATTATATTGTATTGGTTGTCCATGAGTGGTGCTAGACTTACTATTGCTCCTTTTTGGCAGAAGTAACTTAACACTCATAAATGTGGATTCTCATCGTTTTAGGGGCGGAGACATGTAATTGTACACTTTTGAGAAACTTCATACTTATAAATGGTGAATAGCTAATTTATACTCATAAATGGTGAATAGCCAAAAGTAGTAACGTATACAGGTAAACTTACACATGTGGATTTACACACTTGCACGTTTACCTTTGTGAATATGCCTCTTCCTCTCTATCCCTCGAACTGATTCATTTATATAAAGTAAAAATGAGTGCTTGTTTGCTTAATTATTCCTTTTTCATTTCACTGAAGTAGAGTTTGTACAATATGATACAATTGTCCATTTTGGAGGGATAAGTTGGAGCCATTAAGCTAGTCAGTTAACTAAAATCTGTTCTACAACTCCAAGAAATGCTGCAGTGACCTCACTATTCAAGGACTCAAACTTTAGAAAAAGCTTCCTGTAGACATCACTTCGAAGAAGTAAGGGCCAGAAGTACGAAGCCAGTTTGCATTTCTTAATTGTCCGAATCGCTATTTCAGGTTGTTAAGAAAACAAAAAATTGGCTTTTCTCATGTGCAAAGCCCTTTAGGGAATTGGAAATTATGATTTTTACCCTTGTAGAAATCACAATTTGCGATTCTCAGAATAGGAAATCGCAAATAGGGATTTCCTATTTGTGATTCCTGTTCTGATATCCTATGCAACTTGGGCATTTAGGAGATGCAAATACCATTGACTTGAAATCAATGGTAACCAGGTGCAATTTAAAAAAGCACCCCAAACTGCATTTTTAAATTGTAATATAGCACACATATGCCCCTTGAGTATATGTGCGCTCTACAGGTGTGCTCCTATTTTTGAGGTGGACCTAGGGGGGCCTTTTGCCCATTCCCATCCTTAGTTTTGCATTCCTAATAAGGAATCACTATTTGGGAAATGCAAAACTGGCCCATTGACTTAAATGCAATGGGGTTTCTTAATAGTGATTTCCTAATAGTGATTCCTACTTTGTAGGAATCGCTATTACGAAATTGCTATCTTTGTACATTGCATTTTGCATTTCTTAAAAACAGCGATTTCTATGAAGTCCCTACTTAAGAAATGCAAAATTGTATTTTCATACATCTGGCCCTAAGTGCGTAGAGAGGTGCGAGGTCTCAGTGGTGCGCTATTCAATCCTCTCTCATTCACATCAGTGAATTACTCTAAACTTTTAGCTTTGTTTAGAGTATAGTAGATGGGATACTCTGTCACAAAGGTGGCCGATGTCCAATCTCCCGTATTACAAGATTATTAACACCTATGGTACTTGTAATACAAGTGCATTAAATCCTATGGCACTTGTAATACAAGTGCATTAAGGCCTATGGCACTTGTAATAGGGCGGATATATCAGTCACTTTGGTGACAGTTTCTCCCGTCCAACTCTGTGTCCTGTGTTAGATAGAAAGTTATGTTAGACTATGTTAATGTTAACCTTAATCGTTCTCACAGGCAATAGGCTGGGGTGACTATAATTTCTGCAGCAATGTTAGCCCCTGCAGCTATGAAATGATCACATCACTCCCGTATCATTAGGTCCTTGGTATAATCCCACGCAGTGGACAACAATATGAACATGATAATGGCACTGGTCTGTACCTTTCATTCGTAGAAGTCGCAATTGTTCTGCACGTAATACACACGCACTCGCATTATGATCAGAAAGATTTTCTTTTAACATGTTTTTTTGGCTTTGCCCACGGAGGCAGGCTTCTGAAAGAAACTTTCCAAATGCTTAAAACATTAGCATAAGAATTGCGAGGGAGAGCATTAAAACTTCCCGTTCCCTCAAACGTGTTACCAGTATATTTTATATTTTATTACTTCCTCTCTAAAAAAGCATGATCTTTCTAAAGGGGAAAATGAGAGAATCCCCGCAATGGATCTGCAGGCCAATATGGCGGGTCATTAGACTCGAGAATATCTTTACAGTTCAGGGAGTGGCGGTTGCCCATTCACTGAGAGCAATGACGGAGAGGTCATTATCAGGCAAACAGGAAACACGAATTCTCTAAACCCTTTGTTATCCTATGTCTATTCATTGGGTTCCCGTAACCTTTCTTTTGGCAGAATTCACTTCTCCCTCTCTAACAAGGTCTCACTTTTCTTTCTAAGTTGTAAGCTAAAGGAATTGGGATCTCATTTGAAGTAGTTAATTGGCATGTTCCACAAGAAAGGGTCTCCTTCCTGCTCTGTCTTTGTGAATGGTTTGATTGGGCATGGCATTTCCTTGCTGACAATGGTCATTAGTGCTGTGAATAGAATCGTTTTGAATCACAAGTATCATTTTATCAACATTGTTAAAAATGCAGAAAGTTGCCCTGATTGCATTATATTTCTGTCATCTCAGACTAGAGCAGCCAAATTCCGCCTTCTAAAAGTGGATTTGTGTACTATCTGAGTTTGAGTTCCTCCGATGGCGAGACAACTACATCCCTTCTAAACAAGGTCCACCTTAGAAATGAAAGCGATTCGTCATTTATTAACAAGTTTGGTGATGTGTGAGTGAGTGTGTATGGGACTGAGTGAATGTTTGGAAGAATAGATGGATGAGTGAGTGGCTGAGTGCATGGGTAATAGACGAATTAGTTCATGGACAGATGGCTGCATCAACGGATCAGTACATGAAATGAGACAGTGCACAGATAGATGAAAGGGCAAGTTAAGGAGAATGCATGGCTGAATAGGACTTGTTGTAAATGTTGACACAGCCCAGGACATTGGGTTGCCATCAGCAGAGTAAAATGCAAGGGGATTCAGTTGCTCAATCCAGCAACAATTGTTTTAACTTGCGATCTACAGCTCTACTGACAGGTGTAGCAAATACACCTTTTATGTATTGTCACATGAAACATATTAGCCTTTTTCTGCCTCTTGCTTTTGCAGTTTTTTCACTATGTACACTAGTGCGCTACAGTCCAGACCCCCAATGTATGTGTTCTGATCCTTTAAACATGGTTAAATTGGCTTACCTTTTATTGACAAAGTTACCCCAATGCCTGTAAATCCTTAGTATATGATTTAGAAAATCACCCAGGGCCTGGAAGTTAAATGCCATATGTGGACTGAAACGTCATTGTGCCATCCACGGAGCTGGCCTAAAAATTGTGGCTTCTGGCTTGACATATGTAGCTTGACGGCAACAGGCTGAAAATTAAGGGGCTGATGGTGCATGGGTAACTCCATCACAAATATCATGGATATCCCATCCGCCATATTGTAAGTGCCATAGGATATAATGGACTTGTAATACGGGCAACAGGACATCCATCACATTTGGACGGAGTAACCCGTCTGCCTAACTATAAATCAGGGCCTTAGTCAAAAATGTCAAACCTGTCAATATCATCCTTTTTGGCATGCTGGAAACTCTGCTTTTAAATTTTAATGTCACCCCTAAGTACACTTTGTTTGGTGCCTATCTGATATTTAAAAGTGGAACATCTGTGTAGTTAAAGTTGGCATGCTTCTCCAGTGACTAGCGCCCAGAAGCTATTTTCACTGGCAAAGCTGTAGCTTGATCCTGTAAAATGTCAGAGTGCAGATTATAAACTTTAATCTGTAATATTTGACAGGAAACAGCTGGAGTAGTCATTCAGAGTCTGTTTTCATATTTAAAAAAATCCATGTCATTGGTGAAGTAAGTTTTTTATTAAATATTTAAGAAAATTAAGTTTTAGGAAGTTACCATTTTCCTGTCTGAAGCTTCTGGAGGCTAATTTGAATTAATCTGCTATTAGCTGCACAGCAAGTACTCAACCTTACTGAGGTGTAAAAAGATGCTTCTAAAACCAATCAGTGGCTTAGGCCTGATGACAGGACGGACTGTTTGTGGGACATAGGATTCCTATCAGTTCAGGAAAGGCAGATGGGGAGGTTCCAGGAACTTCATTAACTTGAAAGAGGCAGCAGTGAGTCCTTCCCATTCATAATTCAGTATAAGAAGAGACAGACCCAGATAGAGTGAGTTACAATAGTCCGGGTAAGAAAGAATAATTGCCTGGATGATGGGCTGCCAGCCAGTAAAAAGAAGAAAGGGGATAATGTCATGAAAAAAATAGGCCAAAAATGCCTTAATTATATGTGCTGGGAAATAAACAGGCCTTGTGGGAGCAGGATAGATCACATATAGCACAATAGTTCCACTGCCTCAAGAGTGATATATAAGACTTTGTACTCTATGTAGCATTTACTATTGTTATTATTATCATTATTAAGTAGTCATTAATAGAGTACTACAAACAGTCGCTAGAAGCCCCCGGCACTATCAAAAAGATCCATCCATGTAAAAAAAAACTAGAATTCAGGCCAAGAGAATGCATGATTCTATTAAAAATACAAGTGCCAGATGTATGTAGGTAATTGTAATCACAAACACCCATGTACAAATGTGTGTATTATACATTTTGCAATTCCCAGTGGGTTGCAAATCAACCTACTTCATGAATATGAATGAAGTAGATTTCAGTTTGTCACACAGTGGGAATTGCTCAAATCACAGGAATAGTGGCCTGCTGGGGTCACCAGACCACCATGTCTGTGATTGTTTTAAATAAAGCAATCTTTTTTTTAAAATGCAGCTGGTTTTCCTTATTTTATTCAGATAAATATTATCTATTCTTCTAAACCTGTGTGGTGTATTTTTGTGGTGTTTTCACTGTGTTACTGTATGAGTTATTGCACAAATACTTTACACATTGCCTTCTAAGTTAAGCCTGCCTGCTATGTGCCAAGCTGTCAGATGGTGAGCACAGGATAATTTGGGTTGTGTTGTCATTTACCCTGATTAGGACTGTGGTCCCTACTTGGAGAATGATGGATACCTCTGCCGACTAGAGACCCAAATTCTTACATAAGTGATGATGTTCAACTGCTGCAAGAGATTGGTGAGAGGTTTCTTGCCTGGGTAAGGGCAAACAAATTGATCCCTCAGTGACACCACAGTAAAAGTACTTTGGTTCAGAGGAGAGAACTCTCTTTGAACTTTCTAGGTTCTATTCATGATAAAGTCTCTATCTAATGAAGGACTGTACCTCAGATGATAATTTGCCAGCGCTGCAGTATGATCGCATTGCTGGTGGAGTTGGATGCCAGTTAGCGACCCAGTAAGATCATTACAGTTGGGCAATCATCATCACCCATCACCTGAAGATTAGATTATCCATTGCTGAGGACATCACTGGCTCAGTAAAACAAGCTTGCATATTCCTTAGGAAACTACTGGCTTCAATAAAGTTTTGGAGCTAAAATATTACCACTTTATCCAATAAACTTGTCAGACATAATGATATTATAATGGGTTGATAATTTGCTGAATCCTCATTGATGATTGAAATGGATGATGAAGCAAAGTCCCATTAAGTAAGCAACTTGTTTGTTACGTGAGTACTCAATGATGCTACATCTTGATTGATTGCTTATAGCTACTACACAGTACAGGTATCTAATGAGGACCCTGTGTTATAAGCATCTTACATTGTTTAATTGTCAGATGCATGAAAACAGAAAAAGGAGCTAATGTTGTTCCCTGATCAAGTAGCTCTGATAAGAGTATGGCAATTTCTAGTACTTCGTGAGTCACTTTGGTGAGGTCCTTCATGATTTTACTCATGTTGTAATTGCAGAAGTTAGAAAGTTTCTCTCCAAGTTCCTTGGAGGCCTAATTTTGCCTATGATAGTTGATAGATTACTTAGTAGTAGTTGTAGTGTTTTAGAGAGCTCATTGGGGATGTTTTCTGCTGCCATGAGTTTTTGTGAGTAAAAAGCTTTCTTGGATGCTCACACTATGTAATTATACTTCTGCATCTGTCGTGCATCAAATTCTTTCCATTTTAACCTAAATGTCTTGGTTGCCAGTTCTGGCAAAGAACATTGGCAGGTAAGTGTTTAATTTTTTTCAGGTTGTGGCTACAGACAGCTTCAGCGGTCTCTAAAACTGAGCTGTTTTTGCAATATACATAAGTAGGCTTTAGGTAAGCCCCCTGCTCACTTAAAGCCCCCTGATTAAATGTTTTTTTCTGTCTATTTCACTTCTCTCTTTTCATTTTGATATCCTTTGACAGTGTTCTGGTGTTGGTGTCTAGGGTTCTGATTGCTTAACTCATAATAATACACTACTGGTGTTGCATGCACTCAGGGAACTATTTTCCTCTAATTACTCCAAGTAGGTGCATCTGCCTTCTTGCTCTCTGTCCCTCATGCTGCTTTCTTGATTTTTAACACACACACTGTGTTGGAGAAATGCTTGCAACCTGTCGAAACCACTAGCAATAGCTCCATATAGAGTTCCAACCCCTTGTTTTCTGCCTACTGTGGCGCTATAAACAAAGGCATTATGCAATCATCCAATTAACAATCCATTCCATTGCAATCCATTCCAATTACCAGACAAGGTACTTCCAGAAGAGAACACAAGTAACCCCAGACTCGTTTCAGCCTTATTAGGCCTCATCAGTGAGGTATAGCTAGGAGCAAGGCACTCACCTCCAGGCATACCCTTGGGTGAGTAGGGCACACAACAAAAGGTGTTGGGAGCGATGGTTGTAAATAGTCTAAACCACTAGCATTCGCTCTAGGTAGTGTTCCAATCCATTTCTTTTGCCCACTGTGCCACTCTAGACATAAGAGCTAATGTATATTTTCCTAGTAATTTATGAAGGAAAGTCTTAATTTTATTAAAGACATGGAGGCAAGTATTATGCTTAGTCTTTTCTTTATTTTCAACAGCAGCTGCAGTCAAGAACAAAACTACTGATCCCATAATGCTAAAGGAAAGTAGCCAATGAGGATCAAAAGGTAGTTCAAAGTAATGGACCAATCACTAACAATGTGTGCTAATAATACCTATCTTGACTGGGAACAGCCCTCTTTTCTTGTGCGAGGTCAAACCGTAACAAACAATTGAACAATGAAACCACAAATACAAATAGCCAGGCAAAGTGCTAAAAGTACTTGTAAAAGGAAAATCAGTCTTTGAACAAACTCCGGAAGGGTGTTCTGATCCGACGGTTGACTAATCATGATGGCAGGCGTGGCAAAGGGCGAAGTAGCCGTAGAAACCAAGGAATAATCCTTACGAAGCAGACTGTTGTCCTGATGTGGATGCTGAAAAGGGAGGGAAACAAAATAACAGAGTTAATCTTTGTAGGGGCAGGATTATACTCGCCTCCATGTCTTTAATAAAATTAAGACTTTCCTTCATAAATTACCAGGAAAATCTACATTTTATGGCAAGACCGGAGGCTCCTATTATGCTATTTTAAAGCATATTAATTACATTTAGAGAAGCATGTTGAATCGGTTTGCAATAGAAAACCTTAAAAACATTGTCATTGGACCAGTCAGCCGACCTGAGAATATTCTCCAAGCGGGAACCGGCTCAAAAACCTTTGGACGCAATGGCCCCCCTAGCCGAATGGGCCCCAAAGGCGGAGACATCAATGCCAGCTAAAGACATAACCCAACAGACCCAACGCGCTAAGGTTGGAGAGGACACAGGTTTGAAAGGTTTCCTGAAAGATATCAGGAGCTGGGTAGAGGCGGAATTCCTCAGACCGGCTGTCTGTTGTTCATAAACTTTTAAACATTGACCTACACAAAGTTTAGGGTGATCTGGAAAAAAGGGATAAAAAACTGAAGAAAGATTCGTTTTTGTACGCCTAAACACATTAAACACAACACCAGAGGGTGTAAACTGACCAGCTGTAATTTCCAAAGCTCTAACATCAGATAAACGTTTGAAAAACACTAGACATAAAAGCATGGTCAGTTTAGCGGAAAGCTGTTTCAATGATAATAAAGTATTGTCCGGCCAGGACACAAACAATTTTAGCACAGTATTAACATCCCATAACAAACTATATTTCGGTTTTAGAGGATTAGAAAATGTTACTCCCTTTAAAAGGCGACACACCAAGGGGTGTTCTCCAATAGGTTTTCCCTGGAAAAAAGAATGTGATGAAGAAATAGCCGATCTATACAGGTTAATGGTACGGAACGATTTACCTTTGCAGGCTTCTGCTGCCAGAAAATTAATAATCATTGTTATATTCGCTGTAAAGGGATCAACCTGTTTTCCCACACACCAGCTATGCCAGAGAGCCCAAGCTGATCTATATGCTTTCCTTGTTCCTGGAGCTCTTGCCAAGTCCAAGAAATTTGAAGCTTCTGTCGAAATAGAAGCACCAAGCTGGGATTCCCTGAGAATTTCCAGGCTGTGACGGTGAGAGCATTCTGGAGTATTAGATTGTGGCATAGACCTTGAGGATTGGTTAAATGGTCTGGGATCGGGGGAAGCAAGAATGGAGGTTCTATTGACAATTCTAGGAGAGAGGGAAACCACACCTGGGAGTGCCAGAAGGGAACTATGAGTACTATTGAGGCCTGCTGGCGCCTGACCTGTGCCAGAACCCTGGAAATCAAAATGAAGGGAGGAAAGGCGTAATTGAGGGAGGATGACTAGTCTTGAGAGAAAGCATCGAATGCTAGAGCTAGCGGATCCGGATGCCAGCTGAAGAATTTCGGGAGTTGTGCGTTGAGACGTGATGCAAAAAGATCT
Organism: Pleurodeles waltl; assembly: GCF_031143425.1. Taxonomy (NCBI): domain Eukaryota; kingdom Metazoa; phylum Chordata; class Amphibia; order Caudata; family Salamandridae; genus Pleurodeles; species Pleurodeles waltl. The sequence continues at coordinate 573,902,306 of NC_090439.1, read as the reverse complement.
ATGCTGAAGGGACCCCATTTGTGGAGAATGTTGTTGAAGACCTGCACATTGAGCATCCAGTCGCTGGAGTCCTGGAAATGGCGAGAGTACCAATCCGCAACAACGTTGAGGTTGCCCGGTAAGTACTCCGCTTGAACGGAGATCCTGTTTTGGAGACAGAATTCCCAGAACCCTTTGGCCAATTCCGCTAAAGGCTTGGATTTTGTGCCTCCCAAGCGATTGATGTAACGAACCGCAGAAATGTTGTCCATTCTGAGAAGAACTGAACAGGAAACTCTGGCTCTTGCAATGCTTCTGATTGCAAAGGAGCCGGCAAGCATCTCTAAACAGTTTATGTGCAGTTTTGACTTCTCTCGAGACCATGAGCCTCCAGTTGAGATTGTACCACAACGGGCCCCCCAACCCAGAAGACTTGCATCTGATTCTAATACAAGATCTGGGGCTGATGCAAAGATAGTCCTGCCGTTCCAGGTGTCTAAATGGTCTATCCACCATTGAAGTTCCGATCGAGAGTCCTGGTCTAGCGCTATGGAATCTGAATAAGTTAGCCTTCTTTGGAGATGACAACTTTTTAGTCTCTGCAAGGCACAGTAGTGGAGAGGACCTGGGAAAATAGTTTGAATTGAAGAAGAGAGGAGTCCTATGACTCTTGCAAGGGATCTGAGGGAAAGTCGAGAATTGCGTAGAATGAGGAGAATTTCCGACTTGATAGTTTTTATCTTTGAAGAAGGAAGAAGAAGAGTAGCCGAAACTGAATCTACCAGGAAACTCGATCTTTTGGATCGGATCTAAAGAAGATTTTTCGTAGTTTATGAGAAAGCACCTGAGAAAGAAGAGAGGAGCGATTTTGATTCATGATCAGAATATCGTCCAAGTAGATCATTAATCTGACGCCTCGAGCCCTGAGAAAGGCTGCTACAGGTCTCATTAGGTTCGTGAAACACCATGGGGCTGAAGACAGACCGAAAGAAGGAGAAGTAAAACAGAAAGTCTGACCGGCCCATTGGAATTGAAGAACTTTTTGGGAGTCCGGGTGTATAGGTATGGTGAGGTATGCGTCTTGTAGGTCTAACTTTACCATCCAATCTCCTTGGAGCAAGATATCCCTGAGATGTAGGACGGTTTCCATCTTGAAGTGCCGATAAAGTACAAACTGATTGAATTGTCTTAGGTTGAGAACCGGACGCATCTTCTTGTTCTTTTTCTGGACCAGAAAAACTGAGCTGAGAAACCCTGAAGGGTCTAGAGAACAAGGGATTATCGCTTGTTTCTGTAGAAGAGATTTAATTTCGGAGAAAATTAGGTTCGTCATTTGGAGAAAGAATTGAGGGGGAGGAGGAAAAATTGTTTGAAAAGACTCTGAAAATAGTTCTATAACATATCCCTGAACGGTATTTAGAACCCAGGGATCTGTTGTGAGTTCTTTCCATTTTGACAGGCATGTTGAAATATGACCCCCTAGAATAGGTGAAACAATCATTTGACTTACCGGCTTGTGAAGAGAATCTGGGATTCTGGTTCCCCTTGATCCTGAAGCCCCTGCTCCTTTGGGGGTAGAGTTGTGGCCTGTAATCTTGTGGTGCTGTGTTTCCGTAGTAGCCACGGGAACCTTGATTGGCATAGGTACGGCCGGCAAAGCGGTTCCTGCCTCTGCCGGCCCTGGCAAAAACACATGCTGAAAACATATTTTTTAAAGATTGCTGTGCTTTGTCGAGGGACGAAAAAGTTGCCACGTATTTGCTTAACTCTTTAATAAAAGAGTCACCAAAAAGCATACCCTCTACTTTGACCCCGGGGTCTGTACCTGCCAGGTTGACCAGCTTCAGATCTAGTTTGAGAAGGAGGCCCTTCCTACGCTCATGCGTGATGGAGGAATTCGCATTTCCTAGTAAACAAATGGCCAATTGGGCCCACAAGGAGAGTTCAGCTGGGTCAACTGAAGCTTGTTCCAAGCGAGCAGTTTCTGCTAAATCAAATATGTGGGTTAGGGGTCCCACTATGTCCAACAGTTTATCTTGGCAAGAAGACCAAGCTTTATTAACACCCTTCCGTGGGTCCTTGCCATATTTGGTGAAAAAGGTAATAAGAGAGGTGTCAATAAATGGAGTTGCAGTAATCTTAGAGGAAAGGTCGGGACGAGGACATTCAGATTTGAGCTTCGCTCGCACCTGTTTATCTAATGAGGTGCGCACCCTGGCCCTCACATACTCTGCTACGTGGTCCGTAGGGAACCACTCCGTCGAATTAGGATGCTGGAGGTTAGCCGGATCGAACATAGGCACCCCTTCAGCATCCAGTGTTGTGCAAGAACCTGCAAAGTCTTGGGACCCAACCTTAGCTTTTTTGAGAGGAGGAGGGGAGATGACATCTCCAACATCCCTGTCGGAAGTATCCGAATCCGAGTTAGGGTCTTGCACTTCATCATCAGTGTCCATAATTTTTGATTTAGAAATTGGTGAAGAAATGTGTTTGGATTTAACCATGCATTTTTTAGACGTTTTAGCCAATAACCCCTCCTTTATAGGAGGCCTTTGAGGAACCACGTCCTCTGCCACATGTGAACTTTTGTCACTCACCAATAGCGTTGCTTTAGTGTTCTTAGATGGATTGTGACGCTTTCTGCCTTCCCCCGCAGATTGGGCCAGCATGGTTTTTGACACTAGATTGACTACAGAATTTTCTAAATTCTTTGATAATTTCTGCCAAGTAACTGCCATAGCTTGTTCCACTGAGGACTGAATAAAGTCATTCAGATTCTCCTTGAGGACGTCTTCCTCCTCCTCCTGAGTCAACATTGGGTGGCTAGAGTTGTCCATGGTGCTAGTAGAAGTGACCAAAAAGGGAATACAAAAATTGCCTGAGGAAAGGGTTAAAATTCTCACCTAAGTGAGAATGAGGAGAGAGCCCCGCCCCTGGACGGATCGAAAAAGCTGCCAGAAAAAAGAAAAACGAAACCTCCACAGAACCCAGAGTCCGGCGCTGGGAGGAGGTAGAAGAAAGAAGAGAGACCGGGAAAGCGGTAAGCAATAAATTCACTGAAGTGTGTCACAAGACACGCTAGGAACCGGGAGAGGCAGCAGCTAATGAGGGGTGTCGAAAGGCACTCTGAACAAACACCGCGAGCGGCAGAAACAGTCCGAAACCGCTCTGGAAAGGACGCGCTCTGCGAAGCGTGTCAAGCGGTAATGGAATTCTCCTCAGCGGGCGGCCGAGATAACGGCACGCGCTGAGGAGAACCAAAATTAGCAGTAACTGCAGAAAGCGGCGCACGCGGCGTATGAAAGAAATGGCATGCGGATACAAGCCGACTCTGAAAGAATAAAATCTAAAACAAAGGCATATAAAGCGCAATTCAGATAACATTTAACTAAAACACATATGTTAAACGCAAAACATGTATAAAGAAATCAATGAATATAAGAGGAAATTGTACTTATCTTGACTGCGAGCAGCAAGAAAAGAGGGCTGTTCCCAGTCAAGGTAGGTATTATTAGTACGCATTGTTAGTGATTGGTCCATTACTTTGAACTACTTTTTGATCCTCATTGGCTCCTTTCATTTAGCCTTATGGGATCAGTAGTTTTGTTCTTGACTGCAGCTGCTGTTGAAAATAAAGAAAAGTCTGAGCGTAATAGGAGCCTCTGGTCTTGCCATAAAATTACTACTAACCCTACTCCACATGGGAACAGTCGATGGCAAACTCCCCCTTCAATTTGCAGGTGCCCCCTCGATTTCCATGTTGCTTTTCTCACCTCACTCATTGCTTTCCCATCCCTCCCCCTCCCACTGATGTAATCATAATCTCCCAGTACTGCCCCTCTGTTGCTCCCTTGTCCAAATGTGTTGCCCACCTCGTCTCTCACTTACTATTTTTTTTTTTTATAAAGATTTTTATTTTATTTTGAAGAACAAAAAAAAAGAAATACACAACGAGAATACATTATAGCAATACCTAAAAATAAAAATAAAAAAAAAGGGAAAAAATACAGATATCAATACCATAGCACCCTCTTCACGATGTAGCATCTGCCATCTCTGTCTCATTCGTCCTGTGGGACCCAGGGACCTGGTAGGCTCACGGCCTCCATGCGGTCTGAAATAAGTTTTAGTTTTTAAGAATTCTGGAGATTTTGGTCCAGTCTTTATGACATTAGAATAGGTGGCTGACCCCTCTTGATACCATGTCCGAGGGAGATCAGTTTGCTCTCTACCTTTTGTGGCCTATGTTCGGTCCCTCCCACACACAGAGCAAGGATTTCAGCTGTTACTGCCCCATGGACCTTGGGTGACTTTTACTTCGGGGGTGTATGGAGCTTCCTGCCATCTTAATTTATTCAATCAGCCAACAGACCCACCCATCTCCCCCATATTCTATTGTATTTTTCAGGACAACCTCTCGCTTCGTACACCAGTCTTTCAAATCCTGCGCACCAATCCACTCCTCGTCTCCATTTGTTAAGGGTCAGCGCTTTTACGGCCTTCCATTCCGACATATTGTCCCTTTTTGCCATCAAGCAGGCCACTCCCAGGAATGTACGACTCGATCTATTTAGTCCTATCTCGCCTAATGCCCCCAGTAAAAGTGGTGTCGGGGATACTTCCACCGTAGACTGCAGTACTTCGGAAACCTCCTCTATAACCGCCCTCCAATATGACTCTATAACTGGGCAGGCCCAAACCATGTGGAAAAAATCAGCTCCTGGCTGAGAGCACCGGGGGCACTCGTCTGTGGGCCGAAGACTCGCCCGGTGGAGCCTCTTAGGGGTAAGGTAAGCTGCGTGTAGGTAGAGGGTCTGTAGCAATTGAAACCGTGTGGATATGGCCAGTGTTCGTGGAGCCATTAGTGCCTCTCTCCAGTCTAAATCCTCCATGGGACCCACCCAGCCCTCCCATTTCCAGCGAAGTTCCTCGAGGGGAGGGGATGTGTTAGTGAGGATGGAGCAGTATATTTGGGAGGTTCCTCCTTTGTTTAGGTGTCCCATCATAATCTTAGCTTCCAGCGGGCTATACTCTGGGATGCTGTCTCCTGGTCGTACGTGTACCCGTAGAGCATGTCTGAGCTGTAGATATTTGTGAAACTGGGTGTTGTGTAGAGAGTATGTTTTCTGAAGCTCCTCATAGGGTCAAATGTGCGAGTTGCCCCAGATGTCGCCGAGCGTAGTTATCCCAATATTGTCCCACTTCCGAAAGCCCTCCAGTGTGGAGACTTCCTTTAGCCATTTCCCCTGCCAGAGAGGTGTCTGAAGAGTTAGGCGAGCCCACCACCCCGTGGCTCTCTGTGCTGCGCGCCATCCCGTGAAGACCAGCTTGGTCACCTCTGGGGTGGATTGTGGAATCACGCCTCCATACAGGGCATTGAAAACCCCGTTGTAACCCATCTCCTGAAGTTCCAGTCTGTACGCGGGGTCGGTCCAACCCCCTGTTAGCCAGTCGTTAATCACCAGTAGGCGCATGGCTAGGTAGTAAAAATGAATGTTGGACATCCCCAGTCCCCCTTCATAGACGTTTCTTTGACACGTGGCTAGAGCTAGTTTGGGGCGCGAGCCGTGCCATAGGAATTGGCGTGCCATAGTCTCAACTTCATTGAACCATTTCCGAGGGATTAGGTGCGGAAAGTTTTGTAGTTGGTATAGGAATCTGGGGAGTACCATCATTTTGTATAGAGCTATTCTCCCCAGCGTATTGAGTGGTAAATTCTGCCAGCGTTGAAGGTCTTTCCTGGAGTTTTTAAGGAGCGGTGTGATATTCAGTTCCCAAGCTAGCTCAGGGAGCAGAGCTATGTGAACGCCCAGATATTTAAAACTATTGCGGCGGATTGGGATGTTTTCCTGCCAGTTTACACAGTCTCTCGAGGGGTGTAGTGGGATCAGTAAGGATTTGTTAGAGTTTAGGGTAAGCCCCGAGGCTTGTGAGAAGAGCTCTAGGAGTTCTAGGACCCGTGGGCCGCTCATTGCCGGGTTGGAGAGGTAAAGGAGAAGGTCGTCAGCGTACAGTGCCACCCTGTCCTCCGGTCCCGCAGGCCATGCCCAGCCTGTTATTAGTGGGTCTTCTCTCAGCAGTTTTGCAAGAGGCTCAACTGCCAGGGCGAAGAGTAACGGTGATAGGGGGCTACCCTGGCGGGTCCCGCGACGGATGGGGAATGGATCGGATGTCACCCCGTTCACCTGAATACGAGCTGTCGGGTTGGAATAAAGCAGTTTTATTCGGTTTCGGAATTTGGGTCCAAAACCGTTTTTCTTTAAAACGTGTTCTAAGTGCGTCCAATCCACAGTGTCAAAGGCTTTTTCAAAGTCTATTAGTAGGAGGGCAAGAGGGGACCTGGACAAGGTGCCACGGCGAGCTAGGGCATTATGCAACCTTCTAATGCAATGTCTGGTGCTACGTGAGGGCATGAAGCCGCACTGGTCTGGATGTATCAGCGAGGGGAGCACTTCCCTCAGCCTGGTAGCCAGTAATGTTGAGAGCACTTTAATCTCCGCGTTTAGCAGGGAGATGGGTCTATAGGCTGAGTGGTCGGGCGCTGGCGGGCAGGTCTTTGGAATCACCACTATTGTGGCTTGGTCTATTCCTGTGGGGAAATGTCCCATTTCTGCTGCTTCGTTAAACATGTTGAGTAGATGGGGACACAAAATGTCTCCGCATCTGTTATAGAGCTCGGATGGAAAGCCATCCGGCCCAGGAGTTTTGCCTGATGCTAGCCCGGACATGGCCGTTGTTATTTCGGCCAGGGTTATGGGTTCCTCCAGGATCTCCTTGGTTGCCTGTGGGATTTTAGGGAGGATTATGTCATCTAGAAGGGGAGATTCCCTTTCAATTTGCGGGCGGGGGCGCTCAGCGTATAGTTGGGCGTAGTATGAAGCGAAGCTCGTAGCAATTTCCCGAGGGGTCTTCGCTATTGAGCCTGCCTCGTCCACGACCTCTGGGATAACTCTGTCGGCTAGCGGCCGTGAGGCCAACCAATGCAGGAGTTTGCCATTTTTATCGCCCCATCCATACACGCGAGCCGCCGATGCCCTCCATGTGTGCTTTGCGGCCTCAAACACCAGCTGTCTTATTTCTTCTCTAATCACTGTTAAACGCCTCAAAGCAGATGCTGATGCCACGGTAGTTTCAGACTGCTCCAGGGCTAGAGCTCTGGCTTCGAGGGTTGTCAACTGTAAGTCTCGTGCCCGTTCGCGGATGCGCATACGGTACTTGGCATAGCCTCTAAGTGTGGCTTTACATGCCGCCCAGACTGTGCCCGGGGATTGTACGGATCCCAGATTTTGCTCAAAGTACTGGGTGAGGTGGTTCCTTATTTCGAGAGTGAAGTCGTTATTTTGTAGGTACCATGCATTTTATGCGCCACATGGGACGTTGATTTGGGGCTATGTCTCCTATCCGGATTCGGACTGGAGAGTGATCCGAGACTCCCCGAGGTAATATCTCAGCGCCAGTGACTCTAGGGACGTCCAGGGCGGGCATGAGCACAAGATCAATTCTTGCCTGAGAGTGGTGAGCCGCTGAAGTGTGTGTGTATTGTCGTGTTTTGGGGTGCCATGTCCTCCATACCTCACACAGGGCTAGGCTTGTTATCCAACCATTTAATTTGGTTGCTCTCCCTACTCGGGTAGATGAAATAGGTCCGGATACGTCTACTTTAGGATCCAGGACTGAATTAAAGTCCCCTCCAATAAGTGTGAGTCCCTGTGGGAGGCCTATAATCATCCGGCGGAGAGTTGATAAGAAGGTGTCGAAGCCAGCTGGGGGAGCGTACACACATACGAAATTTATCGGTGACCCGTTTAGTACACCAGTCACTGCTACAAATCTACCCTGTGGGTCTGACTGCGTGGCTGTAACCACTATGGGCAGTGAGCGATGGAATAAGATGGCCACCCCCCTGGAACCTCACGAGAAACCCGCGTGGAAAGCTTTGTCAAACCCTCCCCGTGCTAGGATAGGGCATTTGGTTCCCAATAGGTGGGTCTCCTGTAAGAGGACCACTGAAGGGGCATACCTGCGCAGGGTGTTGAACACTGCAGATCTTTTGATTTTATCTAGGAAGCCATTAACGTTCCATGAGAGAATCTGTGTCAGTGCGGGGACCGTGTGTGCCATGATTGCGTTACGGGGATTCGGGGACCTGACCAGGGGTCCAGAGATAGGCACCTCGAATGGAAGGGATCTATGCGGCGGGTGTATGTATTGCTATAGTAACTTATCACAACCATTTCACTAAGCCCTAACGTGAGCTTTAAACTCCCCAACTCCCCCCCACCCCATACTTCTACCTTTGAAGCATCTGTCGCCCTAATGCCCAACGGGGCAACACAGCCATGTAGACTGCCATCGAGTGGAGTGGTGGACCCCTCCTGTATGTCGGATCAGTTGCAGTTGATTAACGAAAAACCCCTACCCGCAATAAAGTTGTTGGGGTGCTCGGCGTAATGCCGTCGTGGGTGTGCATTGCACCAATCACGTGAGCGCCATCTAGTTCCGCTGGTGTGGCCCATTGCAGAAGGAGCTCAGTACATGTGAGGCCAGTGTCAACCAAGTTCGGGAGATTGGCTTAAACGGTCCACTCGTTGCTCTTCTTTCGAGGTCTGGTCTCCAGGGTGTATCATTGGTCCCTCCCCCGGTGTGGGGACCAGGTGCGGATAGTTATCCTCGACTGTTTGGGCATTGGAGTTCCTCAGCCTCCCTTTCCTGGATCTGGTGTGTTTCTGACCTCTCTGCATGATCGCTTGCGTGCCCGGGCGTGTCACCCATGGGCCTCCAGACGAATCAATTGGACCCCTTCGGTTTCCGATACCCTCCTCCGTCAGCCAGTCCCACGCCTCCTCAGGTGACTCGAAGAAGTGCGCCTTGCCGGCCAGGATTACTTTCAGGCGAGCTGGGAAGAGGAGCATGTAGGAGAGCTGCATCGCTCTCAGTTTTTGTTTCACCTGCTCATACGATCGGCGTTTGGTTTGGACTTCTCGAGTGTAGTCTGGGAAGACCAAAATGTTCTGATTGTCCCAGAGGAGGTCAGGGGAGGGCCTGGCTTCTCTGAGGATCGCATCACGGTCTTTAAAATTGAAAAAGCGCACTATCATGGGTCTTCGGGGGCCGCCCGGGGGGGGGGGGCCGCGGGGCCCGGGCTCTATGCGCTCTTTCAATCGCGAACCAAGGTGAAAGAGAGTTCTCCGGCATCCAGGATATTTAATCCAGTTCTCTAGAAACTCAGTAGCTTTGCCATCCTCCGCGCCCTCCGGGACGCCCACGAAGCGTAGGTTGTTGCGTCTGGAGCTGTTCTCTGCGTCCTCTGCTCTGCGATTGAGCTCGCCGGTCCGAGCCTGTAGCTGAGCCACCTTGGTTCTAAGGTCGGCCACGTCGTCCTCTGTCTGTGAGACACGGTTCTCCACCTACGTAATACGGCCCACTGCATTTCTGAGATCTTGTCTTACGAGGCCCATCTCTTCCCTCACCTCTCCAATCTTGGTTTCCACTGCCTGTTGCAAAGTCTTAATTGCGAGGAGGATAGTACTGACCCCGTCTGCAGTCTGTACGTTAAGTGGACTTTCACCTCCGGTTCGGGGGACCGTTGGCGTGGTAAATTGGTCAATCCTCTGCTGGGATGGCTGCGCCTGCCTGGCGGCTCTATCCTTACCCATGCTGTCCGAAGGGCCAAGGAAGTGCGTATCCGTGATAAGGGTCGCGTGTCTCTTGTCCGGGTGGGTCCGATCTGGGGTGGCCACCACGGGGAGGGGGTTCCAGCCAGGGGCCGAGCAGAGGACGGCAACAAGGTCTTTCACTGGGTCCGCAGGAGGGGGTGGGGTCACCTGTCCCCCTCGTGGTGTGTCCCAGGATTCGGTCAGCAGGGAAAGGGACTCACCCCTCTACAGGTCCGGAGCCATGGAAGCGTCTAAATTGTCGGAATCTTCCGGGGAAGCAGTCCAGTTGTTATCTTGGTGCCCTCATGGCATGCCCATGGCGTTCGGTGCCCCCATAGGCACGGGACAGCGTTGACCCAGGGCCGCTCCAAGGCCAACTTCCCCCGGGGCCTGAGTCTCCGCGGACCCGAGGCGATGGGGAACCACTGGCCCCACTGTGTTCCCCACGGAGTTGTTATTGTGCCAGGTCGGTCTCACCCTTCGGTGGGCTGATTTCCCCCCGGGTGCAGGTTTAGGGACTTCGGTTTGTGGGACCACGTGGGTCAGGGCCCTCGTCGTGTTTGTTCGTCACCCCTGCTTCCAATCGCTCCTCCACTCTCGTTCCGGCGCCGGAGCAGGTGCGTTTTCGGAGCTTTGCAGTTTGGGGGGCGGAGCCGGTGGATGGTCTTCTGAGGTGGGGGGGGGGGACATCCCCGGTTCGCTGTTTAGAGTCCAGCAGGCCCGGGTTCTGGATTGCATGGCCAGTCTTCCACCATTTAGTGGTGCGCAGTATTGTCTCCCGGGCTCCGAGGGAGCGGATCTCCAGTGCACGTCCCTTTATGCCTCCTACCTTCTGAGGTCGCGCTGCCCGAGTCAACTATTTTTATATATATTTTTTTAATTTTATTTTTTTTAAAAAAGCTTTTTTGAACTTGCCATGCCATTGGTGGGCATCTGTCTAAAAATTAGTTTTGACTATTTTTAAGATCGTTGACCTGGAGCATGAACTTGATATGGGCACCAATAAATGGGTGCACATTATTTCAACAAATCCATCAAAAGATGGCTACCATGCATCCACTGCAGTGACCTTTGAATGGGTTTGTTCAAATGTTACAAAGACAATGAAGGATTGCTGCTGTGGATATGTGTGCATCCACTGAGACGATTGTTAAATGGGTTTGTTAAAATTTACAAGTTAATTTAAAGATGGCTGCAGAGTATTTATATGCAGACATATCGATGTTCTAATGCATTTGTAATGTTTGAACAAACCCCCTAAAAGATAGCCGCACATCCACAGTATCTATCTAACACAAAAATGGATTGAAAAACCAATAGGTTTCACTTCTGAAATATATACGCTTTGCCAATTCTCATTTTTCAATGGTGCCATGTCCTAGAATGCCAATGTAAGAAGGAACTGAATTTCTTAACCCTAAAATCCTGGCCAAAAGCTGCACTAACACTGCTATGTCATAGGCTCAGCTCCTTAAATGTATCACAGAAGTTGCTAGTGGTAACTAATTCCCAATTGCTCAACTCATTTGGAGCTACCTCTTCGTTTCTACAGCTCTTCACTTTAATATTTGAGGTGATAATGAAAAATACACAGTAGCGATCTACTCATTGTAGCTTTACTGAATGAGTGAAGTCCACACAAGACAAGATTAAGTGCAGTTTTTATTTGAGACCTTAAAGGATTTGTGGTGTAGGAAGGCTACCCCATCTCTGCGCTACACCAAATTGGACAAGATCTTCACTAATAAAGTTAATGTTCTCTATGAGCCAGATAGAACCAGGTTTCTGTAATAATTAACATACAGTCTGCTGGGTTCCAACCCGGGTTCGGGTTGAGGTATCCTCCTTCATTGTGGAGGTTACTCCTTCACTCTTTAAGTAGTGGTTTAATAAGGTAGTTAGGAGCTTTTTTAATTGTGGATGGAATGTTTTGCAAAGGTACACTGGGATGCAATCAGGATATAATTAAAAGCTGGATATCATAAAGAACTCCTAAACCATCATTGAGGGTAGGTTGAAACCACTAACATTGCACAGACCAGCTTTGACTTTTGATCTGTCCCAGGATAGAAGTGGCTCTGAAGGGGACCTGGGTGGAAATGGTGTGCACTGCAAAGCATGTGTTTGTTTTCTTCTGTAATCGCACAGTGGGAGGAGAATGCCATAAGGAAAAACTCACTTCAGTAACATCATTTATCTTGGTCTTGAGAGTCGCAACAGCATACCAGGCAGCTGGCCAGGTCCAGCACAGATGAGTGCATGCGGCCTATCGTGTGCCTTTATAGCTGGAACCTTCCCAGTTTCATATAGTAATATTTGTAAATTTGTAGTATGTACTTGTGTGATGTTAAGATTCTGCATGGGTGACACTTTTAGTGACACTTTATCAGGAACAAGAAAAGTGATACAAAGCAGAGGTCCCCGTCTCTTTCAGACTGTATTGACCCAGCCAGAGCTCTGCATTTAAACTGTGAATAGTGAAACTAGAAGTACCACACTTCATACCTAAAAACAGCATTTCTATCAGAATGCTTTTTATACTGCAAACTCCTTGACCATCTTACTAAATGCTGCCCTTGAATATCCACCTTTGGAAATTCAAGTTCAAAATGAGTTTGTTTCATTTGGAGTTAGCAAGGCCAGCATAATGCAATGTTTAATCTAATTATGGGCTGAACATCCTATTGAAAGGTTTATAAGAGAGCACTCTTTTCCCTTTCTAGCAGGAAATCAAATTAATCGCCGTTGCTAATATGGTAGAAGGACGTGCACCATGTCCTAGGATCTGATACTGTAGGTCACCCAAATCTTGAGCCATTGTAACAGTTGCTTCAGTATGATGAAAACACCATATGTATGTATGATTGTACGTATGTGTATTACCACAGACCTAGCTACTGAGCAATGGGGTTCTGAACAAGACTCTATAGACTCTCTCCTGACCAGCAATAGCTTTGTGAAGTTTTAACAAGTCTTTTAAGACCCCTTCTAAATTCTCACTCTTTACTTGGAATCTCCCTTTCTACAGCTGCCTCTGAACTAGTCCGATGTCACCATTGTGAATACATTTAAGGTTCTTCTGACATTTTATAGCATTCACAAACTATAGTTCTGGAGCCTAAATAGGTCCAAAAAATGTCTCCATTGGGGTTAGGTCTCCTGTAGCTGTGTCTCTGTTGGGGGTGCGTTGCTGTGGGTTTGAGACCCAGGTATTGCACCCTTTCTGCCACATGTAGCGCAAACTCTCACTTACATTGCTTGAAAGTTTTAAGTTGTTTGTGATGAAATAAGTCTGATAGAATGCGGCAACCACATTCCCTCCATGGTTAGAACCATTCTCTCTCTAGCCCTGGGGGTACATGCGAGTTGCCATGTAGGCCTGTATTTGGGGAGGGGAAAGAGTTCAAGCCTCCCCATGCTCGTCATTTTATCCTCAAGCTGGAGTACTGCTCTAGTTGACGTAGAGAGTGATGCGTTTTTCGGTCTTAATGATTTATTCAGATTAGCTATAGCCCACAAGGCCTCACCTGCTACTGCTAGGCTCAGAAAGAACCGCTTCTTATCTGACTCCCTCACAGTCTACTCCCAATCACCCTTCGCAGTCTTCTCAGCGATCATACCTAGATGCGTGGCAAAATAATGATTGTTTCCCTCTGCAATCCTTTTGGACCAAAGCACCCCCATTGACCCAGATTCTTGATGTACCCCCAAATATTAAGGAAATATCAAGAACCACATTTTAAAACCGAAATATCGAAAGGTAAGTAAGTATATTCTTGCTGTGGAAGTTCTATACCTGGGAAATATCCATTGACTCATTGTGTGACTCAGTCCAATTTGAACTAAAACCGCTTTCAGAAAGTCCCAGCTGATACGATCGATTGCATTTCCTTCATCTAAAGAACACTCAGCAGGGCCGTTTAGACTTTTTTGCTATTTGCTTTTTCCATTACGAGTGCTATTTCGAGCATGTTGTCAGGTCCTATTCTATTTTCGATTAAACCAATTGGGTCCAAATTTTCCAAGTAAGGCATTCAATCTTGCAACCTATTTGCTATGAATCTCATAAAGATTTTTATGTCTGTGTCCAATAAGGCAATCGGATATATGAGGCACAGTCTGTTGGGTTCCCACTTGGTTTCGGAATGAGGTATCCTCCATTGTGGTGGTTACTCCTTCCCTCTTTAAGAAGTGGTTAAATAAGGTAGTTAGGGGCTTTACTAATTGTGGATGGAATGTTTTGCAAAGGTGCGCTGGGATGCAATCAGGTCCATCCATTTAATGGCTTTGTGCACTTCCATAGTACAATGGGGTTTTCTAACTCTCCAAGAGCGTATAGAGGGATGCATTGCAAATGGGAGAGGGTCAGCTACCTCTCTATTTGCTTCAACATTTCCTCTGCCCTTGGGAATATTTGTTGGCAAAGTCCTTAAAGGCTTCCTGTTTGTCCTCAGAGACTACAAGATGGGTCTCCTGCAGGGAGGCGACATCAGGGTCCTTCTCAATTATGTAACATTAAATGTTATGTCTCTCACTTGGGGAGTTCTTCACTTTGCCATTTAGTGATAATAATTTGAATCTGGTCAGGTGCAATATCTCCTTTCTGATGGTCTCCCTTTTGGTACTGTGTATAGTGTCCTTTCTGACAGTACCCCCTGTTGTCTTCATTCTTATTTCTTTGCATATGCCTGGATTGGGTTATCACTGCATGCCCCTTCCTTACAACCCCTCCAAACATAACATGGGACAAAGGACACTATTGTGTTCCCAACTTGATAAAACTAAACTTGGTGAGGAGCTTTTGCTTAACCCTCCCCCTATTCCAACAAGTAATTTAGTATCAGCAAGATTAGTGGTCTAACTAGACAATCTAACATGTCTAGTGACTTTCTTTTTGTGCATTATGCAATTTCCTTCCTCTGCCTCTCTGCCTGAAGGCATCGTGCAAATTGTTTTGGCCATCTATTGTGTGTTGGAGGCTAGACCTTGTGGCCAGTTCCACTGTACATCGTAGAAGGACATGCACAGTGAACCTGTTCTACCTGTGTTGGTTGAAATTTGGAAGTAATATGTAATCCAGAAATCTACAGTTAAAATACAGTTATGGTTAAGAATCACAACCTCTGAAAATTATCAGTTATGTGTAGCACTACAAACTATAACTTGCACAATAGCCAGACAAACCGTGACTCACACAACCAAATGCAATTATTTTGACCGCACCAAAGTCAAACCAATCTGTAACTAAGGACTACTTCCTTAAAGTACAACATATATCGAAACCAGTAAATAATACTACATTCATAGTTGTCACTTTAACAGTGGGGATGTGATAAGTAATCCAATGATGTCATTTAACATGCTATCAGTGATACTATATGTGAAGTTATGAGTAGTGCAGGATGGGTCCGAGAGTTATGACTAATTTGACTAACCTGAACTCGTGAATTTCATTGGTATTTAGGTTTGGGCTTGTGACTATTAGTTTATTTTATATGTTTTAATAATAATTTGTATATGTTCTAACAATAATTTCATCTTTACCGTGTTTTTGTCAGTAAATATATATATTATATTGAAAATTCACCTTTTGGATGAGCACTGTTTAACAAGTCTGTATGAACCTCAGGATACACTGGTAAAAAGTGGTTAAGGTTTGGCATGCCAGTTTTCGCCCAGCTCTGTACAGTAGAAAGAGGTTAAAGCAGAGTGAATAAGAATAGATGCACTTTACCATTTAGCCCCCTTGAGAGTTTTTGATCTCTTCTACGGAAAAAAACTCTCAACAGATGTATACTTAACTTGAATTAAAACTAGAGCTTTACTTGGAGAAGTGACTTTGCTTTTCTTGTTTTGGTGTAAATCTATGTAGCGGTTTTTGAGATATTAGTCTTTAAAAACGCGTTGGGTGAGGATTGAAGATTTTGGGGGCAGATTTTCTACAAATTTGCGTTTGGGTGGAGTCATTTTTGTGGCACAACCATGATGCAGAATCATTTTTGTTATTCACTTAGCAATGCAAAGCCCCTTTGGATGGTTATACATGGTTTAGTTAATATAAAGTAGAGCAGCGCAGTATCGCACATGTCGCTGCCTTGCGTTACCTTGCATTAGGAAGGCGTTCCATGAGTGGAGTAAAGGCATTCCCATGCATCCACCCATTGATTTTGGCACATTCCCAGATTTACTGAGGCTAGTAAAGTTGGGAATGCCTCAATATGCTATGCCTTCCAGGTGTGGTGTAACAAGGAGAATACTTATTCCTCCTTGTCACTTCCTCTTTCTGTGTGTGCGGAACCTGCAACACAGATAGAATGAGTAATTTGTCTCTAAGAATTGTTTCTGTGCAAAAGGGTACCCCCTTCCTGTGCAAAAACAATCCTGCAAGTAAAGCATGAACTCTTGCACCATCGTGCAGGAGTGCCATTTGTGGTACTAGGCAGCCTCAATTGCACCAGCCAGGTAGATAGCAGAAAACACTATGAGCCAGATGTACCAAAACGCAATTTAGCATTTTTTAAATAACAACTTCATAGAAATCGCTATTTAAGAAATGCAAAATGCTATGTACAAAGATATCGATTTCCTAATAGCGATTACTACAAAGTAAGAATCGCTATTAGGAAATCGGGATTGAGAAATTCCATTGCATTTGAGTCAAAGGGCCAGGTTTGCATTTCCTATATAGTGATTTCTTCTTAAGAAATCGCTATTTAGGAAATGCAAAACCAGGGAAAGCAATGGTAAATAGGGCCCTCTTGGTACACCCCAAAATTAGGGGTGCACCTGTAGAGCACACATATACCTAAGGGGCATGTGTATGTTCTATTGCAATTAAAATAAAGAACCATGGTGTGTTTTTTTTAATTGCACCTGGTTACCACCAACTTCAAGTTGGTGGTAATTGCATCTCCGAAATGCCCAAATCGCATCATAGAAATGCATGGTACATGAGAATAGGAAATGCAAATAGGAAACCCCTATTTCATTTCCTATTATGGGAATCACAAATTGCAATTCCTCCAGAGTAGAAATCACAATTTGGGATTCCTTGAAGGGCTTTGTACATTAGAAAAGCCCAGTTTGCATTTCTTAATGGCACGAAATACCGATTCAGACTGTTAAGAAATGCAAACAGGCTTCGTACATCTGGCCCTATTTCTTGGTAGATATGGCACATATCAGCTCTCTCCTAGTCATGCAACGCAGCACAGCAGTCTTGCCTTGCATTGTGTGAATTCTAAGTATATTTTTCCCCTAAAACCTAGAGCAACCTTGACTGTTGAAAAGGTTATGTTTTCATTTGCTTATAGCTTTACTCCATTTGACAAATTTCTATGAAATTCGGCAAATGCTTAGCATGTTTAGCTTTCTCTTTGCTTTTTTTAAATTGAAGTAGTTAAAAATGGTGTTTCTAGTTGGCAGTGGTTTGCAACCTGTCCAAGTAGGTACCTTTTCTTCTAGTCAGGGTAAGGGGATTACACAGCTATAGATAACCCCTGCTCACCCTCTTGGTAGCTTGGCATGAGCAGTCAGGCTTATCTCAGAGGCAATGTGTTAAGTATTTATACCCACACACAGTTACACAGTAAAAACACTACAAATGGACACCGCACCAGTTTCGAAAAAAGCCAATATTTATCTAACTTAAACAAGACCAAACCGACAAAAATCCACATACACAAGCAAAGATACGAATTTTTAGAGATTAAATCCCAATAAAGCACTTAGAAACACAATATCTCCAACTCGTGCTATCAGTGCGTTGTGATGGATTCATTCACAACATTCTGACGCCACTCGTAAGGGAGTGTGAGGCAGGTAACGGAATCGCAGACCACAGGAACAGTACCTTAGAAATGAGACAGTCAAGAAATGTACAGGGAGTCAGGGAGGTGAGGCGTCGCTGGAGCCAGTGCAGCATTGGTCCTTTACTGCTACCAGGGAGGTGAGCGTCAGTTCCTTACAGTTGCAGAGGAGGTGAAGCAGCGTCATTGGCGAGGTGTCGGATCCGGCGGGGTCGATGAATCCAGCAGATCAAGAAAGGATGAGGCGACTTCACTCGGTCGTGGTTACACCACAGGGCCAGAGGTGCCACAGCGGAGTCGGGTGTCAGGGACGTTGGTGGCACAGCACTCGGAACTGACGATGTCACAGGACTTCAGAGGCGCTGCAGCTGCATTGAGCCCATGGAATTGGGCCTCAGCATCAGTTGCAGTCTTTGCACTTTAGTGGGGACCATGGCTGCAGGCAGGTGCAGCAGCGGACCAGAGTCGGGCAGCGGCACGGGTTCTGGAGTCATCCGGAGTTGATGTGCCTGGTTCTTCTTGTTTTTATGCCAGCTTTCACTCCCAAAGGCCCAGGAACTGGAGTGGGCATCACATGGTGAGTTAGGGTCCTCAGCATGAGAACCCTGAGGCTGGTAGGGGAAGTCTTTGCTGTTCCTGAGACTTCTTAACAGGAGGTGCCTTTTCTGCCCTGGTTCCAGACACACTCTAGGGGGTTTGGAGACTGCATTGTGTAAAGACAGGCACAGCTCTATTCAGGTGAAAATATCAGCTCTTGCCACAACTCTGGCCCAGGAAGACCCATCAGGATATGCAGGACACTCCTCAGCTCCCTTTGTGTGACTGTCTTGAGTGAATTCACAAACAGCCCAACTATCATCCTGACCCAGACATGTATTCCAGCAGACAGACAGAGGCACAGAAAGGTTAAGCAAGAAAATTGACACTTTCTAAAAGTGGCATTTTCAAACTTACAATCTAAATACCACCTTCACCAAAAGATGTATGTTTAAGTTGTGAGTTCAGAGACCCCAAACTCCCAATCACCACCTGCTCCCAATGGGAAACTGCACTTAAAAGATATTTCAAGGCAATCCGCATCTTAACCTATGGGAGAGATAGGCCTTGCAACAGTGAAAACTGAATTTAGCAATATTTCACTATCAGGGCATGTAAAACACAGTACTACATGCCCTACCTTTCAAATATACTGTGCCCTGCCCATGGGCCTGCCTTGGGCCTTCCTTAGGGTGACGTACATGTAGGAAAAAGGAAGGCTTTGACCTGGCAAATGGGTGCACTTGCCAGGTCAAACTGACACTTCCAAACTGCCCACACAGACACTGCAGGGGCAGGTCTGAGACACTTTTACAGGGCTACTCATGTGGGTGGCACAATCAATGCTGCAGGCCCACTAGTAGCATTTGATTTACAGGTACATGGGCCCATCTAGAGCACTTTACTAGGGACTCACTATTAAATCAAATAAGCCAACCATGGACAAGCTAATCACCAATATCATTTAGACAGAGAGCACTTGCATTTTAGCACTGGTCAGCAGTGGTAAAGTGCCCAGAGTCCTAAAGCCAACAAAAACACTTCAGAAAAAATAGGAGGAAGGAGAAAATAATTGGGGATGACCCTGCAAAAAGGGCCAGGTCCAACTGAAGTAGATCTGGCAAAGGGTGGCAAAATCAAATTGGAGAAGATCAGAAATTAAAATGTGTTTATTTGTGTCTGTGGCATGCTTTGACAAATTAACATGAACTATGTTAGTTATTTAGTATGTTGATATTTCCGTTAATATATCAGGTTTTGTGCATATCCATAAAGGGGGATGCATAAGTTACAGGAGGAGGAAGGCAAAAATGTTTTCACATGCTAACAACAAATGATGAAGTTTAATGAATTTCCATGCAAAGTTAAAAAAATTGCAGGAAAAACTGATTTTGTGCATATCTGACAAAGAGGGAGCAGTGAACGAAAAGAAAGGAGTAAGAAGGGTCAAATAATCTTTGATTTGCTGGAAGCGTTGGTGTAGTTCCATTTGTATGTAGGTTGACAGACCCTTAGAAAGTTTAGCTTACTTGTGATATTTCCAGTTTTATGCAAAACTGTAAAGGAGTCTCTTTACAGGGGTCAAAAAAGTGTTCATTTTCTAAAAGCTTTGACACTACTTAATTAGTCTGCATGCCATTACACAGGGTGTCAGCAAGTAAATCACAATACAAGGCTCTCAGGTCCCAATGAGATATGACGAAGAAAGTTAAAGGGATGGGGGTTATAAATCCTTAGTGGCAGAAGGTGGCCTATAACTATACCCTATGGCCAACTTGCAACCTCTGCTACACTTTGGTCCAGCCCCTGAACTTAACCTTCAATTTGTGGCCAAGGAGGTGTTGAGCCTTTTTATTTATTTTTAAATACCAATGAGACCTCGCTACAGCATTTCCTTTTTTAAGTATCTTACATTAACAGGTGGGTACTTTGGTATCACAACACGAGAGCCATTTGGGCAGCGAATGCCCTCCCTGTCCCATTTTGGTTCTTGTAATTTTTTTACAGAGCACGGCAGGATCCCTTAATGGTGATTGCCACAGAAAATGTTCTGTTGTGGCCAATCGATGCAAGCCATTGGGCCTGTGAGCACACCCTTGGGACTAAAGACTTAAAACGAACAATGATAGGGAAAAGCTCCCTCATGCACTTTGGGGCACTTTTTTAAACTGTAGGTCTGTGGGCAGATATTAAACCTGGGTTCAAAGAGTCCGCAGACTAGCATTCCTGATATTTTGAACTTTTAACCTTTTCAAGCCCTCTTGTCACATTTTTGTAATGCTAATTTCTTAAAATCGAATGAACAGATTTATACCAAATCCAGCCACTGCACCTTCGTGATTGAAATTCTGGTTTAATATGTTTGATGTGTTTACAGTAAGCGTGTTATAAGCGTTTTAGCTTGAGATGAGAGGAAAGGTTCCTAAGAGCGTTAATGTAGGAAAACTGGCTGTTCACCCCCCCCATCCCCGGCGTATTTGCATGACACTCCATTCTCCCCAGGTTAATCTAAACATTGTGTTTGTCAGCAAGTATTCTGCAAACATGTACAGTTGCTAAAAAGTTATTAGTAAATCAATGATTTATTACCTCCCCTCCCTTTAACTTGCCTGCTCCTTGACAGATTTGCATGAAACCTCAGATTTGTGTGCTGTGCTCAACTGGCTAACTAAGTGCCAAATGTCATGAAGATTAATTAAACAACAGCAAAGTTATTAGTGCATGTAAAAGTCCCCCCCCCCCGCTTTTAACTTTTCCCTTTGATGAAGCAGCATGAAATTTGTTGTACCACGGAAGAATGATCACACTAAGGCCTTGATTTATACTTTTTGGTGCAAAACAGCGGCGCACACCGTAATTTTTTTTTACAACACATGGATGTGCTTTATTTAATAGAATACAGCGCACCCCGGTGTTTCCCCCTGCGCCAGCGCTGAATTTGCAGCCATACGCCAATGCAGTAATCCTTGGCTGCGTTGAGGAAGATATTGTTTTTGTGCAGAAAGGAACACCTTCCTGCACAAAAACAATCTTAAATGGTGATTTGCTTTTTGTATGTGTGCTGCAGAGTGCAGCACACATAGAAAGAGCAAAATACGAGGAGAAATGAAATAATTTCTCCTTGTTCTGCCATGCTAACGCCACCCCTGGGGTGGCATTAGATTTTGGTGTGGCCTCTGGTTCACAAAACTGGTAAATCTGGGGTAGCATCAAAATGAAATGGGTGTTGCTGTAGCATGCCCACAGCAACAACCATTGCACGCCCCTTCCACACAAAGTGCTGCATGTGAAGGGGTCATATTTACAAGATGGCGATAAGCGACAAAAAGTATCTTAATGCTACCTTGTAAATACGGTGCAGTGCATAATGCCACTGGAGGGTCACTAAAAGTGAAATCCATGACCCTAGGAGAGCTTACCATATTGTTTTTAATCACTTCTAGGTGGAACGCTATGCTCTACAGCTGGAGTGCAGAGCCCCTTTGTGGTTGGTTCTATGGCAGCACTTTGTAGCTTGAAAGCTATTAAAAAAGACTCAAAGACATGTTGATCTCTTAATAACATTTTATTAAATTTTGTTTTGTGACAATCACTTTTATTCAACATTGCACTTTGTGAATTAATTAAATATATTTTTGATTATAATTATTGTTGATTTTGTTTACAAAATATTAGGTTTGCTTTATACATGTTAATATGCTGAGCCCTTGCTAAATCCACTAGGCTCACTTTTCATATTTTGTTTTGCTGACCCATCCCCAAAGTCAGTAGGTCTACCTTACTTAAAATGACACCCATTATATTGTAACATCACTTAGTCAGCCATGCTAGGTCCTGTGCCCAACCATGTGCTGTGAACGGTAATGGGGATCTTATTATTTGTTAATAAACAGAAATTCACTGACAAAAAAGGCTAAGGTGTCAGTTAAAACATACCAACTGAAATTAGCTCAAGTAACTAGAACCTGTGCCCTAAGTTAACTATTGGTCATACCTTAACCATCCACTGCTTATGAACTCACATATTGTATCACTTATGACATGTTCTGTGACATCATTGATTACATGACTGCAACATCTGAAATTACATAATTGATGGCAACAGTGTACATGGCGAGGGCAAGAGCTATAGTTACTTTAGTGCGTGAGTTATAGTTACTTGAGATACCTACAAATGATTAATTTCAGTGGTATGTGACATTTTCATTTAACTATACCGTCGCTTTAACCTTTGTTTTTTTCAGTGAATGTATGGAACTAAACACCCCTACGTATCCATCTACCAATCTCCTATCTTTGGCCACCTTTATTTGGTTCTGGGTGCACCAGTGTCCCAGTTTTGACCCTCCCTGTGATTGGCATTAATCTTGACAGAAGAACTCTGATTGCTGGGAGGCTGCACAGGAGATTGATGGTGGGCTGCACTTGACTCCATTGCAGTTTGGTCCACCACTTTGCTGATGATGGTCCGTGCTGATCATGGTCTCTAGACTGGAAGAATGTGGGGTCTTTGGTGTTCCTTTCTAGCTGCTTAGGTCTGGTACATTGAACACCAACCAGACTCACAAGTGACCTTGGTGTAGCTTCTGTGGAGATAGGATCATTGATGAATGGTCACAAGAGTAGGCATCTGCACTGCCACATTGCATTTCTATTTCCTGCATATCCTTATACGTCTATGCTGCTGCAGGTAGAAAATCACCTGTAGTCTTGGGGCAACTCGCTGATAACGGAGAATGCTGCTCTGGAGCTCCAGAGGTTTGATGATGCTGTGCCCCAAGTCTGCCCAGTAACTTTTGTCAGGAGTGCACAGTAGACACCATCCCCAAAAAAGGGAGCATTGTTTCACTAGGTGAAAGGGCAGATATCTTGATTCCTATCACTTTGCCTGAGCCACAAACCACCTACTGAATTGCCACTTCACCAAGAAGGTACGTTGGTCATATTAGGTGAGGCTGATGAAGCTGAAATGAAGGTTTTACATTTATTTGACGCATAAACGTAGTGCTGCAATAATCATGTGTGACTTTAACCGAACTAATAAAGATTGTGCGGGGACAAAATGTGCCCTCAGAGTAGTTTGCCAACATTTATAAGCGTGCTTTATATAACGTGATGTATTAGAATTGCACTAATCCGACATAATCGTAAACGTGTGCTATGATTTGCTTGTTTGAAATATTTTAGCTTAGCATTACTTTAGTGCAGGCTTCGGCCTAGTAGCCTGGTCTCACGATTTAGATGCTCGTATTTTTTCCAATGTGCTATTAAACGTGTATTTCTGCTTGAAGCTGTACTTTTCCACTGAGATCGTTCACATGCTTATCTTAAGGTTTCGTGCCAGCCCGGCATTTTTCTCTTTGCTCCAAGGTCAATCTGCAGGTGCGGACAATGGAAGCTCTGAAAATGAGTTAATTGGTATAAAATGTTGCAACTTGCGTACCCGTCTCCAAGGATAATGTATGCTTAAGTAAAAGCTTGAGAACTGTTGTTTTTGATTGGACAATTTGAAGCTAACCTATGAACCCTCCAATGGAAGACCCTACTGGATTTGAACTATTGTCTATTTAAACCAGGTGCACGAGAAGAAAGCAGCCTTTTGTAGCTATTACCAGCCATTACCAGCCCGATACCCGCCATTTTGCAGGACATTGCAGCTAATATGGCCCACTTTGCTGCAGCGCCATTTTGAAAGAGACTTTGATGCTTTCTCTAATCGAGAGAAAGAGACTTAAATTATTCTTACCCTAGAGACTTTAACTTTGATTTGTCCCTTTGCATGAAGTAGTAGTTTATCTTGCCGCCGTGAGGCAACTGCCCCGTCCACCCCTGCCCCTTTGCCCCGTCCCATGCTGATCGAGAAACGGTACCTGTGAGACGAAGACTTCCTTGAATGCTGATTGTAATTGGTAAATATGAAAGGAAATTGTACAATTGCATTGTGTTTCTTTTAGGTAACCAACTGCTGATTTTTGATAAAGAGCCCTAGTTAGGAGTTTTTCTAAATTAATGTTACTAAATTGTTTTTGCATGAAGTCCCACATGCCGATGCTAATTTGAGGTTAGATGAGGATTCCTTTTGTCGCACGATGCAATTTGAGACCTTGTTATGCTGACTAAATGTATGCAATTAGCTCATTACAGATTATAGTTCTAGTGATTTGCATTGCTATTATCGAATGCCTTGTTATTCAAATGCTGCATAGATTGCACCTGTTTCGTCGTTATGGACAGCTATTAATGTTCATTTACGTATATCATTTGGTGTTGAGACACATCTATATTGTGCTAGCTTTGTTAATATAGGGAAATAAATTCACTAACTTTGAATAAACTGGTGTGGTCATTCCTGACTGAAAGGTCAGGGTTCGCCGAAATGTATTCTGGATTAATTGTTAAGTGTTATGTTGATCAGGGTATTGCTTATGTTCGTTATTGATTATTGATTACATTAAATTGACTGATAAAGGGTGGAGAGGGTCCCACTTAGCCAAAAGATTCATCGGCCTAAAGAGCGTCCAAAATACAGGTAAATTACTAATTGAGGAACGCTCTATCAGTAGATGGTAGCAGAGGATGGTTTCGCCTTTTGGGACTCCGTACTGTTAAAGTACATGGTGTTGAATTAACGGTTACGCCCTTTGAGAGCCCACTCGAGAAGTTGAATTAGATTTTTCTTGGGTAAAACAGATTGACAGAATGATGATGGGCTAAGTCCCCCGCGACTTTCCCGGGATCTCGGAGCTTGCGAATGGGGAGAACGGAGGTGTGAGATCAGCGTTGGCGGTACTAGTGATGGTATGAGTGAAGTTAGGATTTTGCGCTTGCACAGCTTATTGCCGCAGATTGTGTGAAAAAAGGTTGCGAGGACTTTAGAGAATAGCGGAGGTGCGACTCCGAGTGTAGAAGTAGGGAAGTCGTCGAACTTCATAGAAATAGCGGAGGTGCGACTCCGAGTGTAAGAGTAGGGAAGTCGTCGAACTTCATGTGCATGTGGCGCTTCGTGCATAAAAAGGTCCACGTGGTTGTTGTTGTCGAGACGGGCCCTGCGAGGTCAAGAGACTCCGGAGTATGTTGTTTTATGTTGTGGTCTGGGCGGTTTAGTAGGTTGATCGGGCGTGGTCAACGAGTCGGTACGTGTGTTAAGGGAGTGAAAGAAACTTCGACTTCGGGCTTTGACAAAATTCTAAGTGCACTAGAATAGATCACTGACAAGTTGAGAGCAGAGTCTGCGGGTCAGATTTGCTTGCGAACGTGGGGACCGAGAAAGATGGAATAACTGCCGAGGCTAGTGAAAAATCCCTAAGGTCCTGAAGCGATTGTGTTACCCCTCCTGTAGTAAACCGACAGATCTGTTTTATATTTTTGGTAGCTCGCGATACATGCAAGAAGTTGTTACGAGAGGAGCTGAGTGAAGGAAGACTAGCTGCGAGGCTTTGTCAGCCGCAGTGTGTGTGAGTGTGACGTCACTAGGAGCCGCGCTGGGATAGGTTGGTTGCAGAGAAGGGTCGCGCACGGATTGGACGCAGTCCGTAGGGCTCGATTGGAAGGGGAAAGGCAAGCGAAGAGTATTCCGGGAATTAAAGTCACCTATTGATTACAAATTTTGTGAAACAAAAGACGAGAAAAATGAAATTTTTTAAAGCATTAAGGAGTGCGATGAAGGGGGAGTCTTACATTAAAGCGAGCGTAGGAGAGGAGACGCCGCCCGAAGGTACACAAGCTTACATTGTAATGGAGGAAAAAGGGGTAGCTCCGTGCCTTTGGCTAAAGCAATGGCACAAGCTGACAGAGAAACATGGGAGCGTAGCGTTCCCGGTCCATGGGACATTCAATATAAGGATCCTAGAGAATTTGAGATTCGCGATGTACGACATGAAGGTACCTCCAAGGCCAGCACAGTTTGAGGCTCTAGCAATTTGGGAACTAATGGCTAGACAGCAGCAACAAAATAAGTTCGAGACTAGGATAAGGAAGGTAGAAAAGACACTAGCGGACGCTAGGTGGGATAATGCACAGAAGGTGTGGAGGTCAGATGTATTGCAGGGGATAAAATTGTTTCCCGCAATTACTAAGGAAGAAGAGGAGACAGGTAAGAAAGCTACCTGTAAGACAAACAGGAAGTGTTCCAAGGATAGGGAGGACGAGGAAAAGTTGAGAAGAGAAGAGGAGTTAGAGGATGAGGAGTTAATCATGCAATTGCTGAACGACCGTCCACCACCTTATGCAGAGAGTGGACAAGGTCCAAGTACCAGTTCTGCCCCTCCGGCACCGGTACAGAACAGTGAAACTCAGAGTTCAGGAGCATCATCGGGATCTAAGGACCCGAGTTTACTGTTCACCCCGCAGATACCGCAGGTTAGGAGAATATATCCAGATGTGCCCATGTTGAAACCGGCAGAAAATTATCAGCCGCAGATCCCAAGGTACTACAGCAGTGACAATAGTACGGGAATGATTCTAGATCCAGCCACAATGGGAGGACAGAATGGTCACAACCCAACAATGGCACAAGCTGAATCAACCCAGTTTTTGATGCCTCAAAAGCAGATGCAGGGGGGAAACGCACATGCTCAGATGACGGGGAGTCAGATGGGCATGCCGGCAATGATGACCCATAGTGTGGGAATGAACATGTCTCAGAACATGGGGAATGCACAGAACCCAGACGCGATATCACTACCCATTACTGTAGGTCCACCGGTACCTTTGTACAGTCAGCCTAACTTAGGTATGAGCGGTCAGGGATCAATGCTGCAGAGTGGGACAGAAAGGAGGTGCATAGAAAACACTCCAGGGATAACTCCGATAGCGGCTCAACCAACTGGATCTGGGTCCTTGATGGAGTTTAGTCCCATATGTGCTCAGTCGACAGTGGTGAGGTTGAGCCCCACACTGATAATACCTCTAACATCGAACACTGAAAAGTTGCCGCAACCATCAATGGCAGTCGATGTGAATGCTACACTGATGGGGTTGAATGCGCAACAGCTGACACAGTGGTTCAACAGTCTGAATTCCACACAAAGCTCAGCCAGTGGGAAGGGAGAAGATTATCTGAATAGGGTCAGGTTGAACATGGAAGCACAAGAATTGGTGGAAGGGACTATGGGTGTGAATAGGTTAGAGTCCTACTCGGAAGAAGAGCTGAGATATCTATGTCCCAGGATTACGAGAGAAGTGAACAAGGTACATAAAAGCTTGCAGGAAATAGCTGACAAAAACGGGGTTGACATAGACAAGACAAAACACTTGAGCAGGAGCTACAGGTTGGATTTCGGGACCACAGATTTTGAACACATGAGGTCAGCAGGCATGAAGGCGCACCTTAGAGAATTGTTGCAGAGTGCACAAGTATGGAGGTGCTTAGACAAATGGGAAAGCAGATGGGTAAGAAGAAAGGAAAAGAGGAAAGACAGTGTCCAAGAGCTAAACGAGAAAAGACCACAGAGTAGTGATGCAGTAACCATGTTACCAATGAGGGAGACAGCAGGGGGAAAGTTAATACATGTACCATGGCATAGAAGCGACATTCAGTCTTTTACGGATGATTTTCCCAAACTGAGAGAGAAACCGATTAAATGGTATCAACAGACTGACAGGTTTGTGAAGCTTGCAAAATGTCTCTGGGAAGACCTGAACACTCTCTTTGAGATTGTGGTTCCGGCAGATTTGTGGGAGGATTGCAAAAGAGCTGTAGGTTGGCCGACAAGTGAACCGGAGAGAGACAGGGATACGGGTGCACCATCACCTATGGTGATGAGCTTGTACTATAAGGTGATTGAGCATTTGAAGACGAAGGTTGCCGCGAAAAATGTGGATTGGCAGAAGATCGATCGAACTGCCCAAGAGGCTAAAGAGTCGATTCATAGTTACTATGAGAGGTTGTTCAAGGCGTTCAAGAATTACAGTGGCACAGAGACAATAGAGGCGAAGGACATGCTTCATTTTGTGTTTAGATTTGTGGAGGGGCTGAGACCAGAGATAAGTCAGATGATAAAGTCGCATTTGATTTGTTGGCAGTCGAAACCTATTGATGAGGTGTTGAATTATGCGAAATACTGTAGCGACGAAATTGAAGTGAAACAGAAAAAGTTGAAAGAGAAAGTGATGATGATGCAACTTAAAGCAGCTCAGACAGGTCTGCAAGGTTTGCAAGGGTTGCAAGGGTTCCAACAGCAGGTACCGCAGCCGCAGTTGCAGGGAAATATGATGTTTCAGCCACAGGCGAGAGGCAGAGGCAGAGGAGGTTTTGGGAATAATGGTCCGGATTTGAACCCTGTTGTGACTCCGAATGGGGTGCAGGCATTGAAAAAGGTGATGCCGTGTCACGTGTGCGGGATTGTCGGACATTGGAAACGCGAGTGCCCGATGGTGGTGCAGGAAGGTGCAGGTGTTGGTCAGCAAAACAATGATGTCAATGCATTCCAGACAATGAGGGGACCGAAAATGAGAGGTCCAAACCCAAATTTTCAGACCATAAATCAACTGCAGGGATTACAGCCCATGCAGCCGCAGCAGATGCAGATGCCCCGTATGCAGATGACGCAAATGCAGCCAATGCAACAGTAGTCTCCCATGGTACCTAATCAGCAAATGCAAATACCTTTGGCACCAATGAGTCAGCAGCAAGTGATGGTTCCTCCACAGGTTTCGGGTCAGGTAATGAATACAAATGGCACCGTACAACAGTTCCCATTACACAGTGAGAGTGGAATAAACAATGTATGGGAGAGTGAAAGTTCAGGAGAGGAAGGAGATTGTGTGCTTGCAGCATCCTTGGAAGTTGATCAAAAGGGTCCGTACGTGGAGGGAAGAGTAATGGGTCATCGTGTCTCATTCTTGGTTGACACGGGAGCCACACGTTCAACTGTTAAGAGCATTGAAGTACCAAATTTGCCGCTCTCAGGAAGGACAGTTCAAGTGGTGGGAGTAGCAAACAGGCACCTGACAAACCCAATTACAGATCCGGTACCAGTCAGCATTGGTAACTATCAAGGGTTACACAAATTTGTGGTATGTGACTCAAGTCCGATAGCACTGTTAGGGAGAGACCTATTGTGCAAATTGGGTTGTTCGATTATGTGTTCGAACGAGGGAATAAAAATTCAGACGAGCAGTGATGGGGAAGAAGAGGACAGTGCAGAGGGGGATGAGATGGAAACTGTTGATGAAGAGTATCCTCTGATTTGTCTTTTCCCGATGATAACTGAAGAAGATATTCCAGCTGAATTACGGGAAACAGTCGGAAAGGAAGTGTGGGATATGACAGGGAAAGAGGTGGGATTGATGAAAGGAGTGGAACCAGTGAAAGTGACTGTAAAACCCAATGCAACCTTTCCCCAGACCCCACAATACCACATGGCACAAGACACCCTCATGAAAGTTGCCCAACTCATAGACGAATTTGTAAAACAGGGAGTACTGAAAGAAGTGTTAAGCAGTCCATGTAATTCACCAATCATGGGACTAATAAAGCCAAGTGGAAAGGTCCGAATTGTGCAGGACTTGAGGAAAATAAATGACATCATAGTCAAGTGTTGCCCTGTCGTACCAAATCCAGCTGTGATAATGTTTCAAGTCCCTTGCGATGCCGAGTGGTTCTCAGTCATCGACTTGTCACAAGCATTCTTTTCGGTGCCTCTTCATGAAGACAGCCAATTTCTCTTTTGTTTCAAATTCCTAGACAGAGTGTACAGTTGGTGTCGAATTCCTCAAGGGTTTTCTGAGTCACCGTCAATCTTCAACCAGATTCTAAAGAAGGATTTGGAAGCATTAGAATTGCCATTCGAGTCAACCCTAGTACAGTACATCGATGACTTACTGATTGCATCAAAGACAGAAAGTGGCTGCACAGCCGATACCATTGCTCTGTTGAACCATTTGGGAAGGAATGGACACAAGGTGTCTCCTTCCAAATTGCAGTTCTGTCAGAAGAAGGTGAAATACTTGGGTCATCAGATAGAGAAAGGGTCACGGAGAATAATGAAGGAAAGAATAACGAGTGTACTTCAAATGAGTCCACCAAAGACAAGGAGGGAGGTGAGGACGTTTTTGGGAATGGTGGGTTACTGTCGTCAGTGGATTCCCAACTTCTCAACTCTAGCAAAGCCTTTACTGAAGCTGACCCAGAAGGATGCCTTGGATCAAATTGAGCTGAAAGGAGATGAGATGGATGCTTTTATTGAATTGAAAGAATGCATGTGCAGGGCTCCAGCTTTAGGTATGCCTGATTACACAAAGCCTTTCACATTGTTTTGTCATGAACGTGATGCATGTTCTTTGTCTGTCTTGACTCAAGCCTACGGTGGCATAAACAGACCAGTAGCGTATTTTTCAGCTACTTTGGATCCGGTCGCAGCAGCACTTCCAGGGTGTTTGCGCGCCGTAGCAGCAGTTGGTATCAGCCTCACTCAGAGTGAAGGAATAGTGATGGGACACCCAGTAACAGTCATGGTCCCTCACTCAGTTGAGATACTTTTGACCCGCTCCCGAACGCAACACATGACTGGAGCAAGACTCACAAGGTATGAAACGATAATTCTGGGCTCACCGAACGTGCAGCTGAAAAGGTGCACTACGTTGAATCCAGCAACCTTGCTTCCCGGTGAAAACGCTGAAATTGAGAACGCTGAAGACGTCGAGCATGACTGCCTTCAGGTGACTGAATTTTGCACAAAACCTCGACCTGACATTAAGGATACTAAGCTTGATGAAAATGACCAAATTGTTTTCGTTGATGGTTCATGTCTAAGAGATGGGATGGGAATTTTGAAAGCAGGATATGCTGTATGTACTGTAACAGGTGTCTTAGAAGCGTCCTGGCTTCAAGGAGTCTATTCTGCACAAGTAGCAGAACTTGTAGCCCTCACAAGAGCATGTCAACTGTCTGCATTGATGAAAGTCACCATTTACACTGATAGTCAGTACGGGTTTGGGATTGTGCACAACTTTGGACAACTATGGTCACAGAGAGGTTTCCTGACTTCTTCAGGATCCCCAGTGAAAAACGGGGAGAGAATAAGCGAATTGTTACACGCCATTCAAATGCCAGCCGAAGTTGCAGTGGTAAAGTGTAGTGCTCATACAAAAGGACAGGACTATGTTTCTCTGGGAAATGCATATGCGGATCAAGTCGCAAGATTTTGTGCCTTGAACTGTATACTACTCAGAGATGAATGGAATTCGATAAGTGAACCAGAACTCGAACCAGCTGAAGCATTTGCCTTGAAGGTCGTAGATACAATAGATGAATTAAAAGCATTACAGAATAGCGTCAGGGAGGATGAAAGAGACTCCTGGATTAAATCACAATGTATAAAGAGACCAGACGAGTTATGGGTTTCAAATGAGGGAAAATTTGTTTTGCCAAATAGTCTCTTATCACAGCTTGCGCGGTTCTATCATGGGCAAGCTCACCTAGGGAGAGATGCCATGATAAGATTGTTCAAAACTGATTGGTTTAACCCCAGATTTCGTCAAGCTGCAGAAGCAGTTTGCCATCGATGTGTCACTTGCCAGCATATGAACCCAGGAAAAGGAACAGTTGTGAACGCGAGCCACATTGGCAGGGCCAGTGGCCCATTTAGTAGGATGCAGATGGACTTCATTGAGATGCCTGTGCATGGAGGTCTAAAGTATGTGTTGGTGATTGTGTGCATTTTTAGTCACTGGATTGAGGCATACCCCACACGTAGAAATGACAGCCTTACAGTTGCAAAGCTATTGTTGAGAGAGTTGATACCACGTTTCGGATTCCCGATCTCTTTAGAATCAGATAGGGGAAGTCACTTCAATAACGAGGTGATAAAGTTACTTTGCGAAGCGCTGAACATTGAGCAAAAACTGCATTGTAGCTATCGCCCTGAAGCATCAGGACTGGTGGAGCAGATGAATGGTACACTGAAATCAAGAATGGCGAAAATATGTGCATCAACAAATTTGAAATGGCCTGACGCATTGCCCTTGGTGCTAATGTCAATGAGAAACACCCCTGATAGAAAGACTGGATTGTCTCCGCACGAAATTCTCATGGGCAGGGCTATGAGACTTCCTGCAGTTCCCGCAAAAGCGCTTTTGAATATTACAGATGATATGGTGTTAGACTACTGCAAGGGTCTGGCTGACGTGGTTCGCTCTTTCTCTCACCAGGTGGAAGCAACCACCTTGCCACCGATCCAAGGTCCAGGACACGCACTGAAAGCAGGTGACTGGGTCGTGGTAAAGAAGCACGTGAGGAAGTCGTGTCTGGAACCCCGTTGGAAAGGCCCTTTCCAAGTGATCCTGACGACAACTACCGCTGTGAAGTGTGCGGGGGTTCCCAACTGGATTCACGCCAGTCACACAAAGAAAGTGTTGTGTCCCACAGATGAGGAAGTTGAAGCGCTGAAACTGCCAGTGCCTGATAAAACAGTGCTGAGCGCTGAGACAGAGCAAAACCAAACTGAAAGCGAACAGGCAGGAACGGAAGAGAGAGAGATATTCTCTGAGGACGAAGCAACAGACTCACTTGGGGAAGACCAAGGAGAAACCTCAGACAGCGACGAAGCAGCTGAAGGTGACAAAGAACCTGAAGCAGCTGAGGGTAGCAAAGAGCCTGAAGCAGCTGAAGGTGACAAAGAACCTGAAGCAGCTGAAAGTGATAAAGAGCCTGATGAAAGTAACGGTGACGAAGGGCTCGAAAAAGGTGAAAAAGCAGGAGAGCCTGATCAGAGGAGGGCTTTCCCAGAAGCAGACGATACAGAAAAAGAAAAAGAGAACGTGATTGATTCCCCAGAAGGAGGGGACAAGGTAGAACAGAACGAAACAGTTCAAGCTTCCACAGAAAAGATCGCAGGTCCATCAAATGGACACGGTGCAAAGAGGAGACTAAGTATATCACCAATAAAACAAAGGACTAAAGAAAGTTTGAACGACGGAGAAAGGCCAAAAGTGAAAGAGAAAAGAAAGGAAGTGACTGTCGTGGTACCATCCTCAAGTGAAGGAAAAGACTTGGCCAAAGAGGAAAGTACCAGTGAGGCAGAATCGAAAAGAGAAGCAAAATTGAAAAGGAAAAGGATACCAAACAGGAGATATTCCGGTCCAGAATGGGCATATGCAGTCAATGACGATTGGACTGACGAATTTGTATCTCTTAGCCTCGAGAACGAAGAAGAAGAGATACCAATAGAAAAGAAAAGTTTTATGGACTCTGTTGATTGAAAGGGTGATAAATGACATTGTTTGCTACAATCTAACGTGATACAAACAACCAGCTGAGAATTTGCTAAACCGGATAAGACACTTGCTGAACTGATAAAAGACTGAGTTATTGCCGAATTGAGACAAATGCTGCTAACCGATAAATGACTGGCCTCTTGAAGAAAACTGTGTGAACATTGCACTCGTTCAGCTTTGTAACTGAATTGCTAAATAGTTTCTTTATAGGTGCTTCTAGCTCTCTGATTCTATACAGATCATGACGCAAAACAGTAGAAAGAAATATTGTAAATATGTGTGTATAGGCTTGGTAATTGCATGTGTACTAATAATAATGGCAATTGTGCTTGGAATGCATGGAAAGGGTGAGAATGAGAAAATTGATGCTTCTACTCTTGCTCCTGTTACTGAACTAACCGCACTGAAAAGACTAGAATTAGATGAGAGACACTTGCATGATAAGAAAGAACTTTCGTATAATGTTTTCTATCGCTTGCTAACAGAATATGTTGAGACTATGGATGCAAAGGATTGTTATGTGTGTACACAGATACCGACATCAGTAAAGGAAGGGGTGACTTATCACCACATGCCTCTTACATACGGGATTACATGTAGTATAGTAATGTCTAAGTTTTACGGTCAAACTAACCTACAGTATTTTTACTCAAATTATGATGTTACCTTTGCATATGTTCCTATAATAGCGCAGCTAAGCCAGATTGCTAAAGATTGGGATGCTAAAATAATGAGGGAATTTTTCGAGCCAATGCAACCTTTTGAAACGGCTCACGCTCATAGGGAAAACCTTACCTGCTCGCTCTCTGCAGTAGAAATAAGCTTTTTAGATCGCACAGATGATAGAAGGGCACAAATGAATGCGAAATTAGAAAAAGAACTACATAAGAGGACTTCAGTAGATAATCATGATTTTGCCGCAATAAAGACACAAGGGAGAATAGCTTTAGATGCTTGGCATGTAGGGAAATTTTGTATATATCGAGGTGAATCTTATTATGATAACATTTTTGTAGGAGCGAGTGAGTGTAAACATACGTTTATCTTTAAGGCCAAATGGACATTCATGATGAACGGACTTGACCCTGTCATTCCAGGTGTATATTACATTTGTGGGTATAATGCCTATTATCGTCTTCCAAAGGGATGGTGGGGGAGATGTTATTTGGGTATAGTGTTCCCAAAGGTTTATCAACTGGATGACCTATCGATGATTCCAAAGACATCTGGATCCCATCGTATCCAGAAAAGAGAGACCGCAGCTGCTGTGGTAGGAGATATATTTGGAGCCATGATTCCTTCGTTGGGAGTTGTGCTGAATTCCATCAAAATAAGAAAGTTGTCTACTATAGTGGATAACATGTTGACAAAGTTTTCAGGTGCTATAATCCTGATAGATGCTGAACTTGCAGCGGAAAGAGCTATGACTCTTCAAAATAGGCTTGCCTTAGACATTCTTTTAGCAAAGGATGGCGGCGTTTGCAAAATGCTTGGTGCGCGCCACTGTTGCACGTATATTCCAGATAATAGTGTGAAAATTAAAACTATGATTGCTAATCTAACAAAAGAGAGTGCAGACTTGAAGGAATTGAAAGAACCAGGAGTGTGGGAGAAGGTTGGAAAAGGACTTGCTTCAGTGGGAAATTGGATTGGGGGAATTTTGAATGGGATATTACTAAAAATAATACAGGGAATACTAATAGTACTGATTTGCATATTTGGAATTTGGGGAATAAAAAGGGGAATAATAATGATTATGGAAAGAATTAAAAGAAGGAAGGAAGAGAAAATGATGAAAAGAATGGCAGAAGAATACAAAGCGAAAACTAGGGGAATTAAAAGGAAAAGAGAACTGACAGAATTTTAATGGAATAAAATTTGTGGGCATGATTTGGTGTGATGACAAGTAGTCATCAGAGGAGGGATTGATGAAGCTGAAATGAAGGTTTTACATTTATTTGACGCATAAACGTAGTGCTGCAATAATCATGTGTGACTTTAACCGAACTAATAAAGATTGTACGGGGACAAAATGTGCCCTCAGAGTAGTTTGCCAACATTTATAAGCGTGCTTTATATAACGTGATGTATTAGAATTGCACTAATCCGACATAATCGTAAACGTGTGCTATGATTTGCTTGTTTGAAATATTTTAGCTTAGCATTACTTTAGTGCAGGCTTCGGCCTAGTAGCCTGGTCTCACGATTTAGATGCTCGTATTTTTTCCAATGTGCTATTAAACGTGTATTTCTGCTTGAAGCTGTACTTTTCCACTGAGATCGTTCACATGCTTATCTTAAGGTTTCGTGCCAGCCCGGCATTTTTCTCTTTGCTCCAAGGTCAATCTGCAGGTGCGGACAATGGAAGCTCTGAAAATGAGTTAATTGGTATAAAATGTTGCAACTTGCGTACCCGTCTCCAAGGATAATGTATGCTTAAGTAAAAGCTTGAGAACTGTTGTTTTTGATTGGACAATTTGAAGCTAACCTATGAACCCTCCAATGGAAGACCCTACTGGATTTGAACTATTGTCTATTTAAACCAGGTGCACGAGAAGAAAGCAGCCTTTTGTAGCTATTACCAGCCATTACCAGCCCGATACCCGCCATTTTGCAGGACATTGCAGCTAATATGGCCCACTTTGCTGCAGCGCCATTTTGAAAGAGACTTTGATGCTTTCTCTAATCGAGAGAAAGAGACTTAAATTATTCTTACCCTAGAGACTTTAACTTTGATTTGTCCCTTTGCATGAAGTAGTAGTTTATCTTGCCGCCGTGAGGCAACTGCCCCGTCCACCCCTGCCCCTTTGCCCCGTCCCATGCTGATCGAGAAACGGTACCTGTGAGACGAAGACTTCCTTGAATGCTGATTGTAATTGGTAAATATGAAAGGAAATTGTACAATTGCATTGTGTTTCTTTTAGGTAACCAACTGCTGATTTTTGATAAAGAGCCCTAGTTAGGAGTTTTTCTAAATTAATGTTACTAAATTGTTTTTGCATGAAGTCCCACATGCCGATGCTAATTTGAGGTTAGATGAGGATTCCTTTTGTCGCACGATGCAATTTGAGACCTTGTTATGCTGACTAAATGTATGCAATTAGCTCATTACAGATTATAGTTCTAGTGATTTGCATTGCTATTATCGAATGCCTTGTTATTCAAATGCTGCATTGATTGCACCTGTTTCGTCGTTATGGACAGCTATTAATGTTCATTTACGTATATCATTTGGTGTTGAGACACATCTATATTGTGCTAGCTTTGTTAATATAGGGAAATAAATTCACTAACTTTGAATAAACTGGTGTGGTCATTCCTGACTGAAAGGTCAGGGTTCGCCGAAATGTATTCTGGATTAATTGTTAAGTGTTATGTTGATCAGGGTATTGCTTATGTTCGTTATTGATTATTGATTAAATTAAATTGACTGATAAAGGGTGGAGAGGGTCCCACTTAGCCAAAAGATTCATCGGCCTAAAGAGCGTCCAAAATACAGGTAAATTACTAATTGAGGAACGCTCTATCAAGGCCATTTGTATGTCATACACCTTCAGCCCCTGGACTCATTCCTTTCCATTGTCCTCAATCAACAAATAAACTAGATCTGGGCAGATTTATTAATCACGCCGGCGGAATCAGAGGAATTTTGTAACCCTGTGTTACTCTTGTAACGCAGAATTGCTTTTGAAAATAGCCCTTTCTGCAGGGTTCTCCTCAAACTTTTTGCCCTTCTCCTCCTATTTTTCAGACCCTCTGTTTGTTGGCCTTTGGACTATGGGCACTTTATCACTGCTAATTAGTGCTAAAGTGCATATGCTGTCCGCCCTAAAACTTGGTATGAATGGCTTACAATTCTTTGGCATATATTTTTTAAATTTGTTTTTACCATTGACAAACAAAACAAACACCAGCAGTTCCCATGTTAAGTGATTAGAAAGCCATGATATACCAATCAGGTATGTATACATTCACATAGGTAGGTTAGCCCCTTCACCAATAGGTTAGAAAATGAACTTGTAGTGGACCGTGGGAAATGTGAAGTCATCTTCAAGCGTCCAATAATAGTGAAGGCTGCCCTAGCAGAATAAAAGCTGTTTGGCCTACAATTATTAGCAAGCACCTGATACCAAAGTCACACTGCCAGTAGTGTGCCCACGGTTCGACTAGGGCAAGAAAATCATTAAGGTCTAGGCAGCCTCATCTATGTCCCACTCTACAGATATATTGACATCAGAGTGTCGATTACCTTCCCTCTGATGGAGATAAGAAGTGGATGGTTCCCATGTGTCCTTGAGGTGAGAACGTGTTAGCATAAGCTCCCAATAATTAGCTACTTGCTCCTGGACACATCTTTTATCCATGCTGCGATGGTAGGTGCTGGTTTCCTGCCCCAATTTTTGGCCACTCTGGTTTGGCTGTTAGAAACAGCATGGACTTAGTCTGCGAAACAGGATAGGTGTGTCTTTCATGTATCCAAACAGCCTGACCATGGGTCTATATTGGGGTAGTGAACCTGTGATCTCGTGTATAATAGTGTACACCTCTCCCCAAAAGAACGCCACCGGTGGGCAGTGCCATGCAAAATGGTGGCCTCTGTCGCATTGCCTCTCAGACAATGCATCTCAGACAAAGAGTGTCAAAGGACAGCTCCATCTTAAGAAGTTGCATTGAGTGTGGTACAAACGATGTAGGAATTTAAAGTATATTGTGAGAAAGCAGGGCTGATTGCAG
Source organism: Pleurodeles waltl (assembly GCF_031143425.1). Classification (NCBI taxonomy): domain Eukaryota; kingdom Metazoa; phylum Chordata; class Amphibia; order Caudata; family Salamandridae; genus Pleurodeles; species Pleurodeles waltl. Next base: position 573,864,376 of record NC_090439.1, on the reverse strand, counting down.
AGGCCCCCTAAAATTTTGCCCCCATTTTTCACTTTTTGCTGGTGTTTTCCTGACTCTGATGGTGCCCTGGGTACTGCTAACCAGTTCCAGGGCCTGTGCTCTGTATAAAATAAGTATGCAAGTTAGGCTAATTATAATTTGCGATGTCAGCCTAGCTATGCGTCCCTAGTATATGATAGGGCATATGGGTTTATGGACCACAGCATAGGTAGTGCACCCATAGGTGCACTGCTGAGGTGCCCAGGGTCATTTTAAAGGCAGGCCTAGTATATGATAGGGCATATAAGTTTATGGACCCCAGCATAGGCACTGCTGAGGTGTGCAGGGTCATTTTAAAGGCAGGCCTAACTTGCTGGCTGCTTTTAAATTAAAGTTAACTGCAAATTCGACTTTGGAATTAAAGTACTTCCAAAGTGTTAAACTAACTTATTTTTACATTTTACCCCTAAGGTGTGCCCTCTGTGCCCATAGGGTTGGGTGCCATGTAACTATAAGCAGGAACCATATACAAATAGTTTTATGAGCCCTGGTGAGGTAAAACAGCCACATTTGTTTTCCCCTCACTGCAGTGAATGGCCTCCATAGGCTAAAATAGGGAGACTTTGGCCTGTATTTATACTTTTTTAGCGCCGCGTTTGCGCCGCTTTTTTCGTCAAAAAGCGGCGCAAATGCGGCGCTAAAAAAGTATAAATATGGGCCTTTATTTTAATTAACAAAGTCTCCTGAAGTTTCGGATACCTCAAGTTTGGTATCAAATTATTTGTTATAATAAATCCCACAACATACAATTGTTGGATTTAATATGAATCCAACAATTTATACTCTACCTAAAAAGTTGCCAACTTCAGCTCTGTATTGCCCTTCTCTGATTGGCCAGCGTCTGGCCTGGTCAGGCTGCCTTGATGAGGTGTGAAGTGGTCTGGGCTGAACACAAAGGATGTGCCTGGGAGAGAGAACTACCTCAGTAGATGCGGAAGCCCGAAGGGGGAGGGCTGCCCAACTGGTCTTCAAAGGCTGGTAAGGACATTTGGAGCAACCCAGCACCTCCCTCATGTCCTATAACCCCAAACAATTAGGTGCCCTCTTGATTAGATTAGCAGAGGGCAGGAGAGGGTTGTGTTTAGGATTTTTAGCCACACCAGTGGGAGGGCTCAGCCAGATGTTACCTCCAAAAATCAGTTTCATCCATGATGGATTTTTGAAGAATGTTGCTTCCTGGGATTGATTTTTGCCATACTTCCCAGGAAGTGGTCATCACAGGGGGAAGGACCCTGCATCAGATTGGAGAACCAGGACCTAGGGTGACCGCCAATCCTTAATTTTCACAGAATGCCCATAATTTAGCCCTACAGTCCGTTTTCCGTGATGAAAAGCTTAACAGACAGCATTTGTTGTAATTTTTGCCATTCACCTAAAGGACAAAATGGAGTTTGATCCAGGTGCATTCTGGGAGTTGTGGTTCTCACCCTCAAGGAGACCCTCAGAGCTTCTGGAACCTTGGGGTAAGCTGAGGACTCCAAAAGAACCTTAAAAGATTGGAGAATTTTGGGGAAAAAGCTCCATAACGGGACCGACCAGCCACGGCAACTCCAGCCGGCTTGCCTCAACCAAGACCCAGCCTGACTTGCAGGTTCGTCCCTTTGAAAAAGTGACTAAGTCCGAAAGTGGAAAGTTGACCAGGACCTCCGGGGCAGCGTATCCGAAGAGGACTCCAGGGACGTCGGATCAAGATTCAGGTTCGGCCGGTCAAAGGATTTTCTTCTCGAAAAATCAGCTAAGTCCGAACATAGAAATCTTCACCAAGGGCTCCTGCGACATGTATCCAAGTAAGGAATAGTGATGGGACACCCAGTAACAGTCATGGTCCCTCACTCAGTTGAGATACTTTTGACCCGCTCCCGAACGCAACACATGACTGGAGCAAGACTCACAAGGTATGAAACGATAATTCTGGGCTCACCGAACGTGCAGCTGAAAAGGTGCACTACGTTGAATCCAGCAACCTTGCTTCCCGGTGAAAACGCTGAAATTGAGAACGCTGAAGACGTCGAGCATGACTGCCTTCAGGTGACTGAATTTTGCACAAAACCTCGACCTGACATTAAGGATACTAAGCTTGATGAAAATGACCAAATTGTTTTCGTTGATGGTTCATGTCTAAGAGATGGGATGGGAATTTTGAAAGCAGGATATGCTGTATGTACTGTAACAGGTGTCTTAGAAGCGTCCTGGCTTCAAGGAGTCTATTCTGCACAAGTAGCTGAACTTGTAGCCCTCACAAGAGCATGTCAACTGTCTGCATTGATGAAAGTCACCATTTACACTGATAGTCAGTACGGGTTTGGGATTGTGCACAACTTTGGACAACTATGGTCACAGAGAGGTTTCCTGACTTCTTCAGGATCCCCAGTGAAAAAAGGGGAGAGAATAAGGGAATTGTTACACGCCATTCAAATGCCAGCCGAAGTTGCAGTGGTAAAGTGTAGTGCTCATACAAAAGGACAGGACTATGTTTCTCTGGGAAATGCATATGCGGATCAAGTCGCAAGATTTTGTGCCTTGAACTGTATACTACTCAGAGATGAATGGAATTCGATAAGTGAACCAGAACTCGAACCAGCTGAAGCATTTGCCTTGAAGGTCGTAGATACAATAGATGAATTAAAAGCATTACAGAATAGCGTCAGGGAGGATGAAAGAGACTCCTGGATTAAATCACAATGTATAAAGAGACCAGACGAGTTATGGGTTTCAAATGAGGGAAAATTTGTTTTGCCAAATAGTCTCTTATCACAGCTTGTGCGGTTCTATCATGGGCAAGCTCACCTAGGGAGAGATGCCATGATAAGATTGTTCAAAACTGATTGGTTTAACCCCAGATTTCGTCAAGCTGCAGAACCAGTTTGCCATCGATGTGTCACTTGCCAGCAGATGAACCCAGGAAAAGGAACAGTTGTGAACGCGAGCCACATTGGCAGGGCCAGTGGCCCATTTAGTAGGATGCAGATGGACTTCATTGAGATGCCTGTGCATGGAGGTCTAAAGTATGTGTTGGTGATTGTGTGCATTTTTAGTCACTGGATTGAGGCATACCCCACACGTAGAAATGACAGCCTTACAGTTGCAAAGCTATTGTTGAGAGAGTTGATACCACGTTTCGGATTCCCGATCTCTTTAGAATCAGATAGGGGAAGTCACTTCAATAACGAGGTGATAAAGTTACTTTGCGAAGCGCTGAACATTGAGCAAAAACTGCATTGTAGCTATCGCCCTGAAGCATCAGGACTGGTGGAGCAGATGAATGGTACACTGAAATCAAGAATGGCGAAAATATGTGCATCAACAAATTTGAAATGGCCTGACGCATTGCCCTTGGTGCTAATGTCAATGAGAAACACCCCTGATAGAAAGACTGGATTGTCTCCGCACGAAATTCTCATGGGCAGGGCTATGAGACTTCCTGCAGTTCCCGCAAAAGCGCTTTTGAATATTACAGATGATATGGTGTTAGACTACTGCAAGGGTCTGGCTGACGTGGTTCGCTCTTTCTCTCACCAGGTGGAAGCAACCACCTTGCCACCGATCCAAGGTCCAGGACACGCACTGAAAGCAGGTGACTGGGTCGTGGTAAAGAAGCACGTGAGGAAGTCGTGTCTGGAACCCCGTTGGAAAGGCCCTTTCCAAGTGATCCTGACGACAACTACCGCTGTGAAGTGTGCGGGGGTTCCCAACTGGATTCACGCCAGTCACACAAAGAAAGTGTTGTGTCCCACAGATGAGGAAGTTGAAGCGCTGAAACTGCCAGTGCCTGATAAAACAGTGCTGAGCGCTGAGACAGAGCAAAACCAAACTGAAAGCGAACAGGCAGGAACGGAAGAGAGAGAGATATTCTCTGAGGACGAAGCAACAGACTCACTTGGGGAAGACCAAGGAGAAACCTCAGACAGCGACGAAGCAGCTGAAGGTGACAAAGAACCTGAAGCAGCTGAGGGTAGCAAAGAGCCTGAAGCAGCTGAAGGTGACAAAGAACCTGAAGCAGCTGAAAGTGATAAAGAGCCTGACGAAAGTAACGGTGACGAAGGGCTCGAAAAAGGTGAAAAAGCAGGAGAGCCTGATCAGAGGAGGGCTTTCCCAGAAGCAGACGATCCAGAAAAAGAAAAAGAGAACGTGATTGATTCCCCAGAAGGAGGGGACAAGGTAGACCAGAACGAAACAGTTCAAGCTTCCACAGAAAAGATCGCAGGTCCATCAAATGGACACGGTGCAAAGAGGAGACTAAGTATATCACCAATAAAACAAAGGACTAAAGAAAGTTTGAACGACGGAGAAAGGCCAAAAGTGAAAGAGAAAAGAAAGGAAGTGACTGTCGTGGTACCATCCTCAAGTGAAGGAAAAGACTTGGCCAAAGAGGAAAGTACCAGTGAGGCAGAATCGAAAAGAGAAGCAAAATTGAAAAGGAAAAGGATACCAAACAGGAGATATTCCGGTCCAGAATGGGCATATGCAGTCAATGACGATTGGACTGACGAATTTGTATCTCTTAGCCTCGAGAACGAAGAAGAAGAGATACCAATAGAAAAGAAAAGTTTTATGGACTCTGTTGATTGAAAGGGTGATAAATGACATTGCTTGCTACAATCTAACGTGATACAAACAACCAGCTGAGAATTTGCTAAACCGGATAAGACACTTGCTGAACTGATAAAAGACTGAGTTATTGCCGAATTGAGACAAATGCTGCTAACCGATAAATGACTGGCCTCTTGAAGAAAACTGTGTGAACATTGCGCTCGTTCAGCTTTGTAACTGAATTGCTAAATAGTTTCTTTATAGGTGCTTCTAGCTCTCTGATTCTATACAGATCATGACGCAAAACAGTAGAAAGAAATATTGTAAATATGTGTGTATAGGCTTGGTAATTGCATGTGTACTAATAATAATGGCAATTGTGCTTGGAATGCATGGAAAGGGTGAGAATGAGAAAATTGATGCTTCTACTCTTGCTCCTGTTACTGTCACTGAACTAACCGCACTGAAAAGACTAGAATTAGATGAGAGACACTTGCATGATAAGAAAGAACTTTCTTTAATGTTTTCTATCGCTTGCTAACAGAATATGTTGAGACTATGGATGCGAAGGATTGTTATGTGTGTACACAGATACCGACATCAGTAAAGGAAGGGGTGACTTATCACCACATGCCTCTTACATACGGGATTACATGTAGTATAGTAATGTCTAAGTTTTACGGTCAAACTAACCTACAGTATTTTTACTCAAATTATGATGTTACCTTTGCATATGTTCCTATAATAGCGCAGCTAAGCCAGATTGCTAAAGATTGGGATGCTAAAATAATGAGGGAATTTTTCGAGCAAATGCAACCTTTTGAAACGGCTCACGCTCATAGGGAAAACCTTACCTGCTCGCTCTCTGCAGTAGAAATAAGCTTTTTAGATCGCACAGATGATAGAAGGGCACAAATGAATGCGAAATTAGAAAAAGAACTACATAAGAGGACTTCAGTAGATAATCATGATTTTGCCGCAATAAAGACACAAGGGAGAATAGCTTTAGATGCTTGGCATGTAGGGAAATTTTGTATATATCGAGGTGAATCTTATTATGATAACATTTTTGTAGGAGCGAGTGAGTGTAAACATACGTTTATCTTTAAGGCCAAATGGACATTCATGATGAACGGACTTGACCCTGTCATTCCAGGTGTATATTACATTTGTGGGTATAATGCCTATTATCGTCTTCCAAAGGGATGGTGGGGGAGATGTTATTTGGGTATAGTGTTCCCAAAGGTTTATCAACTGGATGACCTATCGATGATTCCAAAGACATCTGGATCCCATCGTATCCAGAAAAGAGAGACCGCAGCTGCTGTGGTAGGAGATATATTTGGAGCCATGATTCCTTCGTTGGGAGTTGTGCTGAATTCCATCAAAATAAGAAAGTTGTCTACTATAGTGGATAACATGTTGACAAAGTTTTCAGGTGCTATAATCCTGATAGATGCTGAACTTGCAGCGGAAAGAGCTATGACTCTTCAAAATAGGCTTGCCTTAGACATTCTTTTAGCAAAGGATGGCGGCGTTTGCAAAATGCTTGGTGCGCGCCACTGTTGCACGTATATTCCAGATAATAGTGTGAAAATTAAAACTATGCTTGCTAATCTAACAAAAGAGAGTGCAGACTTGAAGGAATTGAAAGAACCAGGAGTGTGGGAGAAGGTTGGAAAAGGACTTGCTTCAGTGGGAAATTGGATTGGGGGAATTTTGAATGGGATATTACTAAAAATAATACAGGGAATACTAATAGTACTGATTTGCATATTTGGAATTTGGGGAATAAAAAGGGGAATAATAATGATTATGGAAAGAATTAAAAGAAGGAAGGAAGAGAAAATGATGAAAAGAATGGCAGAAGAATACAAAGCGAAAACTAGGGGAATTAAAAGGAAAAGAGAACTGACAGAATTTTAATGGAATAAAATTTGTGGGCATGATTTGGTGTGATGACAAGTAGTCATCAGAGGAGGGATTGATGAAGCTGAAATGAAGGTTTTACATTTATTTGACGCATAAACGTAGTGCTGCAATAATCATGTGTGACTTTAACCGAACTAATAAAGATTGTACGGGGACAAAATGTGCCCTCAGAGTAGTTTGCCAACATTTATAAGCGTGCTTTATATAACGTGATGTATTAGAATTGCACTAATCCGACATAATCGTAAACGTGTGCTATGATTTGCTTGTTTGAAATATTTTAGCTTAGCATTACTTTAGTGCAGGCTTCGGCCTAGTAGCCTGGTCTCACGATTTAGATGCTCGTATTTTTTCCAATGTGCTATTAAACGTGTATTTCTGCTTGAAGCTGTACTTTTCCACTGAGATCGTTCACATGCTTATCTTAAGGTTTCGTGCCAGCCCGGCATTTTTCTCTTTGCTCCAAGGTCAATCTGCAGGTGCGGACAATGGAAGCTCTGAAAATGAGTTAATTGGTATAAAATGTTGCAACTTGCGTACCCGTCTCCAAGGATAATGTATGCTTAAGTAAAAGCTTGAGAACTGTTGTTTTTGATTGGACAATTTGAAGCTAACCTATGAACCCCCCAATGGAAGACCCTACTGGATTTGAACTATTGTCTATTTAAACCAGGTGCACGAGAAGAAAGCAGCCTTTTGTAGCTATTACCAGCCATTACCAGCCCGATACCCGCCATTTTGCAGGACATTGCAGCTAATATGGCCCACTTTGCTGCAACGCCATTTTGAAAGAGACTTTGATGCTTTCTCTAATCGAGAGAAAGAGACTTAAATTATTCTTACCCTAGAGACTTTAACTTTGATTTGTCCCTTTGCATGAAGTAGTAGTTTATCTTGCCGCCGTGAGGCAACTGCCCCGTCCACCCCTGCCCCTTTGCCCCGTCCCATGCTGATCGAGAAACGGTACCTGTGAGACGAAGACTTCCTTGAATGCTGATTGTAATTGGTAAATATGAAAGGAAATTGTACAATTGCATTGTGTTTCTTTTATGTAACCAACTGCTGATTTTTGATAAAGAGCCCTAGTTAGGAGTTTTTCTAAATTAATGTTACTAAATTGTTTTTGCATGAAGTCCCACATGCCGATGCTAATTTGAGGTTAGATGAGGATTCCTTTTGTCGCACGATGCAATTTGAGACCTTGTTATGCTGACTAAATGTATGCAATTAGCTCATTACAGATTATAGTTCTAGTGATTTGCATTGCTATTATCGAATGCCTTGTTATTCAAATGCTGCATAGATTGCACCTGTTTCGTCGTTATGGACAGCTATTAATGTTCATTTACGTATATCATTTGGTGTTGAGACACATCTATATTGTGCTAGCTTTGTTAATATAGGGAAATAAATTCACTAACTTTGAATAAACTGGTGTGGTCATTCCTGACTGAAAGGTCAGGGTTCGCCGAAATGTATTCTGGATTAATTGTTAAGTGTTATGTTGATCAGGGTATTGCTTATGTTCGTTATTGATTATTGATTACATTAAATTGACTGATAAAGGGTGGAGAGGGTCCCACTTAGCCAAAAGATTCATCGGCCTAAAGAGCGTCCAAAATACAGGTAAATTACTAATTGAGGAACGCTCTATCAAGGCCATTTGTATGTCATACACCTTCAGCCCCTGGACTCATTCCTTTCCATTGTCCTCAATCAACAAATAAACTAGATCTGGGCAGATTTATTAATCACGCCGGCGGAATCAGAGGAATTTTGTAACCCTGTGTTACTCTTGTAACGCAGAATTGCTTTTGAAAATAGCCCTTTCTGCAGGGTTCTCCTCAAACTTTTTGCCCTTCTCCTCCTATTTTTCAGACCCTCTGTTTGTTGGCCTTTGGACTATGGGCACTTTATCACTGCTAATTAGTGCTAAAGTGCATATGCTGTCCGCCCTAAAACTTGGTATGAATGGCTTACAATTCTTTGGCATATATTTTTTAAATTTGTTTTTACCATTGACAAACAAAACAAACACCAGCAGTTCCCATGTTAAGTGATTAGAAAGCCATGATATACAAATCAGGTATGTATACATTCACATAGGTAGGTTAGCCCCTTCACCAATAGGTTAGAAAATGAACTTGTAGTGGACCCTGGGAAATGTGAAGTCATCTTCAAGCGTCCTATAATCTTGAAGGCTGCCCTAGCAGAATAAAAGCTGTTTGGCCTACAATTATTAGCAAGCACCTGATACCAAAGTCACACTGCCAGTAGTGTGCCCACGGTTCGACTAGGGCAAGAAAATCATTAAGGTCTAGGCAGCCTCATCTATGTCCCACTCTACAGATATATTGACATCGGAGTGTCGATTACCTTCCCTCTGATGGAGATAAGAAGTGGATGGTTCCCATGTGTCCTTGAGGTGAGAACGTGTTAGCATAAGCTCCCAATAATTAGCTACTTGCTCCTGGACACATCTTTTATCCATGCTGCGATGGTAGGTGCTGGTTTCCTGCCCCAATTTTTGGCCACTCTGGTTTGGCTGTTAGAAACAGCATGGACTTAGTCTGCGAAACAGGATAGGTGTGTCTTTCATGTATCCAAACAGCCTGACCATGGTTCTATATTGGGGTAGTGAACCTGTGATCTCGTGTATAATAGTGTACACCTCTCCCCAAAAGAACGCCACCGGTGGGCAGTGCCATGCAAAATGGTGGCCTCTGTCGCATTGCCTCTCAGACAATGCATCTCAGACAAAGAGTGTCAAAGGACAGCTCCATCTTAAGAAGTTGCATTGAGTGTGGTACAAACGATGTAGGAATTTAAAGTATATTGTGAGAAAGCAGGGCTGATTGCAGAGGCCCCCTAAAATTTTGCCCCCATTTTTCACTTTTTGCTGGTGTTTTCCTGACTCTGATGGTGCCCTGGGTACTGCTAACCAGTTCCAGGGCCTGTGCTCTGTATAAAATAAGTATGCAAGTTAGGCTAATTATAATTTACGATGTCAGCCTAGCTATGCGTCCCTAGTATATGATAGGGCATATGGGTTTATGGACCACAGCATAGGTAGTGCACCCATAGGTGCACTGCTGAGGTGCCCAGGGTCATTTTAAAGGCAGGCCTAGTATATGATAGGGCATATAAGTTTATGGACCCCAGCATAGGCACTGCTGAGGTGTGCAGGGTCATTTTAAAGGCAGGCCTAACTTGCTGGCTGCTTTTAAATTAAAGTTAAATGCAAATTCGACTTTGGAATTAAAGTACTTCCAAAGTGTTAAACTAACTTATTTTTACATTTTACCCCTAAGGTGTGCCCTCTGTGCCCATAGGGTTGGGTGCCATGTAACTATAAGCAGGAACCATATACAAATAGTTTTATGAGCCCTGGTGAGGTAAAACAGCCACATTTGTTTTCCCCTCACTGCAGTGAATGGCCTCCATAGGCTAAAATAGGGAGACTTTGGCCCGTATTTATACTTTTTTAGCGCCGCGTTTGCGCCGCTTTTTGCGTCAAAAAGCGGCGCAAATGCGGCGCTAAAAAAGTATTAATATGGGCCTTTATTTTAATTAACAAAGTCTCCTGAAGTTTCGGATACCTCAAGTTTGGTATCAAATTATTTGTTATAATAAATCCCACAACATACAATTGTTGGATTTAATATGAATCCAACAATTTATACTCTACCTAAAAAGTTTCCAACTTCAGCTCTGTATTGCCCTTCTCTGATTGGCCAGCGTCTGGCCTGGTCAGGCTGCCTTGATGAGGTGTGAAGTGGTCTGGGCTGAACACAAAGGATGTGCCTGGGAGAGAGAACTACCTCAGTAGATGCGGAAGCCCGAAGGGGGAGGGCTGCCCAACTGGTCTTCAAAGGCTGGTAAGGACATTTGGAGCAACCCAGCACCTCCCTCATGTCCTATAACCGCAAACAATTAGGTGCCCTCTTGATTAGATTAGCAGAGGGCAGGAGAGGGTTGTGTTTAGGATTTTTAGCCACACCAGTGGGAGGGCTCAGCCAGATGTTACCTCCAAAAATCAGTTTCATCCATGATGGATTTTTGAAGAATGTTGCTTCCTGGGATTGATTTTTGCCATACTTCCCAGGAAGTGGTCATCACAGGGGGAAGGACCCTGCATCAGATTGGAGAACCAGGACCTAGGGTGACCGCCAATCCTTAATTTTCACAGAATGCCCATAATTTAGCCCTACAGTCCGTTTTCCGTGATGAAAAGCTTAACAGACAGCATTTGTTGTAATTTTTGCCATTCACCTAAAGGACAAAATGGAGTTTGATCCAGGTGCATTCTGGGAGTTGTGGTTCTCACCCTCAAGGAGACCCTCAGAGCTTCTGGAACCTTGGGGTAAGCTGAGGACTCCAAAAGAACCTTAAAAGATTGGAGAATTTTTGGGAAAAAGCTCCATAACGGGACCGACCAGCCACGGCAACTCCAGCCGGCTTGCCTCAACCAAGACCCAGCCTGACTTGCAGGTTCGTCCCTCTGAAAAAGTGACTAAGTCCGAAAGTGGAAAGTTGACCAGGACCTCCGGGGCAGCGTATCCGAAGAGGACTCCAGGGACGTCGGATCAAGATTCAGGTTCGGCCGGTCAAAGGATTTTCTTCTCGAAAAATCAGCTAAGTCCGAACATAGAAATCTTCACCAAGGGCTCCTGCGACATGTATCCAAGTAAGGAATAGTGATGGGACACCCAGTAACAGTCATGGTCCCTCACTCAGTTGAGATACTTTTGACCCGCTCCCGAACGCAACACATGACTGGAGCAAGACTCACAAGGTATGAAACGATAATTCTGGGCTCACCGAACGTGCAGCTGAAAAGGTGCACTACGTTGAATCCAGCAACCTTGCTTCCCGGTGAAAACGCTGAAATTGAGAACGCTGAAGACGTCGAGCATGACTGCCTTCAGGTGACTGAATTTTGCACAAAACCTCGACCTGACATTAAGGATACTAAGCTTGATGAAAATGACCAAATTGTTTTCGTTGATGGTTCATGTCTAAGAGATGGGATGGGAATTTTGAAAGCAGGATATGCTGTATGTACTGTAACAGGTGTCTTAGAAGCGTCCTGGCTTCAAGGAGTCTATTCTGCACAAGTAGCTGAACTTGTAGCCCTCACAAGAGCATGTCAACTGTCTGCATTGATGAAAGTCACCATTTACACTGATAGTCAGTACGGGTTTGGGATTGTGCACAACTTTGGACAACTATGGTCACAGAGAGGTTTCCTGACTTCTTCAGGATCCCCAGTGAAAAAAGGGGAGAGAATAAGGGAATTGTTACACGCCATTCAAATGCCAGCCGAAGTTGCAGTGGTAAAGTGTAGTGCTCATACAAAAGGACAGGACTATGTTTCTCTGGGAAATGCATATGCGGATCAAGTCGCAAGATTTTGTGCCTTGAACTGTATACTACTCAGAGATGAATGGAATTCGATAAGTGAACCAGAACTCGAACCAGCTGAAGCATTTGCCTTGAAGGTCGTAGATACAATAGATGAATTAAAAGCATTACAGAATAGCGTCAGGGAGGATGAAAGAGACTCCTGGATTAAATCACAATGTATAAAGAGACCAGACGAGTTATGGGTTTCAAATGAGGGAAAATTTGTTTTGCCAAATAGTCTCTTATCACAGCTTGCGCGGTTCTATCATGGGCAAGCTCACCTAGGGAGAGATGCCATGATAAGATTGTTCAAAACTGATTGGTTTAACCCCAGATTTCGTCAAGCTGCAGAAGCAGTTTGCCATCGATGTGTCACTTGCCAGCAGATGAACCCAGGAAAAGGAACAGTTGTGAACGCGAGCCACATTGGCAGGGCCAGTGGCCCATTTAGTAGGATGCAGATGGACTTCATTGAGATGCCTGTGCATGGAGGTCTAAAGTATGTGTTAGTGATTGTGTGCATTTTTAGTCACTGGATTGAGGCATACCCCACACGTAGAAATGACAGCCTTACAGTTGCAAAGCTATTGTTGAGAGAGTTGATACCACGTTTCGGATTCCCGATCTCTTTAGAATCAGATAGGGGAAGTCACTTCAATAACGAGGTGATAAAGTTACTTTGCGAAGCGCTGAACATTGAGCAAAAACTGCATTGTAGCTATCGCCCTGAAGCATCAGGACTGGTGGAGCAGATGAATGGTACACTGAAATCAAGAATGGCGAAAATATGTGCATCAACAAATTTGAAATGGCCTGACGCATTGCCCTTGGTGCTAATGTCAATGAGAAACACCCCTGATAGAAAGACTGGATTGTCTCCGCACGAAATTCTCATGGGCAGGGCTATGAGACTTCCTGCAGTTCCCGCAAAAGCGCTTTTGAATATTACAGATGATATGGTGTTAGACTACTGCAAGGGTCTGGCTGACGTGGTTCGCTCTTTCTCTCACCAGGTGGAAGCAACCACCTTGCCACCGATCCAAGGTCCAGGACACGCACTGAAAGCAGGTGACTGGGTCGTGGTAAAGAAGCACGTGAGGAAGTCGTGTCTGGAACCCCGTTGGAAAGGCCCTTTCCAAGTGATCCTGACGACAACTACCGCTGTGAAGTGTGCGGGGGTTCCCAACTGGATTCACGCCAGTCACACAAAGAAAGTGTTGTGTCCCACAGATGAGGAAGTTGAAGCGCTGAAACTGCCAGTGCCTGATAAAACAGTGCTGAGCGCTGAGACAGAGCAAAACCAAACTGAAAGCGAACAGGCAGGAACGGAAGAGAGAGAGATATTCTCTGAGGACGAAGCAACAGACTCACTTGGGGAAGACCAAGGAGAAACCTCAGACAGCGACGAAGCAGCTGAAGGTGACAAAGAACCTGAAGCAGCTGAGGGTAGCAAAGAGCCTGAAGCAGCTGAAGGTGACAAAGAACCTGAAGCAGCTGAAAGTGATAAAGAGCCTGACGAAAGTAACGGTGACGAAGGGCTCGAAAAAGGTGAAAAAGCAGGAGAGCCTGATCAGAGGAGGGCTTTCCCAGAAGCAGACGATACAGAAAAAGAAAAAGAGAACGTGATTGATTCCCCAGAAGGAGGGGACAAGGTAGAACAGAACGAAACAGTTCAAGCTTCCACAGAAAAGATCGCAGGTCCATCAAATGGACACGGTGCAAAGAGGAGACTAAGTATATCACCAATAAAACAAAGGACTAAAGAAAGTTTGAACGACGGAGAAAGGCCAAAAGTGAAAGAGAAAAGAAAGGAAGTGACTGTCGTGGTACCATCCTCAAGTGAAGGAAAAGACTTGGCCAAAGAGGAAAGTACCAGTGAGGCAGAATCGAAAAGAGAAGCAAAATTGAAAAGGAAAAGGATACCAAACAGGAGATATTCCGGTCCAGAATGGGCATATGCAGTCAATGACGATTGGACTGACGAATTTGTATCTCTTAGCCTCGAGAACGAAGAAGAAGAGATACCAATAGAAAAGAAAAGTTTTATGGACTCTGTTGATTGAAAGGGTGATAAATGACATTGCTTGCTACAATCTAACGTGATACAAACAACCAGCTGAGAATTTGCTAAACCGGATAAGACACTTGCTGAACTGATAAAAGACTGAGTTATTGCCGAATTGAGACAAATGCTGCTAACCGATAAATGACTGGCCTCTTGAAGAAAACTGTGTGAACATTGCGCTCGTTCAGCTTTGTAACTGAATTGCTAAATAGTTTCTTTATAGGTGCTTCTAGCTCTCTGATTCTATACAGATCATGACGCAAAACAGTAGAAAGAAATATTGTAAATATGTGTGTATAGGCTTGGTAATTGCATGTGTACTAATAATAATGGCAATTGTGCTTGGAATGCATGGAAAGGGTGAGAATGAGAAAATTGATGCTTCTACTCTTGCTCCTGTTACTGTCACTGAACTAACCGCACTGAAAAGACTAGAATTAGATGAGAGACACTTGCATGATAAGAAAGAACTTTCGTATAATGTTTTCTATCGCTTGCTAACAGAATATGTTGAGACTATGGATGCGAAGGATTGTTATGTGTGTACACAGATACCGACATCAGTAAAGGAAGGGGTGACTTATCACCACATGCCTCTTACATACGGGATTACATGTAGTATAGTAATGTCTAAGTTTTACGGTCAAACTAACCTACAGTATTTTTACTCAAATTATGATGTTACCTTTGCATATGTTCCTATAATAGCGCAGCTAAGCCAGATTGCTAAAGATTGGGATGCTAAAATAATGAGGGAATTTTTCGAGCCAATGCAACCTTTTGAAACGGCTCACGCTCATAGGGAAAACCTTACCTGCTCGCTCTCTGCAGTAGAAATAAGCTTTTTAGATCGCACAGATGATAGAAGGGCACAAATGAATGCGAAATTAGAAAAAGAACTACATAAGAGGACTTCAGTAGATAATCATGATTTTGCCGCAATAAAGACACAAGGGAGAATAGCTTTAGATGCTTGGCATGTAGGGAAATTTTGTATATATCGAGGTGAATCTTATTATGATAACATTTTTGTAGGAGCGAGTGAGTGTAAACATACATTTATCTTTAAGGCCAAATGGACATTCATGATGAACGGACTTGACCCTGTCATTCCAGGTGTATATTACATTTGTGCGTATAATGCCTATTATCGTCTTCCAAAGGGATGGTGGGGGAGATGTTATTTGGGTATAGTGTTCCCAAAGGTTTATCAACTGGATGACCTATCGATGATTCCAAAGACATCTGGATCCCATCGTATCCAGAAAAGAGAGACCGCAGCTGCTGTGGTAGGAGATATATTTGGAGCCATGATTCCTTCGTTGGGAGTTGTGCTGAATTCCATCAAAATAAGAAAGTTGTCTACTATAGTGGATAACATGTTGACAAAGTTTTCAGGTGCTATAATCCTGATAGATGCTGAACTTGCAGCGGAAAGAGCTATGACTCTTCAAAATAGGCTTGCCTTAGACATTCTTTTAGCAAAGGATGGCGGCGTTTGCAAAATGCTTGGTGCGCGCCACTGTTGCACGTATATTCCAGATAATAGTGTGAAAATTAAAACTATGCTTGCTAATCTAACAAAAGAGAGTGCAGACTTGAAGGAATTGAAAGAACCAGGAGTGTGGGAGAAGGTTGGAAAAGGACTTGCTTCAGTGGGAAATTGGATTGGGGGAATTTTGAATGGGATATTACTAAAAATAATACAGGGAATACTAATAGTACTGATTTGCATATTTGGAATTTGGGGAATAAAAAGGGGAATAATAATGATTATGGAAAGAATTAAAAGAAGGAAGGAAGAGAAAATGATGAAAAGAATGGCAGAAGAATACAAAGCGAAAACTAGGGGAATTAAAAGGAAAAGAGAACTGACAGAATTTTAATGGAATAAAATTTGTGGGCATGATTTGGTGTGATGACAAGTAGTCATCAGAGGAGGGATTGATGAAGCTGAAATGAAGGTTTTACATTTATTTGACGCATAAACGTAGTGCTGCAATAATCATGTGTGACTTTAACCGAACTAATAAAGATTGTACGGGGACAAAATGTGCCCTCAGAGTAGTTTGCCAACATTTATAAGCGTGCTTTATATAACGTGATGTATTAGAATTGCACTAATCCGACATAATCGTAAACGTGTGCTATGATTTGCTTGTTTGAAATATTTTAGCTTAGCATTACTTTAGTGCAGGCTTCGGCCTAGTAGCCTGGTCTCACGATTTAGATGCTCGTATTTTTTCCAATGTGCTATTAAACGTGTATTTCTGCTTGAAGCTGTACTTTTCCACTGAGATCGTTCACATGCTTATCTTAAGGTTTCGTGCCAGCCCGGCATTTTTCTCTTTGCTCCAAGGTCAATCTGCAGGTGCGGACAATGGAAGCTCTGAAAATGAGTTAATTGGTATAAAATGTTGCAACTTGCGTACCCGTCTCCAAGGATAATGTATGCTTAAGTAAAAGCTTGAGAACTGTTGTTTTTGATTGGACAATTTGAAGCTAACCTATGAACCCTCCAATGGAAGACCCTACTGGATTTGAACTATTGTCTATTTAAACCAGGTGCACGAGAAGAAAGCAGCCTTTTGCAGCTATTACCAGCCATTACCAGCCCGATACCCGCCATTTTGCAGGACATTGCAGCTAATATGGCCCACTTTGCTGCAACGCCATTTTGAAAGAGACTTTGATGCTTTCTCTAATCGAGAGAAAGAGACTTAAATTATTCTTACCCTAGAGACTTTAACTTTGATTTGTCCCTTTGCATGAAGTAGTAGTTTATCTTGCCGCCGTGAGGCAACTGCCCCGTCCACCCCTGCCCCTTTGCCCCGTCCCATGCTGATCGAGAAACGGTACCTGTGAGACGAAGACTTCCTTGAATGCTGATTGTAATTGGTAAATATGAAAGGAAATTGTACAATTGCATTGTGTTTCTTTTAGGTAACCAACTGCTGATTTTTGATAAAGAGCCCTAGTTAGGAGTTTTTCTAAATTAATGTTACTAAATTGTTTTTGCATGAAGTCCCACATGCCGATGCTAATTTGAGGTTAGATGAGGATTCCTTTTGTCGCACGATGCAATTTGAGACCTTGTTATGCTGACTAAATGTATGCAATTAGCTCATTACAGATTATAGTTCTAGTGATTTGCATTGCTATTATCGAATGCCTTGTTATTCAAATGCTGCATAGATTGCACCTGTTTCGTCGTTATGGACAGCTATTAATGTTCATTTACGTATATCATTTGGTGTTGAGACACATCTATATTGTGCTAGCTTTGTTAATATAGGGAAATAAATTCACTAACTTTGAATAAACTGGTGTGGTCATTCCTGACTGAAAGGTCAGGGTTCGCCGAAATGTATTCTGGATTAATTGTTAAGTGTTATGTTGATCAGGGTATTGCTTATGTTCGTTATTGATTATTGATTAAATTAAATTGACTGATAAAGGGTGGAGAGGGTCCCACTTGGCCAAAAGATTCATCGGCCTAAAGAGCGTCGAAAATACAGGTAAATTACTAATTGAGGAACGCTCTATCAAGGCCATTTGTATGTCATACACCTTCAGCCCCTGGACTCATTCCTTTCCATTGTCCTCAATCAACAAATAAACTAGATCTGGGCAGATTTATTAATCACGCCGGCGGAATCAGAGGAATTTTGTAACCCTGTGTTACTCTTGTAACGCAGAATTGCTTTTGAAAATAGCCCTTTCTGCAGGGTTCTCCTCAAACTTTTTGCCCTTCTCCTCCTATTTTTCAGACCCTCTGTTTGTTGGCCTTTGGACTATGGGCACTTTATCACTGCTAATTAGTGCTAAAGTGCATATGCTGTCCGCCCTAAAACTTGGTATGAATGGCTTACAATTCTTTGGCATATATTTTTTAAATTTGTTTTTACCATTGACAAACAAAACAAACACCAGCAGTTCCCATGTTAAGTGATTAGAAAGCCATGATATACAAATCAGGTATGTATACATTCACATAGGTAGGTTAGCCCCTTCACCAATAGGTTAGAAAATGAACTTGTAGTGGACCCTGGGAAATGTGAAGTCATCTTCAAGCGTCCAATAATAGTGAAGGCTGCCCTAGCAGAATAAAAGCTGTTTGGCCTACAATTATTAGCAAGCACCTGATACCAAAGTCACACTGCCAGTAGTGTGCCCACGGTTCGACTAGGGCAAGAAAATCATTAAGGTCTAGGCAGCCTCATCTATGTCCCACTCTACAGATATATTGACATCAGAGTGTCGATTACCTTCCCTCTGATGGAGATAAGAAGTGGATGGTTCCCATGTGTCCTTGAGGTGAGAACGTGTTAGCATAAGCTCCCAATAATTAGCTACTTGCTCCTGGACACATCTTTTATCCATGCTGCGATGGTAGGTGCTGGTTTCCTGCCCCAATTTTTGGCCACTCTGGTTTGGCTGTTAGAAACAGCATGGACTTAGTCTGCGAAACAGGATAGGTGTGTCTTTCATGTATCCAAACAGCCTGACCATGGGTCTATATTGGGGTAGTGAACCTGTGATCTCGTGTATAATAGTGTACACCTCTCCCCAAAAGAACGCCACCGGTGGGCAGTGCCATGCAAAATGGTGGCCTCTGTCGCATTGCCTCTCAGACAATGCATCTCAGACAAAGAGTGTCAAAGGACAGCTCCATCTTAAGAAGTTGCATTGAGTGTGGTACAAACGATGTAGGAATTTAAAGTATATTGTGAGAAAGCAGGGCTGATTGCAGAGGCCCCCTAAAATTTTGCCCCCATTTTTCACTTTTTGCTAGTGTTTTCCTGACTCTGATGGTGCCCTGGGTACTGCTAACCAGTTCCAGGGCCTGTGCTCTGTATAAAATAAGTATGCAAGTTAGGCTAATTATAATTTGCGATGTCAGCCTACCTATGCGTCCCTAGTATATGATAGGGCATATGGGTTTATGGACCACAGCATAGGTAGTGCACCCATAGGTGCACTGCTGAGGTGCCCAGGGTCATTTTAAAGGCAGGCCTAGTATATGATAGGGCATATAAGTTTATGGACCCCAGCATAGGCACTGCTGAGGTGTGCAGGGTCATTTTAAAGGCAGGCCTAACTTGCTGGCTGCTTTTAAATTAAAGTTAAATGCAAATTCGACTTTGGAATTAAAGTACTTCCAAAGTGTTAAACTAACTTATTTTTACATTTTACCCCTAAGGTGTGCCCTCTGTGCCCATAGGGTTGGGTGCCATGTAACTATAAGCAGGAACCATATACAAATAGTTTTATGAGCCCTGGTGAGGTAAAACAGCCACATTTGTTTTCCCCTCACTGCAGTGAATGGCCTCCATAGGCTAAAATAGGGAGACTTTGGCCCGTATTTATACTTTTTTAGCGCCGCGTTTGCGACGCTTTTTGCGTCAAAAAGCGGCGCAAATGCGGCGCTAAAAAAGTATAAATATGGGCCTTTATTTTAATTAACAAAGTCTCCTGAAGTTTCGGATACCTCAAGTTTGGTATAAAATTATTTGTTATAATAAATCCCACAACATACAATTGTTGGATTTAATATGAATCCAACAATTTATACTCTACCTAAAAAGTTGCCAACTTCAGCTCTGTATTGCCCTTCTCTGATTGGCCAGCGTCTGGCCTGGTCAGGCTGCCTTGATGAGGTGTGAAGTGGTCTGGGCTGAACACAAAGGATGTGCCTGGGAGAGAGAACTACCTCAGTAGATGCGGAAGCAGGAAGGGGGAGGGCTGCCCAACTGGTCTTCAAAGGCTGGTAAGGACATTTGGAGCAACCCAGCACCTCCCTCATGTCCTATAACCCCAAACAATTAGGTGCCCTCTTGATTAGATTAGCAGAGGGAAGGAGAGGGTTGTGTTTAGGATTTTTAGCCACACCAGTGGGAGGGCTCAGCCAGATGTTACCTCCAAAAATCAGTTTCATCCATGGTGGATTTTTGAAGAATGTTGCTTCCTGGGATTGATTTTTGCCATACTTCCCAGGAAGTGGTCATCACAGGGGGAAGGACCCTGCATCAGATTGGAGAACCAGGACCTAGGGTGACCGCCAATCCTTAATTTTCACAGAATGCCCATAATTTAGCCCTACAGTCCGTTTTCCGTGATGAAAAGCTTAACAGACAGCATTTGTTGTAATTTTTGCCATTCACCTAAAGGACAAAATGGAGTTTGATCCAGGTGCATTCTGGGAGTTGTGGTTCTCACCCTCAAGGAGACCCTCAGAGCTTCTGGAACCTTGGGGTAAGCTGAGGACTCCAAAAGAACCTTAAAAGATTGGAGAATTTTTGGGAAAAAGCTCCATAACGGGACCGACCAGCCACGGCAACTCCAGCCGGCTTGCCTCAACCAAGACCCAGCCTGACTTGCAGGTTCGTCCCTCTGAAAAAGTGACTAAGTCCGAAAGTGGAAAGTTGACCAGGACCTCCGGGGCAGCGTATCCGAAGAGGACTCCAGGGACGTCGGATCAAGATTCAGGTTCGGCCGGTCAAAGGATTTTCTTCTCGAAAAATCAGCTAAGTCCGAACATAGAAATCTTCACCAAGGGCTCCTGCGACATGTATCCAAGTAAGAAATAGTGATGGGACACCCAGTAACAGTCATGGTCCCTCACTCAGTTGAGATACTTTTGACCCGCTCCCGAACGCAACACATGACTGGAGCAAGACTCACAAGGTATGAAACGATAATTCTGGGCTCACCAAACGTGCAGCTGAAAAGGTGCACTACGTTGAATCCAGCAACCTTGCTTCCCGGTGAAAACGCTGAAATTGAGAACGCTGAAGACGTCGAGCATGACTGCCTTCAGGTGACTGAATTTTGCACAAAACCTCGACCTGACATTAAGGATACTAAGCTTGATGAAAATGACCAAATTGTTTTCGTTGATGGTTCATGTCTAAGAGATGGGATGGGAATTTTGAAAGCAGGATATGCTGTATGTACTGTAACAGGTGTCTTAGAAGCGTCCTGGCTTCAAGGAGTCTATTCTGCACAAGTAGCTGAACTTGTAGCCCTCACAAGAGCATGTCAACTGTCTGCATTGATGAAAGTCACCATTTACACTGATAGTCAGTACGGGTTTGGGATTGTGCACAACTTTGGACAACTATGGTCACAGAGAGGTTTCCTGACTTCTTCAGGATCCCCAGTGAAAAAAGGGGAGAGAATAAGGGAATTGTTACACGCCATTCAAATGCCAGCCGAAGTTGCAGTGGTAAAGTGTAGTGCTCATACAAAAGGACAGGACTATGTTTCTCTGGGAAATGCATATGCGGATCAAGTCGCAAGATTTTGTGCCTTGAACTGTATACTACTCAGAGATGAATGGAATTCGATAAGTGAACCAGAACTCGAACCAGCTGAAGCATTTGCCTTGAAGGTCGTAGATACAATAGATGAATTAAAAGCATTACAGAATAGCGTCAGGGAGGATGAAAGAGACTCCTGGATTAAATCACAATGTATAAAGAGACCAGACGAGTTATGGGTTTCAAATGAGGGAAAATTTGTTTTGCCAAATAGTCTCTTATCACAGCTTGCGCGGTTCTATCATGGGCAAGCTCACCTAGGGAGAGATGCCATGATAAGATTGTTCAAAACTGATTGGTTTAACCCCAGATTTCGTCAAGCTGCAGAAGCAGTATGCCATCGATGTGTCACTTGCCAGCAGATGAACCCAGGAAAAGGAACAGTTGTGAACGCGAGCCACATTGGCAGGGCCAGTGGCCCATTTAGTAGGATGCAGATGGACTTCATTGAGATGCCTGTGCATGGAGGTCTAAAGTATGTGTTGGTGATTGTGTGCATTTTTAGTCACTGGATTGAGGCATACCCCACACGTAGAAATGACAGCCTTACAGTTGCAAAGCTATTGTTGAGAGAGTTGATACCACGTTTCGGATTCCCGATCTCTTTAGAATCAGATAGGGGAAGTCACTTCAATAACGAGGTGATAAAGTTACTTTGCGAAGCGCTGAACATTGAGCAAAAACTGCATTGTAGCTATCGCCCTGAAGCATCAGGACTGGTGGAGCAGATGAATGGTACACTGAAATCAAGAATGGCGAAAATATGTGCATCAACAAATTTGAAATGGCCTGACGCATTGCCCTTGGTGCTAATGTCAATGAGAAACACCCCTGATAGAGAGACTGGATTGTCTCCGCACGAAATTCTCATGGGCAGGGCTATGAGACTTCCTGCAGTTCCCGCAAAAGCGCTTTTGAATATTACAGATGATATGGTGTTAGACTACTGCAAGGGTCTGGCTGACGTGGTTCGCTCTTTCTCTCACCAGGTGGAAGCAACCACCTTGCCACCGATCCAAGGTCCAGGACACGCACTGAAAGCAGGTGACTGGGTCGTGGTAAAGAAGCACGTGAGGAAGTCGTGTCTGGAACCCCGTTGGAAAGGCCCTTTCCAAGTGATCCTGACGACAACTACCGCTGTGAAGTGTGCGGGGGTTCCCAACTGGATTCACGCCAGTCACACAAAGAAAGTGTTGTGTCCCACAGATGAGGAAGTTGAAGCGCTGAAACTGCCAGTGCCTGATAAAACAGTGCTGAGCGCTGAGACAGAGCAAAACCAAACTGAAAGCGAACAGGCAGGAACGGAAGAGAGAGAGATATTCTCTGAGGACGAAGCAACAGACTCACTTGGGGAAGACCAAGGAGAAACCTCAGACAGCGACGAAGCAGCTGAAGGTGACAAAGAACCTGAAGCAGCTGAGGGTAGCAAAGAGCCTGAAGCAGCTGAAGGTGACAAAGAACCTGAAGCAGCTGAAAGTGATAAAGAGCCTGACGAAAGTAACGGTGACGAAGGGCTCGAAAAAGGTGAAAAAGCAGGAGAGCCTGATCAGAGGAGGGCTTTCCCAGAAGCAGACGATACAGAAAAAGAACAAGAGAACGTGATTGATTCCCCAGAAGGAGGGGACAAGGTAGACCAGAACGAAACAGTTCAAGCTTCCACAGAAAAGATCGCAGGTCCATCAAATGGACACGGTGCAAAGAGGAGACTATGTATATCACCAATAAAACAAAGGACTAAAGAAAGTTTGAACGACGGAGAAAGGCCAAAAGTGAAAGAGAAAAGAAAGGAAGTGACTGTCGTGGTACCATCCTCAAGTGAAGGAAAAGACTTGGCCAAAGAGGAAAGTACCAGTGAGGCAGAATCGAAAAGAGAAGCAAAATTGAAAAGGAAAAGGATACCAAACAGGAGATATTCCGGTCCAGAATGGGCATATGCAGTCAATGACGATTGGACTGACGAATTTGTATCTCTTAGCCTCGAGAACGAAGAAGAAGAGATACCAATAGAAAAGAAAAGTTTTATGGACTCTGTTGATTGAAAGGGTGATAAATGACATTGCTTGCTACAATCTAACGTGATACAAACAACCAGCTGAGAATTTGCTAAACCGGATAAGACACTTGCTGAACTGATAAAAGACTGAGTTATTGCCGAATTGAGACAAATGCTGCTAACCGATAAATGACTGGCCTCTTGAAGAAAACTGTGTGAACATTGCGCTCGTTCAGCTTTGTAACTGAATTGCTAAATAGTTTCTTTATAGGTGCTTCTAGCTCTCTGATTCTATACAGATCATGACGCAAAACAGTAGAAAGAAATATTGTAAATATGTGTGTATAGGCTTGGTAATTGCATGTGTACTAATAATAATGGCAATTGTGCTTGGAATGCATGGAAAGGGTGAGAATGAGAAAATTGATGCTTCTACTCTTGCTCCTGTTACTGTCACTGAACTAACCGCACTGAAAAGACTAGAATTAGATGAGAGACACTTGCATGATAAGAAAGAACTTTCGTATAATGTTTTCTATCGCTTGCTAACAGAATATGTTGAGACTATGGATGCGAAGGATTGTTATGTGTGTACACAGATACCGACATCAGTAAAGGAAGGGGTGACTTATCACCACATGCCTCTTACATACGGGATTACATGTAGTATAGTAATGTCTAAGTTTTACGGTCAAACTAACCTACAGTATTTTTACTCAAATTATGATGTTACCTTTGCATATGTTCCTATAATAGCGCAGCTAAGCCATATTGCTAAAGTTTGGGATGCTAAAATAATGAGGGAATTTTTCGAGCCAATGCAACCTTTTGAAACGGCTCACGCTCATAGGGAAAACCTTACCTGCTCGCTCTCTGCAGTAGAAATAAGCTTTTTAGATCGCACAGATGATAGAAGGGCACAAATGAATGCGAAATTAGAAAAAGAACTACATAAGAGGACTTCAGTAGATAATCATGATTTTGCCGCAATAAAGACACAAGGGAGAATAGCTTTAGATGCTTGGCATGTAGGGAAATTTTGTATATATCGAGGTGAATCTTATTATGATAACATTTTTGTAGGAGCGAGTGAGTGTAAACATACGTTTATCTTTAAGGCCAAATGGACATTCATGATGAACGGACTTGACCCTGTCATTCCAGGTGTATATTACATTTGTGGGTATAATGCCTATTATCGTCTTCCAAAGGGATGGTGGGGGAGATGTTATTTGGGTATAGTGTTCCCAAAGGTTTATCAACTGGATGACCTATCGATGATTCCAAAGACATCTGGATCCCATCGTATCCAGAAAAGAGAGACCGCAGCTGCTGTGGTAGGAGACATATTTGGAGCCATGATTCCTTCGTTGGGAGTTGTGCTGAATTCCATCAAAATAAGAAAGTTGTCTACTATAGTGGATAACATGTTGACAAAGTTTTCAGGTGCTATAATCCTGATAGATGCTGAACTTGCAGCGGAAAGAGCTATGACTCTTCAAAATAGGCTTGCCTTAGACATTCTTTTAGCAAAGGATGGCGGCGTTTGCAAAATGCTTGGTGCGCGCCACTGTTGCACGTATATTCCAGATAATAGTGTGAAAATTAAAACTATGCTTGCTAATCTAACAAAAGAGAGTGCAGACTTGAAGGAATTGAAAGAACCAGGAGTGTGGGAGAAGGTTGGAAAAGGACTTGCTTCAGTGGGAAATTGGATTGGGGGAATTTTGAATGGGATATTACTAAAAATAATACAGGGAATACTAATAGTACTGATTTGCATATTTGGAATTTGGGGAATAAAAAGGGGAATAATAATGATTATGGAAAGAATTAAAAGAAGGAAGGAAGAGAAAATGATGAAAAGAATGGCAGAAGAATACAAAGCGAAAACTAGGGGAATTAAAAGGAAAAGAGAACTGACAGAATTTTAATGGAATAAAATTTGTGGGCATGATTTGGTGTGATGACAAGTAGTCATCAGAGGAGGGATTGATGAAGCTGAAATGAAGGTTTTACATTTATTTGACGCATAAACGTAGTGCTGCAATAATCATGTGTGACTTTAACCGAACTAATAAAGATTGTACGGGGACAAAATGTGCCCTCAGAGTAGTTTGCCAACATTTATAAGCGTGCTTTATATAACGTGATGTATTAGAATTGCACTAATCCGACATAACCGTAAACGTGTGCTATGATTTGCTTGTTTGAAATATTTTAGCTTAGCATTACTTTAGTGCAGGCTTCGGCCTAGTAGCCTGGTCTCACGATTTAGATGCTCGTATTTTTTCCAATGTGCTATTAAACGTGTATTTCTGCTTGAAGCTGTACTTTTCCACTGAGATCGTTCACATGCTTATCTTAAGGTTTCGTGCCAGCCCGGCATTTTTCTCTTTGCTCCAAGGTCAATCTGCAGGTGCGGACAATGGAAGCTCTGAAAATGAGTTAATTGGTATAAAATGTTGCAACTTGCGTACCCGTCTCCAAGGATAATGTATGCTTAAGTAAAAGCTTGAGAACTGTTGTTTTTGATTGGACAATTTGAAGCTAACCTATGAACCCTCCAATGGAAGACCCTACTGGATTTGAACTATTGTCTATTTAAACCAGGTGCACGAGAAGAAAGCAGCCTTTTGCAGCTATTACCAGCCATTACCAGCCCGATACCCGCCATTTTGCAGGACATTGCAGCTAATATGGCCCACTTTGCTGCAACGCCATTTTGAAAGAGACTTTGATGCTTTCTCTAATCGAGAGAAAGAGACTTAAATTATTCTTACCCTAGAGACTTTAACTTTGATTTGTCCCTTTGCATGAAGTAGTAGTTTATCTTGCCGCCGTGAGGCAACTGCCCCGTCCACCCCTGCCCCTTTGCCCCGTCCCATGCTGATCGAGAAACAGTACCTGTGAGACGAAGACTTCCTTGAATGCTGATTGTAATTGGTAAATATGAAAGGAAATTGTACAATTGCATTGTGTTTCTTTTAGGTAACCAACTGCTGATTTTTGATAAAGAGCCCTAGTTAGGAGTTTTTCTAAATTAATGTTACTAAATTGTTTTTGCATGAAGTCCCACATGCCGATGCTAATTTGAGGTTAGATGAGGATTCCTTTTGTCGCACCATGCAATTTGAGACCTTGTTATGCTGACTAAATGTGTGCAATTAGCTCATTACAGATTATAGTTCTAGTGATTTGCATTGCTATTATCGAATGCCTTGTTATTCAAATGCTGCATAGATTGCACCTGTTTCGTCGTTATGGACAGCTATTAATGTTCATTTACGTATATCATTTGGTGTTGAGACACATCTATATTGTGCTAGCTTTGTTAATATAGGGAAATAAATTCACTAACTTTGAATAAACTGGTGTGGTCATTTCTGACTGAAAGGTCAGGGTTCGCCAAAATGTATTCTGGATTAATTGTTAAGTGTTATGTTGATCAGGGTATTGCTTATGTTCGTTATTGATTATTGATTAAATTAAATTGACTGATAAAGGGTGGAGAGGGTCCCACTTAGCCAAAAGATTCATCGGCCTAAAGAGCGTCCAAAATACAGGTAAATTACTAATTGAGGAACGCTCTATCAAGGCCATTTGTATGTCATACACCTTCAGCCCCTAGACTCATTCCTTTCCATTGTCCTCAATCAACAAATAAACTAGATCTGGGCAGATTTATTAATCACGCCGGCGGAATCAGAGGAATTTTGTAACCCTGTGTTACTCTTGTAACGCAGAATTGCTTTTGAAAATAGCCCTTTCTGCAGGGTTCTCCTCAAACTTTTTGCCCTTCTCCTCCTATTTTTCAGACCCTCTGTTTGTTGGCCTTTGGACTATGGGCACTTTATCACTGCTAATTAGTGCTAAAGTGCATATGCTGTCCGCCCTAAAACTTGGTATGAATGGCTTACAATTCTTTGGCATATATTTTTTAAATTTGTTTTTACCATTGACAAACAAAACAAACACCAGCAGTTCCCATGTTAAGTGATTAGAAAGCCATGATATACAAATCAGGTATGTATACATTCACATAGGTAGGTTAGCCCCTTCACCAATAGGTTAGAAAATGAACTTGTAGTGGACCGTGGGAAATGTGAAGTCATCTTCAAGCGTCCAATAATAGTGAAGGCTGCCCTAGCAGAATAAAAGCTGTTTGGCCTACAATTATTAGCAAGCACCTGATACCAAAGTCACACTGCCAGTAGTGTGCCCACGGTTCGACTAGGGCAAGAAAATCATTAAGGTCTAGGCAGCCTCATCTATGTCCCACTCTACAGATATATTGACATCAGAGTGTCGATTACCTTCCCTCTGATGGAGATAAGAAGTGGATGGTTCCCATGTGTCCTTGAGGTGAGAACGTGTTAGCATAAGCTCCCAATAATTAGCTACTTGCTCCTGGACACATCTTTTATCCATGCTGCGATGGTAGGTGCTGGTTTCCTGCCCCAATTTTTGGCCACTCTGGTTTGGCTGTTAGAAACAGCATGGACTTAGTCTGCGAAACAGGATAGGTGTGTCTTTCATGTATCCAAACAGCCTGACCATGGGTCTATATTGGGGTAGTGAACCTGTGATCTCGTGTATAATAGTGTACACCTCTCCCCAAAAGAACGCCACCGGTGGGCAGTGCCATGCAAAATGGTGGCCTCTGTCGCATTGCCTCTGAGACAATGCATCTCAGACAAAGAGTGTCAAAGGACAGCTCCATCTTAAGAAGTTGCATTGAGTGTGGTACAAACGATGTAGGAATTTAAAGTATATTGTGAGAAAGCAGGGCTGATTGCAGAGGCCCCCTAAAATTTTGCCCCCATTTTTCACTTTTTGCTGGTGTTTTCCTGACTCTGATGGTGCCCTGGGTACTGCTAACCAGTTCCAGGGCCTGTGCTCTGTATAAAATAAGTATGCAAGTTAGGCTAATTATAATTTGCGATGTCAGCCTACCTATGCGTCCCTAGTATATGATAGGGCATATGGGTTTATGGACCACAGCATAGGTAGTGCACCCATAGGTGCACTGCTGAGGTGCCCAGGGTCATTTTAAAGGCAGGCCTAGTATATGATAGGGCATATAAGTTTATGGACCCCAGCATAGGCACTGCTGAGGTGTGCAGGGTCATTTTAAAGGCAGGCCTAACTTGCTGGCTGCTTTTAAATTAAAGTTAAATGCAAATTCGACTTTGGAATTAAAGTACTTCCAAAGTGTTAAACTAACTTATTTTTACATTTTACCCCTAAGGTGTGCCCTCTGTGCCCATAGGGTTGGGTGCCATGTAACTATAAGCAGGAACCATATACAAATAGTTTTATGAGCCCTGGTGAGGTAAAACAGCCACATTTGTTTTCCCCTCACTGCAGTGAATGGCCTCCATAGGCTAAAATAGGGAGACTTTGGCCCGTATTTATACTTTTTTAGCGCCGCGTTTGCGCCGCTTTTTGCGTCAAAAAGCGGCGCAAATGCGGCGCTAAAAAAGTATAAATACGGGCCTTTATTTTAATTAACAAAGTCTCCTGAAGTTTCGGATACCTCAAGTTTGGTATCAAATTATTTGTTATAATAAATCCCACAACATACAATTGTTGGATTTAATATGAATCCAACAATTTATACTCTACCTAAAAAGTTGCCAACTTCAGCTCTGTATTGCCCTTCTCTGATTGGCCAGCGTCTGGCCTGGTCAGGCTGCCTTGATGAGGTGTGAAGTAGTCTGGGCTGAACACAAAGGATGTGCCTGGGAGAGAGAACTACCTCAGTAGATGCGGAAGCAGGAAGGGGGAGGGCTGCCCAACTGGTCTTCAAAGGCTGGAAAGGACATTTGGAGCAACCCAGCACCTCCCTCATGTCCTATAACCCCAAACAATTAGGTGCCCTCTTGATTAGATTAGCAGAGGGCAGGAGAGGGTTGTGTTTAGGATTTTTAGCCACACCAGTGGGAGGGCTCAGCCAGATGTTACCTCCAAAAATCAGTTTCATCCATGATGGATTTTTGAAGAATGTTGCTTCCTGGGATTGATTTTTGCCATACTTCCCAGGAAGTGGTCATCACAGGGGGAAGGACCTTGCATCAGATTGGAGAACCAGGACCTAGGGTGACCGCCAATCCTTAATTTTCACAGAATGCCCATAATTTAGCCCTACAGTCCGTTTTCCGTGATGAAAAGCTTAACAGACAGCATTTGTTGTAATTTTTGCCATTCACCTAAAGGACAAAATGGAGTTTGATCCAGGTGCATTCTGGGAGTTGTGGTTCTCACCCTCAAGGAGACCCTCAGAGCTTCTGGAACCTTGGGGTAAGCTGAGGACTCCAAAAGAACCTTAAAAGATTGGAGAATTTTTGGGAAAAAGCTCCATAACGGGACCGACCAGCCACGGCAACTCCAGCCGGCTTGCCTCAACCAAGACCCAGCCTGACTTGCAGGTTCGTCCCTCTGAAAAAGTGACTAAGTCCGAAAGTGGAAAGTTGACCAGGACCTCCGGGGCAGCGTATCCGAAGAGGACTCCAGGACGTCGGATCAAGATTCAGGTTCGGCCGGTCAAAGGATTTTCTTCTCGAAAAATCAGCTAAGTCCGAACATAGAAATCTTCACCAAGGGCTCCTGCGACATGTATCCAAGTAAGGAATAGTGATGGGACACCCAGTAACAGTCATGGTCCCTCACTCAGTTGAGATACTTTTGACCCGCTCCCGAACACATGACTGGAGCAAGACTCACAAGGTATGAAACGATAATTCTGGGCTCACCGAATGTGCAGCTGAAAAGGTGCACTACGTTGAATCCAGCAACCTTGCTTCCCGGTGAAAACGCTGAAATTGAGAACGCTGAAGACGTCGAGCATGACTGCCTTCAGGTGACTGAATTTTGCACAAAACTCGACCTGACATTAAGGATACTAAGCTTGATGAAAATGACCAAATTGTTTTCGTTGATGGTTCATGTCTAAGAGATGGGATGGGAATTTTGAAAGCAGGATATGCTGTATGTACTGTAACAGGTGTCTTAGAAGCGTCCTGGCTTCAAGGAGTCTATTCTGCACAAGTAGCTGAACTTGTAGCCCTCACAAGAGCATGTCAACTGTCTGCATTGATGAAAGTCACCATTTACACTGATAGTCAGTACGGGTTTGGGATTGTGCACAACTTTGGACAACTATGGTCACAGAGAGGTTTCCTGACTTCTTCAGGATCCCCAGTGAAAAAAGGGGAGAGAATAAGGGAATTGTTACACGCCATTCAAATGCCAGCCGAAGTTGCAGTGGTAAAGTGTAGTGCTCATACAAAAGGACAGGACTATGTTTCTCTGGGAAATGCATATGCGGATCAAGTCGCAAGATTTTGTGCCTTGAACTGTATACTACTCAGAGATGAATGGAATTCGATAAGTGAACCAGAACTCGAACCAGCTGAAGCATTTGCCTTGAAGGTCGTAGATACAATAGATGAATTAAAAGCATTACAGAATAGCGTCAGGGAGGATGAAAGAGACTCCTGGATTAAATCACAATGTATAAAGAGACCAGACGAGTTATGGGTTTCAAATGAGGGAAAATTTGTTTTGCCAAATAGTCTCTTATCACAGCTTGCGCGGTTCTATCATGGGCAAGCTCACCTAGGGAGAGATGCCATGATAAGATTGTTCAAAACTGATTGGTTTAACCCCAGATTTCGTCAAGCTGCAGAAGCAGTTTGCCATCGATGTGTCACTTGCCAGCAGATGAACCCAGGAAAAGGAACAGTTGTGAACGCGAGCCACATTGGCAGGGCCAGTGGCCCATTTAGTAGGATGCAGATGGACTTCATTGAGATGCCTGTGCATGGAGGTCTAAAGTATGTGTTGGTGATTGTGTGCATTTTTAGTCACTGGATTGAGGCATACCCCACACGTAGAAATGACAGCCTTACAGTTGCAAAGCTATTGTTGAGAGAGTTGATACCACGTTTCGGATTCCCGATCTCTTTAGAATCAGATAGGGGAAGTCACTTCAATAACGAGGTGATAAAGTTACTTTGCGAAGCGCTGAACATTGAGCAAAAACTGCATTGTAGCTATCGCCCTGAAGCATCAGGACTGGTGGAGCAGATGAATGGTACACTGAAATCAAGAATGGCGAAAATATGTGCATCAACAAATTTGAAATGGCCTGACGCATTGCCCTTGGTGCTAATGTCAATGAGAAACACCCCTGATAGAAAGACTGGATTGTCTCCGCACGAAATTCTCATGGGCAGGGCTATGAGACTTCCTGCAGTTCCCGCAAAAGCGCTTTTGAATATTACAGATGATATGGTGTTAGACTACTGCAAGGGTCTGGCTGACGTGGTTCGCTCTTTCTCTCACCAGGTGGAAGCAACCACCTTGCCACCGATCCAAGGTCCAGGACACGCACTGAAAGCAGGTGACTGGGTCGTGGTAAAGAAGCACGTGAGGAAGTCGTGTCTGGAACCCCGTTGGAAAGGCCCTTTCCAAGTGATCCTGACGACAACTACCGCTGTGAAGTGTGCGGGGGTTCCCAACTGGATTCACGCCAGTCACACAAAGAAAGTGTTGTGTCCCACAGATGAGGAAGTTGAAGCGCTGAAACTGCCAGTGCCTGATAAAACAGTGCTGAGCGCTGAGACAGAGCAAAACCAAACAGGCAGGAACGGAAGAGAGAGAGATATTCTCTGAGGACGAAGCAACAGACTCACTTGGGGAAGACCAAGGAGAAACCTCAGACAGCGACAAAGCAGCTGAAGGTGACAAAGAACCTGAAGCAGCTGAGGGTAGCAAAGAGCCTGAAGCAGCTGAAGGTGACAAAGAACCTGAAGCAGCTGAAAGTGATAAAGAGCCTGACGAAAGTAACGGTGACGAAGGGCTCGAAAAAGGTGAAAAAGCAGGAGAGCCTGATCAGAGGAGGGCTTTCCCAGAAGCAGACGATACAGAAAAAGAAAAAGAGAACGTGATTGATTCCCCAGAAGGAGGGGAAAAGGTAGAACAGAACGAAACAGTTCAAGCTTCCACAGAAAAGATCGCAGGTCCATCAAATGGACACGGTGCAAAGAGGAGACTAAGTATATCACCAATAAAACAAAGGACTAAAGAAAGTTTGAACGACGGAGAAAGGCCAAAAGTGAAAGAGAAAAGAAAGGAAGTGACTGTCGTGGTACCATCCTCAAGTGAAGGAAAAGACTTGGCCAAAGAGGAAAGTACCAGTGAGGCAGAATCGAAAAGAGAAGCAAAATTGAAAAGGAAAAGGATACCAAACAGGAGATATTCCGGTCCAGAATGGGCATATGCAGTCAATGACGATTGGACTGACGAATTTGTATCTCTTAGCCTCGAGAACGAAGAAGAAGAGATACCAATAGAAAAGAAAAGTTTTATGGACTCTGTTGATTGAAAGGGTGATAAATGACATTGCTTGCTACAATCTAACGTGATACAAACAACCAGCTGAGAATTTGCTAAACCGGATAAGACACTTGCTGAACTGATAAAAGACTGAGTTATTGCCGAATTGAGACAAATGCTGCTAACCGATAAATGACTGGCCTCTTGAAGAAAACTGTGTGAACATTGCGCTCGTTCTGCTTTGTAACTGAATTGCTAAATAGTTTCTTTATAGGTGCTTCTAGCTCTCTGATTCTATACAGATCATGACGCAAAACAGTAGAAAGAAATATTGTAAATATGTGTGTATAGGCTTGGTAATTGCATGTGTACTAATAATAATGGCAATTGTGCTTGGAATGCATGGAAAGGGTGAGAATGAGAAAATTGATGCTTCTACTCTTGCTCCTGTTACTGTCACTGAACTAACCGCACTGAAAAGACTAGAATTAGATGAGAGACACTTGCATGATAAGAAAGAACTTTCGTATAATGTTTTCTATCGCTTGCTAACAGAATATGTTGAGACTATGGATGCGAAGGATTGTTATGTGTGTACACAGATACCGACATCAGTAAAGGAAGGGGTGACTTATCACCACATGCCTCTTACATACGGGATTACATGTAGTATAGTAATGTCTAAGTTTTACGGTCAAACTAACCTACAGTATTTTTACTCAAATTATGATGTTACCTTTGCATATGTTCCTATAATAGCGCAGCTAAGCCAGATTGCTAAAGATTGGGATGCTAAAATAATGAGGGAATTTTTCGAGCCAATGCAACCTTTTGAAACGGCTCACGCTCATAGGGAAAACCTTACCTGCTCGCTCTCTGCAGTAGAAATAAGCTTTTTAGATCGCACAGATGATAGAAGGGCACAAATGAATGCGAAATTAGAAAAAGAACTACATAAGAGGACTTCAGTAGATAATCATGATTTTGCCGCAATAAAGACACAAGGGAGAATAGCTTTAGATGCTTGGCATGTAGGGAAATTTTGTATATATCGAGGTGAATCTTATTATGATAACATTTTTGTAGGAGCGAGTGAGTGTAAACATACGTTTATCTTTAAGGCCAAATGGACATTCATGATGAACGGACTTGACCCTGTCATTCCAGGTGTATATTACATTTGTGGGTATAATGCCTATTATCGTCTTCCAAAGGGATGGTGGGGGAGATGTTATTTGGGTATAGTGTTCCCAAAGGTTTATCAACTGGATGACCTATCGATGATTCCAAAGACATCTGGATCCCATCGTATCCAGAAAAGAGAGACCGCAGCTGCTGTGGTAGGAGATATATTTGGAGCCATGATTCCTTCGTTGGGAGTTGTGCTGAATTCCATCAAAATAAGAAAGTTATCTACTATAGTGGATAACATGTTGACAAAGTTTTCAGGTGCTATAATCCTGATAGATGCTGAACTTGCAGCGGAAAGAGCTATGACTCTTCAAAATAGGCTTGCCTTAGACATTCTTTTAGCAAAGGATGGCGGCGTTTGCAAAATGCTTGGTGCGCGCCACTGTTGCACGTATATTCCAGATAATAGTGTGAAAATTAAAACTATGCTTGCTAATCTAACAAAAGAGAGTGCAGACTTGAAGGAATTGAAAGAACCAGGAGTGTGGGAGAAGGTTGGAAAAGGACTTGCTTCAGTGGGAAATTGGATTGGGGGAATTTTGAATGGGATATTACTAAAAATAATACAGGGAATACTAATAGTACTGATTTGCATATTTGGAATTTGGGGAATAAAAAGGGGAATAATAATGATTATGGAAAGAATTAAAAGAAGGAAGGAAGAGAAAATGATGAAAAGAATGGCAGAAGAATACAAAGCGAAAACTAGGGGAATTAAAAGGAAAAGAGAACTGACAGAATTTTAATGGAATAAAATTTGTGGGCATGATTTGGTGTGATGACAAGTAGTCATCAGAGGAGGGATTGATGAAGCTGAAATGAAGGTTTTACATTTATTTGACGCATAAACGTAGTGCTGCAATAATCATGTGTGACTTTAACCGAACTAATAAAGATTGTACGGGGACAAAATGTGCCCTCAGAGTAGTTTGCCAACATTTATAAGCGTGCTTTATATAACGTGATGTATTAGAATTGCACTAATCCGACATAATCGTAAACGTGTGCTATGATTTGCTTGTTTGAAATATTTTAGCTTAGCATTACTTTAGTGCAGGCTTCGGCCTAGTAGCCTGGTCTCACGATTTAGATGCTCGTATTTTTTCCAATGTGCTATTAAACGTGTATTTCTGCTTGAAGCTGTACTTTTCCACTGAGATCGTTCACATGCTTATCTTAAGGTTTCGTGCCAGCCCGGCATTTTTCTCTTTGCTCCAAGGTCAATCTGCAGGTGCGGACAATGGAAGCTCTGAAAATGAGTTAATTGGTATAAAATGTTGCAACTTGCGTACCCGTCTCCAAGGATAATGTATGCTTAAGTAAAAGCTTGAGAACTGTTGTTTTTGATTGGACAATTTGAAGCTAACCTATGAACCCTCCAATGGAAGACCCTACTGGATTTGAACTATTGTCTATTTAAACCAGGTGCACGAGAAGAAAGCAGCCTTTTGCAGCTATTACCAGCCATTACCAGCCCGATACCCGCCATTTTGCAGGACATTGCAGCTAATATGGCCCACTTTGCTGCAACGCCATTTTGAAAGAGACTTTGATGCTTTCTCTAATCGAGAGAAAGAGACTTAAATTATTCTTACCCTAGAGACTTTAACTTTGATTTGTCCCTTTGCATGAAGTAGTAGTTTATCTTGCCGCCGTGAGGCAACTGCCCCGTCCACCCCTGCCCCTTTGCCCCGTCCCATGCTGATCGAGAAACGGTACCTGTGAGACGAAGACTTCCTTGAATGCTGATTGTAATTGGTAAATATGAAAGGAAATTGTACAATTGCATTGTGTTTCTTTTAGGTAACCAACTGCTGATTTTTGATAAAGAGCCCTAGTTAGGAGTTTTTCTAAATTAATGTTACTAAATTGTTTTTGCATGAAGTCCCACATGCCGATGCTAATTTGAGGTTAGATGAGGATTCCTTTTGTCGCACGATGCAATTTGAGACCTTGTTATGCTGACTAAATGTATGCAATTAGCTCATTACAGATTATAGTTCTAGTGATTTGCATTGCTATTATCGAATGCCTTGTTATTCAAATGCTGCATAGATTGCACCTGTTTCGTCGTTATGGACAGCTATTAATGTTCATTTACGTATATCATTTGGTGTTGAGACACATCTATATTGTGCTAGCTTTGTTAATATAGGGAAATAAATTCACTAACTTTGAATAAACTGGTGTGGTCATTCCTGACTGAAAGGTCAGGGTTCGCCGAAATGTATTCTGGATTAATTGTTAAGTGTTATGTTGATCAGGGTATTGCTTATGTTCGTTATTGATTATTGATTAAATTAAATTGACTGATAAAGGGTGGAGAGGGTCCCACTTAGCCAAAAGATTCATCGGCCTAAAGAGCGTCCAAAATACAGGTAAATTACTAATTGAGGAACGCTCTATCAAGGCCATTTGTATGTCATACACCTTCAGCCCCTGGACTCATTCCTTTCCATTGTCCTCAATCAACAAATAAACTAGATCTGGGCAGATTTATTAATCACGCCGGCGGAATCAGAGGAATTTTGTAACCCTGTGTTACTCTTGTAACGCAGAATTGCTTTTGAAAATAGCCCTTTCTGCAGGGTTCTCCTCAAACTTTTTGCCCTTCTCCTCCTATTTTTCAGACCCTCTGTTTGTTGGCCTTTGGACTATGGGCACTTTATCACTGCTAATTAGTGCTAAAGTGCATATGCTGTCCGCCCTAAAACTTGGTATGAATGGCTTACAATTCTTTGGCATATATTTTTTAAATTTGTTTTTACCATTGACAAACAAAACAAACACCAGCAGTTCCCATGTTAAGTGATTAGAAAGCCATGATATACAAATCAGGTATGTATACATTCACATAGGTAGGTTAGCCCCTTCACCAATAGGTTAGAAAATGAACTTGTAGTGGACCGTGGGAAATGTGAAGTCATCTTCAAGCGTCCAATAATAGTGAAGGCTGCCCTAGCAGAATAAAAGCTGTTTGGCCTACAATTATTAGCAAGCACCTGATACCAAAGTCACACTGCCAGTAGTGTGCCCACGGTTCGACTAGGGCAAGAAAATCATTAAGGTCTAGGCAGCCTCATCTATGTCCCACTCTACAGATATATTGACATCAGAGTGTCGATTACCTTCCCTCTGATGGAGATAAGAAGTGGATGGTTCCCATGTGTCCTTGAGGTGAGAACGTGTTAGCATAAGCTCCCAATAATTAGCTACTTGCTCCTGGACACATCTTTTATCCATGCTGCGATGGTAGGTGCTGGTTTCCTGCCCCAATTTTTGGCCACTCTGGTTTGGCTGTTAGAAACAGCATGGACTTAGTCTGCGAAACAGGATAGGTGTGTCTTTCATGTATCCAAACAGCCTGACCATGGGTCTATATTGGGGTAGTGAACCTGTGATCTTGTGTATAATAGTGTACACCTCTCCCCAAAAGAACGCCACCGGTGGGCAGTGCCATGCAAAATGGTGGCCTCTGTCGCATTGCCTCTCAGACAATGCATCTCAGACAAAGAGTGTCAAAGGACAGCTCCATCTTAAGAAGTTGCATTGAGTGTGGTACAAACGATGTAGGAATTTAAAGTATATTGTGAGAAAGCAGGGCTGATTGCAGAGGCCCCCTAAAATTTTACCCCCATTTTTCACTTTTTGCTGGTGTTTTCCTGACTCTGATGGTGCCCTGGGTACTGCTAACCAGTTCCAGGGCCTGTGCTCTGTATAAAATAAGTATGCAAGTTAGGCTAATTATAATTTGCGATGTCAGCCTACCTATGCGTCCCTAGTATATGATAGGGCATATGGGTTTATGGACCACAGCATAGGTAGTGCACCCATAGGTGCACTGCTGAGGTGCCCAGGGTCATTTTAAAGGCAGGCCTAGTATATGATAGGGCATATAAGTTTATGGACCCCAGCATAGGCACTGCTGAGGTGTGCAGGGTCATTTTAAAGGCAGGCCTAACTTGCTGGCTGCTTTTAAATTAAAGTTAAATGCAAATTCGACTTTGGAATTAAAGTACTTCCAAAGTGTTAAACTAACTTATTTTTACATTTTACCCCTAAGGTGTGCCCTCTGTGCCCATAGGGTTGGGTGCCATGTAACTATAAGCAGGAACCATATACAAATAGTTTTATGAGCCCTGGTGAGGTAAAACAGCCACATTTGTTTTCCCCTCACTGCAGTGAATGGCCTCCATAGGCTAAAATAGGGAGACTTTGGCCCGTATTTATACTTTTTTAGCGCCGCGTTTGCGCCGCTTTTTGCGTCAAAAAGCGGCGCAAATGCGGCGCTAAAAAAGTATAAATACGGGCCTATATTTTAATTAACAAAGTCTCCTGAAGTTTCGGATACCTCAAGTTTGGTATCAAATTATTTGTTATAATAAATCCCACAACATACAATTGTTGGATTTAATATGAATCCAACAATTTATACTCTACCTAAAAAGTTGCCAACTTCAGCTCTGTATTGCCCTTCTCTGATTGGCCAGCGTCTGGCCTGGTCAGGCTGCCTTGATGAGGTGTGAAGTGGTCTGGGCTGAACACAAAGGATGTGCCTGGGAGAGAGAACTACCTCAGTAGATGCGGAAGCAGGAAGGGGGAGGGCTGCCCAACTGGTCTTCAAAGGCTGGTAAGGACATTTGGAGCAACCCAGCACCTCCCTCATGTCCTATAACCCCAAACAATTAGGTGCCCTCTTGATTAGATTAGCAGAGGGCAGGAGAGGGTTGTGTTTAGGATTTTTAGCCACACCAGTGGGAGGGCTCAGCCAGATGTTACCTCCAAAAATCAGTTTCATCCATGATGGATTTTTGAAGAATGTTGCTTCCTGGGATTGATTTTTGCCATACTTCCCAGGAAGTGGTCATCACAGGGGGAAGGACCCTGCATCAGATTGGAGAACCAGGACCTAGGGTGACCGCCAATCCTTAATTTTCACAGAATGCCCATAATTTAGCCCTACAGCCCGTTTTCCGTGATGAAAAGCTTAACAGACAGCATTTGTTGTAATTTTTGCCATTCAACTAAAGGACAAAATGGAGTTTGATCCAGGTGCATTCTGGGAGTTGTGGTTCTCACCCTCAAGGAGACCCTCAGAGCTTCTGGAACCTTGGGGATAAGCTGAGGACTCCAAAAGAACCTTAAAAGATTGGAGAATTTTTGGGAAAAAGCTCCATAACGGGACCGACCAGCCACGGCAACTCCAGCCGGCTTGCCTCAAGCAAGACCCAGCCTGACTTGCAGGTTCGTCCCTCTGAAAAAGTGGCTAAGTCCGAAAGTGGAAAGTTGACCAGGACCTCCGGGGCAGCGTATCCGAAGAGGACTCCAGGGACGTCGGATCAAGATTCAGGTTCGGCCGGTCAAAGGATTTTCTTCTCGAAAAATCAGCTAAGTCCGAACATAGAAATCTTCACCAAGGGCTCCTGCGACATGTATCCAAGTAAGGGCTCCATGGAGGTCCGATCGGACTGGTGACTTTGTCCCGCTGAAGAAAATCTTCAAGAAAATGACCGAGTCCGAAGGTAAACTTTTGACTGAAGCCTCACCGAGCAGGGCTTAATTGCGGTTGGCCTTAAACTTTGACTTTGCCCCAATCGAAGGGGTGACCCGATGACCAGGTTGGCGCTATTCGTTTCTATGCTCTAAATAGCACTAATTCTTTCAAAATTCATAACTCCGCTTCCCCTTACCCAATTTTATTCATTTTGGTGTCATTTTAAAGATAAACATATAGGGGGTCATTCCGACCCTGGCGGTAAAATCCGCCAGGGCTGGGGACCGCGGATGCACCGCCAACAGGCTGGCGGTGCATCCCTGGCCATTCTGACCGCGGCGGTACAGCCGCGGTCAGAAACGGGAAACCGGCGGTGTACCGCCGGTTTCCCGCTGCCCTGGGGAATCCTCCACGGCGGCGCTGCTTGCAGCGCCGCCATGGGGATTCCGACCCCTTTCCCGCCATCCTGTTCCTGGCGGTTTTGGCCGCCAGGAACAGGATGGCGGTAAGGGGTGTCGTGGGGCCCCCTAACAGGGCCCCACCAAGATTTTCAGTGTCTGCCATGCAGACACTGAAAATCGCGACGGGTGCTACTGCACCCGTCGCACCCTTTCCACTCTGCCGGCTCCATTCGGAGCCGGTATCCTCGTGGAAGGGGGTTTCCCGCTGGGCGGGCGGGCTTACTTCTGGCGGTCGCCCGCCCGCCCAGCGGGAAACTCAGAATAACCGCAGCGGTCTTCTGACCGCGCAGCGGTATTCTGGTGGCTCCCGCCGGCCCTGCGGTTACCGCGGCCGGCGGGAGTCAGAATGACCCCCATAATCTCTTGTTATAAATTGGTGTTGGATTTTTATTATGTTTTGTGTTTTACTTATTCCCTCTTTTGTGATTTTTAAATGCTTTACACACTTGTCGACTGTTGCCAAGCTACCAAGGGTTAAGCTCGGTTTAATTTATTGAGACCTATCTGGACCTAAGTGGAGGTTAGTGGCATATTGCTGAGTGTAGGTACTTACCTGCACTTAACAATAATCCACTTTCCAACAAATATAAGGTGAAGTCTATAGTTTGGTGATAACAATGTCAGCTGATTACAACAAAAAGACCACTGAACTTCAGTGAGAGGAGGATCGAGGTCTGTACTCTATGCCACTTGTGCTTTCGGGTAAATAATCGATGAGGAAAGTTGCATGTGATTATAAGGCCTAGTTATCAATTTGTGTGGAGAGGGAGACGTAACCATGTGCTCCAGTGCTGGGTAGGGCCGGGGGCAGCAAACGTATTGTGTGCCATCCAGCAAGTGCCTCATAACTGATAATATAGTGGAGTATCCAAGAAAGTGAGAGGTGGAGAGGGCAACCCGTCAAACTGTGGGATGAATTGGCCTTCTGGGTATAAGTCAGAAAACACAGTAAAGTCTTGTTGTCTGGCGTGTGAAATAGCTCCCTTGTCTTGTAGTGTGGAAATGCGGGGTTGTAAGCTAGGGGAATGCCGCCTTAACTTGACATTTCAAACTACTCGCCAAGATCTAAACTCCCCTTTATTACATCTAAATCACCCTTAAGGAAGGCCCTAGGTAGCCCAATGGGTACGGTGCTGTGGATGTAAAAGGTGGGACATGTACTTTTATGTTTTACATGTCTTAGTAGTTACAAACAGCCCATTTTGTTTTTCACTGCTTTGAGGGCTGCTTCTCACATAGGTTAGCATTAGGAATTCCCTTATGTACGTTTAAGTTGTCCTTCCTGATCTGAAAGGAATAGTGTTGGCATGTTTGGTATGTTTGGAATGGTAGTGAGAAATTCTTCTAACTGGTGTAGTTAGATTTTAGAAATGGTACTTTTAGAAAGTGGGTATTTCTCTGTGTTTATAACTTGAGTGTTTTGCAGCTTTTCAATCCACGTCTAGGACACAGTAGCAGCTACACTTTGTGCATACTTTCCAGATAACAAAAACACAGGAGGGGCCGGGTGTGACAGGTGAGGCATCTGCATCAATCCGCATTCTGACAGTCTTCCCAGTCTGGGACAGGTCGTTCACACCTTACATATCAATAGGCTATGTTCTGCCCTTGACGCAAAGGGGTGATTTACCTTCTACTGATGCCTAGAGATTGGTCGGGGTTAAAGGGGGCTGTGTTACACTTGAAAGGGTTCCTTTGAAGTCACCCCTTGAACAAATACATTTTGGAGTATAAATACAGGGGCTTTGACCCTATGTTTTTAGAACACTTTTGGAACTGGGACTGAACCTCTGTCAGAAGGACTGCTGCCCTGGACTCGTCTGGCCTGCTGTTCTGTTGTTGCCCTGCTGTCTGCTGGGTAGCATATCGGACTCACTGGATTACTCCTCTGCTTATTACTCTGTGGTGCTGCCAGGAGGAACCGCCACTGGAACCACTGACCTTGTGTGCTGACCTGCCTACCTCCAGCTCCTGGGCCCAGTGTTCTCAAGG
This sequence comes from Pleurodeles waltl, assembly GCF_031143425.1. Classification (NCBI taxonomy): domain Eukaryota; kingdom Metazoa; phylum Chordata; class Amphibia; order Caudata; family Salamandridae; genus Pleurodeles; species Pleurodeles waltl. The sequence goes on along the minus strand of NC_090439.1, from coordinate 573,822,609 downwards.
GGCTTGCTAGCTTGTCCCTCCTTCCCACTAAGGAATCTCTGGGACCTTAAATTATTCCTTTCAAGCACTATTTTCCGTCCTGACTTTCTTAGCACACTTGGGAGTGCATTAGTACTTCTCAAAGCATGTAGTGCGCTGTAAACTTCTCTGAAAGCCAGTGAGTGCCAGGCACTTCCTCAAGAAGGAATCTGTAATCAGTACTTTTGCATGCTGACTCATGCTGAGTTCCCAGGTGACCTGAGAGGTCAAGTGCAGCACCACTTCCTCTGCCCTCCCTGACTTGCCAATGCATGGGCCGTGTGTGACGTACCCATGAGCTGCCTTCTCCCCGCAGCTTGTGACCAGGGTAACAGGAAACCTTTGAACTCCAGCCAGCACCATGTCGCCTCACCCCCTCAGGGGCTGTGATCAGCTTTGTGCAGCTGCTGCTCATCATCAGCTCTGGGAGAGAGAAGCCTTTACGGGCCTCAGATCACCATTTACCTGGTGGGCCAGCAAGTCAGCCCTGATTGACAGTCAGCACAGCCCCAGGGAGAGACAAGTACGGCGTGCTAGAGCCGCTTGCTCATCGTGGAACTGGCCCCTTTGCACCCTGTTCCAGGGAGACCCATTGAGGGTGCAGCACCCACCTCTGGTGCATGTTGTGCGGTGGAGCCTATCACTACAGGGAAAGCCTTGCTGACCTATCGGTGTAGAATTACCACCCTAAACTGTCTTGCGTGAGGGGCACATTTTCTTTGAGAAAGCGTAGAGGGTAGGCCCTCAACAGAGGCCCCTGTCACCACTGGGAAGTGGTCATTCTTCACATGGGTACTTGCCCTAATTCTAGAATCACACCGTATTAGGTGCGCAGGCACTCTGGTGCCCTATGTGAAACTCAGTATCACCCTATGACCTATAAGAGGAGTGTAGGTGTGCTGCACCCTTAGTTATTGTGGGAATAATTGGAACTATGCCTTAATGGTGATTTATGGTGCTTCATGTGTTTTGGGTTTCTAAATCAGGTTGGATCATTTGCACAAAGATGATGATTTATGTATTTTGACAAAATGCCGCATTCCATGTCATAAGTGTTCACTAATATTTGGAGATGTGTCGTTGTGGGTTCTCTAAGACCAGGAGAATGAAGATTCACATAATATGCACAGTTTATGTCCTGTGAGGTCCAAGATATGTCTTTACAATATAAGAAACATATAATTTATATATAATTCTGTGTGGGGCCTCTTTTGTGGTGTATTTATTGTGTTACTGGTGTGTGTTGCACAAACACTTTACACATTGTCTCTGATGATAAGCCTGACTGCTCTGTAACAAGCTACCAAGGGGGTGAGCACAGGTTATCTTTGATTTGTAACTTGCCCTGGCTAGGTTGGCTAGGTTGGTGGGTTCTGCCTGGCTTAGATGCATACCCTAGCCAATCAGAAACTCCATTTATATCAATTGCTAATAAATTCCACCACTCTGCTGGCAGAATTATTCATCAGTGTTTTTTTTTTTTTTTTAAGAAGACTGGAAATGGGAACAGTCTTCTATGTTTAAAAAAACACCTCAGATTAAAGTTTAATCTGCAGACATTTTTAAACATAGAGGGACAACTCTGTCTTCCGGCCATCTTTAGTAACCACTGTATGCACTCAAGAGGTATACATTACAGTGCATACTTCTCAGAGCCCTTAAATACTCTTCAGTGATTACTGCAGAGTGTGTAAAACCACCGAGGGGTATGCATAGCAGTTTAGACCTCTTGGCACCCTTACACATTCCGCAGTAATCACTGCAGGTTATGTAAGGGTGGTGAGGGGTATGTTCTGCAGTGCACTCTGTGCTTCGCAGCGCTGTTTCAATTTTTGGAAGCAAGGGTGCATTTTGCTCTAACATAATAGCGCCAAATCCCGACTTTGTACTGTCATGGAATTTGTGGAATCTCGTGGGATTTTAATGGAATTCCTGAGAATTCTATGGACTCAAATTCACCAGTTCCACACACTACTACAATAAACTAAAGATTTAGGGGCTGACTTAGAGTTTGCTGACAGGTTACTCCGTCACAAATGTGACGGATATCCCGTCCACGTGTTACGATTCCCATAGAATATAATGTGATTTTAATACGGTGGACAGGATATCCGTCACATTTGTGATGGAGTAATTCCCTCCGCCAAACTCTAAATCAAGCCCTTAATGCATCAATTGAATGCCTTATTAGCACTCTGGCCTTGTAAGTAACTGTCAGCCTTTCTGAATATTCTAATGCCTTCATGTTTGATGCTCCTTGAGCCTTACACTTTTACGTCTCTTATTTCATTAAATTATTGCTTCTCATTACTTACATCGCACACACAGTCACGCCTTCTGTTCTGCTGATGGCATTGTGCATCAAATGCTCATCAGGTTGCCAGGTCTACAAAACTCATAAATGCTAGACCTGCCACAAAAATGCCTCAAAATATTTGACACTACATCACACCTAGGTTTTGAAGTCCTAATTATGTCATAGACATGATTTAATGCCTGCTCTTTAGCTGCTCTTGCTAACTGCCTTCCACAATATCTTACTGAGAAACAGAAGCAATGGATTTCTGGTGTTGTGATATTGGTCCATTTTGTCTCCCTCTTTTTCAGAATATTGGATGGCCCAACTTTTACCTCACTTGAGTATATACTATCTAAGGCTATGATCTCCTGTACCACCTCTGGGTTCTGTGCAGGTATATACCATCCACCCAAGAAATGTCTTACTACCTTCAAATCCAATTTATTAGAATTTGCAATTAAGCTCTCTAAACATATCATAATCAAGGGTGATATGAACATCTGGCCAAACAGTCCTTCTAAAACCTATTGTCAGATTTTAGAAGTTAGGTTAAGATTTTACTTGCACAAAATCATAGATATTCAGCTGTTAGACTTATTTCAAGTAACTATAACTTGTGCCCTAAGGTAACTATAACTCACGCCCATGCTGTGCATAGTTTTCTCATCAAAATTTTTACTTCAAATTACTTCAAAAGAAAATGCCATTAGTGATATAATAACTGGGGTAATTAGCAGTGCATGGAGAGGGGGCGAGTTATACTTTAGGGCAGACCGGCAGTAGGTCAGTAGGTTATTCACACACACACACACACACACATATATATATATATATACACACACACACACATATATATATATATACACATATATATATATATATATATATATATATATATATATATATATATACTAGGTAGTTATAGTTAGGACCTAGTTTCTATAGAAAGAGTGTTTTCTGTTTTGCATATAACTTTGTAACACTTGACAATTCTTCACAACATTTTCAAAACGTATACTTTGCTAAGTTTGGCTTCTGTCCTGGAAGTTTTGGGTTGATCTGTCAAGTGGGGGCCCAGAAAAATGAGGGGTCCCAAAATGCATTTTCCCTATGAATTTTTCCATAGGACCTTTAGACATACCTACAGCTTGAACCACTCAATGGAATTACACAAAATTTTGCTTCTTGTGATTTTATGTGAATCCGTTCATCAGTTTTGGAGTGCCTGAGTGGGTCTGTGAGTGGGTGCGTAAGTGTCTGAGTGGGTGTGTTAGTGGGAGAATTGATTGAAAGAGAGAGAGAGAGAGAAAGAAAGTGAGAGGAAGAGCAATAGAGTTTTTAAGGTTTCGATGTCTGATATACTTAAAAATGAGTTATTTGTCTACAATTTAAAATAAAAAGTATTTATTTTTTTTATTAAAAAAGAAATGGAAATGACGCCAGGTGGACTCAAACCCCCACAGCTCAGTGTGAAGGTCTGTTGGATGTTTATTTATTTTTGTAAATCTTTTTTTCTAGCCTTTTATGGGCTTTCATATTATTCATCTAAAAGAAAACAAATATATTTTCAAACGCCCTTAAGGTCTCCCCCACTCCACATAACCTGTTGCCCTGGTGCGTGGTGGTCCCCGGGCAGTGGTGGGGTCACAGAGCCCCCCTGCTTTAATTAAGAGATCGCCCCGGGGAGGCGGTCCCCCTGCTCCAACTACAGTGTTGCCCCAGGGTGGTGGTCCCCGGGAGAGCGTGTGGAAGCAGATGGCACCCCTGCCCCCATATTTCATTGAAGCCCTGGGGAGGTGGCAGTCCCCAAGGCAGCGGGGGCCAAACCGCCCCGCATCCACAAAAATGAGCTCCGGGGAGGTGGCAGTCCCCGGGGCATCGGGAGGGGGCCAGATGCCCGCCCTGTTTTTTTTTTAAGTCCCCAGCACTTGGCCCACCCAGGGAGCATTTAACTAATAAAGAGCAGAAGACCAAGCTTCATTTAAAAAAAAACAACTTTACAAGCGGATTTGCAGATCCAACGCATCTTCACTCGTCAAATAAAAAAAAAGATTCTTAGCCCTGGGTCCCTTTGGGATCCCATCACCAGAGCTAATAGGTCAGGGTGTTCCCACCCTGGCCCCTTTTTTTTTTTTTTACTTTTACTTAGGGACTCATCTGAAGCCAAGTCCCAAGATGACTGACAACACTTCAACAGTTCTGTTGTTGAAATGCCCTGCTAGCGCCCTTGGAACAGGACGGGGAGGCATAGGGGAAAATGGGGCTTGTGTGCCTAATTATGGCACTACACTGTTTAGAGGCAGAAAAATTGCCTCTAAGCAATGTAGCACCATTTTCTGGCACATAACCTCCATGGACATGGCTCCTGTCTTAGCAAAGACGGGAGCCATGCCCACCACCCCAATGGCCATGCCCATGGGACAAATGCCCCCTGGGCATGGTCACTAGGGCCAGTGTGGTGCAGGGGGCCCCAAGTCAGGGCCCCTGAGTGGGTAAAATAAAAAAATATATATACTTACCTGGGATGGGTCGCCCATTCTGTGGTATCCCTCTGGTGTGGGTGTGGATGGGTGGGGGTGTCCCTGGGGCCAGGGAAGGGCACCTGTGAGCACTTCCATGGTCTCTGACCATGGAAATATGCCTACAGGTCCCCTTACGCCTGCCTATACCCAGGCATTAAGTAATTGTGTTAAGCAAGCTTAGCACCATTATTTAAGTTCCCCATCCCCCCGTGCTGGATTTTAGCACAGGGATAAATATGACGCAAAGTCCATATCGTCCTTTCCTGGACAGGAACGCCTACCTTGCATCTCATTGAAGCAAGGTAGGTTTTCATGTCCAGAAAATGACGTTACCTCCATAACTTTGGCGCTAGACAAGTCTAGCGCCAAAGTATCAATATGGAGTTAGGTTTGCACCGAATTTGCGTGAAAACAATTACGCTAATTCAGAGCAAACTGAGTATAAATATGGGCCTTTTTGTATGCAAAAGTCGTACCTATAAGGTAATATATTTTTATTTATACATATATATATATATATATATTAAACAACAAATGCACTGCACTCCCACTCCCAATCCCGGGAGGTTAATTTCCACCTTTTATTAAAACACTCTGAGCATCTCTGAAATCACCACCTACGGTTGCAACTCCTTTCTTGGTCACAGTGGTTTTCAATAAGTCTCATTCTCATATGGCCTTATCTGAGTTGCTGTCCAAAAATCAGTTGCACATACTCATAGTTTTATATAGTGAAAAAAGCATTTCCTCTTTTTGTCATAACATTTCATCATTGTCCTCTGTTATTACACTGTTTCCCCTTAGTGCTGACCATGATCTTTCCGCATTCCTTCATTCATATGATAATTTTCAGTTCTCATATGCGCGTATAAACTTATCGCAGTTCCCATTACCAAGCTGAGTCTGATAGTCACTTGTTTATAAAATGAAGCATTCAAGTTCCTGGGCCCATAGCTGCTGACACCTTTCTCAGTGCATGGGCCGCATCAGTCTCCTTTTTGAATAAGTGAAACAACCTGCGGAGTTCAGTGTCATTTGAAGTCCAACCATCCAAGTTGCTCCATCTTCAAATTCATCGTACTCCCGCAAGGAGTCAGTATCCCCACTCCATGTTTTCTCTCTTATTCACAGGTACTGGGTGCTGCCGCTCCTAGTTAAACATGGGCAAACAAAAGTGGTGCATTCCATATTGAACAAACACACAGCACTCCCAGGAAGTTAATTTCCACCTTTTATTAAAACACTCTCAGCATCTCCTAAATCACCACCTACTCATTTCAACTCCTGTCTTGATTAAGGCAGTAGTGAATCCCATAATGGGATGGATGAGAGAGAGATATTGTTATTGCAATGGTCTATCCATGCAATGACTACAAAGGATCATACTAGCAAAATGTTTGGTTCAAACGTTGTAGTTCAATTTTGATGGACAGCACACCATGGTCACTTTTGGCCTAACGGTACAGCTCTTGGACTGTATCTTAGTAGGTTGAGGGTTCAAATCTTTGTATCTCATGGCAGTGTGTGTGTTTATTTTCAAGTGTTTTCACTGTTAAACATTCCTAGTGATGTAAAATTGAAGTATTTTTTCCGCTCAAAATCTTTGGATTCAATGTCACAGCTAAGTCTGGGCACCACATGCTAAGGAGTCACTTTTGGCCTAGTGGTTAAGGTCTTAGACCAGTACACTGAAGGTTGATTGTTCAAGTGTATGTGTGTTTGTGGTAATTTCCCTGTGTCCCCAGAGTCAAAATCGGGTGGGGTACGGGGCTGCGTGGCTCCCCTCATCCCCCCAATTTTGTTTGAGAGGGCGGGCCCCAGGGGATGGTTTCCCAGGCCAAAATGGGCTGGAGGGGCACACAGACTTGCAGCCAACTCCTTCTCCCCATGGTCAAAGGCTGCGCACTGCGTGGGGTTGGGTTTGAGGGATGTTGGCCGCAGGGTCTGGTCCATGTCCATGTCCTGCGCCTAACCCCACCCTGCATGTCTGAAGGCTGTGTGTGGCGCAAGTTTAGGTGGAAATAGGCGATTGGCAGCAGGCCCTTCGGCCAACCACTACTGCGCAAGGCCAAATGTCGTGCGCTGCGGAGGTTGGATTCATGTATAGTAATAAAAATTACTTTACATTAAAAAAACATAGAAATTCACTGAAGAAACAAAAGGTTACAAGGGCATTATATTTAGGAAATAGAAATAAAAAACATAGAAATTCACTATAAAAACCAAAGGTTACAGGGATGTTTTAGTTAGGCTCACATTTTAAACGTACAAAACCATAGATATTCACTGGTTATAGTTAGAGTTATCTTAAGTAACTATAACTTGTGCCCTATGGTATCTGTAACTCGCTCCCTCGTCATGCACTGCTAATTACCCCACAAATTACGACACTCATAACATCTTTGATGACATGATAGATAATATCAATGTAATATTTGAAGTAACATTTTTGACTAAAAAACTGCTTGGCGGTGGTGCAAATATATATATATATATTTATATATATATATGCATGCATCTGCACAGATCAAGACCAGGTAGGATCCCAAGAATGATGTCAATGTATTAGCATCCATCTAACCCTTTGGGGTGGGGTGTGCATGCAGTTAAGGTGCAGTTAAGGGCTAGTGGGCAATGTCCTGGAGGAATGGTGCCCATGTCTGAAGAAAGGCCTCTGTCCTGTCCTTGAGGTTGTAACTGACCTGCTGATAGGAGGCTGTCTGGTACATTGTCAAGAGCCATTCATCATGGTAGGGGGGTGGGGGAATGCTAGTGGTGGAGAATGCAAATCTTAGCTGTGGCAAGAGCCATATGCAAGGGATGGCCTTGTAGTCTGGAGATCTCCGGGGAGTCTGCAAGGTCATATAGAAGGTTCAGGGGGGCAAGACAGACAAGTGGTGACTTGAAGAGTCTCACTCAGCATAAAGGTTGTATTGAGGGTGCTAGCACAGGTGTTTTAATAAAAATTATTAATGAATGTCCATGTATTCTGAATAAGCGATTTATGTAGAAAATATATTAACATAGAAAAATAGTGCACGCTTTTGAAAATGTGATTAAGAAGAGTGGCCGTCAAAGTTCACAAAGTATACTTACTAGTGAATTAGTATTGTGGAATGTTGAATATATGTTTGACTAATGTAGTAATATGTCATATTAAGGGTTATGCGTTGTGCTTCAGCATTATTAATTTTAGGCCTTAACTTAGCGAATGTCTTTGCCTAATTTGCCAGGCATCATGGTAAAACTGTATTTGTTAATGTTAAATAAATGGTTGTGCTAGAAAGTTAAACTGTGATTTTCAATTTTGCATTATGTGCTTGTAGCTGGGAAACCTTTCCCATGAGAACTGACTGCTAGAAGATGCTGTTCTTACTAATGTAACATTTTGTGTGTAATGCGTGTGAGACTGACTTTCTCAGGAGGAGAACAATGGAGATAGTGACTAGAGTGGAAGCTGCAACAATATTGTTACCTGCCAAGCCAGATGATGATGATGTTAATGGAGTAATAGTAGATTTCATAGATTTGGAGTTTTAGTTTTATTGGACAAAGTGTGAACATGCGATTAACTGACTAATAGGGATTTGGGAAGTAGTTTTAGGAGTTTTAGCTTAATGAGACTGCACTGGGAGAAGACACTGTCTTTGCCCATTTTCTTGCTGGCTGAAAGGTCAATATTTCTTGAGCGTCTTGACAAGAGACGTGCTAAACTTTACTGCTTAAAGGCTTTGCGTTTTCTAAACTTTGATGCTGAATCTTGATGTCTTGCTGATCGATTGATGTCCTGAGGACAAAGACTGACTCTACTTGCTGATACACACTTAGGATAGGTATTATGAGCTAGACTGTTGATTATTATGCATATTTGCATTGTTTTGATAGAGCCATAGTTGGATGTTTTTGCACAATTCTGTTACTAATTTGTTTTGCATGAAGCCCAACATGCTGATGCTCATCTGATGTTAATTAAGGATCTTCACTAATGGAATTATGCTAACAGGGATAAATGCTTGATGAATTTCTCTGCTAAACTTACTGTATGTGACTACTTTGACGCAGTTGACTTTATTACTGATTTGCACCATAACCTTAGAATGTGTTGTATTTCAAGCTTTGATTAGATTACATTTCTTCCGCCGCTTTGAACAACCATTATTGTTTCTATTTGTGTTTCATTTGATTTTGAGATTAATCTACATGATTTTAGCATAATAGGGAAATAAATATTCTAACTTATACTAAAATGTGTGGTTATTCATGACTGAAAGGTCATAATGCATGACAGTTACTGACTCCATTGATTATTACTGTTATTGATTGCTGAGGATTATTGATTATTGTGTATTGATTTTTGGTTATGTACTGGAGCTATGGTAAGAACATCTTAATTACGAGTCAAAAGGTTCATCAACCTATTCACGTCCCTTTGTAAGTTTAATTATTAAGGCCAGACACGCTTATAGAGATGGTAGCTGAGGTAATGGTTAGTCTCCTTAAGAGCTTATCATAGATGTCCAGTACAGAGTAACAAGTGTGAACAGAGATTGTAGCAGAGGCAATGGTTAGTCTCCTGAAGAGCTTATCATAGTCGTCCAGTAAAGAGTAACAAGTGTTAACAGAGATGGTGAGAGAAGTTAAGGGTTAGTCTCCTTAAGAGCTTATTATAGACGCCTGGTATAGAGTAACAGGCATTAACAGTGTTGGTAAAGAGAGGTGAAGGTTCGTCTCCGAAAGAGCCTGGTATAGGTGTTCCTAGAGGTGGTAGCAGCTTGATGAGTTAGTCATTTGAGAGTTCATTATTATTGAGATTTGGATTTTGTTTTTCAATGATGCAAATTGGAGAGAAAATAATGTTCCCTTAAGCCCAGAAATGACTTTCCCAGAATCCTGGATCTTGCTAATGGTTGTTTGAGGATGTTTTCGGCATTCTAGCGACAGTGTAAATGAAGTAGGTTGCACATGCACATTTTATGCAATTCGCAGGTGAATTGTGAGGGTTTTAGGGAGTTTGCGTACTCCAAGTGAAGTTGTAGAAGGAGGGTGCGTACTCTGCAGTGTGAGAGTAGGGAAGTCGTCAAACTTCACATGTGTGTGGCACTTTGTGCTCAAAGATTGTCCATGTGATTGTTGATGTATGGGCCCTGCGTGGTCTAAGACTCCAGTGTATATTGAAAAGTGTTTGAGACACTTGGTTTTATGTTGTAATCTGTCTGGTTTGGTAGGTTCATCGGGCATGGTCAACAAGTTAGAGGGTGAGTGAAAGAAAATGTAGACCGAGATTTGGCGATTCTTATGTGCACCAGGACAGACCCATTAATCCGCTGAGAGTAAAATTTGCGGGTCGAATTTTGCTTGCGAATCTGCGACCGAGAAAGAAGGAGTAGCTGGAAGTGCGGGAAGAGCCATTAGTGAAAATTCTGTAAGGTTTCTGAAGCGATTGTGTTACCTTTCCTGTAGTAAACCAGCAGATTTGTTTTTGGTTTTTGGATTTTGATTAGTGCTCGCAATTTTTGCATTAGTTTGTGTGAATCAGAGTTTGGGAGGACAAGCCGCAAGACTATGTCAGTTACAGTACATGTGAGTGAGACGTCATTGGAGTCGTGCTGGGATAGGTCGGTTAGTAATAGCGGTCGCACACGGCTTGGCAGCCGTCCGTGAGAGGCAATTGGTTGAGAAAGTAGGCGAAGGGAATCTTGGGATTAAATTCACTTCCTGATTTGATTTTGAATGACAAAAAAGTTTGAAAAGATACAATTTTTGAAAGCTTTAAAAAGTGTCCCAAGGGGAGATATGTATATTACAATGAATGTAGGCGAGGTTACACCGCCAGAAGGCACACCAGCTTACATTGTAATGGAAGAGAATGGTGTTGCGCCATGTCTTTGGCTAAAACAATGGTGCAAAGTGACAGAAAAGGATGGGAACTTAGCATTTCCTACAAATGGTAAGTTCGATTTGAGGGTTTTGGAGCATTTAAGGATGGTGCTTTATGAAACAAAGCCTCTTCCGGGTCTAGCACAGCTCAAGGGATTAGCAATTTGGGAGTTGGTAGCCAGACAGCAACAGCAACAGAAATTCGAGAGGAGGATGAGAAGGGCAGAAAAGACTCTAGCAGAGGCTAGGTGGGACAGTGTTCAGAGAGTTTGGAAGATGGAGACTTTGCACGGAATTAAGTTGATTCTGGCAATTACGAAGGACAATGAGAAGGAAGGAGGGAAAGCTACTAGGAAGACTAACAGAACTCTGTCTGAGAGTGGGAAGGCTAAAAGGTCTTCAACAGTGGAGGAGGAATCAGATGATGATGAGTTTGTCGCACAGTTATTGAGAGATCGCCCACCACCATATACAGTACATGAGAGTGGTCCAAGTACCAGTGCTGATCCAACAGCCGGACCCAGGTTAATGGGTCAATGAGTCCGGTGCAGGTTAATGCTAGCCTGACACAGAATGCGATTCATGGTGGTCTTAACTGGCCTACTACTCTAGTAGTGCAAAATCATATGCATCCGCCACAGGTTCAGAGATGTACCTGATGTACCCATTATGGAAACCACTTTGAACTTAATGGTGCCAACGGAACAGGTCTACCCGAGACCGATACAGGTTCAGACAGAACCAACTCCAATTTTACTGCCCCAAGTGCAGCCGCAGGTAATGCTAAGATTTACTCCGGTAACAGGGACACCATCAGATATGAATCCGATGATGAATCAAAATATGGGAGTTACTCTCCCCCAGAGTGCAAGTGCCATAATAGCCCCAGATGCTATATCGCTACCTGTTCGTCCAGCTGTACCCCTATTTGCATAGAAGAAACCTACTGTAGGTGAACAGGGAGCAATGTCCCAGAACATAATGAGGGGAGGACATAAAGAAAATGCTTGAGTAGTCTCTCCTGTGGGACAAACTTTTGATGGATCGAGATCATTGCTAGACCTTAGTCCATTTGTAGCACTTCCAGATACTGTGGCAGGGTCAAACGTTAGCCTGAGTTTTAAATTATTGACCCTGAATGTAGTTGCACAGCAGGTGCCACCGGTCCAAGCAAGTAACATTTTGTTACAAGGATTGACAGCTCAGCAGTTGACTGAATGGTTAGACAAGCTGAATAGCCCATGGAGTGGTCCTAAGGGAGAAGAGTATTTGAATTGTGCTAGGCTAAGCATGGAAGCAGGTGAACTCATTGAGGGAACTAAGGGGGTGAGTAGGTTAGAATCCTACACAGAGGCAGAGTTGAGATATTTGTGCCCGAAAATTACGAGAGAAGTGAGTAATGCACATCAGAAATTAGCAGACCTGGCGGAGAAGTACGGCATAGAAATAGAGATAACAAAGCATTTGAAAAGGAGTTACAGATTAGATTTTGAACACATGAGATCTGCAGGAATGAAGGCACATCTTAAGGAATTGCTTCAAAGTGCTCAGACCAGGGAAGCATTAGACAAATGGGAAGGCAGATGGGTAAAGAAAAGAGACAAGAGAAAAAGGGATTCTTTGAAACTGACTGCAAATGTGCAGCAGGGTAAAGATCCAGTGAAAATGTTACGAATGAGAGAGATTCCAGGGGGAAATGTTGTTCATGTGGAGCAGGACATTCTGTGATTTGCAAATGATTATCCAAAATTGAGAGAGAAGCCAGTAAAGTGGTATCAGCAGACAGACAGGTTTGTGAAACTTGCAAAGTGTCTATGGGAGGACTTGAACACAATACTAGAGATAGTGGTTCCAGCTGATCTGTGGATCGAGTCTAAAAGGAGTGTAGATTGGCCAACAAGGGAACTGAAGAGAGACAAGAATACAGGTGCAGCGTCTCCTGAGGTAATCAAATATTACTATAAGGTGATTGTGTTTTTGCAAACGAGAATTTCGCCCAAGAATATTGATTGGCAGAGGTTCGACAGGACAGCTCAGGAAGCAAAGGAGTCAATACATGCATATTATGAGAGATTGTTGCAGGCATTCAAGCATTACAGTGGTACAGAGACAACTCAGATGAAAGACATGTTTCATTTCGTGTTCAGATTTGTGGAAGGATTGAGACCTGAAATTAGCCAGATGATTCAGAGTCATTTGATTTGCTAGTAAGCATAGCTGATTGATGAGGTGTTGAGATGGTGTTGAAGCAGAAAAAGTTGAAAACGAAGGCGATGGTGATGCAGATTAAAGCAGCTCAAACAGGAGTGCAAGGGAATTTTCCACAGCAGTTACCGCAGCAGCAGCAGGGGAACATGATGCTCTAGCCTCAGATGAGAGGTAGAGGTCATGGAGGAAATATGACTTGTGTTCCAGACTTGAATACTGTAGTGGTTCAGAATGATGAGCAGGGAATGAAGAAGTTATTGCCATGTCACATATGTGGAGCCGTTGGACATTGGAAGCAGGAGTGTCCAATGATGGTGCAGGAAGGTGTCGTTTAGCAGAGTAGTGACATCAATTCATTCCAGAATGTGAGAGGACCGAGAGCGAGAGGTCCTAATCCAAATTTTCTGAATAATGTGAATCAAGTGCAGAATTTCCAGCCCATGCAGCAGGTGCAAATGCCACGTGTACAAATGTCACAGTTGCAGCCAATGGAACAGCAGGTTCCTATGGTACCTAGGCAGAAAATTCAAATACCTTAAGCTCCGAATGAACAGCAACAGATGATGCTTTCTCAACAGGTCACAGGTCAGAGGCTTGACCAAAGTAGTAATACAGTGCACCAATTCCCAGTACACAGTGAGAATGGAATAAATGATGATTGGATGAGTGACAGCTCAGATGATGGGTCACAGGGTTTCATTCTTGGTTGACACGGGAGCTACACGCTCTATAGTGAGAAGTACAGAAGTTTCAAATTTGCCTCTTTCATGTAGAAGAGCTCAGGTTGTGGGAGTAGCAAACCAGTATTTGGCAAACCCAATTACAGATCCAGTTCAAGTTGAGATTGGCAACTTTCAGGGATTGCACAAATTTGTAGTCTGCGATTCAAGTGCAGTATCCCTATGGGGAAGAGACTTGGGGGGTCATTCTAACCCTGGCGGTCCCTGACCGCCAGGGCTTAAATGACGGAAGCACCGCCAACAGGCTGGCGGTGCTTACCTGCCCATTCCGACCACGGCTGTAAAGCCGCGGTCGGAAAACCGGGTCCGGCGGTTTCCCGCCAGATTAGCCCCGGCTGGGCAAATCCTCCATGGCGGCGCTGCAAGCAGCGCCCCCATGGGGATTCCGACCCCCTTCCCGCCAGCCTGTTTCTGGCGTTTTTTACCGCCAGGAACAGGCTGGCGGGAACGGGTGTCCTGGGGGCCCTGGGGGCCCCTGCACTGCCCATGTCACTGCCCATGTCACTGGCATGGGCAGTGCAGGGGCCCCCTAACAGGGCCCCAGTATGCTTTTCACTGTTTGCATAGCAGACAGTGAAAAGCGCGACGGGTGCAACTGCACCCGTCGCACCCCTGCAACACCGCCGGCTCCATTCGGAGCCGGCTTCAGTGTTGCAGGCCCTTTCCCGCTGGGCCGGCGGGCGGTCCCTTGGCGGGCGCCCGCCGGCCCAGCGGGAAAGTCAGAATGGCTTCCGCGGTCTTTTGACCGCGGAGCGGGCAATTGGTGGTTCCCGCTTGGCGGGCGAACTTGGAATGAGGGCCTTGATGTGTAAAACAAAATGTTCGATAACTTGTTCAAATGAGGGAATTGAGGTCCAGACGAATAGTGATGATTAATATGACCAAGCCCCTGAGATAGAAGGTGAAACTACAAATGAGAGGTACCCTCTGATTTAATTCTTCCTGATGTTCACAGTGAAAGAGCTTCATTCTGATTTGCAGAGAACGGTTAAGGAGAAAGTGTGGGATTTGATAGGAAAAGAAGTAGGTTTGATGAAGGGAGTTGAGCCAGTTAAAGTTACTGTGAAGCCGAATGCAGTTTTCCCTCAACCTCCACAGTACCACATGCCGCAAGATGTCCTGCAAGGTTGTCAAGTTGCAAGGTTTTGTGCATTGAACTGTATATCATTCAAAGACAAGTGGGAACTGTTATCTGAAGAAGACGAAAATTATACAAGCTATGCACTGAAAATAATTGACACTTTGGAAGAATTAAAAACGTTACAGAATAATGTTGACAGGGAGGAAAAATGTTCACTGTGCAAAATGAAATGTGTGCAAAGACAAGATTAATTGTGGGTTTCAAAAGAAGGGCCAATTGGTTGTTGTCTCAAATGGCGAGGTACTATCCTGGTCAAGCACATATTGGGAGGATGCAATGATTTGATTGTTAAAAAATGATTGGTTCAATCCAAAGTTTAGACAAGTTCCTGGACCAGTTTGCAATTGCTGTGTCATTTGCCAACAACTATATGCGGGAAAAGGGACAGTGGCTAATTTGAGCCACATTGGAAGAGCAGGAGGTCCATTCAGCAGAATGAAGATGGATTTTATGGAGATGCCTTTGTGTGATGGTTTGAGATATGTGTTGGTGATTGTTTGCATCTTTAGCCACTGGATTGAAGCTTACCCTATATGAAGAAATGATTCTTTCACCGTAGCAAAACTACTGCTTAGGGAACTGATACCGCATTTCGGATTTCTGATCTCTTTAGAATCAGATAGGGGAAGTCACTTCAACAATGAAGTAATTAAATTACTATGTGCAGCATTGAACATTGAGCAGATGTTGCATTGAAGTTACTGCCCTGAAGCATCAGGACTAGTGGAACAGATGAATGGTACCTTGAAGTCAAGAAATGCAAAGATGTGTGCGTCCACAAATTTGAAATGGCCTGACGCATTGCCTTTTGTGTTGATGTCAATGAGAAACACACCCCACAGGAAGACAGGATTGTCGCCGCATGAGATCCTCATGGGTAGAGCAATGAGGTTGCCAGCGGTGCCTGCCGATGCACTTGTCAACTCTACAGATGATATGGTGTTGGACTGCTGCAAAAGTCTGGCTGATGTGGTTCGCTCTTTCTCGCAGCAGGTGAAAGCCACCACACTGCCACCGGTCCATGACCCAGGGCACAATCTGAGAGCTCGAGATTGGGTTGTGGTCCAGAAAAACGTGGGAAAAACGTGTTTGGACCCTCGTTGGAAAGGACCTTCTCAGGTAGTTCTGACAACAGCTGTGAAGTGTGCTGGAATTCCCAACTGGATTCATGCGAGTCACACAATGAAAGTGGCATGTCCACTGGATCATGAAGAAGAAGAGTTGCTAAGAGTACCAACAACAGCGAAAAAAGTCTCAGGGCCGGAAAGAGAACAAAGGGGAACTGAGACCGGATCTGAGCCTATTGAGGACGGTTCTGTCACTCCTGCGAGAGACGAAGGAGAAGGCCTCCAGGAGGGTGACAGAGAACCTATCTCAGTTGAGTCAGCAGGAGAGCTTAGTCAGAGGAGGGCTTTCCCAGAAGCAGATGATCTTGAGAGACAAACAGAGCAATTGCCAGACCGAGAGGGGAAAGGAGTTGAGGTGGATCAAAGTCACTGTGATCTGACTCCAGAACCGATTGCAGGTCCGTCAAGAGAACACATCGCAGGACAAGTAGAAGTTTTGAGTTCGACTCTGAAGAGAACACTGACAAAAGACCCACTGAAAAGAGATAAGTGGCCAGAGTTGCAAGTAGAAAGAAGAAAAGAAGGTGTTGCTGAGAAATGCAATCCAGGAAGAAGTAGATCCACAAGGAGAGAAGATCTAAGTGAAGGAGAACTACATGGTGATCGAAAGTTGGAAAGAAAGAGAATAGCAAGTTGAAGAGGCGCAGGTCCTGAATGGGCATATGCAACTACAAGTGAGTGGCAACAAGAGTTTTTATCTTTTTGTTTTGATAGAGACATTCCGAGTCAATATTTTGGCACTAGAAAGAAGCTGATGAATTGAACTATTAAAACAGCGGGAGAGAACATTTTGAGAAATATACTGTTGAAAGTAACTAGAAGAGATATTGATAACCTGATTTGACTTTTTGAATCCTGATTTTGACAAAGCTGCTAACCGATTTTGACTAGGAATCCTGGAAGTGAGACAGAGAACTGTAAATGACTGCTAAAAGAAGAATTGTCTGATTTTGATTTTTGCTGCAAGTTTTCTAAATGTCTTTTGCTTTCTGATTCTTTACAGATCATGAGTAACATTAGTCAACAGGGAAGGGATACTAGGCGCTGTAAATATATGAGTATTGGTTTGGCGATTATGTGTGGGATATTGTTCGTGGTGTTGATTGTGGGTATGTCTGTTCTTGATAAGAATGAAGCCAACCATACTTCTGCTTTTGAGATGACTAATGCATTAACAGCAATAGAGAAGTTTAGGTTGGATGAGAAATATTTGCATGGGGTACTAATGTGCAAGGAGAACTTTCTTCTAATGTTTTCTGTCGCTTATTGAGTGAGTGTGTTGGGACGATAGATGCGAGGAATTGTTATGTTTGTACACAAATTCCTTCATCAGTCGAGGAAGCAGTTACCTATCATAGTTTGTCTTTAACCTACGGAATGAGTTGTAGTCTGCTACTAACAAGATTTTATAACCAGAAGTACATACAGTACTTTTACTCAAATTATGATGTGCTTTTGTTTGTTCCTATAATTAGGTATTGGAGTAGAGTAGCTAAGGATAATGACATAGGAATAGAGGTTTCTTTGAACCTACATTGACGTTTGACACAGCTTATGCACATAGAAATAACCTGACATGCTTGCTTACACCTTTATTTAGAGAAAAGCATCTTAGATCACACAGATGACTGGAGAAAGGCATTAAAGGAGAAATTAGAAAAAGGCTTAGAGAAAAAGACTTACAGGAATGATTATGCTTATAGTACAATTAAAACGGATGGGAAATTAGCCTTAGATGCACAACACGTAGGGAAACTTTGCAGATATAGGCCTAAATCATGCACTGATACTTTGTTTGTGGGAACAAGTGAATGTAAGAATGTGTTTTTGTTTGAAAGTAAATGGACGTTTATGTTGAATGGGTAGGACCCGGCAATTCCTGGAATTTACTATATTTGTGGTCTTAATGCTTATTACAGTCTTCCAACGGGATGATATGGGAAATGGTATTTGTGGATAGTTTCCCAAAGATTTATCAAATGGATGATTCAAAAACGTTTCCGAGAGTAACTGAATTACATCATATGAGACAGAGGAACGAGTCCTCGTCTGGTATAGTGGGAGATATGTGTGGAGCAGTGATTCCTTCAGTGGGAGTCATGCTGAATTTGATAAAGATTCAAATGTTGTCTACTATTGTGGATTACATGCTGTCAAATTTCTCAGGGGGCATACTACTGATAGATTCTGAGTTAGCTGCTGATAGAGCTATGACTCTTCAAAATCGTCTTGCTTTAGAAATTCTTTTAGCAAAGGATTGTGGAGTTTGTAGAATGATTAATTCTGGGAATTGTTGCTCGTATATTCCTGATAATAGGAAATAAATTAGAAGCTTATTTACTAATATGACTAATGAAAGTGCTGATTTGAAAGAATTGAAAGAACCAGGGTTTTGGAAAAAGATTGGCAAGGGTTTTGTTTCAGTGGGAAATTGGCTCAGCAACATGTGGAATGGGATTCTATTGAAAATCCTGTAAGGGATAATAATTTTTGTGGTTTGTTTAATTAGAATATGTGGGTTGTATAAAGTATGCAAAAGAATTACATTAAAAAGGTCAAAGAATAATCAGAGGAGGGAAGAAAACGAAAGGGAAAAATTGTACAGAGAAAATTCAAAGAGGAAACAAAAATATGAAGGGATTGAATTGACAGAATTGGTGATAGTTAGTGTGATGACACATTTAGTCATCAGAGGATGGATTGCTAGTGCAGGTGTTTAATAAAAAGTATTAATGAATGGTCATGTATTCTGAATAAGCGATTTATGTAGAAAATATAATAACATAGAAAAATAATGCACGCATTTGAAAATGTGATTACGAAGAGTGGCCGCCAATGTTCACAAAGTGTACTTACTAGTGAATTAATTTTGTGAAATGTTGAATATATGTTTGACTAATGTAGTAATATGTCATATTAAGGGTTATGCGTTATGCTTTAGCTTTATTAATTTTAGGCCTTAAGGTAGCGAATGTCTTTGCCTAATTTGCCAGGCCTCATGTTAAAACTGTATTTCTTAACGTTTAATAAATGGCTTTCCTAGAGAGTTAAACTGTGATTTTCCATTTTGCGTTATGTGCTTGTAGCTGGGAAACCTTTCCCATGAGAACCGACTTCTAGAAGGTGCTGTTCTTACTAATGTAACATTTTGTGTGTAATGCTTGTGAGATTGGCTTTCTCAGGAGGAGAACAATGGAGATACTGACAGGAGTGGAAGCTGCAACAATATTGTTACCTGAGAAGCCGGATGATGAGGACATTGCAGGATAAACCAATCAATGACATGTGAACGGAGTAATAGTAGAATTCATTGATTTAGAGTTTTAGTTTTATTGGACAAAGTGTGAACATGCGATTAACTGACCCATAGGGATTTGGGAAGTTGTTTGAGGAGTTTTAGCTTAATGAGACTGCACTGAGAGAAGACATCGTCATTGCCCATTTCTTGTGCGTCTTGACAAGAGATGTGCTTAACTTTATGCTTAAAGACTTTGCGTTTTCTGAACTTTGATGCTGAATCCTGATGCCTTGCTGATCGACTGATGTCCTGAGGACGAAGACTGACTCTGCTTGCTGAGCCACACTGAGGATAGGTATTATGAGCTAGGCTGTTGATTATTATGCATATTTGCTTTTTCTTTCTAGGTACCAACTGCATTGTTTTGATAGAGCCATAGTTAGAGGTTTTTCCAAATTTGTGTTACTAAATTGTTTTGCATGAAGTCCGACATGCTCATGCTAATCTGATGTTATTTAAGGATCCTCACTATTGAAATTATGCTTACAGGGATAAATGATTGATGAATTCTGCTTCTAAACTTAATGTATGTGATTACTTTGACGGGGTTGACTTTGTTTCTGATTTGCACCATAACCTTAGAATGTGTTGTAGTTCAAGCTTTGATTAGATTACGTTTCTTCCGCCAGTTTTGTTTCTATATGTGTTTCATTTGATTTTGTGATTAATCTACGTTACTTTAGCATTATTAATATAGGGAAATAAACATTCTAACTTTTACTAAAAGGTGTGGTTATTTATGACTGAAAGGTCATGGTGCGTGACAATTACTGACTCCATTGATTATTACTGTTATTGATTGCTGAAAATGTTTGATTATTGTGCATTGATTATTGGGTATGTACTGGAGCTATGGTAAGAACATCTTAATTGCGAGTCAAATGGTTCACCGACATATTTGTGTCACCTTGCAAGTTTACTTATTAAGGCCAGATGCCCTAACAAGGGGCAGTCTCAGAGGTTGTGCATCAGGTCACAGACGTCATGTGGGCAGTGCCAGCAATTTCCCTGAGGTAACAGGCCCACTGTTTGCAACTTCATGGAAGTCCAGTGACAGTCATGCAGTGATTTAAAAAGGAAAAACTTAAATCTCCCCCTCAGGTCCTGCGGTCAAGCACACCCAGGAGTTCAGCCTAATCATCAGGTTCATATTCCATCTGGAGTCTTGTTTGCCATGTGGTGCAGAGGCTATTGTGGAGGGATAGGGAGAAAAGATGGTGGCTTTATAGGCCATAAAACTCGGACATCACAGCGTGGAAGTGGCCCCATGCCCTAAGATAGGAGACTACAGGAGAAGGTTGGAGGACCTAGGGTCGTGTACCGAGGCGGGGATTGAGGCAATGCCTTAGCTGCATGTACCACCAGGACTGGAGGGATGAGAATTTGAATTCCTCATGGAGCATCACAAATGATTTAAGGGCACCCTGGTTGAGGATCTGATGAAGACTGCTGATGCCCACTGAACTCCACACTTCCCAGTTCAACATCTCACCATGTATGCATAGGCTACAGTTTCCCCACACTGGTGCATAGTCGTGGAGAAGGAGAAGGGGGTCCACCCCAAAGAGATGGTGGCCCATCACCATGATTTTACCACAGGGCAAATCACCCTTGTAGAGTAGGTGCAGTCCCTGCAGGCAATCCAGCAATGTATGCTCTGCTATCACCCACTGCGGTGGCTCTTAGTCGGAAGTTAGAACTTCTCTCCAAAATTGTACTTCTCATTATTTGGTTTGAATACAGTCAACCATTTTGGATAAATATGCATTTAAAGACGTATTTGGGGTATTTATGAATGGGGTCACTAAAATAGATATACCTGGACTGCTGAGGCCTAATTCACAAAGGTAAATTACACTTTTGAGTAACTTCACATTGTTATATTAAAATAGTTTTTTGCAGTTTATATAAAAAAAAAGTCCGACCTTCTCTATTTTCTGTATTCACAAACTACTAATGTAAGTTGTTCCTAAAAACAGTAGTAAGTCCGGCACTAAGCATGGCTAACTACTGGTACTGCAAACTCGACCTACTAAAAAAAGTCCGACCTTCACTATTTTCTGTATTCACAAACTACTAATGTAAGTTGTTCCTAAAAACAGTAGTAAGTCTGGCACTAAGCATGGCTAACTACTGGTACTGCAAACCCGACCTATAGAAAATAACTGAGGTGTGGACTTAATGTTAAATTAAATTATTTAAACAGTTGAAAATAAGAACGTTACAAATATAATAACATTATATATACAAAAGTACATATGTATTATCAATTTATAAAATATTTTGATAACCTATTTGAATTTTGAAGTAATGTAACGATAAATTGTATTAAAAATAATTAAATACATTTCAATTAATCCTCTAAATTGCTTTAAATAATTATTAATGTTCATTAAAATATTTTTTCTTTAAATTTAAATTTAATTTAATATACTTCCAATAGTACATCAAAAAATAATATAATATAATATAATATAATATAATATAATATAATATAATATAATATAATTCCTTTAGTTAAAGTTTCAATTCTAAATTAATTCAAAACCACTGTAGTGTTTTTTTCCTTCTACATTCCAAGTAAATATATAAAATGCTCTCACTTTGATATTCAACACAAAAATATGTATCAAAATATATTTTATATTTATTTTGGAGTTAAATAAAGTTTTTCATTTTTCCCTATAATTCACCATGCAGAGAGCTCCATGTTGACAGCCGAGTCTTCCTATGGTAAAGTATAGGGAAAATGTAAAAAAACATTATTTAACTCGAAAATAAATAGTAAAAATATTTTGGATCAAATTTTATTGTAATGCAAGTTATAGTTACCTTGGTAAATTATAACTGCCGAATTTGAGATTTGTTTTATTTTTAAATATTAGGTTTTACCTAATTTTAACACCTAACCATAACCTTACTTTACTCTTTGTTTTTCCAGTGAATTTCACTGTTTTTAATGAGAGTTAAGATCGTCTTACTATATTTTATTTTAATATATATAAAGGAGAACAATGATTGTTAGCCAGGAGCCGCCACCTTCTGTATCTAAACCCCAAAAGGGAGTTTTCTGGTCACCTGTACCCCGCTGGAAGTTGATTAAGACAAAATGTACATTCCAAAGTTATAAAATGCTGAACTTTGGTATTTTCTTTTCAAAATCATGCATTTTATTTAAAATTACACCCAAACCCTTCTTTTTTCACATTTAAATGCAATCATTATTAATTTATTATTACATTTCACTTACTTACTCATTTTAATTAAACCTTTTCCTGGTGGTCTGTAACGTAGCTGCCCTCCATGCAATTGTCACTGTACGGTGTAGCATTTAGACGATGGAGTTTAATTATTTTATTTTTGCAGTTTTATATAGTGCGAACTTGAACCGAAAAATTTAGGAGTGCTTTACATAAGTACCAGTTTCATTACACAAGGTCATATTAATTTTTTTATACACAGGGTAAAAAATTGATTTGCCCAGAATCACAGAAATGTGAGTCGACATGAGAACATGGTTCCTTGGTGCCAAAGTCGGCAGTAATGGCTGTAATGCCTCAGCAATTTGTGTAGTGTTTGTTGTGGTATGACAATACATCTCACATTGCTTAGAACAAATAGCTTTATCGTAACACAATCACCACCACATTCCCATATAGTGTAAAAGGCCATTTATTAGGACAGGATTGCTATCAACAATAACACACTTGAATACATTTTAACATTCCAACTTTCCAGCTTCCTTTCTGCACTGCCCATTTTGAAACGCCCCACCTTTCACTTTCCATTTTGTTCCCCCACCTTTGCCTCCGTTCACCCAGCCACCACCTTCATTCACCAACTATCCACACTCGCCTTTCATACCCTGCCTCATTCGGGTATCCCCCACACTGTCAATCTTCACCTGCTTCTTCCCCTCCCCCCCGGAAGGGTGGACAGACCCATATCTGACTCTCCACTCTCCCCCAGCTACTGCCATCCAGCAAAATCCTTGGGGATGTTTTGCTGCCCCACCAGCGAAACCACTGCAATGCCTTTTAAGCAGAATCCCTTAGCCACAACTTCTCGCCCCACAGCTCTCCCAACAAATCGTACAATTCCAAGATGTAATATGCATTGCCCATGTCTGAAAGGTGCACCCTATCACCCCGAAAAAGTTTTGCCTCTTCTTCCTTGAGCCCCTCCTATGTCAATACCTTAATGTCATGGACCCAGCAAAACCTTTCATTGCTTGAATGAGCTTCCCCCTAGCCCTGTCAATCACCCCATGTTTTATTGCTCCCCTCCATTTCCTCCAGCTATCCTCCGCTGAAGCAAAGCGAGGTCCCGTTGCATGTGTTGCAGTAGGGTGAGCCCAGATAGTTGCACAAGCAGAACTAAAACATTAGGACAACTCCAAGTTGGTATCATGGATGTCTGAAATGGTAGTAAATTGCCCCATTTCATCCTGCTCTTCCCCCACCACAAAACCTCATGACGGCTGCCAGGCAATTAAAGAGAACGCCCATAGATCTGCTTCTCCGCATATTTTGTCACCCAATGTATAAAGGAATGCCCAACTAGCCACGTTATCACCTTGGACCTCTCCGGGCCACTCACACATCCTGTAAGGAGAAAACAAATTTCAGTAGAGGGAAAGACAAGACCCCCCACAACCCTCCCCACACCCCCTTTTGTATGCACACCATCACAATACACCCAAAGCCACCTCATGCCCGCACATATCGATCACAACATTGCAAAAGCCACTTTCCAATCCGCATGATCTGTGTCCAATCCCACCCAAGTCGAGTGGCTGCATTTGCCTCCCCAATGGGGAATGAGTGAGTCCCAAAGTTGCTCGTCTGATGAGCAATCCGCTGCAATGCCATCAGCAAAACAACCAGCAACTGAAATGCTATAGGATTCATACCATTCGTATGACAGAAAAACACCCTAATACCCATGCACCACCTGTGCCAAAAAGCTGCCCCACTCACCGACTGGGCACGCTTCACCATTCCCTCCTTTACTCAGCCACACCCATTTTCCCATTCAAGCTGATCCGTCTTTGACCTTCTCAGCCAAATGCACAAATGGTCACCTTGAAAAGCCCCAAAAAACATCCATATCATGCATAGCCAAAATAGCGCAACCTCATATCCATCCGTACAGCAGACCAGCAGCACGTGCAACAATTCCAGTAGCAATTTGAAAGTGATAGCTTCCCTCAATGGTGTATATGGCCCTTCCATTTCTTTTCTCCACCCTTTTAACATTCTCCCAAGGATGTGATCTTTCGGTGGGTTGAAACCAAAAAACAACTTTCCTTAAAAAGACACCCCCACTAACTTGCCCCCGATCGTTGCCAGCGACGAACCCTTTTGAATCAAAAACAACACAAAGCGTATTACTCGTGCCTCAAGCTCACCCGGATCCTGAGTCCACCACTGCCCCTCGAGCCCCTAAAAAGATTGAAAATCCAACCACACCAGACAATAACTCCTCTGAGTGGACTCCACTAGTGACTTCTCCACAAGCCTAACAACCATCATGTCCCCCACTCCCAAATGTCCGCCAGGACCGTCGTCTTGTGTTTGTCTGCACCAGGCACCAAACTGGGGAAATGTTGCCAGTCTGAACAAGACAGGGAACCACAACAGAATTGTTGACCCCTGGAATGTGTGCTGCCTTAAATATGATATTCAAAGTTAAACAGCAAAGCATAAATTGCCTTAGCAGCCGCAATATCCTGAGATCCCTCGCTCTCTGCTTATCACCAATTCCACCACTGTCAAGTTGTCCATGTGAAATATTATTGTTCGATTAGCGAACTCATCCCCCCACACCGCCAGCGCCACTAGCAAAGGAAAAGGAAGGCTATACTCCTGCCTTGAGCGAACCACTGTCGAGGCCAAGCCTCTGTGCACCACCTACCACCCCAAAACAGACCAAAGCCAGAAGCTGCCACTACATCCAAGAATATCTGAACCTGCCACACCATGTCCTCCTACCGAAAAACCATGGAGACCCCTTTAAACTGAGTAAGGAAAACTTCACAGACTCTGATGTCTTCTCTCAGGCCCGATGCACCTGACACAGCAAGGCCCATGTACCGGCAAAACGTCGTCCCCCCCTAAACTATGCTAGAAGCAAAATTGAGAATACCCAATAGATACTGGGCCACCTTCAATTCGATCTTGTGTAGCAACTGAAGGTGCTGAAGAAAGACCACCATTTTTCCACTTTGTCTTCTGGCAGTCGGGCTATGAGTGCCATTGTGTTGAGTTCAATGCTCAGGAATGTCAGTAGAGTACTTGGACCCTCCATCTTTTCTGCAGCCAGAGAAATCCCCATGCAAAGTGCCAGTTGTTCAAAACACCTCAACGCCCTGTCACATGTCCCAGACTCTGCCCTACCCACAAACAGGAAATCATCCAAGTAATGCGACACAGCTGATGTCCGCTCACCTTTATGAATAACCACAGCAAAAAGGTACGAAAGGCTTCACACAAGGCACATGACATAGCACCACCCATAGGAAGGACCCTTTCCACATAGATAGCCCCATCCAACTCCATACCCAGCAATGAGAAATCCTCGGGGTGAATGGGCAAGAGTTGAAAATCTGCTTTGATATCTCACTTAGCCAGCTCCGAACCCATACCACACCCACAAATCAGGCAAGTGGTATCGTCAACCGACGCATACACCAGTCACATGTCCTCTGGAGCAATGAAATCATTCACCAACGCCCCCTCCGGCCATGACAAATGATGAATGAGTTGAAACTCTCCCTTTTTCTTTTTTGGCACAACGCCCAATGGCAAAATCGTCAAGTCCTTCATGGGGCACTCATAAAGGGGCCAAAAATCCTTCCTTCACTGACCTCATTACTCAATTTGATTGCAACCACATCTGGAAGTTCCTTGGCTGACCGCAAATTACTCAGCCCACCGTTGTACCCTCGGTCCTTGATATCCCACCCGGAAACCTTCTGAGAAATCTCATTCCAATCTCAGTGCTGTTTCCTTATCCGGATACATGCGCAACCAAGACAACAGCTTGGTAAGCTTAATTGGTGTAAGATCTCTTATGCTCAGGAGCGCCTGGGACTCCACGACCCTTGGCTGATCGCCATTGCTCCGCTGGACTGGCCAGTAAGAAACCCTGCATGACCGGGTGCCTCCCTCACATTGGGAGCACTTGTGTTTAAACTTATATAGGTGTCTTGAGCAGAAACCTTTGTTGAAATTCCAGAAGGCTCCTGCAATGAGAACAGGAGAACGCTGTGTGTTTCCCTCCTCCACCTGGGTGGGACGGGGTTGAAAAGGCTTATATAACACCGGCAGACCACATGCTGTGTGTGTCGATGCTGCAGAATGGGAGGACACCATCCACTGCATCCACAATTCAGAGTCTTTATCGCCACATGTGCTTTCCGGCTTCACAATCACCCATGCTCTGAACTCCTCATCGTAGCTATGCCATGCATATCCCCCAAATTGCATCTGCGCCTCATGGATGATAGCCATGTACTTAAACAGAACAATGGCTCTATCAGGGTATTTGTCGCAATAAATGCTTGCATAAATAACGAAAGCAGATGTCCAACTCTCTTTAGTAATGGGAACAAGTGACCTACGCTCCAGCTCCCACTCTTCTTACTTGGACCCTTCTTTTGCATGTATGTCTCTGTGGAGGAGCTTAAATATGGCTAAGTATTTGTGTTTCTATATCCTGGTTTTCATTTTGTCAGCCAAGTGCGAACCCAGTGGTATCGCCAAACCCATATAGGGTAACCGTTTCTTATGTCCTCCCCCATCCTTCTTTTCACCTTCTACCTCCCTCTCAATCACTTTCTCCACATCCTCCTTAGCAGTTTTTTCACCTTTGCTCGGTACCTGTGCCGCCCCTGCACAAGGCGCCTTGTGTTTTGACTCATTCCCCACCCCGATGGACTTGAAATGAGTTGTACCAGAGCTGCACTGGGGATTAACCAAAGCTGACCACCATTTGCCCTTACCTTTGACCCCAGGTTCTTGGGAGTCCTTATATCGAACTGTCTTGTGACCACGTCTGTGATAATCCTTTTGTGCATCCCCCAGTGCTCCAGCACCAGGCTTTGTCCCCTGTAAAACATCAAACGAAGACGGGGTTTAGCCACACTTGCGCCCCTTATCCCTCCCTTTCCCCATGCTCACTTTCACTTCTCGAATCTCTTCAACTTCCCACTCATCGCTGTCATCATCATAATCGAGCTCCACATCTTCCTCCAAATCCATGTCATAACTCACGTCTGCATACTCAGCATCCGACACACTATGCTGCATCTCCTCGCCATCTCCCTTGTGGCATTTGCCTTGCGTCTGTTGTGACTGGTCCTGTGCTGTAGGGAAGGCTGCTGCAGGCCCCCGAGCTCTTCCGACCAACGTCCAGGGGCCATTTTGCACCCTGTTGGCATCGCCATCCTTCTGCCAGTCTCACCTACTGGCATTGACTCTCCGTGCACCACCTGGCCGCTCTTTCCAAGTGTGCCTCTTACATTGTTGAAGCCATAGGCTGCACTAGCCTCCTGTTCTACAACAGTACCCTCATTTGGAACCCATACCCAGCAACCTTGACCTGTTCTGTGGCCATACACATCCCTAGACTCCCCCTTCGTACTCTGTGCCCATCTTCCTTTTGTGTTGTCCTTCCCGTACCAGTGCTTCATACCTGTTTCTACACAACTGTGCCCATCTATCTTTTGTCTCTGCCAATAACTTGCACTGTTCCCTAATTCTGGCCTCAATGTCCACTGTAGACCAATCAATGACCACTATGTGGTGTGCCATATCCTCTTGTGGCTCACCTTCACTGGGCTCTGTGCTTTCCCTCTACGTCCCCTTCCATGCCTTACGTACTGGCCCACGGCAACCTGACTCCATTAAAGACTCCACCTCACCAGGCCTAGATCCAACCCCCTGCTTGTCCTTCTTGGCCTTCTTTTAGCCCCCGAGGCGTGGCCTGACCCTGCACCACATCCCCTGTCCTTGCTTGAGGATACATCCAAGAGCAGCTCACTCTCTGGGTGCACCTGCTGCTCCTGCCCTATGGGGGGTGCCTCACTGTTTGTTGAGGCCTGCACCACTTCATTGGTGGCCGATTCCCCCAAAGTCAGTCCCACTCACACTGGGATCCTCCTCCGCACTATGTACCCTCCCAGGGCCCTTCAAAAGAACCAGGAGTGACAGATGTGCTTCCTCCTAACTTTGCCGGCCAACGGCGGTCGGCAAGTGGCGACCACCGCTGCCACGCCGTAGGCCACTGCGCGCCATTCCTACCCAGGCCTGGTCCAAAATGAGAGACCTGAGCAGGTCCCCTCTCCCCGCTTCACCTAAAACTGCATCCGCACCATGGCCCGAAGCCATGACGCACCCAAACATAATAAAATAGAGTTCTAACCAGCCCTACCTGCCTATGGCCAAACTTCCGATTAGCTGGCGCGGAAGAGGCGGGATCCTCACCTACTTTACCTATATTTACCCACCCCTGAAACCCTCCCCTGCTTACCTCCCCTCCAATCCCTGTCCTGTGACGGCCTCTCCGTCATGAAGGATCCCATGGAGAGACTAGACTGTGGGGGTGATTCCAACCCCGGCGGGCGGCGGTCGCCGCCAGCCTGGCTGGAACCGCCATATGGCCGCTCCGCGGTCAAAAGACCGCAGAGGCCATTCTGACTTTCCCGCTGGGCTGGCGGGCGCCCGCCAAGGGAGTGCCCGCCGGCCCAGTGGGAAAGGGCCTGCAACACGGAAGCCGGCTCCGAATGGAGCCGGCGGTGTTGCAGGTGTGCGACGGGTGCAGTAGCACCCGTCTCGCTTTTCACTGTCTGCTAAGCAGACAGTGAAAAGCAGGCTGGAGCCCTGTTAGGGGGCCCCAGGACACCCGTTCCCGCCAGCCTGTTCCTGGCGGTAAAAACCGCCAGAAACAGGCTGGCGGGAAGGGGGTCGGAATCCCCGCCGCCATGGAGGATTCGCCCAGCCGGGGCTAATCCGGCGGGAAACCGCCGGACCCGGTTTTCCGACCGCGGCTGTGGGCAGGGAAGCACCGCCAGCCTGTTGGCGGTACTTCCGTCCGCCAGGGTTAGAATGACCCCCTGTGTCTCTGCTCTCCCTGGGGCAGTTCACTGTGGTTGGTCAAAAGCATGTTCGGTTTAGTTAATTGTTGTATTGACTGATAAAATGGAAACAGAGCATGAGCTTTCAGTTTGACACAACAGCCTTCAAATGTCAGTGATACATCTAGGAGGGAAATATAAAGCTGATAGAAAAACATTTCTTGCAGATGAAAAAAACAGAGAGTTTACCCTTGTCTTCCACATGCTCTCATGGAAGAAAATAAATCTGTGAGATTCAATTTTGAATGATGTGGCCGCCCTGGGAGTTAGGGCTGTGTCTGGTCACTGGAAATGTAAACATTGATATTAAACATTGCCTGTGTGTTTACCCTCAGTGTACCAAGTGAGAAGTCTTGTGTGAGTATTTCAAATGCAGTCTGAAAACACACCAGACTGAGCAAACCAAATTCTTGTTGCCAGTCTGTGTGAGTAAAACTGATTCTACTAGTTTCAACTCTTCGTGAGTTGAGTTGACAAAAATAAACTTTTTGCCTTTCAAACCATCAGTTATATATCAATTGCACCAGGTCTACGGCAGCTTCTAGTATCAGTAATAACATGGAAATTAACAAAAATAAAGGGGGTCATTACAACCCTGGCGGACGGTGTAAAAGCGGCGCAGAGACCGCAAACAGGCCGGCGGTAAAGAAATGGGAATTATGGCCGTGGTGGAAACCGCCAACAAAGACAGCCACTTTAACACTCCGACCGCCACGGCGGTACAGACAAACAGCGCGGCGGTCACCGCCAGCAGACAGGCGGGAGACAAAGTACCGCCCACAGTATCACAACCTACCAATCCGCCACCTTTTCCGGGGCAGATTCACTGTGGATAAAAACACGCCGGAAACAGCCATTTCAAAGGGAAAATGCTCACCTCTACACACTCCACGAGGAAGGAGGACACCATGGATCCGGAACTCCAAATACTTCCTGCACTAGTCTTCCTGCTCCTGTACGACCATCATCAACGCCGGCGCCGAAGACAACGGTGAGTACTGCACCTACGACATTGGGGAGGGGGGAGGCAAAAACACAGGGACACACACACCTAACATCCCAACCCCCACCCCGACCCTCACCGACTACAACACACACACCAATGCATATCCAAACATTACAGTAACAACCCCCAACCCCCCCGGAAGAACGCAAAGACAAAAGGAAATGAGTTCAACCATTGTAATATATCAAAATACAGGAAGCAAATATATACAGATATATATACACATTCAACAAGATATACATCACGATTAGTAGTGCAGGTAATGCACCATTCATTGTCTGTGGACCCTTGGGCCCAAAATGCATGGGCAAGGCCCACATCAGATACCTGATCAAAACGGAGGGAACACTGCCGGGGCATCAGATAGAAATACAACAGGCACCTCAGGGGGAAGGGAAGGTGGGGCACCTCAGCCGGATGAGTGCACCACGCCAGATCTACGACGGGGTTCCATGCCCATTGATGTATCCTGGGGAGTGCAAAGCCACTGTCTCTCAAGTCTCTACAGTGGGTGGGTTGCCCACTGTTCAGTTCTGGAGAGTGCAAAGCCACAGTTTCTCAAGTCTATACAGTGGGTGGGTTGCCCACTGCCATATCCTGGGGAGTGCAAAGCCACAGTCTCTCAAGTGGACAACAGTCTCCACTGGTTCTGGAGGGGGATGGTGCCCAGAGTGCTTTATCCTGTGAAGGACAGAGGGAGTGGATAACAGTCTCCACTGGTTCTGGAGGGGGACTGGTGCCCAGAGTGCTTCATCCTGTTAAGGACAGAGGTAGTGGATGGATCTCTCCACTGGTTCTGGAGGGGGACTGGTGCCCAGAGTTCATCACTCACCCCGTGACGGACCCAGTTGCGTCAGTGCCCCTGCCGCTCATGGGCTTCTGGGCAGCTGTGCTGGGGCTGGCGGTGGCCTCCTGGGCAGCGGGGATGATGGTGGTCTTCTCCGCCATGCAGCTCTTCCCAGACTTGCCGGGTTTCTTGTGGCCTTTTCCCACCTTGAAGGGTGTCAAGCTGACTCCACACTCCCAACGGGACCCCTGGGAGCGGCTTGGGTGGCTGGAGTCTTCCCCCTCTCCCGCAGGGCACTGGCCAACTTCTGATGCTGTATGTGCTGTGGCTCCGTGCCACACTGGCTTTCCTGGTGGCCGGTGCAATCCACATACCGGTGACTACAGGCACCACTGGTCCCGGAGATGTTGTGGCTGAGGCGCTACTTCGGCACCTATGAGATGGACAGGGTGGGGGAGGTGTGGGAAAAAGGTCAAGGCTGGACAGGAAAAGTTTTTTTGACACACTGGGACAGGTAGCTGGAGGGGGTTTGGGAGTGGAGGAAGAGGTGGTGGTAGTAGGAGGTGTACGTTTGGTGACTTTGGGTGCAGGTGCATGCGCTGGAGGCTGTCGTGAGGTGGATGGCTGTTGGGTGGGTGTGTGCCTGCGTTTGTGTATCTTGGGAGGGGGCGTCACAGACACACTGGGAGAGGACACAGGGGTGTGAATGGTAGTGGGGGTGGTGACTGCACGTGAGCGGGGTGTGGTGGTGGGTGTGCTGGTGAGGGACGTAGTGGCTGTGGAGGTAGTGCATGCAGGTGTTAGTGTAGACGAGACTGGGAGGGAGGAGGGAGACGACGAGGAGGGGGACACAGTGGAGGCAGTGGATGTTGGTGTGTCTGCATGTGTGTGTTGCTTTTGTGAGTGCCTGTGGGATGTGTGGTGCTTATGTTTCCCTGAGCTTCCCTTGTGTGTTGATGTGTGTGCAGGCTGGTCTGATGGTGTGCTTGGGATAGGCTGAGGTACAGGGGATTGGGTCTGGGTGGAGGAAGTTGGAGGGAGGAGGCTAGAGACGGGGACACTGGCTGCCATTAGTGCTGAGGCCAGAGTTTGAAAAGCTTGGTGAAGGGCCGCCTGACCAGAACGAATGCCCTCCAGGAATGCATTTGTTTGTTGCAACTGCCTTTCTACACCCTGGATGGCATTCAAAATGGTTGACTGCCCAACAGTGAGGGACCTGAGGAGGTCAATGGCCTCCTCACTGAGGGCAGCAGGGGTGACTGGGGCAGGGCCTGAGGTGCCTGGGGCGAATGTGATGCCCACCCTCCTGGTGCTGGTAGGGGGGGTGGCGGCTGTACCTGTAGATGCGGGGGGCACAGATGTTGCCATCACCACAAGGGAGCTCCCATCAGAGGACGAGTCCGTGTCGCTGGTGACAGCTCCTGTCCCCGCTGTGAAGCTCCCCTCGCCCTCCAGCCTCGCCCTCCAGGACCATGTGGGATGCAGCTCCCTCGTGCTCCGGTGCCACTGCTCCTCCGCCTGATGATGCTAATGCACACAAGAACAGGGAGACCACAAAAAGGGGGGTGGGGCGACAGAAGAAAGACATGTTGAGTGCATGGATTACCGCTACCGTTGGCGGACAAGACAGGCACAGAAGCCCCCTGCACTACACCGCGCTCTTGGGCTCCACTGTTCAATTCCTGGGAAATGGCCTACAAGGCTATGGACGACACCTGGGGCATGAATAGTTGTACTTGGCACTCTACAGAGGTGGGCTGGGGTGCCACGTGGCCTGCCTTACGGAGGGGCCTTGCCAACGGAAACCCACAGCCCTCCTCCCCCACCCAGACAACTCCACTGCGCGCAAAGTCAGCAGAATGAGAGTGTACTGAACATCAGGGGGGTCATGGTGCGAGGGGCACCCCTCCCACATTGGGAGGCCACCCCCAGCTGAGCCTCTGCCGTCTTCTTGCTCCAGTGGCGAATGTCCACCCACATTTACGTCAGTGGGTGCTCTGTCTGTGGTAGACCCCCAGGGTCCGGACGTCCTTGGCGACGGTACACCAAATATCTTTCTTCTGGTGGGCGCTGACCTAAATGAAATGTACAGGGGAAGAAGAGAAGTCATTACCAACTGCACCAGCAAAGTGATTGGCCCCCATCCCTACCCTTGCCATGTGGCACATGCATTCACCGTCTTTCATGCACGCAGCACTCTGCCCCCTTCCTTCTTACATCCAGCCTTCTCCACACAGGCATAGCCCATACAACATGCTCCCTGTGTACTTACATGTTTGTCTGGAGGACCGTAGAGTAGCGTGTACTGGGGGAGGACCCCATCCACGAGCTTCTCCCACTCCTCCGATGTGAAGGCAGGGGCCCTTTCCCCAGACGCACAAGCCATTGTCTCTTCCAGACCGAGGTCACAGCAGCACTTGCAGTGTAGGTCCTCTCCTGTCGAAGATCAGGTATCGAGTGATTGAACAGACAGAAAATGGGGGTCACGTCCGCGGCGGTGCGTACCGTGACCGCCGGCGTACATCGTCTTTGGCTCCTGGTACCCATAGGGTCCAATGTTAACCAATGGAGCATTGTGCCGCGGTCTATGACCGCCTACCACGACGGTGTACAACGCCAGCGCCGTTATCTCACATCCCATTGTCCCACTTTACAGGTCAGGTAGCCGCCATTTCAGGGTCCCACATGACTTCATTTTCAACTGCGTCACACGTACCTAGGCCTAGTCTGAACACACATACAGGACACCTTTTGTGTATGATTGGTGTTCTGGGTAAACTGTGGGTACGTACCTCTGCGTTGTTTGACTCTGTGTTTGCTGTTGTCCTTCATAGGAAGCATCCGCTGGGACATGTGAGGAGATGGCGCCATCCTCCAGTGTACCGACCGTTGGTGGACCTGTCGACAATGGAGGAGCGACATTTGATAATCACCTACAGGCTTGACCGTGCCACAATCCTGGAACTGTGTACCCAGTTGGAGCCAGACCTGATGTCACCAATCCGCCATCCCACAGGAATCCCCCCTCAAGTGCAGGTGCTGCCAGTGCTCCATTTCCTTGCAAGTGGCTCTTTTCAAACAGCTGTGGCCATGGCATCAGGGATGTCCCAGCCTGTGTTTTCCAACGTATTGTCCAGAGTGTTGTCTGTCCTTCTGAAACACATGCAGAGCTACATCGTTTTCCCTCAGGTGGAGGATTTGCCTACAGTGAAAGGTGAGTTCTATGCCCAGGGGCATACCCCAACGTCACTGGTGCCATTGATGGGACCCATGTTGCTTTGGTACCCCCCCACAGGAGTGAACAGGTGTACAGAAACCGGAAGAGTTATCATTCTATGAATGTACAGATGGTATGTTTGGCAGACCAGTACATCTCCCACGTGAATGCCATGTTCCCTGGCTCAGTGCATGACGCCTACATCCTGCGGAATAGCAGCATCCCTTATGTGATGGGTCAACTCCAGAGGCACCGTGTGTGGCTATTAGGTGAGCAACTGGAAACAAGTCAGTGGGAATGGTTGTCTGGGTCTGGGGTTATCCCTCCAGGTTAGTGTGTGTCTAACAGTTGCCCCTCACCATTTGCAGGTGACTCTGGTTACCCCAACCTGTCATGGCTACTGATCCCAGTGAGGAGTCCCAGGACAAGGGAAGAGGAACGCTACAATGCGGCCCATGGGCGAACTAGGAGGGTGATTGAGCGGACCTTCGGCCTCCTGAAGGCCAGGTTCAGGTGCCTCCATATAACAGGTGGATCCCTATTCTACTCACCAAAGAAGGTGTGCCAGATCATCGTGGCCTGCTGTATGCTTCACAACTTGGCTTTGCGACGCCAGGTGCCTTTTTCTGCAGGAGGATGGTCCAGATGGCGGTGTTGTTGCAGCTGTGGAGCCTGTGGACAGTGAGGAGGAGGAAGCAGAGGAAGAAGTCATACACAACAGAGACTCAGTGATCCAGCAATATTTCCAGTGAGACACAGGTAAGAATACTATCCTGCCTACTACATGTACTTTAACACTACTACCTCTCTCCTGTCTGTCGTTTTCACCCAGTGTATGGTCACTGAGTTGACACTTTCCCTTACGGTTTCACAGATGTGGGTCCCACTGTGTGACATCTGCTTAGATTCCTCATGGACTAGAGCTGTGTGACATAGGTATGTTGACATCACTATTTAAAAAATATTTTGTCACTGTAATTGCTAATACACTATTTCGAAATCACAGACTCCAGATAATTTTGTGCTTTAAATGCTCAAAATTGGAGGGGGTAGTGAAATGGTGAGGGGTGATGGCGGAGGAGTGTCCATGGCAGAGTCCAGTCTATTAGTCTCACAGGTGCATTGCCTATATGGGCATAGGAAGTGGAGCTGGGGCAGTTTAATTATGGACAGAGTGACAACGTGGGACAGTAGGATGACAATCAGGGTGGTCTCATTTCTTGGCGGGGGTCTTGGCATCGTTCTCTGTCTTGTTCCTGGATCTCCGGGACCGTTTGCGGGGTGGTTCTCCCTCTGCAGGGGGTGGGGTGCTGGTGTGGTGGTCCTGTGGCGGGGCGTCCTGTCCACTAGCGCCGGCAGAGGTGGTGGGTAGTTCATCGTCCATGCTAGTGTCAGGGGCCCCTTGTAGTGCCACAGTGTCCCTCCTGGTGTTGAGTACTTACCTCAGCACCCCTACGATGGTGCCCAGGTTGGAGGTGATGGTTCTGAGTTCCTCCCTGAAGCCCATATACTGTTCCTCCTGCAAGCGCTGGGTCTCCTGAAACTTGGCCAGTACCGTTGCCATCGTCTCCTGGGAGTGGTGGTAGGCTCCCATGATGAAGGAGAGGGCCTCGTGGAGAGTGGGTTCCCTTGGCCTGTCCGCCCCCTGTCGCACGGCAGCCCTACCAGTTCCCCTGTGTTGCAGTGCCTCCGTCCCCTGGACAGTGTGCCCACTACCACTGCCCCCAGGTCCCTGTTGTTGTTGGGGTGGTGGGTTATCCTGGGTTCCCTGTAGTGGTGGACACACAGCTGATTGACGTGTCCTGGGGACGGAGGTATGGGCCCGCTGGGTGGGTGCTGTGCTGGTGTTTCCAGAGGGGGGAAGGTCTGTGGTGGCCGGTCCCTGTGTGAGGGGAACCGACTGTGCAGAGGTCCCCGATGGTCCCGGCTGGTCATCTAGATCCAGTTGGACAGAGGTGCTGTCATCACTGTGGGCCTCTTCTGTTGGTGGTGTGGACATGTGTGGACCCTCCTGTCCGGTGACGTTGGGTAGGGGTCCTGCAGGGATATAAAAGGATGTTTATTACATCTGTGTGTGCCATGGTGTGCAATGGGTGGATGACCGGGTACCCCAGTGCTAGCATTCCTGTATGGGAGCTTGTGTGATGATGGTTTAGAGGGGTGCATGGGTATGTGCAGTGGCCATACTTTGGTGATGGGTGTCCATGCTTTGTTGTTGCATGCAAAGCTTGGTGCTGGGATGTGTGGTTTGTGATGTTGGGATATTTGTGAGGAGTTGGGGTGCTGGGGGTGAGGGTGAGGGTGGGGGTATGTGAAATCATGCAGGTAGGGTGGGGGGTGTAATAGTAAAGCTTTGACTTACCAGAGACCATTCCTCCACCTACTCCTACGAGGCCCTCAGGATGCAGAATCGCCAAGACCTGCTCCTCCCATGTTGTTAGTTGTGGGGGCGGAGGTGGGGGTCGCCGCCAGTCCGCTGAACCGCCAGGTGGTGTCTTGAGATCACGGAATGCACCTTCCCCCGTAGGCCGTTCCACCTCTTCCTGATGTCCTCCCGATTTCTTGGGTGTTGTCCCACTGCGTTGACCCTGTCCACTATTCTGCGCCATAGCTCCATCTTCCTAGCTATGGAGGTGTGGTGCACCTGTGCTCCGAATAGCTGTGGCTCTACCCGGACAATTTCCTCCACCATGACCCTGAGCTCCTTCTCCGAGAACCTGGGGTGTCTTTGCCGTGCCATGGGGTGGTGTAGGTGATGTGTGGGGTGGAGTGTGTGGTGATAAGTGTGGTGATATGTAGTGGTGTGTTGTGTGAGGGGCGTGGAAGTTGTATGGGTGATGGTGTTGTGTGCCTGTGGATGCTGTTGTTCTTGCTGGTGGTGTCTCTCTCTGGCCTTCTTTCGGATTTTTTGTTGTGGGGTTTTGTGGTGTGTGTTTTATATTGTAATGGGTGTGTGGAAGTGGTGTGTGTATGTGTCTCAGGTGTGTGTATTTTGAATTGTCCAATGTGGCTGTGTTTTGTATGAGTGTGTGTATTTTGAGCGTGGCGGTGTGTACCACCAATAGAATACCGCGGTTGAAAGACCGCCGCGTGGATTCGTGTGTCGTGATAATGTGGGCGTATTTCTGTTGGCGTGACGGTGGAGATTTTGTTTTTGCCAGTTTATCACTGACCTTTGGTGTGGCGGACTTGTGTGGGTGTCTGACGTTTGGCGGATTCCGAGATGTGGGTCATAATAGCTGTGGCGGAATTCCGCGGCCACGGCGGTGTGTTGGCGGTCTTCGACACGGCGGTAAGCGCCT
The DNA here is from genome assembly GCF_031143425.1 of Pleurodeles waltl. Lineage (NCBI taxonomy): Eukaryota > Metazoa > Chordata > Amphibia > Caudata > Salamandridae > Pleurodeles > Pleurodeles waltl. The sequence goes on along the minus strand of NC_090439.1, from coordinate 573,784,929 downwards.
TTTACCGCCAATGTTGTAATGAGGGCCATAGTCTGGCTTTGCATTATGTCTTTTGAATGAGGTGCACACTCTTCCTTGTTTACTTCTGAAATAAGATATGAAAACCCTAATTTGTTATTTTGTTCCAGAAAGCATTCCAATGCAATGTTTCTATAGCCTCAAACATGACAAGCATACCTTGTAATGAATAAACACAATGATTTCTGCTGAATATTGACTGGACACTTTTGCTTCCAAGTATTTCAGCCTCAGTAAGTGCATCATCTATGCCACATCCACTGAGATAACTCCATCGCATACCTCAAAACAACTTTTTTCATGTGGTAAATGATCATCAAACTCCACTGGATTGCTCATAAAAATGTCAGCTACAATACAGAAAACACCTTCATCGCGGAATATTGGCAGGATAGGCTGGTCTTCGAGCTGAGTATGCACATTTTAGATACATCATAAAGCTGTGTTTACTGTTGGCTAGTTTGTGACTGGAATTGGCATTACTGGTAAAATCCCAACCTTCTTCAGTGGAATGGTATTCTGAAAGATCAGACCATGAATTTCAGCACACAGAGGAACTGACTTTTCTTCATCCTTCATTCTGCACCAAATAATCAATTTGATAAATTCACTAAAATCAGCTTTGCGGACCGCAGCATCAGGTAGAAAAAAATCCATGTACTCAGCCACTTTGAAACTTTCTGGTAGACTGGGATGTGTTGATGGCTTACAGTGACTTTACACATGCTGGCAAGGCAGTTGGGTTATAGGTTTGCAGCTTTATGCCTACCACTGACACAGCTTATTTTTCAGCAACTACTTCATTGGTTCATTCTTGAAAAACCACCATGGCAGTATCATGTGTGCTAGATGTTCCAGACAAATAAAAGCTGTCTTCAAAATCAAAATTATAAAGAGCATCGATTGTAAATCATTTCCTGGTAAAGTGACTTGAAAGTGATGTGCTGTTGTATTCACAAGATATTAACGCATGAGCTGCTAACAGGTTCCTGCTCTGTACTATGTCATTATAACTTGTTGATATACCAATATTATTAATTGAAAAGATTGGCTCTCTACATGTGTACTTGTCATAGATTGTGTGGGTACTCATCATGTGTAGTGGAGTTTTCTTTTTGGCGTGATGTAATTAATAAAACATGGTTTGGGAAAGACAGTACATTTGCGCAGCCTAAGCCTGTTGGTTCATGGGATTGTCTTCCACTTCTTTGCTTATATCTTCAAAGCCATCATCAATGTTGTCTGCATCTTTTCTGGAATCAGGAACTTTAGATTGTTACAGTTTTGGTTTGCTGACATTAAACAATGATGTAACTCAAATATTAACACAACATCAGACATTCTTATTGACTCCTATGATTTGTGTAGCTATGGGGCATCACAGAATTTGTCATTAAGTCTAAAATGTAAATCTTTCAGGACATTTCTTTAAATGGTTCCTGCTGATTTTACTGAATCCTGTCATCTTATTTCGGCAGCAAGAACTTCAGGAGTAAATCAGCTGAGAACACCATAAGTGGCTCATTCTTTTTCTTAGACTGACAAAAATGAATTCTGTCATTGTACACTCTCACCAAAAAAAATCTCAATTTCATTATTCTGGCTCAATACAGTTTAATCAATGTTGACCATTATTTCTCTGTTCTCACCGAGTGTGAACTTATAGCCAGCAATCAAGAGTGGCTTTAAAACTTAATTTGCTTTTTCAAAGAGTTCAAACCTACCTGAAGACTGGCGGGTACGCTACTGCTGGGTGCTCATTGTACATTCATATTTTCAACTGCAGTTCAGGTGGGCATACAGCTCTGCTGTAAATACATTCATCTCACTGTTTATATCAGGTACTCGACTGACAACTTTATCTTGGGAGAAACTAGCTGCAAATGAAAATAGTTTTACCCTTTGAGACTCACATGCTCTGTACGTTGTACTTTCATCAGTTTCTTTGGCCCTTGTTCTGGCTAAACCACATATAACACACTGAAGATCCTCTGCTTTGTGATCAGTTGTTGAAAGTTGACGAGGGGTAGCCATCGATCTTCTAAGTGGATGAGCATTGGGTTAAGTTGTCATTGCTTTCTCAAAAGACTCCTATTCTTGTTGTGATTCACGGGTTTCTGCTATTTTTTGACAATGTTTTTCAGGCTTTTTTCCATTCTATGACTTATAACAGTTGTCTTTTGCAATGCTTAAGTATTTGATCCTCTTCACTCATCAGTTTCAATCTTTTGTGAACTTCGCCTTGACGTATTTCTGTAGCATCTCAAACTCTTTTCTGTCCAACTGCAGTTGACGTTAGCTTTTCTTTCAGATTAGTTTGGCATATGACACATTTTACTTTGTTGAAGGAGTCATCAGATTTTGTAGTTAAACACACTCTGTCAGGAGATAAATATCCTCTGCTACCACCTGCTTCGCTAATGTTTACGAATTTGAATCAACGGAAAACCTGAAACAAAAACAATATTAAAATAAATTACGAATATGATGTCTAAACAACATCATTATAGAGCCGTCATTTTGGAAAATGTCAAAAGTGTTGCTCTGCTGAGTTATTTTCTGTCTCTGTTAGGCTTTGTGACCCCTCAAACGTATGTTTTGACACCAAAATGAAGTATATAGGTCTCATGGTTCCTGAAATATTACATCATCACTGCAACACATCCACCATTTTCAAAAATGTTGTCCAGAAAAAATCGACCCAGATTAGTAATGTCTACCCAAGCTAAATTACTTCTCTAATGATACAAAGACAGAAATCAAAAATGAACATCTCTGAACAACAATTTGACAGAGGTTTATCAAGGGGCCAGGACTAACCTGGGGAGGTGTAGCATTTAAATGCATTTCCAAGTTTACAACTAATGGTAGATCTGGAAATGCACCAAAATCCATTGGTGGATACATGGGAACACCCCTGCTCCACCCATGGAATGATTTGCAATACTTTGTGTTACTTTAGGTTTATGACTCCATGCAGGGCCACTCAAGGTGACCTTGCGTGGCTTGATAAATCTCACAAAGGTTTTGCATCGCTCTTGCGCCCACTTGTTTGGTGCAAAGGTGATGGCAAAACCTTGATAAATCTGGCCAAAGGAGTCTAGAGTTGGTGGCTCAGTGCAGCGAGAAGTCATATCTATCTTTCACCAGATATCAGAGGAGGGTTGCCCGAGAATCAACACTGCAAGTACAGGTGATCTGAGTTGTTAATCTGCCTGCTGTCATGTGCCTTTGTTAGACCCCATACTCCACACTTTTCCTGATAGATGTGACACTTCATGTGGCATCGGATGGAAGGTGGTTTATAAGTAGGTGCAGGTAGGCACCTACAACTAATATTAGCACCACAATCACAAATAAGGTCCAGTCAATTCTCAAATTAAACATTGCTCAAACCTATGTAGCTGGGCTAATGAGTAGTCAGGCTTATTTAGGAGACATGTGTAAATCATTTAATATCACAAAAACAGTAAATACATAAGACACAACACACAATAAAAATCCAACACCAATTTATTAAAATAGAGACTTTCTCTATATTTAAAATGACACCAAAACAACAAAAATCCAAGAAGGAAATGGGGATATGAATTTTGAAACGTTAAATGTAAAAATGTGTGTGGTGACGGTCAAGTTTTTACCCTTGCATGTATTCACTTTTTTGGTTCTTTTTCTCTTGACGTTCTGCGGTTGTCCTCTGCAATCCGCCTTTCGGTTCTATGATGGTGGCTTGCTTCAGACAATGCCCCAGTGAGTCCAGGAGATCCTAGTCTTCATCGTTGATGTTGAAATGCTCCAGAGCTTTCAGTGGGCCAAACCTGGAAGTCAGGCTGAGTTGCAGTTTGACGTTGCAGGCTTGACTTTCATTGTCCAGGTCAGTGAAAGTATGGAGTGTTTTAAAAAAACATTGTCCAAGTGTACTCAAACTTCTGGATCTTCTTCCAGAAGGTCTCCAGTGGTCTTTTGAGGTCCTAAACACCAGCCAAGGGTCTAGAAGCTCTGAATTGCCTCTTGGAGGTTTGGGACTACAATTCCAACAGTTTACCTGGTCAAATCTGTAAAAGTCCAGGTGAGCTTGTCAGCTTAGTTTGTCCTTGTAGGAGCTGATGCAGAGGACTTCTTGTAGCTCTTTTCTACCTGTCGCTTTCAGGAAGTCTGTAGGAAGCTTGCCATAGTTTCTTAGAGCCCACTCCTTAGTCTTCGAAGCAAGGCAAAGTCCTTTTTTGTGAAGCCCATAGTCCAGAAGGTGCAGTCCTTGTGAGTTCAGTACTCTCTTGGTGCAGATGAGGGGTTTAGCACGACAGTCCTCCTTCAGATTTCTTCAAGCAGGGATCTGAATTGCTGTGCAGCTCTCCCATATTGATTGTACTTTTTGGATTGGCAAGAGGGGGGCACCCTTAACCAATGGGGTTCAAGTTGTCACCTTCTGTTGATGACCACATACTTAGAAGTGTGGCTTATTTGTATCCCAAAAATGCCCATCTCAGTCTAAATCAAAATGGAGAAACTCTCTCCTAGGAGTTCGGGTCTGGCTAACCCAACCCCACAGGTGTTGCTAATGTTTCCCTACACTCCTGTTCCAGCCTCTCTACTAATTCAATTATGGGGCTCCCATCTGGTTGGAGATGCAGGAAGTGGGGGTAGGCCTAGTTCCTATACAATCTGTCAATTTCCTTTGAAGAATAGTTTGACTACCTAGCCCCTTTCCTGTCCTGACATCTGCAGCATCAGATCTCCTCCCACCAGATGGTTTCTTTGTTTCAGCCAAGGCCACTCCATACCTCACCAGAGCATTTTGGCTAAGCCTGCCAAAGTTGGCTAACCAGAAGAGGTTGCTACATGGCTGTTCTAGGTAACTTCAGAAAAGCATGATCTAAAACTACTTTCCTGTAATAGTTATATAAATCTAACCTAGACAAGTTGTTGGCTTTATTGTGAATATCATTTTGATACTTTAAATCATTGTTCTAGCTCACTTCCATCAAAAGTTAAACTTTATAAAAGGCTTCCCATGTTAGCCTTCCCACGTTAGACAATGCAGTTAGCCAACTATTAAACCTATGGTTCTAGCTAACTATAATAGGGAAAAACTAAAGTGGCAGTTTATACCTCACCAGGGCACATAAGACATAGAATGTCCCTGCTTTTTATTACAAGGCAGTCTTCCCTCGGGGCTCTAAGGGAAGACCTTTAGGGCGACTTATATCTAATAGAAGGATAGTTTAAGACTTCAGAAGTACTTTTAACTCCAAAGTCAAGTTTGAACACAGTTTTATTTTAAAAGCAGCATGCAAAGCAAGGCTGTCTTTAAAATAACAGCAGACACCACAGCAGTGCATACTTAAGTGCATTAAGTCTACTGGTTTCTGTAAACCTACATGCCCTACCATATACTAGGGACTTACAGGTGGGTTGTCAGAACTAATTGTAATTACACCTAAACACCATATACCTATTAAACAGAGCACTGGCCCTGGGCTGATAAGAAGAGCCACGGGCAAAATCAGAGCCAGAAAACCAGCATCTAGTAGACCATATGGGGGCAAAAAGGGGATGCAACTGCAAAATACCTGTTTTCTTACAACATGGCACTGAGCACAATCCCATCACTAACCTTATCACCATGATTCACGGCGGAAGTGCCCTGTGGCACACTTGCAAGGATCCCTTATCTTGTCCACTTGTTCAGACTTCCACAACCCATATGGCTTGCTTGTTAACCAAATAAAGTGCTTCAAGTGTTAGGTTTGGTCCTCAGTGTTAGAAATGGGGTCTTTGGTTGGCAGTCAGGTTACCCCCTGTCCAAGAAAGGACCCTCACTCTGGTCAGGGCAAAGGGGAAACACACCTGGTTAACCCCAGCTCACCCCCTTGTTAGCTTGGCTCGAGCAGGAAGGCTTATCCCAGAAGCAACGTGTAAAGTATTTGTACCAATATACACAGTAAAACAGTGAAAACACTAGTTAAAAAAACAGGCAATGTTTATCTAAATCCAACAAGACCAAAACAACAAAAATCAAACATACATAAGTCAAAATATGAATTTTCAAAAGAAAAAGGCCTATATTTATACTTTTTTAGCGCCGCATTTGCGTCATTTTTTTACGCAAAAGCGACCCAAACTTACAAAATGCAATAGTATTTTGAAGTTTGCGCCGCTTATGCATCAAAAAGTGGCGCAAATGTGGCGCTAAAAAAGTATAAATATGGGCCTAAGAGTCTTACTCCATTGAAAACGATGGAAAGGTTGATTTTACACAAAGTACCTGGTTTACTTCAAAAATAAAGCTGCACAGGCGAGCGTGCATCAGAAAAGTCAGCAATGCGTGAATTCCTTATTCACAAGGGAGGCCGTGTGTCATTTCTTCTCCGGTTGGGTAGACAATGTGTTGTTTTTCTCCCTCGCAAGAGAGCGATGTGTCCATTTCTGGACAGGGTACCTCAGATCTGTGCAGGTTCCCGATGACTTTGAGTTCCAGGGACGATGTGTAAGAAATCTGGTCGCACGGTGTTAGCAAATTGTGCTGTGTGGGGTTTGCGTCATTATCAGCAGCCACATGCGGGTGTTGCGTCATTTCTCCAGCCGTGATGCGTCGATCTCCCAGCCGCAATGCAGGTGGAGCATTGATTCTTGCCATGCGGTGGGTGGTATGTCGTTTATCAGCCGCATTGCAGATGGTGCGTTGAAAATGTCCCTGCACGGCTTTCTGTGCGTGGATTTCAGCTCTTGTTCTGCTAACTTCACCTTTCAAGGTTCCAGAGACTGGCTAGGGCACCACTTGGCTGGGCAGGAGTCTCAGCAGAGAGTCCAGGTGCTGGCAGAGGAAGTATTTGATGGTCCTGAGACTTCAAAACAGGAGGCAAGCTCAGTTCAAGCCCTTGGAGATTCTTCTCAAGCAGGAATGCACAACAAAGTCCAGTCTTTGTCCTCTTTCACAGGCAGACGCAGCAACTGGAAGATAGCCCAATAAAGCACAGTCACAAGCAGGGATAGCACTTCTCCTCAGCTCTTCTTCTTGGCAGAGGTTCCAGAAGTGAACTAAAGGTCTGGGGTCAGTAGGCCAATTTCAAAGGAAAGTATCTGTTGTTCATAATATCATGCTTTGCCTAGGCCAGGCCCCATACACAGACCAGGGGATTGAAGACTGCATTGTGTGAGGGCAGGCACAGCCCATTCAAGTGTAAGTGATCAATCCTCCTTCCACTCTAGCTCAGATGGCTCATCAGGATGTGCAGGCTACAGCCCAGCTCCCTTTGTGGCACTGTCTAGAGGAGATTCACAAACAGCCCGACTGTCAGTCTGACCCAGACAGGGAATTCACAAAAAGAGACGCAGAATGGTGAAAGCAAGAAAATGCCTACTTTCTAAAAGTGGCATTTTCAAACTAACAATCTAAAAACCATCTTTACTAATAGATGTATTTTTAAATTGTAATTTCAGAGACTCCTAACTCCAAATTTCTATCTGCTCTCAAAGGGAAACTGAACTTTAAGAATATTTAACGGCAGCCCCCATGTTAACCTATGAGAGAGAAAGGCCTTGCAGCAGTGAAAAACTAATTTGGCAGTATTTCACTGTTAGGACACATAAGTACATGTCCCACCACTTAACATACACTTCACCCTGCCCATGTGGCTACCTAAGGCCTACATTGGGGGTGCCTTACATGTATAAAAAGCTAAGGATTTCTCGCCTGCCCAGTGGGCGACACTTGCCAGGCGCAGGTCTGAGCCATGGTTACAGGGCTACCTATGTGGGTGGCCATACAGTAACTCAAAAGGGCTAAATCCAAGACAATTTTGAGACACCTTCTTGTAGGTGAACAGAAGGCATGGCAAGAGACGTCCCACTGATTCCTCAAGGTCTCTGAGAGGCTCATGATCATGCCTTTCAAGGTGCGTTTGAATCTCTCAACCAGACCATTACTTTGAGGGTGGTAAGGAGTGGTGAACATATATGTCACCGCATACTCCTTCCACAGAAACTTCATATAGGTTGATATGAAGTTGGTACCTTTATCAGATACCACCTCCTTGGGGAACCCAATGCAGGTAAAGACCCCTATCAAAGCATGTCCCACCACAGGGGAGGGGATTGACCTCAAAGGAATGGCTTCTTGGTACCGAGTGGCATGGTCCACCAAGACCAGGATGAACCTGTTGCTCATGGCCGGCTTGGGATTCAGAAGCGCAACAATGTCAATACTAACCCTTTTAAAGAGGGTGCTGATAACAGAAAAGGTTGGAGGGGAGCCTTACATTCCCCTGCACTCTTACAACTTGCCTGACAAGTTTGGAAAGACCTACAGTGTGCATCTAAGTGCCTGCACATTTGGGGCCAGTAAAAGTGGGTGACAAGTCATTCAAACGTCTTTTCCTGCCCCAAATGTTCAGCTACAGGCACATCATGAGAAAGGTTCTGAAGCACTGGGGTACCACCAGCACACGAGCTGACCCAAACTCAGCAACCTTAGACTCGCTATACAGTAGATCAAGTGTGATCCAGACTCCTTGCTAGACAACTGGTCTGCAGCCTGCTTCCGCAAACCCTCCAGAGTAGGGCATGTTTTCTGTGCCTCACAGAATGCCTGCCTGGTGGGCCCCCCTTCCTTTCTGCCACTGAGTCTGCTCAGGGACCTCCCCCATTTCGGCCACTTGTTCCCCTGTAGGCTCCAGTGCATCCCCCTCAGGTTCAGCCTCCTCCTGGACCATGGGAACTTCTGGTGCGGGTTTCCTGTGCCGCTTACCCTTCCTCCTTCTGGCAGACACCTGGGCCACTCTTTCAGGCTCCAGGATCTCCTGATCACCCTGATGGGCTGCCATCGACCGGGTGGAAACACACACACCCAGGCAGACCCAACATCTCCAAGTGAGACCTGTGTTCCACCTCCTTCCAAGGGGAATCCCCCAGGTCATTGCCAAGCAGACAATCTACAGGCATGGTTGGACTCACAGCTACTCTCAAGACACCTGAGGACCACCCCTCATTCAAAGGGAACCTGCGCCACTCTGCACAGGCGCTCTGAGTTGTCTACTACAACTTCTTGGTGAAGTACATGGGGATCTATCTACTCTTCAGACACCAGGTGACTTCTCACTATAGTCACACTGGTCTTGTGTCTCTCAGAGCCTCCACCTTCTGTCCATTGATGGTCACCCACTGCCTATACTTCTTAGTATTTTCAGGCACAAGGGTTCTCTGGACCATCTCACTGCCCCCTAGTGAAACAAAGGTCATCTCAGCTGGCTCCCACCCACCTGGAACCAACTCCTCCCCAAGTGCTATACTGGCCATACCCTGTGACTGAGCACCAGTGGGTGTTGGTGTCCACTTGGGACATTTGGGGTCCCTCCTCACATGACCCACCTGGTCACATGGATAAGATTTACGGGAAGCCCTCTCTGCAGGTTTCCCTTTGGAAAACCAAGGCTTCTTTCCAACTGTGGGCTGGGATCCCTTACCCTGGGAACTGGTTGGGGCCCTTTAGAGTACTCCCCCTGTTTACCCTTACCCCACTTATTCTTCTGAGAGGGACCCTGCTCAGCCTTGGCGTGGTCTCCCCCATTCCTCCTCTGGACCTTGGTGCTCTCCCAATGGACCGCTTCCTGTGCAAGCTTCCTGGGGTCAGTCAGCTTGCTGTCAATCAGGTGCTGGCACAGCTCTGGAAAACAAAGACTATACAAATGCTCCCAAGCAATCAAATTGGGCAGCTCCTCAAAAGTTATTACCTTACTGCGCTTCACTTAACCATCCAGTGACCTGCAGAAAGAGTCAACACAGTCCAACCATGTTTGGGATTCCTTCTTTTTGTAGGACCTAAACTTGTCCTTGTGCCTCTCAGGGGTGAATATATATCTTGTGAGTACAGCATCCTTCATGATAGAGTAAGTGAGCCCATGAGGATCCCCTAAGGATGTCAGAGTATACCTCTCCTCTACCTGAAAGTGCTTCCACAGACTCGCCCTGCCGATGTGCTTCAGGGACCATGTTCATGTGGACAGCAGACTCATACCCTTAAACCATAAGTATATGTCATCCTCCCTCTTATAATCCTTCACTAGTTCTTTAGAAATGTGCACCCTCCTCTCAGGCTGCACTGTGGTGCTGCTGCCACCATCTCTGCTAGACTGGCTCCTTTGGTCCAGCTCCTTTAAGCTGAGCTCATGAGCCAAGAGCATCTGTCTCTCTTCAATGGCCAGCCTCCTCTCTTCCATCTTAAGCTTCTCTAATTGAAGTAGGAGCACCCTCTCTGCCTGTCTATCCTGCAACTCTTCATGAGTCAGACCTTTGGATGACACACTGCTACCTGCCCTGGAGACCCTCCCCCAGGCATTACAGGTACATCCAGTACACCATTGTGAGCACTCTACCTCCTCCTCCCCCTCCTCCTCTGAGTGCTCCCCCCCAGCCTCATTGGCTGTCACCCAGACCCTCAGTGCCTTTTGGAGCTCCTCCTTCCTGGTGGAACTCTTAACCCCTTCGCTGCCAGGCCTTTTCCCCTCCTGTGCCGAGCCTTTTTTTGGCTAATTGAGGCAGTTCACGCTTAGGCCCTCATAACTTTTTGTTCACATAAGCTACCCACACCAAATTTGAGTCCTTTTTGTCCAACATCCTAGGGATTCTAGAGGTACCCAGACTTTGTGGGTTTCCCTGAAGGAGACCAAGAAATTAGCCAAAATACAGCAAAAATTTCGTTTTTAAAACAAACCGGGAAAAAAGGGCTGCAGAAGAAGGCTCATAGTTTTTCCCCCTGAAAAAGGCATCAACAAAGGGTTTGCGGTGGTAAAATCACCATCTTCCCAGCTTTCAGGAACAGGCAGACTTGAATTAGAAAACCCCATTTTTCAACACAATTTTGACATTTTACTGGGACATACCCCATTTTTACTATTTTTTGTGCTTTCAGCCTCCTTCCACTTAGTGACAGAAATGGGTGTGAAACCAATGCTGGATCCCTGAAAGCTAAACATTCTGAATTCAGCAAGGGGTCATTTGTGTAGATCCTACAAGTGTTTCCTACAGAAAATAAAAGCTGAAATAAAAGAATATTGAAATTGAGGTGAAAGAAACAGACATTTTTCTCCACGTTTTACTCTGTAACTTCTTCCTGCGATGTCAGATTTTTTAAAGCAATATACCGTTACGTCAGCTGGACTCTTCTGGTTGCGGGGATATATAGGGCTTGTAGGTTCATCAAGAACCCTTGGTACCCAGAGCCAATAAATGAGCTGCACCTTGCAATGGGTTTTCATTCAATACCGGGTATACAGCAATTCATTTGCTGAAATATAAAAAAAGAAAAATAGGTATCAAGAAAACCTTTGTATTTCCAAAATGGCCACAAGGTAAGGTGTTGAGAAGCAGTGGTTATTTGCACATCTCTGAATTCCGGGGTGCCCATACTAGCATGTGAATTACAGGGCATTTCTCAAACAGACGTCTTTTTTACACACTGTCTTACATTTGAAGGAAAAAATGTAGAGAAAGACAAGGGGCAATAACATTTGCTTTACTATTCTGTGTTCCCCCGATAAAAATGGTACCTCATTTGCGTGGGTAGGCCTAGCGCCAGCGACAGGGAATGCCCCAAAACACAACATGGACACATCACATTTTCACAAAGAAAACAGAGCTGTTTTTTGCAAAGTGCCTAGCTGTGGATTTTGGCCTCTAGCTCAGCCGGCACCTAGGGAAACATAGCAAACCCGTGCAGTTTTGAAAACTAGACACCTAGGGGAATCCAAGATGGGATGACTTGTGGGGCTCTGACCAGGTTATGTTACCCAGAATCCTTTGCAAACCTCAAAATCTGGCCAAAAAAAACACTTTTTTCCACTCATTTTGGTGACAGAAAGTTCTGGAATCAGAGAGCAGCCACAAATTTCCTTCCACCCAGCGTTCCCCCATGTCTCCCTATCAAAATGGTACCTCACTTGTTGGGGTAGGCCGAGCGCCCGTGACAGGAAAAGCCCCAAAACACAACGTGGACACATCACATTTTCACAAAGAAAACAGAGCTGTTTTTTGCAAAGCGCCTAGCTGTGGATTTTGGCCTCTAGCTCAGCCGGCACCTAGGGGAAACCTAGCAAACCTGTGCAGTTTTGAAAACTAGACAACTAGGGCAATCCAAGATGGGGTGACTTGTGGGGCTCTGACCAGGTTCTGTTACCCAGAATCCTTTGCAAACCTCAAAATTTGGCCAAAAAAACAGTTTTTCCTCTCATTTCGGTGACAGAAAGTTCTGGAATCAGAGAGGAGCCACACATTTCCTTCCACCCAGCGTTTCCCCATGTCTTCCAATAAAAATGGTACCTCACTTGTGGGGGTAGGGCTAACGCCCGCGACAGGAAAAGCCCCAAAACACAACGTGGACACATCACATTTTCACAAAGAAAACAGAGCTGTTTTTTGCAAAGTGCCTAGCTGTAGATTTTGGACTCTAGCACAGCTGGCACCTAGGGAAACCTAGCAAACCTGCGCAGTTTTGAAAACTAGACACTTAGGGGAATCGAAGATGGGGTGACTTGTGGGGCTCTGACCAGGTTCTGTTACCCAGAATCCTTTGCAACTCTCAAAATTTGGCCAAAAAACACTTTTTCCACTCATTTCGGTGACAGAAAGTTATGGAATCAGAGAGGAACCACAAATTTCCTTCCACCCAGCGTTCCCCCATGCCTCCCGATAAAAATGGTACCCCACTTGTGGGGGTAGGCCTAACGCCCGCAACAGGAACTGCCCCATAACACAACGTGTGCAAAGCACATAGCGGTGGATTTTGGCCTCTAGTTCAGCCGGCACCTAGGGAAACCGAGCAAACCTGCACAGTTTTGAAAACTGGACACGTAGAGGAATCCAAGATGGGGTGACTTCTGGGACTCTGACCAGGTTCTGTTACCCTGAATCCTTTGCAAACCTCAAAATTTGGCCAAAAAACACCTTTTTCTCATTTCAGTGACAGAAAGTTCTGGAGTCAGAGAGGAGCCACAAATTTCCTTCCACCCAGCGTTCCCCCATGTCTCTCAATAAATGGTACCTCACTTTTGTGGGTGGGCCTACTGCCCGCGAAAGGTAATGCCCCAAAACACTATCTGGACACATCAAAATTATCAAATACAAAACTACCTGTTTTTGCGGGGGGCACCTGCGTTTTTGGTCCTGGGCTCAGCAGCCTTCTAGGGAAACCTACCAAACCCAGGCATTTCTGAGAACTAGAGTCTCGAGGGAGTCCAGTGAGGTGTGACTTGCATGGATCCCCCATTGTTTTCTTACCCAGAATCCTCAGCAAACCTCAAATGTAGCTAAAAATCCAAATTTTCCCACATTTCTGTGTGGGATCACCGCACTGGGACGATTTCATACCACCTAATGTTCCCCTCAGTTTCCCGGTAAAAATGATACCTCATTTGTGTAGGTGGGCCAAGTGCTTGTGAAAGGGAAGAGCCAAAAACATGTCAATATTGAGGGGAAACCAAAGGGGGTCCAAAAGGGCAGTTTGCAAAAAATCATTTTTAGGCTGACAAGTGCAGCAGATTTTTTTATCAGTATAGATGAGACAATGCTGGGTGGTAGGAATTGTTTTGGATTCCTGCAGATTCCGGAAGGCTCCATCACAAAAACGTGGGAAAAATTTGTGATTTCCAGCAAAGTTGGAGGTTTGCAGGGGATTGTGGGTACAAAAATGGTGCGGGGTGCATGTGAAACACACCACCCTGGAATCACGCAGATGTTTAGTTTTCAGATGTGTCTTGTTCTTGTGGATTTTTCTACATGGCAGCGTCCCAAAGTCCATAAAGTGCAGCCCTCACCATTCCAAGTGGGACGATTTTGAGAGTTAGCCAAGCTCTCATGGCCCAAATGTAAAACTAAAACCCAAAATAATCAAATGTCTTCTTGCTTGCTGTGGATAAGATGTTTTAGAGTGCAGGGGAGAGCTGAAAGACTGTTACCCCCTTCAGTTGCGGTGGGGGCGTAACCAGGCCCATACTGGTTGGTAGCCACCACTCCAATATTTTTTCACGTAGACTTTCTGCCCCCCCGGGTGTGGATGAGGGGTAATTGTCCCATCTGCCCACTGGTGGGCAGAACAACTTTGGCCCCATTTATTTGGGTTGGGGGTATGGCCATACCCCCACTCTCTTATTTAAAAAAAAAAAAAACTTCCCTGGCCTCTGGTGGGCTTTCTGCCCCCCCCCCCTCTGGGGCAGATGGGCCTTCCAAAAATAGGCCCATCTGTCTGGGGAGCGACCCTTACCCAAGGGGCTGCCCCCCTAAAGAAAACACATGCATACACACACACCAATCCCTGGTGCCTAAGTGGTTTCTACCCCCCTTGGGGGCAGATTGGCCTAACAAAAATCAGCTGATCTGCCCCCAAGGGGGGCAGAAATGGTCTAAATACAATTTGCCCCCCAGGGGAGTGACCCTTGACTAAGGACTAAGGGGTCGCTCCCCACCTCTAAAAAAACAAAAAAAAACTGCCGCCTAGAGGTTTCTGCCACACCTGGGGGCATATCGGCCTAATAACAATAGGCCGATATGCCCCCAGGGGGGGCAGAAATAGCCTAAAATAAATTTGCCCCCACCCAGGGAGCGACCCTTGCCTAAGGGGTCGATCCTCTTGCGTGACATTGGCGTAAAAAAAAAGATCCCCAGTGCCTAGTGGTTTCTGCCCCCTTGGGGGCAGATTGACCTAACAAAAATCGGCTGATCTGCCCCCAAGGTGGGCAGAAATAGTCTAAATACAATGTGCCCCCCAGGGGAGCGACCCTTGGCTAAGGGGTCGCTCCCCACCTCTAAAAAACAAAAAAAACAAAACATATTTTTAACCCTGGCGCCTAGAGGCTTCTGCCCCCTTGGGGGCAGATCAGCCTAATAACAATAGGCTGATCTGTCCCCAGGGGGGGCAGAAATGGCCTAAAATAAATTTCCCCCCCCCCACCCTCCCTGGGGAGCAACCCTTGCCTAATGGGTCACTCCCCTTGCATGACATTGGTGCAAAAAAAAGATCCCCGGTGCCTAGTGGTTAACAAAAATCGGCCGATCTGCCCCCAAAGGGGGCAGAAATGGTCTAAATACAATGTGCCCCCCAGGGGAGCGACACTTGCCTAAGGGGTCGCTCCCCATCTCTAAAAAAAAAACACAAAAAAAAATTAGCCCTGACGCCTAGAGGTTTCTGCCCCCCTGGAGGCAGATCGGCCTAATAACAATAGGCTGATCTGCCCCCACGGGGGCAGAAATGGCCTAAAATAAATTTCCCCCCCCCGGGGAGTAACCCTTGCCTGAGGGGTCGCTCCCCTTCCATGAATTTGGCATAAAAAAAAACTCCCTGGTGTCTAGTGGTTTCTGCCCCACTTGGGGGCAGACTGGCCTCATAAAAATAGGCTGATCTGCCCCCAAGGTGGGCAGAAATAGTCTAAATACAATGTGCCCCCAGGGGAGCGACCCTTGGCTAAGGGGTCGCTCCCCACCTCTAAAAAACAAAAAACAAAAAAAACAAAAAAACATATTTTTAACCCTGGCGCCTAGAGGCTTCTGCCCCCCCTGGGGGCAGATCGGCCTAATACCAATAGGCAGATCTGCCCCCACGGGGGCAGAAATGGCCTAAAATAAATTGAGCCTGAGGGGTCGCTCCCCTTCCATGAATTTGGCATAAAAAAAAAAACTCCCTGGTGTCTGGTGGTTTCTGCCCCCCTTGGAGGCAGACTGGCCTCATAAAAATAGACCAATCTGCCCCCAAGGGGGGCAGAAATGGCCTAAATATAATTTGCCCCCTAGGGAGCAACCCATGCCTAAGGGGTCGCTCCCCAACTAAAATAAATGAATAAAAATAACACAAAAAAAAACAAAGAAAAAAATTATCCCTGGCGCCTAGTGGATTACAGTAGGCCGATCTGCCCCCAAGGGGGGCAGAAAAGGCCTTGAAAAATACTGCCCCCCTAGGGAGCGACCCTTGCCCAAGGGGTCGCTCCCCTTATGCCAATTTCAAATAAAAAATAAATCCCTGGTGTCTAGTGGGCATTTCAAAAGCCGGATCGCTTTACAATCCGGCTTTTGAAATGCTCTGAGAGACTTCAAAGGGAAGGAAATTCCTCTCCTTTCCTTTGAAGCCTCTCAGGGCCCCATCACATGAGCTTCCAGTGCAATGGGGAAGTGGCCTCTGATGAGGTCAGCACGCATTTGCGCGCTGACGTCATCAGGCGTCACTGGGCTGGCTCGGGGGGTCAGGGAGGGTCGGGGGAAGGGGAAGGGCTTCCCCTTCCATCCCTGCCTTGGCATAGGAAGTGGAGCAATGGCAGTTGACGGTGGACAGGGTGACAGGGTGGGACACAAGGGTGACAATCAGGAGAGTTTTATTTCCTGGCGGTGATCTTGGCAATAGTCTCTGGCTTCTGCCTGGATCTCAGGGGACATTTGCGGGGTGGTTCTCCTTCTGTGGGGGGGGGGGTTGCTCGTGGCCTGTTGTTCCTGTGGCAGGGACTCCTGTCCACTAGCGGCAGCGGAGGTGGAGGGCTGTTCGGTGGTTAGGCTAGTGTCAGGGTCCCAGTGGTGTGCCACTGCCTCCCTCGTACTGTTGGACATGTCTGCCAGCACTCCTGCATTGGAGACCAGGGTGGTGTTGAAGTCCTTCAAGTCCTCCCTGATCCCCAGGTACTGTCCCTCCTGCAGCCGCATGTTCTCCTGCAACTTGTCCAGTATCTGGCCCAGCGTATCCTGGGAATGTTGGTATGCTCCCAGGATTGTGGTGAGTACCTCCTGGAGAGTCGGTTCCTTAGGCCTGTCCTCCCCCTGTCGCACAGCAGTCCTCCCAGCTTCCCTGTTGTCCTGTGCCTCTGTCCCCTGAACCATGTGCCCACTGCCACTGGCCCCAGGTCCCTGATTGTCTTGGGTTTGTGAGGTGGCCTGGGGTCCCTGCCGTGGTGGACACACTGCTGATTGACATGTCCTGGGGACAAAGGTATGGGTCCGCTGGATGGGTGCTGTGGTGGCGTTTCCTGAGGGGGGGAGACTCTGTGGTGGTGTGAGACTGTACCTGGGTAACCGACTGTCCAGAGATCCCTGATGGGCCAGGTTAGTCATCCAGACCCAGGCGAGCAGAGCTGCTGTCATCACTGTGGGCCTCTTCTGTGGGGGGATTGGATGTTGCTGGCACCTATTCGCCGGTGACATTGGGTGGATTACCTGTGGGGATGTACATGATGTATTATTGTTTCTGCGTGTGACATATTGTGCATGGATGTGTTACCCTCTCTGGTTGTTATTGCCATGGCAGCTTTGCCTTGTGTGAGTTGTTATTTGGTGGGCTAGGTGATTCTCTCTAGTGTTCATGCTGTGGTGATAGGTGTCTATGCAGGTGTGTGAGGCGTGTCCAGGCATTGGTGTTGCATGTAGGGCTTGGTATTGAGAGGAGTAGATTGTGATGGTGGGGTATGTGGGAGGTGGTGGAGTGATGGGAGTGAGGGTAAGGGTGGGGGTATGTGTTGGCGTGCAGGTAGGGGGGTGATAGTAATAGAGATTTGACTTACCAGAGTCCAGTCCTCCTCCTACTCCAGCCAGGCCCCCCGGATGAACGATTGCCAAGACTTGCTCCTCCCATGTTGTTAGTTGTGGGGGAGTAGGTGGGGGTCTATTGCCAGTCCTCTGTACTGCAAGCAGGTGTCTTGCTGCAATGGTACATACCTTCCCCTGTAGGTCATTCCACCTCTTCCTGATGTCATCCCTTGTTCTTGAGTGGTGTCCCACAGCATTAACCCTGTCCACGATCCTCCGGCATAGCTCCATCTTCCTAGCAATGGACATCTGCTGCACCTGTGATCCAAATAGCTGTGGTTCTACCCTGATGATTTCCTCCACCATGACCCTTAGCTCCTCCTCAGAGAACCTGGGGTGTCGCTGTGGTGCCATGAGTGTGGTGTGGGTGGTATGGGTGAGGGTGTGTAGGGTGATGTGTTGGGGTGTGTGTTGTGAGGTGCATGTGTGGTGTATAGGCGATGGTGGTATGTGGCTCTGGTTGTGTGGGTGCTCTTGCTGTCTCTCTCTCTGCTGGCAATGGTTTATATTTATAAAGGGTTGTGGGTAGTGTGGGTGTGTGTTTTATAGTGGGGTGGGTGTGTGGGTGTGGTGTGTGTGTAGGTGTCAGGTGTGTGTAGTTTGAATTGTCCAATGTTGTGTTGTTTTGCTTGAGTGTGTGTATTTTGAGAGCGGCGGTATGTACCGCCAATGGTTTACTGACGTTGAATGTCCGCTGCAGTGATTCGTGGGTCATAATGTTGTGGGCGTTGTTCTGTTGGCGTAACAGTGTGGTTTTGCTACTGCCAGTTTATCACTGACCTTTTGGTTGGCAGACTTATGTCATGTTTGCGGCAGTCAGCATTGCATTAATTGGGATTTACTGCCAATGTCATAATGAGGGCCTAAGAGTCTTACTCCAAAACAATGGAAATGTTGATGTTACACAAAGTACTTGGTTTGCGTAAAAAATAAAGCCGCATGGGTGAGCATGCGTCGGAAAAGTCAGCGATGCGTTGATTCTTTACTCACAAGTGAGGCTGTGCATGGTTTTGGTCAGGTAGGTGATGCTTTGTTTTTCTCACCTGCAAGAGAGCAATATATATGGATTTCTAGATAGGGCACCATGGATCCGTGCAGGGTCACAATGACTTTGATGCCCAGGGACGATGTGTGAGAAATCTGCTTGCATGGTGTTAGAAAACCGCACTGCTTGGGGTTTGCGTCATTATCAGCAGCAGCAAGCAGGTGTTGTGTTGTTTCTCCAGCTGCAATGCGTTGATCTTCCAGCTGTGATGTAGGTGGAGCATCGGTTTTTGCTCCGAAGCAGGTGGCGTGTCATTTATCAGCCGCGTTGCAGATGGTGCGTCAAACATTTCCCCGCACGGCGCTCTGTGCATGGATTTCAGCTATTATTCTGCCAACTTTACCTTTCAAGGGCCAAGGGTCTGGATAGGGCAGCACTTGGGAGGGCAGGAGTCTCAGTAGAGAGTCCAGGTGCTGGCAGAGGAAGTCTTTGCTGGCCCTGAGACTTCAAAACAGGAGGCAAGCTCAGTTCAAGCCCTTGGAGATTCTTCTCAACCAGGAATGCACAACAAAGTCCAGTCTTTGTTCAAGCAGACACAACAAAAGCAGGATAGCCCAACATAGCACAATCACAGGCAGGGGCAGCACTTCTCCTCAGCACTTCAGCTCTTCTCCTTGGCAGAGGTTCATCTTGGTTCCAGAAATGGTGCAAGGTTCTGGGATTGTGGGTCCAAACCTTATACCCCTTTCAGCATTCAAAGTAGGAAAACTTCAATGGAAAGTCTCTGTTGTTCACAAGATCCTGCTTTGCCCAGGCCAGGCCCCAGACACACACCAAGGGGTCGGAGACTTCATTGTGTGAGGGCAGGCACAGCCCATTCAGGTGTAAGTGTCCACTCCTCCCCTCCCTCCTAGCACAGATGGCTCATCAGGAAATGCAGACTACACCCCAGCTCCCTTTGTGTCACTGTCTAGTGTGAGGTACAACCAGCCCAACTGTCAAACTGACCCAGACTGGGAATCCACAAACAGGCAGAGTCACAGAAATGGTATAAGCAAGAAAATGCTCACTTTCTAAAAGTGGCATTTTCAAACACGCAATCTTAAAATCAACTTTACTAAAATATGTATTTTTAAATTGTGAGCTCAGAGACCCCGAACTCCACATGTCCATCTGCTCCCAAAGGGAATCTACACTTTAATCAGATTTAAAGGTAGCCCCCATGTTAACCTTTGAGAGGGACAGGCCTTGCAACTGTGAAAAATAAATTTAGCAATATTTCACTGTCAGGACATATAAAACACATTACTATATGTCCTACCTTAACCATACACTGCACCCTGCCCTTGGGTCTACCTAGGGCCTACCTTAGGGGTGCCTTACATGTAAGAAAAGGGAAGGTTTGGTCCTGGCAAGAGGGTACACTTGCGAAGTCGAATTTATAGTTAAAACTGCACACACAGACACTGTAGTCACAGGTCTGAGACATGATTACAGAGCTACTTATGTGGGTGGCACAACCAGTGCTGCAGGCCCACTAGTAGCATTTGATTTACAGGCCCTGGGCACCTCTCATGCATTTGCTAGGGACTTACTAGTAAATCAAATATGCCAATCATGGGAAAGTCAATTACACATACACTTTACACAGGACTACTTGCACTTT
The DNA here is from genome assembly GCF_031143425.1 of Pleurodeles waltl. NCBI lineage: Eukaryota > Metazoa > Chordata > Amphibia > Caudata > Salamandridae > Pleurodeles > Pleurodeles waltl. Next base: position 573,764,713 of record NC_090439.1, on the reverse strand, counting down.
AGCACTGGTAAATTGCAGAGAGTTCCAAAAACATCAAAGTCCAGCACACAATCAAAACATGAGAAGCAGAGGCAAAAAGGACTGGGGGGGACCACGCCAAAGATGCCAGGTCTAACACTTAGTATTCCCTTTTGTCCCTTACGAGTGCACCAACTGTCAGAACCTTTGCTAATTTCTTTGTTAGCAAGATTTGGCCTTACTGCACTTGGAGCTCTTGTCCCAGTGGCATGAGATATTAAAACTTTAGGTATCAGGAGAACTGAAAAGTCAAAGCTGTTGAAAGAGTAGATGTGTGAAACATTTGCTATAAAAACATTTACACATATGCTAAGAACTACTATACAACTGGATTAACATTTTATAGTATTCCCCTGAGGTTACATCAACAAATTTGTTGCTGTGGTATTTTTACAAGGGAGTGTAAACACTACAGTGTGTGCCATCAGTTTTGGTGAGCAGGTCGGTGTTCATTTCCCCTCCCACACAGCAGCTTTAGTCCATCGTTTAATAAGAAAGAGGATTGTAATCCATGCATTGTGGACAGGAGGGTCATTGAAGTCACACCACGGGTAATCATTTTTGGTCGATGACTGACAGTCATGATCTCTTCACTAAGATTGGACTTTGTTACCTGTGAAAGAAAATCAACCTCCTTAGAGTGTGTGAACCTGAGTGGCATGAGTGTAAAGACAGTAGCAACTGTAAAGGTCAATGGTTGAATGCAATTTGAAAAACAAGTGTTGAAACTTTATGCTTAATGTGTTGTGCGTTTTTTACTATTTCATTTCCTGTATACTCTGTTGTTCTTTTAACTAAATAGCATCCCTGGCATTACTTATTTGGTAAGATTTTGATAATTGGGTTGAGCTGTATCCATTGTAAAACTCAGCTCAACCTCATTTGTGCTGAGCCTTCACTGCCAGATCAAGCTACTACGCTCAGTGAAGGAATCTTTGAAGGCTAGCATTTCACTTTAGACAAAACACCATTGCGCCTGGTCAGTAAGGATCAAATTACCCTTAGATATCTATATTTAAATGCTACCTTCTCCAAACTACTGAAGGGATTGACACCAAATTAGAAAAAGCATGCTTTCTGGACCAAGGGTTAGCTTTTTGACAAATTTGGTGTAATTCCAGCAGTGGTTCGGGCTGTAGTCTTGTTCAAAAATTTTAAATATCCCATTGACGTAGAATGGGGAAAAAAATTTTGGGGACTCCCCCTTTTTCTTCACCCCCGCTTGATGGATCACCCCAAAATCTTCAACACTGCAGCTGAACCGACCAAAGTATATTTTGAAAATTTTGTGAAGAATCGTCAAGCGGCACCATAGTTATTGGCAAAACAAAATGCTCTGTCTCTAAAAAATTGGGTCCTAACTATAACTACCTACTTCAGTAGGTGATATGTGTACATATAAAGTGTTGCAATGCTAGTTTATAGTGGAAATGCATTGGGTTTTTGGAGTAAATTGCCAGTGGAACATCAGCTTTGGAGAGCATTTTTTTCTTGCTATTTACAGTGGTAATTCTTTTGCCAGTTTTATATATATGTGTGCGTGTGTGTGTGTGTTGTGTATACACCATGTCTAATAGGTATAAACATATAATATATATAATATAAACATATATATACATATGTTTATATATAGTAATCAAAAAACATTTTTTTACATTATTTGCTATGAGGTGTTTTTTTTTTACTTCTGTCTCATTTTCTATGGGTGGGTCCTAAAGTAACAGTGGTTGGCCTTGTATGGTGCTGGACCTAGTACTACTCCTTTTTGGCAGTAATAATTTGCACTCCTAAATTTACCTCCACCCTCTGTTTCCAGGGGTGAGACATGTAAGGTTACATTTTTCGGGAACTTTACAGTTGTAAATGATGAATAGCTAAAAGAAGAAAAGTTACTGAAAAGTTTAAGAGTAAACTTACACCTGTAACTTAGCCACAAGTGTAAATTGCCTTTGTGAATTGCCCTGATAGAGTGGAAAACACCAGAGCAGCTTTGTACATCATCCCCTCCACAGGTCACCACTATCAATGAATGACTTTTGTACTCACAACTCTCTGACTTAACAATCACAGACTCCCCTTTGCTTTGCTAAACTGCTTTGCTCCTGTAATTTGACAGAACAGAGCAGTGGCGTAACATTAGCCCCTGTATTAAGGGGGTGCCGTCAGCACAGTGTTTCTGGCTGGAGAGCTGACTGAGTCCGGTGGGAGGGACCTCCATGCACTTTGCAATAGAGCCCCCTCAAGCTTTGTTACCCCATTGAGACTGAGGGGAAGGCAAGAAGTGCAGAGGCTTCCAGCAATTCCATTAACTATGACGGCCTCGTATTCTTTCACTTCCTGAAAGGGAGAGGAAAAGATCGCAAACTGAAATGCTGACTTCATTGTTTTAAGTAGAGCTGCCGGAATTCCAAAGTTTTATCATTGATCTCAATTAGCTGCCTTGTACTGTGACTATTTTTATAGTGCTTACCACCCCTAACTACCAGTTGAATGTTTTCAGTGAGTAGCACTTGACAACCGAACCCAAGGGAAGGGGTTAAACCAATGGTTATTGCAGAAGTGTAGAAACGTAAGCCCCCCCCCCCGCAAAGTTCATGGAGGGCCCCCCTCCAGACTCACTCAGGAGTTCTCAGACAATGGTACTATGCTTAGGTCCTCCCTAGGAGCTCGCCCCCCGCCCTCGCTCTGCGGAGGCTGCGGGGGCCTTTGTTGCACCACTGGGTTATTGCTAGTTATTGACTATGTTTCTTATTGGAATTAATATTGTGCTTTCAAAAGAAAACGTTCTAATGCATTTACCCACATTCCTTTGTGGTGGATTAAATTAATACGAGTTAGATGTGGCCATTAGTTAGACTTATGTGAGTTTTATAAGAAACTCTTGCATGTATTAACTTCTAGGCAGAGAATGTGGTATTTTAAAGTGTATGTGGTTAATTTTCAGCGCAATATCTTTGTTATTCTAACAAGATATGTATTCACAGTTTACTGTTTTTTAGATGACCTCCTCCCTGGGTAACAGAACCTTCTACTCAAATATTCCCGAGTCAGCTGACATCACTATTGGAATAATTTATCTAATATTCGGTAAGTAAAGAATGCTTTTTGAGGTAAATCCATGTTCCTTTGTCCAAGTTTTTGTTCTTAATTTAACACACTGTAAAAATGCATTATTGCTGCAAATCGAATATAGGACGGCATTATTTAAAATTGTAAGCCATTGCACTTTATTGTTATTAATTATTTTGAGAAAGCGACCAAGCTCACTGCGGCTATAATCGGAACATTAGGAAGTAGATAAAATAAGGGGCATTGAGTGAAATCAACTGTTCATTTAAAACAAACGAAGTATACCTTAATTAGGGGCGCATTCGTTCATTCTCCTATAGTTTGGTTTTGATTATCACTTCCTTGTTCTCGTTTTTAATGACTACGTACGACCGGATTCAGAGAACAATTATGAATCCCAGGATGCAGAGCCCTTACTGCAGAATGGTCGAAATGTTCCACCGTGCATGCACTGCCTGCCACGTCAGAATGCAGACACTTGTATGGTATTCACTCTGTGTTTGCTTTGTGCAACCTTACTTCTGAGGAAAATGGTAATCTATCTTCAAACTGAGAATACGATTTTTATATGATTTAGGAAAAGCAGTACTCCATTACATCTTACAACACAACCATGGGTACAGCAATAGCTTTAATGCATTATATAAAATGAAGATCACACTTTTATAGTTATCTGCAAATAAACAACAGCATTCACAGTTTCACTAAGTTTCGTGAATTCTCCACTGAATAACAGCCATGTGCATCCTGGCTAGGGTCAGAACTATTTGGTGGAACCCACTGAATTGTTTCCTCCCATGAGCAGATCCCAGAGCTTTGCAAAACCATAGACATATGTCCTGGATCCCTTCTGTGCCGGCATGAATTTTTAATGAATACATGAAAGGAGAACTACATTTTCGAAACTTTTTTTAATTTTATCTGAAATCAGTGCTGACAATATGTCCATGGCGTAAATATGCCATACCTTGGACTACCAGAAATTCTAAGGGGGAGAGGTATTGTTTCAATGCATGAGCTGTTGTAAAGCAAGCAAGTGGTGGGTAAATAGTTTGTCTGTGGGAGTAATCAGCTGGTATTCCAGGTCACCACCCATATCTCTGAGGAGCTGCGCCAGAAGGTTCATAGATAGCTCACTTGGGCCCTGATTTATACTTTTTGGTGCAAAACTGCACTAACGCAGTTTTGCACCAAAATGTTTAGCACCGGCTTGCACCATTTCTGTGCACCAGCCGGGCACCATATTTATCGAATGGTGCAAAGGGTAGGCTAGCGTAAAAAACATTGCGTTAGTTGGGTGCGGCTGGCGGTATGGAAGAAGGGGGTTTTGCACCAAAAAATTATGTTAGGCAGGTTAGAGTAAAGAAAAAAATGACCCTAACCTGCCTAGAGTCATTTTCTGACGCAAAAGCATCCATACCACATGACTCCTGTTTTAGAAAAGATAGGAGTCATGTCCACCACCCCAATGGCCAGAACAGGGGGCCAGGGTCCCCTGGGCATGGCCATTGCACCCAGTACCATGTACAGGGGCCCCCAATGGCACTTTAAAAGGAAATACTTACATGTACTTACCTATACTTACCTGGGATGGGGTCTCCCATCCTCTGCTGTCCCTCTGATATGGGTGGGGTGTCCCTGGGGACTGGGGAGGGCACCTGTGGGCTTATTCCATGGTGTTCCACCATGGAAATCGGCCCACAGGCACCCTAACGCCTGCCCTGACCCAGGTGTTAAAAAATGGTGCAAAGCAAGCTTTGCACCATTTTTTGACCCCTCCTCCCTCCTGTGCATGATTTTAGTACAGGGGGATAAATATGACTCTAAGGCCATAGAGTCATTTTTTGCATGGAAACGCCTACTTTGCATCTCATTGACGCAAAGTAGGTTTCCACGTCCAAAAAATGACTTTCACTCCATATATTTGGCGTTAGACGGGTCTAGCAGCAAAGTATAAATATGGAGTTTGTTTTGCACCAAATTTGCGTAAAAAAATGACGCAAATTCGGTGCAAAACAAGTATAAATATGTCCCTGGGTGTTATTAGCTTCATCTGTTCTATACCAAAATCCTGGACTACAGTGCCACCATCTATGAACCATCGTTCCCTTCTCCCCACCACCTCTCCAACATAAATCTGATGTGTCAAACATTTTGTGAATCCCGTCTGGTATGAGATACCACCCCATAGAATAATCTTATAACTGTTTCCTTTATGTGGTGTACAGATAGGTGCCTTTGCTGCTCATTATACTATGTGCAACTATTAATCCTTTGTTAATTGTGTTCCCATTTCAGATTCCTAAGTGTACATATAGGTGGATTTCTTCATCTAGTATCTCTTGTTAAATAATCTGTATAGATTTGATATCCTTCTCTTCAACAACCCACTTTTCAGAAATGATTTTAATAGAGTTAGATATAGGAGGGTCACTTCTTTCTTTTTTTGACCCTTATATGCTCTGTGCATATATTTTAAATAATCACTTCAAGGGAGCTGCCATAGTTGTCAGGATAACTGTCATCTAAGCTGACTGCGGTCATACAAGTCACTAAGGGCCTGGTTTAGAGTTTGGCGATCGCATTACTCCATCACAAACTTGACGGATATCCAGTCCGCTGTAATATGATCTGCATAGGCTATTATGAGATAGTAATTCGGTGGTCGTCACATTTCTGATGTAGTATCTCCCTCTGACAAACTCTGAAACAGGCCTTAAGTGTCACTTCAGAGCTATACACCAGTCTCCAAAGCCTCTCTCGTCTATGCTTGTGGGGAAATCAGGGATGTTTAAAATCTGAGAGGGGAACAGAACATAGTCACCCCCCTGCTTCTTATTGTCACTGACCAATGTCTCATAATATTTTTAGTTAGTTTTAATAAACTTTCCATGTCACTAAATTTGGGCATTTATTTTATCTTCTTTCAACTTTTTTGGGTCTCTATTAGGCTTTGACAAAAATATTGTTTCTGACTCCATCATTGTATCACTAACTTTGTGAGATTTAGGAAGAAGTAAAAAAACTTTTTCAAGAGTTTCACAAAATATATTCCTAAATGCCTTATAAAGCATTGCCGTGAACCTTTTCGGGCCTGGTACCATATTGTTGGCGGACCAAGCTATGGCAAGTTTGACTTTATCGGGAGTGATATAATCATTTATAAGATCTATTTTCTCTTGATCAAGAGGAGGCAATTTAACTTCATGAAATTATTGTGATTGAGCCAATCTGGTATTTTTTCCCTTTATATAGACTTGCATAAAAGCCATAGAAGCACTGAGCAATACGTTTGGGTAGCTTTGCTGGTATACCGAGGAGGTTATGATTAGCCCAATAACTTAGCATGGGAACTGTATTTTCATTTTTTGGGCTACAAGCTGATCAGCCTTCTAACCCCTAGCATGATATTGCTGGCTTCTTTGCAACATTATGCAAACTGTCTCACCAAGTGAAATCTGTCCTAATTCACTGCCAGGTGGAGCTTCTTGTATATTCAACTAGAACCCGAGCAATCCCGATATACTTTCAATTGTCTTATTCAAAAACAAAAAGGTGACTGTGTAAGATATGTGTTCCCCACGAATAACCACTTAGGCAGCATCCTGAATTGTGTCCCATTTTAGCCTCGCCTTCCGTGTTCCCAAGATACTAATGTTCTAAAAAAAATTCTAATTAAATGGTGAACTACTGAGTCTTGAAATGTTATCTCAGTCGTACGCTATAGCCTTGTGCATGTCTTCGTGGGAAATGCTGCATTATCAAATGCCAGGGTCACAGGGGCAAGGTCGTGGGCAAAATTATACTGGATCGTTTGAGTGACCATCTGCTCTATAAATCACTAATCTATCCTTGAGGATGTTCCATGAAAGTTAGAGTAACACGTATATCTCTTGACATTCTGTCATTCGGATGAGTCAGATGCCAAGTGTGTACCATATTGAGATCTGTCATTCTCTGTGTGAAGGCCCTGTGGGTTTGAAGCGCTCTTTCGTTGGGTGTAATGTGGAGTTAGTTAACCACCCCTCCCCAAGCTCCATTATGAGAAGACCTTGGGTAAAGTCTAAGATGAGAGGGAATAAGTGAGAGGAAAATGCCTCTGTATTCTACTTCGGGGCATAGATATTCACAAGTGTAACTAAGAATATTTTTAAGTTTTACCTAATAGCACTGGCACCATTCATGCAAGTAATTTTTTCAAGAAGGGACTAGTGGTTTATTAAGAACAATTGCTTTGCAATTTATTGAAAGAGAGAAATGTGCAGCTACCAATGCTAACGAATGCAATATAGTTTTCTCACATCGTAACACAATTTACCTGCTTTTGTTGGTGGCTCCCTGGGAAAAAAATAGAAAAATGTACTTTTTTCAGAAAGCGCTTTGAGGCAGGCATTCCTTGTGATCGATGTGTGATCAATACTCATTTCTGCGGGTAAATGATGACACATAATTTTTAAAAACAGATTCCGTGTGTTAAATACCACTTACCTTTACAGTGAGTTATTGCAATGGAATTATTATATTCGAGAAAATATAGAGATAGGGACAGATAACCATCGTAAAAGAATTTAAATAACTTGTGTAGCAGTTGATATAGTTACATCTTATAGCCAAATAGCAAAGTGTGTGAAATAAGAGTACAACAAAAATACCGTGAACACAAAGGAGTGTCGAGAAAATGAAATAACTTAAACCGATGCCTTTAGAGGTATCTTTTATTTTTTCATCTTTTAGTGAAATGGAAAAACACATTACCTTTGTCTGAAAGCAGCAATATGAAAACTAGTAAATATTTAGCAAGTGTTTTCCATCGAGCTGGGTGCCATGTTTTTTCCTCCTGGAGTTTTGAATTTAAAGAATCAGTGCATTCGGGGTGGTTTTAATTTGCTTCTGTTAATTACTGCAGTTGATAGCAATGATTTGACAAGGGAATACGCATGACTGTATTCATAGTATTTAGGGGAGAAAGAGGGATCTAATAACCCTAAGTATTAAAACTCGGAAGGACGTCATTTGAGGGTTCTATATGTATGATTATAGCAGTGGCAGCCACTGAAAATTTCAAGGGGAGGGGTGGGTGGGGTGAAGGGATAAAATAATTTAAAAGCCTCTCATCTTTGCTGCTGCCGCTACTACCTCGCTCCTCTTCCTGTGAATATGTTTATGTCACACCAGTCCCTGAGACACCAGCATAGGCTCCCCGCACAATCCTGCCACTGTTCTCATGCTATCCCAAGCATGAGATCAGCGTCACAATTGGTCTGAGCAGCTTGGCTGGCCAAACTGACAGGCACACTTAGTGTACTTCACTCCTCCCCCCTCCCACCTTCCATGGCCCAGCCCTGCCCGTCCCTGCACACGCTGGCTGTGCCAGCAGCTGAAAAATAAAACAATAGTAAAATATTGTTTTATTTTTCAGCTGCTGGCTCAGCCAGTGAGGCACGCTCCTTCGCCATTGCGAAGAAGCCACCCCTGGATTATAGTATGATTATGATTACAGTAAATCAGGCATTATTTGAATATGCATGGACAGCGAAGCTCTCCATCGAATACTACAAGTGATTTCACAAAGGAGATGTAATAGGGTAATTAGGCATCCAATGCCAATTCTATTTATTTCAAATCGTCTGCTTGTTAAAATTTGACTTCTGAAGATCACGTGGACCTAAAAACGATATCCATGTATTCCCTCATCCCTCTTATTTCTGCTTCTGCTTCCAGTCTCAATATTTGTGCCTGCTGAAGTGCTGTGCACTGATATATATGTGGTTTGCTGAAATGTATGTGTGCATGTATGTGTGTTGTTTGTGACATCCTCTGTATTGGTTTATGGGCGAGCATAGCTGGATTTCATGGCATGCACTGATATCTATTTGAGAGTCTACCTTCACCTCTTTCCACTCTCCTTAAACATCTAGCACTTTTAGCTGTTTTTAGAGGCGGTATAAAGCTAGGCAAGTTATCAAACTAACAACATAGCACATCTTAATTAGTGTGCATGCTTGACTGCAAATTACTGAATGTCAGGGGACCTATGAATATGGGGACCTTAAGGTATGTGTGCAAGTGTAGCTATATGTGTATTGGTGTGAATGGACATGGATATCTGTCTGTAAACAGCTCTCTGTATATAATTATATATATTCAATTGCTGTGCCAAAGTATGAAGGACCTTCTACTTTTTTATGCACGTATGCATCCGCTACAGAAAAGCCAGTGCTTGTTCCATAGGAAGATTTTCCCTTCCTTACAAAATAAAAAAAAATTAGGGAATGACAAAGGCATATCAAATCTAGCTGAGGCATAGTCTAAGGCTGATAAACTAAATACATGTGGATCACTCTACATTTTTTTGTATTGCAGTGTCAGTTTCTATTGGTATCCTTTTTCTTGGCCTTAAAATAATTGTAATCAAAGCATATGTCTCATCACATCATCATGCATTCCATTGGGAGGGAATGCCTTTTAAGGCAATGTTGTGTATCCCCTTGTTTTTTCCAGGTAGGGTGACATGATTTGGAAATATGCACTTAGTCAAATCTACTAGCGCCAGATGGTTAAATCTACTATTTGGGAGCTATCACTGATGGAATTACAACTGCCATTCTGGACTTACTAACAAACGTAGATTCCTAAAATACAGTGGAAGATGTGGTATAGGGCTTTTTCTGTTCGTGATGCTTCAAATGGTGCTCTCTAGTCAGAGATAGATTAGGGTATCATCTTAGTAAATTGGTGGTTGCAGTTGGTGCAGAGTGTTTCATGTGAATGAACACATATCTTGATTCTTGAACACAAGGAAATAGATAGGTGGCAGCCTTGGAACAAGCAGATATTGCACTCAGATTGTGGAGAACAGTGAAGATGAGGTTAGGATGGGCCTCATGCACACTTCCAAAACTTGCCTCATCGAGGCCCATAAACAAATAGCCCTGAAGTTGAGAACGCGTAACGTTGGCCTTGAGTTTTCAAACAGGTTCTTTCTATTTTAATATGACTTGGTGAGAAATTATATGCATTTCATTTTAGATATTGACATATTTGTCAGTGAAAGATGCCTCTTATTTTGACAATACATGTGTTTGTGACCATAGATTTCCGCTTGGTTCAGGTTTACCTTTCAGAAATGTTTGCTGGTTTGGTAAGGTCTTCTGGCTTAAGTTTGTGCTGGCTTAGTAGGCTGGGCTTTCAGCAAAGGGTCAAAGCAGGATATCACATTTATTAGTGTAGGTATACTATTGTGGGATTCCTGGTTTGTGCTTCTTTTGTTATCATTGAGGATTGACATGATTTCTGTGGCGAATGCTTCATTGTCAACACATGAGCTACTTAATGAATGTACCACAAATTGTGGCTAGAATTGCCTGCCACTTTTATGGGACCGCTTTTATCGTTAATTTGTATTAATTTCTTCATCATATCTTCTGGATCTCTATTTAGAGAAGGGATGTGAAGATTCCCATGTGTAGCATTTGAACCTCTGTGTAGATACTCAAATTGGGACATCCACTGTGTTATGTATATGGTGTGTATTGTTTCTGGTTCGGCATGAAATGGCATTGCAAATTTGTTCCAGCATCGGTATGGATGCAATCCTCAGTCTTAGGCTGCTTTGTTCCTCATGAACAGATGGAAAAGATTAATTCATTGTCATTATATTTCATTCAACCTTCTTGGAGGTTTTTAAAAGCCTGTAAAAGTATCATGTGCCTGGATCATACCTTGTGAGTAATTATGTATACTGTCCATCTTGAGTTTAGGTGTATTTCCTGATGAAATCAGACGTATTCTCTGCTGTGTACCTATTTCCCATGTACTGTGAAGGAGTGTCTATACGGTCAAATGCAACCAATTTACAATGAGATCCTCTAAGAGGTATCTTCATGTGGCTTATCTCATTCTCCTAACCCTTGCCTTTTAGTTCCTCTGGAAACATCATGTACCTGCCATAATATATACTGGGTGGTCCCACATCCTTGCTTTGGATACATGTACTCTGTTCGTTTAATTCCTCTTCTGGCTTTCTCTCTTATTGTCTTATTGCTCAGTTCATGGGAACTTCCTTTTTTCATCATTTACTCTATGCTTCCACTTCTTTCATTTCCACCCCTCCCTATTCATAGCTATGCCATCCATGATAGGTCTGGGGAGAGTTTAGAACATAGTTAACTCTTTCTTTATTACTATCATGAAGTATCACAGTTTCTCAGTCCTGACTTCCACTTACTACATTGACTTAATTTCCAATTACTTTTTTTTAACTCCATTTGCTCCCTTTTGGATAGTGTCTTTGTTAAGTAAATGTTAAGTATGGCTGCCTAATTTTACCTTGGTCAGTCGGTTTTCTTTAAAGTGGTGAGGCTATTATGTCTTGCTCCTCTTTTAATTTTTAAAATCGTTTGTCTTTCTTTAGAGGCCCTACGAATAGGATGAATATTCAATTATTATTGTTTAAGTGGGTGTTATTCTACATTTTTAGAATGGCAAACAATTGTAGGGGAAAAATAAACATGATTGATTTGGTGTAGGCAATTCGGTATTTTTAAACAAGTGTACAAGTGGACGTTTTCCACAAATCTCGTCACTACTTACTAAAATAAAGCAAGGAATAGTGGCTCCCTGCCAATAGGTTTGAATAGTTGAGCACCTACCTGGTCTCTTGTGGGTGTTTAGATTCAGCACCTAGATACCCTGACGTGTGACAACCAGCACTCTGCAAATCCACTTTACATTACATTACTTTACATTTCTTTACATTACATGTTCTTTTAGTCAACGTGTCAAACGTGTTGCAGAAGTATTTCCAATAGGTTTCAGTGATGCCTTTTGCGTGCCACTAACTGTTCAGGTGTGGATGACTTGCTCATTAAAGTTTCAAGCTTCACCTAAACAAGACCACTGATTGAGAAAAAAGTTTGCCTAGAGTTGGTTGTGATCTCTTGCAGAGTAGAAACATCCCAGAAGTTCACATCAGGCTGTTAGATTGTGTGAACACTGGGTTGTTATATGGCTACTCTTTTTTGTAAAAGCAAGTAAATAGAAACTAGTGATATTCTTCTCAGGGAGCTCAAAAACAATATCTCTGGTTCTTAAAAAGCACAGATAAATAGGAGTGCACCCAAGGAGATCTTGTTGTGCTAACTGCCTCTCATCACTTAGGGAATTTAGAATCAATGTAATTGATGGCCTCTTCGACATGCTGAGATCACATGATGTGTTGGGCACCACGATAGTTCTCTACTCACCTCTGTGATTCTATGCAGATGTTTGGACCTTAGCGAAGACTAAAATATGATAGAAATACATGTACACATATATGTTTAGCTTAGCACACGCAGGTCGCACCATTAGGCAGGTGATGCATTATGGATGATAATTTACCAGTATTTGATTACATGCGGCTCTAGAGTACCCTTTTCCAAGCCATCGATCCCTTTCTATTTTAAAACAAGATCTTGAGCCAATCGATTCACCACTACAAATAATAGACAAAGTACTACTTGTCCGCAACAGAGAAGTAGGAGAAATGAGTTCTTGTTCATTTCTTTCTCTACCTTTCTTTTTTTCAGAAATCTGTCTCTGATTTGCGCGAATAGAGCATTTTATGTTCTATAATAATAACGAAGATGATACTTTACATCCTTTGCTCTCTCACCATCTAGAGCCGATAGTAAATTTCAAATCTGTGGCCATCCATGTATCCTTTGGAACCTGTACTGCTACAGCACATGGTTTCTTTTCCACCCAGTATATTGCTTGCCACTACGCCCACTCGCCCTGCTTCTTGCGTATCATCAGGTTTATGTGATTCTCTGTAGTTAGGATAACCAGGCGTTCTGGATTTTCCAGGACAGTCCTGGAGTTTCGCCATTGGTACTGCATATTGCAGTAAATTAGGCACGAGTCCCGGTTTTCAGACTGAACAATGACAGAGAGAACTTACCACGTGTTCCGGTGTAAGATACATTAGTGTGCCCACAGCCAGAAAGCAAATAGAGCATTGCAGTGTGTAAAAAGCTCTATTTTACCTTCCTTGGTGTCTCTGTTTTCTGTGTTGGTCAATAACACCACTCCATACTCCCTGGTTGAGACAACATTATAGTCTTCTATATATGTGGAATGGCCCGGTATTTTGATTTCACATTCTGGTAACTCTGCATGAAGTTTCTTCTGTGTTTGGCGGGGGTGCATGAATATTTGCTGGACATGAGTACACAAACTTGTACTAATACACTAGCTTCTTCAGATTTCAACCAAGGGGGTCTGATTGCATAGCGCGCACACACAATTTATCACGAAATTCGACATCGCATAAATTGCAAAGGGGCAATTTTGCTTTGACGATTGGACCGACTAACCGGTGTGTCATGTAATTTTTGCACCGGGTACAGGATGAAATTACCTTTGCACTCTTGCAAGACACTGAAACTGTCTGCAGAAAATTCTAGCGCCCACAGTGTTACCAATGTAATCTGAAAGTGTTGATACAAAATTGTACGAGCACTGTAGTGTGTAGTTCAGTATCTAAATATTTGCCAGGTCTCAGCTGGAAATCATGGGTATAGTTGCACTTTTAGATGATGTGTGCTATTCATTTCTGAATTTTGAAAAGCTAGCCTATCAAATCTTTACAACGCAGTGTTGGTCTGATTTATCTGCTTCGACTGGTAAACCTTCTACTGCCTAGAGGTAATGGATGAGTAGGGTGTTCTCTGGTTCTTAGATGGACGGACATTGTAAGCAGAAATTGACTTACAGATAACCATGAACGAGAGTATTTTTATTTTAAACGTGTTATCCAAGGTGTAAATAAAACATATTTACCATTCTGAAGGAACTATTAATATAAATCGGATTAAACAGTAATTTTAACATTACTCTTGCAAATAGCTGAAAAAAATGCCAAAAATAGAAATTAGACCATTTTGTATAAAAAGGAAATCAGACAGAGAAAAGAGAGATAGGGAAAAGGGGGTACATGGTATCATAAAACAACTACTAAATAACAGGCATTTTCTAAATAGGTCCAGATTAGGGGCAATAACCAACTGAGTATTAATTGCTCAGTTTGTAGTGGATCTGGGTAAATCAGGCTTCGCCACTGTGCGTCGTCTCTGTCGTTCTGGGACAGCGTGCAAAGTAGTATGACAGTCAAAATAATTGCTAGTTAAATAAAACATATTTATCCTATTGGCATTCTAAATGAGACCACGAGATTCCGTGCAAAAGCAGAGTTTGCCACATTTCTAGATATTCAGTTTTAAAATGGTATGACTCAGTTTTATGTAATGTGGGCTAGCTAGTTCATCAAATGTTGATAGTACAATAGACTAATATTACATATTAACTACCATATTCCAGAAATTGAATCTTGAGGTTCTTTTTCCAAAGGTTCACCATAATCCATCATGACCTAGAATCTGGCACTCCAGAGGTTTAGTCGCAAACCTTTCTATCACAAGTGGTGACTGCTTACTGTACTTACTGTACACTTGAGGAAGGATGGTAGCCACATAACAGTATTTTTTTCTGACAAAACCTGCCAGAGCCTTAAGCAGTTGATTTTACGTTGAAATGGCATGCCCTTTGTTGGAACCGGCCATTTTTGCAGGTGCATTCCCAGACTTTTTGCCTCCTTCCGCCTATTACTTCTGACCTCTTGCTGTTGGCACTAGGACTTTGAGCACTTTATCACTGCTGATCAGTGCTAAAGTTCAGGTGCTCTCCATTCTAAAGTTGGTATGATTGGCTCATACCTAATTTGTACATTTAATTTACCTGTAAGTCCCTTGTACAGAGGTATCTCTATACCCAGGGCCTGTAAATTAAATGCTACCTTTGGGTCTGCAGTGCTGCTTGCACCACCCACAGAAGTAGCCTTTCAAACCTGTATCAGGCCTGCTAGCGCAGGGCATGTGTGCGCAGTTTACTGCACAGGGTCCTGGCATCTAAATTTACTTGCGAGGCCCAGAACTCTCCTTTTACTACATGTAAGTTGCCTCTAAGGTCCTATGGGCAGGGTGCTATTCATGTAGAAGGCAGGACATGTGCCTGGTTGCATGGCCTGTGCTGGTAGTGACAAACAGCCTGTTAGAAATGGGGTCTTTGGTTGGCAGTCGGGTTACCCCCTGACCAAGCAAGGACCCTCACTCTAGTCAGGGTAAAAGAGAATCACCCTCAACTAACCCCTGCTTACCCCCTTAGTAGCTTGGCACGAGCAGTAGGCTTAACTTCAGAGTGCTAGGTGTAAAGTATTTGTACCAACACACTCAGTAACTTAATGAAAACACTACAAAATGACACAACACAGGTTTAGAAAAATAGAGAATATTTATCTAAACAAAACAAGACCAAAGCAACAACAGTCCACAATACACAAGTCAAGTTATTAATTAAAAAGCAAAAAGAACCTTCATGTAGTTTTAAACACACACTAACACTGTTAGTGTGAAAATGTACCTTGGGTGCGAAAAAAAATAACCACGGGCGAGTGTGCGTCAAAAAGGGCTTGCGATGCGTCAGTTTCACTCACGAGCGAGATCCTGTGTCGTTTCTCATTTCATCAGGTCGGGGTGCGTCATTTCTTCTCTCTGCAGGACAGCGATGCATCGATCCGGTCACCACACTCAGGTCCGGGCAGGCCTTGCGTTGTTTTTACACACCCAGCGGTACTTGCGTCGGAAATCCAGCCGCAGGATGATCCGAAAACCACGCAGCGCGGGTTGCGATCTCACCAGCCTCCGTCAGCAATGCTGCGTGCGTTTCTCCAGCTCTGTGCATCGATTCTTCGGTCGAGTTGCAGGTGAGCATCTATTTTCAGCCACGAAGCTGGCTGCGCATCAATTTTTCAGCTGCAGATCGGAATTGCGTTGATCATTTCCCCGCACAGCGTTCTGTGCATGGATTTCTTCCTCTTAGGCTGCCAGCCTCTCCTTTCAGGGTCCCAGGAACTGGATGGGCACCACAGGACAGAGTAGGAGTCTCTCCAGAGACTCCAGGTGCTGGCAGAGAGAAGTCTTTGCTGACCTGAGACTTCAAACAACAGGAGGCAAGCTCTAAATCAAGCCCTTGGAGATCTTCACAAGATGGAAAGCACACAAAGTTCACTCTTTGCCCTCTTCTTTGGCAGACGCAGCAACTGCAGGATAGCTACACCAAACACAGTCACAGGCAGGGCAGCATTTCTTCCTCAGCTCTTCTCCAGGCAGAGGTTCCTCTTGGTTTCCAGAAGTGTTCTAAAGTCTGTGGTTTTGGGTGCCCTTCTTTTACCCATTTTCTCCTTTGAAGTAGGCCTACTTCAAAGTAAAGTCTCTTTTGAATGTGAAATCCCGCCTTGCCCAGGCCAGGCCCCAGACACTCACCAGGGGGTTGGAGACTGCATTGTGTGAGGGCAGGCACAGCCCCTTCAGGTTTGAGTGACCACTCCTCCCCTCCCTCCTATCACAGATGGCTCATCAGGATATGCAGGCTACACCTCAGCTCCCTTTGTGTCACTGTCTAGTGTGAGGTGCAAGCAGCCCAATTGTCAAACTGACCCAGACAGGGAATCCACAAACAGGCAGAGTCACAGAAATGGTATAAGCAAGAAAATGCTCACTCTCTAAAAGTGGCATTTTCAAACACACAATCTTAAAATCAACTTTACTAAAAGATGTATTTCTAAATTGTGTGCTCAGAGACCCCAAACTCCACATGTCCATCCGCTCCCAAATGGAATCTACACTTTAATCAGATTTAAAGGTAGCCCCCATGTCAACATATGAGAGTGACAGGTCTTGCAACAGTGAAAAACGGATTTAGCAATATTTCACTGTCAGGACATACAAAACACATTACTATATGTCCTACCTTAACCATACACTGCACCCTGCCCTTGGGGATACCTAGGGCTTACCTTAGGGGTGCCTTACATGTACGAAAAGGGAAGGTTTAGGTCTGGCAAGTGGGTACACTTGGCAAGTTGAATTTACAGTTAAAACTGCTCTCACAGACACTGCAGTGGCAGGCATGAGACCCTGCCCCCCCCCCCTCCAGCACCTTGAGACCCTACAGGGTGAGTAGCGCACTTAACAAATTACTGATTGATTGATTGATTACAGAGCTACTTATGTGGGTGGCACACCCAGTGCTGCAGGCCCACTAGTAGCATTTGATTTGCAGGCCCTGGGCACCTCTAGTGCATTGTACAAGGGATTTACTAATAAATCAAATATGCCAATCATGGATAAACCAATTACATACACATTTTGTAAAGGACCACTTGCACTTTAGCACTGGTTAGCAGTGCTAAAGTTCAGGTGCTCTCCATTCTAAAGTTGGTATGATTGGCTCATACCTAATTTGTACATTTAATTTACCTGTAAGTCCCTTGTACAGAGGTATCTCTATACCCAGGGCCTGTAAATTAAATGCTACCTTTGGGTCTGCAGTGCTGCTTGCACCACCCACAGAAGTAGCCTTTCAAACCTGTATCAGGCCTGCTAGCGCAGGGCATGTGTGCGCAGTTTACTGCACAGGGTCCTGGCATCTAAATTTACTTGCGAGACCCAGAACTCTCCTTTTACTACATGTAAGTTGCCTCTAAGGTCCTATGGGCAGGGTGCTATTCATGTAGAAGGCAGGACATGTGCCTGGTTGCATGGCCTGTGCTGGTAGTGACAAACAGCCTGTTAGAAATGGGGTCTTTGGTTGGCAGTCGGGTTACCCCCTGACCAAGCAAGGACCCTCACTCTAGTCAGGGTAAAAGAGAATCACCCTCAACTAACCCCTGCTTACCCCCTTAGTAGCTTGGCACGAGCAGTAGGCTTAACTTCAGAGTGCTAGGTGTAAAGTATTTGTACCAACACACTCAGTAACTTAATGAAAACACTACAAAATGACACAACACAGGTTTAGAAAAATAGAGAATATTTATCTAAACAAAACAAGACCAAAGCAACAACAGTCCACAATACACAAGTCAAGTTATTAATTAAAAAGCAAAAAGAACCTTCATGTAGTTTTAAACACACACTAACACTGTTAGTGTGAAAATGTACCTTGGGTGCGAAAAAAAATAACCACAGGCGAGTGTGCGTCAAAAAGGGCTTGCGATGCGTCAGTTTCACTCACGAGCGAGATCCTGTGTCGTTTCTCATTTCATCAGGTCGGGGTGCGTCATTTCTTCTCTCTGCAGGACAGCGATGCATCGATCCGGTCACCACACTCAGGTCCGGGCAGGCCTTGCGTTGTTTTTACACACCCAGCGGTACTTGCGTCGGAAATCCAGCCGCAGGATGATCCGTAAACCACGCAGCGCGGGTTGCGATCTCACCATCCTCCGTCAGCAATGCTGCGTGCGTTTCTCCAGCTCTGTGCATCGATTCTTCGGTCGAGTTGCAGGTGAGCATCTATTTTCAGCCACGAAGCTGGCTGCGCATCAATTTTTCAGCTGCAGATCGGAATTGCGTTGATCATTTCCCCGCACAGCGTTCTGTGCATGGATTTCTTCCTCTTAGGCTGCCAGCCTCTCCTTTCAGGGTCCCAGGAACTGGATGGGCACCACAGGACAGAGTAGGAGTCTCTCCAGAGACTCCAGGTGCTGGCAGAGAGAAGTCTTTGCTGACCTGAGACTTCAAACAACAGGAGGCAAGCTCTAAATCAAGCCCTTGGAGATCTTCACAAGATGGAAAGCACACAAAGTTCACTCTTTGCCCTCTTCTTTGGCAGACGCAGCAACTGCAGGATAGCTACACCAAACACTGTCACAGGCAGGGCAGCATTTCTTCCTCAGCTCTTCTCCAGGCAGAGGTTCCTCTTGGTTTCCAGAAGTGTTCTAAAGTCTGTGGTTTTGGGTGCCCTTCTTTTACCCATTTTCTCCTTTGAAGTAGGCCTACTTCAAAGTAAAGTCTCTTTTGAATGTGAAATCCCGCCTTGCCCAGGCCAGGCCCCAGACACTCACCAGGGGGTTGGAGACTGCATTGTGTGAGGGCAGGCACAGCCCCTTCAGGTTTGAGTGACCACTCCTCCCCTCCCTCCTATCACAGATGGCTCATCAGGATATGCAGGCTACACCTCAGCTCCCTTTGTGTCACTGTCTAGTGTGAGGTGCAAGCAGCCCAATTGTCAAACTGACCCAGACAGGGAATCCACAAACAGGCAGAGTCACAGAAATGGTATAAGCAAGAAAATGCTCACTCTCTAAAAGTGGCATTTTCAAACACACAATCTTAAAATCAACTTTACTAAAAGATGTATTTCTAAATTGTGTGCTCAGAGACCCCAAACTCCACATGTCCATCCGCTCCCAAATGGAATCTACACTTTAATCAGATTTAAAGGTAGCCCCCATGTCAACCTATGAGAGTGACAGGTCTTGCAACAGTGAAAAACGGATTTAGCAATATTTCACTGTCAGGACATACAAAACACATTACTATATGTCCTACCTTAACCATACACTGCACCCTGCCCTTGGGGATACCTAGGGCTTACCTTAGGGGTGCCTTACATGTACGAAAAGGGAAGGTTTAGGTCTGGTAAGTGGGTACACTTGGCAAGTTGAATTTACAGTTAAAACTGCTCTCACAGACACTGCAGTGGCAGGCATGAGACCCTGCCCCCCCCCCCCCCCCAGCACCTTGAGACCCTACAGGGTGAGTAGCGCGCTTAACAAATTACTGATTGATTGATTGATTACAGAGCTACTTATGTGGGTGGCACACCCAGTGCTGCAGGCCCACTAGTAGCATTTGATTTGCAGGCCCTGGGCACCTCTAGTGCATTGTACAAGGGATTTACTAATAAATCAAATATGCCAATCATGGATAAACCAATTACATACACATTTTGTAAAGGACCACTTGCACTTTAGCACTGGTTAGCAGTGGTAAAGTGCCCAGAGTAACAAAAACAGCAAAATCAGAATCCAGCACACATCAACAACCTGGGAAACAGAGGAAAAAAGCTAAGGGAGACCACGCCAAGGATGAAAAGTCTAACACGCGTCGCCCCCGGCTGAAAGTGAGGAGCAACTACCCAACCTCATGGGAGTTCTCATCACCAAGGCGGAGGAACGTGGAGAGACCATCAGCATTGGCGTGCTCTGTACCAGGACAGTGCTCCACCATAAAGTCTAACCCCTGTAGGGAAATGGACCACCTAAAAAGTTTTGGATTCTTACCCCTCATCTGCATTAACAGTCTGAGGGGCCTGTGGTCGGTCTGAACTCGGAAATGAGTCCCAAACAAGTAGGTTCTTAGCTTCTTCAGTGCCCAGACCACAGCAAACGCTTTGCGTTCTATGGCACTCCACCTACGTTCCCTGGGTAGTAATCTCCTGCTAATGAAGGCCACAGGTTAATCTAGGCCCTCTTCATTAAGCTATGAGAGTACTGCTCCAATACCATGCGCTGAGGCGTCTGTTTGCACAACAAACTCTTCGGAGTAGTCAGGTGCCTTCAGCACAGGTGCTGTGCACATGGCAGCCTTCAGGGCATCAAAAGCGTTCTGGCAAGCCTCTGTCCAGATCACTTTCCGGGGTTGCTTCTACGAAGTCAACTCAGTCAAGGGGGTAACAATGGTACCATGACCCTTGAAAAAACTCCTGTAGTATCCTGTGAGACCTACCAATTCTCTCACTTTAGTCTGGGTCTTGGGGGGCTCCCCAGCCGGAATTGTGTCAATCTTAGGCTGTAGGGGTGCCACCTGGCCGCTCCCCACCTGGTGTCCTAAGTACACCACAGAACACTGTCCTATTTGGCACTCGCTCGCCTTAATAGTGAGACCTGCCTTCTGCCGGGCCTCTAACACTCTCCAGAGGTGTTGCAGGTGTTCCTCCCATGTGGAACTGAAAATAGCAATGTCATCCAGGTAGGCGGCACTGAACTCATCCAGCCCAGCCAACACCTGGTCGACCAACCTCTGAAAGGTGGCAAGGACATTCTTCATCCCAAATAGCATCACTTTAAATTGAAAGCGTCCATCTGGGGTAGAGAATGCTGACCTCTCCTTGGCCCCCTCAGTTAAGGCAATCTGGCAGTACCCAGATGTTAATTCAAACGTACTAAGGTACTTGGCAGCTCCTAAAAGGTCGATGAGCTCATCAGCTCGGGATGGAGTGTGCGTCAGTCTCGCTGACCACATTGAGCCACTGAGTTCTGGAGTGGCACCAGGTGCAGCAGCCTTTGGGACCAATACCACTGGGCTGGCCCAAGGTCTGCTGGAGTGCTCAGTGACCCCTAGGGTAAGCATTTTGGATGCTTCATCCTTAATGCATGACCTCACCCTGTCAGTCACCCTGTAAACTTTTTGTTTAACAGGTGTACTGTCCCCAGTGTCCACATCATGTGTGCACAAGGGTGTGACTCCTGGGATCAGAGAGAACAGTGAGGCAAACTGCCTCAACACGTGGCAACAGTCACACTGCTGCTCCTCAGTCAGGGAGGGGGAGAGGATCACTCCCTCCATTGACCCATCTTTTTCTCCTGCTTTACCATCATCAAAGAGCTCTCCAAACCTAAAGCCAGCAACATAGACCCCACACACACACAACTCCTCTGCGACTCCCTCTCCCACCATTTCCACCGCAAAATCTTAGACATACACAACAGCTTCACACCACACGCACCCACCACACACACCACTGACTCAACCAGCAAAGACCCTCCTCCCCCCCAACCTACTACTCACCTGGGCCCCTAGCAACGACAAAGAAACTGAAAAAACAATAAATTCCATCCACCGAGGCTCCCCCTCAGACCCCTGCCCCCATCACATTTACAACAAAGCCAGCCCAACCATCGCCCCCAAGCTTCATGACATAATCAACAGCTCTAACAACGCCGCCACCTTCCCAGACCCCTGGAAGCACGCAGAAGTCACCACACTCCTGAAAAAGCACAAAGCTGACCCTGATGACCTCACCAACTACCGCCCAATTTCACTCCTCCCCTTCCCCGCCAAGGTCGCTGAGAAACTAGTGAGCACCCACCTGTCCCACTTCCTAGAGGAAAGCAACACACTCAACACCTCCCAGTCTGGGTTCCGCAAGAACCACAGCACTGAGACCACCCTCATCGCATGTACTGACGACATCAGAACCAGAGTCGACAAGGGCGAGACTGTCGCACTCATCCTCCTGGACCTCTCTGCTGCCTTCAACACTGTCTGCCATCAAACACTCCGCACATGCCTCCACTACGCAGGTATTCGACACAAGGCCCTAGACTGGCTGACCTCCTTCCTCACTGAAAGAATGCAGAAAGACCACCTCCCTCCCTTCCACTCCACAGCCACCAAAATCACATGCTGATTCCCCCAAGGGTCCTCCCCCAACCCTACCCTTTTCAACATCATAACCCCACTCGCCAACATCCTCCGACCTCACGGAATCACCATCATATCCTACGAAGACGACACCCAGCTCATCATCTCCCTCACCCCTAACCCTACCACCGCCAAAACCAACCTCCACGCTGCATTCCTTGACACCACCACATGGATGACAGCAAACCACCTCAAGCTCAACTCCAACAAAACCAAAATCATCATTTTCAGCCCCAACAAAACCATATGGGACGACTCCTGGTGGCCCACCACCCTAGGCTCCCCACCAACCCCCTCAAACCACGCACGTAACCTCGGCATCATCCTGGACCCCTCCCTCTCCATGACCCAGCAAATCAACGCCATCACCTCCTCCTGTTTCAACACTCTCCGCATACTGCGAAAAACCTTCAAATGGATTCCCATAGAGACCAGAAAGACCGTCACCCACGCACTCATCAGCAGCAGGCTAGACTATGGGAACGCCCTCTACGCCGGCACCACACTCAAACTCAAACGCAAACTCCAGAGGATCCAGAACGCACCCGCCCACCTCACCCTGGACCTCCCACGGCATGAACACATCTCCTCACACCTCAGATCCCTTCACTGGTTCCCGATCGACAAGAGGATCACCTTCAAAATCCTCATCCACGCACACAAATCCCTCCACAACACTGGACCAACCTCCCTCAACGAAAGAGTGAACTTCCATACTTCCACTCACCACCTCCGCTCCGCCGACCTCGCACTCGCCACAGACCCCCGCATCCAATGCGCCACCACCGGAGGCAGATCCTTCTCCTGCCTCGCCCCCAAGGCCTGGAACTTCCTCCCCACCAACCTCTGCAAGACTCAGAACCTCCTGCTCTCCAGAAAAAACCTCAAGACGTGGCTGTTTGAACAGTAATCCACCTCGCCCCCCTCCACCAGCACCTTGAGACCATCACAGGTGAGTAGCACGCTCTATACATTTTTTGTTTGATTGATTGATTGACAGGGGGTTAGGAAGAGGATCACTCTCCTCCTCCAACCCCTTATCTGTCGCAAGGAGCATGGACAGTTCAGTCCGCTCAAAGTGAGGTTTGAGGTGGTTGACATGCAGGACCCTTCAAGGGTTCCTTGGAGGCTGCAAGTCCACTAGGTAGGTGACTTCACTCTTGCGCTCCACCACCTCAAATGGCCCAGTTAACTTATCCTGGAGTGCCCAAGGCTCATACCACCATTTCATATCCTCCTGACTTGCTTCTAGATTCTCCTGAGGGAGACTCCTGAAGGGGTGCCTTACATGTAAGAAAAGGGAAGGTTTAGGCCTGGCAAGTGGGAACACTTGCCAAGTCGAACTTACAGTTAAAACTGCACACACAGACACTGCAGTGGAAGGTATGAGACACGAGCACAGAGCTACTTATGTGGGTAGCACAAGCAGTGCTGCAGGACCACTAGTGGCATTTGATTTACAGGCCCTGGGCACCTCTAATGCACTGTACTAGGGACTTACTAATAAATCAAATATGCCAATCATGGATAAACCAATTACATACACATTTTGTAAAGGACCACTTGCACTTGAGCACTGGTTAGCAGTGGTAAAGTGCCCAGAGTAACAAAAACAGCAAAATCAGAATCCAGCACACATCAACAACCTGGGAAACAGAGGCAAAAAGTTATGAGAGACCACGCCAAGGATGAAAAGTCTAACACAGCCTATTTGGTTTCTCACTGCTGTGAGTGCTGCCTTCTCATAGGATTGCATTGGAAATGCCCTGCCTTATGTCTAGGGGGTATTGTCTAATTTATGAGCGGTAGCGTAGGCATGTTTGGTATGGTTGTAACGGTAGTGACAAATGCTGCTTACTGGTGTAGGTGGAGTTTTTATTATCATTACAGAAATGACACTTCTAGAAAGTGAGTATTCCTCTGGGCTTATGACTCTGGTGTTTTGCAGCTTGACTCCAATCTGTGCATGGGCAGAGTGACAGTTGGGCTTTGTGCATACTTTTCAGACAGCTTATACACAGGGAGAGTGGAGGTGTCACAGACATGCATCTGCATTTTGAATGGTCTTCCTGGGCTGAGAAAAGGGGAGGCAGGGCACACTTGAATTTGTAAAGGCTGTGACCTGGCCTCCCACAAAGGGCTCAGGTACCCCCGACTGATGTCTAGAACCTGTGATGGAGAACAGAGTGGATCGTCCTAGAACCAGTTGTAACTGGTTGGAACCACCTCTCCTTCTTTTCGTTAGTGCTTTACAAAACTGAGTATAAGTACAGGGGGTTTTCCCCATGAAAATGAGACACACTTGACACTGAAACATACTTAGAACTGGACACAGAATGATGCTGGAGGGACTCACCAGGAACCGCCTTGGACTGCCGCAGCTGTGCTGACCTGTGACTTGCTGGGTCACTAGGAGGAACTGCCACTGACTGCAACCCTTTGTGCTGGCCTGCTGCTGTGCCCTGCTGCCCTGTGTTCCATCTTTGTGTCCCCAGGGGCTGGGTGCGGTGACCCCTACAACTGCCTGCATAAACCTGGAGAACCGCTTCCTTCTTGGTGACTATAGCGCCTGCAAAAGCTCTCTGTTTGTCGCCTTGGTACCTTGAGAGAGCCGTGTTGGGAATTCCCCCTGCGATTGCCAGAGCACCTTGAGAGAGCCAGTGTTTGATTTATTCCGCACCCTGAAGAGCGCTTCTCCTGGAGATCACCGCCGCGGCCCAGGCATTCTTTGTCTACAGCGTGTCAGCGATGCACTGCCCACAGTCCCCAAAGAACCGAAGCCTGGAGCAAGCATGGTCCTAGTGGTGCCCCAAGATTGAAGTACGCTCCGAGGAGCGCCCCTGGGGCACCAACAGACGCCGATTTTGGCACGATCACCTCTGCGTCCCGGGTGGGCTGCAGCTGACTCGCGCACCAGACCAGGCCCTCATTTGTGCAAGAGGTCGCGGGCGGGGAGGAAGCCTCATCGGAGGTCCCCCGCATTGCTTGGCCCTTTTCTTGAGTCCTCTGCTTCTCCCGGGAGAGCCAGTCGTGGCCTGGGGGATCCGAAGAGACTGTGGGCACCCTAGTTTGGGCGCGGGCCCAGGGAGGGGCCCCTGTATAAAAACAGAGGGGGTACATGCTGGCCCCATCCCCAAACTATAAAACAACCCCTGTTTTGGTGCCTAGGAGCACCAAAACTGGGCACTCGAGGATACACAATAAAAGACAGTACTCAGTGTTACCAAAAATAAAGGTGCTTTATTTTAGTGACGCAAGGCCAAAAATATCTTAGAGGCAATACTCCTTCTGGAGGTAAGTATTATACACAATATATACACTAGACACCAAAATAAGGTAAGTAAATAGTCATAGGATAGTGCAAACAATAGAAAATACCATAGAATGTAATAGGAAGAAAAGGTCTAGGGGCAACACAAACCATATACTAAGAAAGGGGAATGCAAATCACGAATTCCCCCCTAGACAAGTGTAGTGTTTAGAGAATCGCTGGAAGAGTAGAAAAACCACAAAGGTGAGTAAATTACCCCACCCCAGAGCCCAGGAAAGTAGCAGTAAAGTACTGCAAATTTCCTTAGGACACACTACAAGTCGTGATTAGAGTTATTACAAGAACCAAGCAAGAGTGCAAGAAACAAATAGTGGTTTCTTGGACCTGAAGACCTGTAAAGAGAGGAGACCAAGTCCAGAAGTCTCATAAAATTCCAGGAAGGACAGGAGCCCCTGCCAACCTAGAAGATAGTGCAAAAGAGGATTCTCCGGTTGGAAGAAGTCTGCAGAAGAGCACCTATGAAGATGGCTGCGGGTTCCTGCATGATGCAAAGGATGTCCCACGTGAAGATGTTGGATGCAGGCAAGTTGCAGCGCTGGATTCATCCAACAAGCTTTGGTTTATGCAATGTCACGGACTGCGTCAAAATGGCAGTGCCTGGACCCAGGAGGGACCTGGGGGCTTCAACTCAGACTGAGGAGGCAGAGGGGGCTCCCAACACTGGAAGCAAACCACAGATGACCAGGCAGCCCCCACGGAGGTCCCAGAACACCAGGACAAAGAAGGTGCAAATTGCGGTTGCTGCAGCACTACAAAAGAAGGTCCCACGCCGCCGGAGAACAACTCAGAGAGTTGAGCGTCGCAGGATAGAGAGCAGGGGACCTGGGCCAGGCTGTGCACGAAGGATTCTTGCAAATAGTGCACAGAGGCCTCACGAGGTGAAGATTTCGCGGGTGCACAGGGATACTGTTGCAAACGGGGAAGGCAAGCTCTTACCTCCTCCAAATTCAGACAGCAGGCCTTTAGGACAGTCTGTGTCGAAGGGGTCCACCACCTTTGTTCCAAGGAGCACGCTCGTCGGCAGGAGAGGAGTCCAAGAGAACTGGTCTTTGTCTTAGAGGGTGCCTGCTGGAGCAGGGAAGTGACTCCGTCACTCCACTGGAGATTTCTTCGGTCCTTCTGGTGCAGGTTGAAGACAGGGAGTCCCCAGAGTGTGCACACCATGGAAACCGTTGCAGGTGCTGGCTGGAGCTGAAGTTGCAGACTCAAAGTAGCCCTTCTGGATACTTTGTTGCAGTTACAGCGGTTCCTGTAGCAGTCTGTGGTTGATCCGAGGTCAGAGGATGAAGCAGTGGTTGCAGAGGATTCCAGATGGAAACCTGCAAGCAGAATCTGAAGAGAAACCCACAGGAGAGACCCTAAATAGCCCTGAGAGGGGGATTGGCTACCTAGCCAGGTATGCACCTATCAGGAGGGGTCTCTGACGTCACCTGCTGGCACTGGCCACTCAGAGGCCTCCAGAGTGTCCCCACACCTTGGAAAACAAGATGGCTGAAGTCTGGGACACACTGGAGGTGCTCTGGGCACCACTGCTGGGGTGGTGATGGATAGGGGAGTGGTCACTCCCCTTTCCTTTGTCCAGTTTCGCGCCAGAGCAGGGACTGGGGGTCCCTGAACCAGTGTAGACTGGCTTATGCAAGGTGGGCACCATCTGTGCCCCTCAAAGCATTTCCAGAGGCTCTGGGAGGCTACCCCTCCAAGCCTGTAACACCTATTTCCAAAGGGAGAGGGTGTAACCCCCTTCTCCCAGAGGAAATGCTTTGTTCTGCCTTCATGGGACTGAGCTGCTGAGACCCCAGGAGGGCAGAACTCTGTGAGGTGGCAGCAGCTGTAGCTGCAGTGCCAACCTCAGAGAGCTGGTTTGGCAGTACTGGGGGTCCATGGTAGAGCCCCCAGGATGCAAGGAATTGGCTCCCAAATGTGGGGCTGTCACTCATAAATAAGAATTACCCCCTCAACATTGAATTAATTATTTGAGGTGGGCTCCCCCAAGCCTAGAACTGCAAGCACGCAGGCAGGAAGCACTAGTCTGTTCCAAGCCGACGGGAGCTTCAAAAAGGCCGCCTGGTTGGAGCAGGCACCAGTTCCCTGCCTAGGCTTTTGCAGGCAGGGAAAACACCTGCTCCTGCCAGATAAGTATATACAAGGAGTCAGCGGCGCCATAGGGCCAAGAGGCTCCCCCCACTTCCCTCAACATAGGGGCATATTTCATGCGCCTCCTTGCTCCACATTAGCGTCATTTTTTTATACTAATGTGGCGTTAAGGAGGCATTTTCATCGCACAAGATTTACTAAGTGGTGCAATGCAAGCATTGTTCCCCTTTCTAACCCCTTGTGCCAGATTATGCATGCACGAGGCATAATGTATGCAAGGGGGCCTTCTGGCACAGGGAGGCCCAAAAAATGATGCAGTGAAATGTTGTACATTTTTCCATTATTTTAACACCTGCTCCGAGGAGGCCTTAAAATGTTGCACCCATTATATTCAATGTTGCACTAGCAACAACATTTTTGATGCTAGTGTAGCAAAGCGCCACAATAGTGTCAAAAATGTAGACGCTATTGTGCTAACAACCTCCATGGTACACCGTATTGTAAATAGGCAGCAACCATGGTGTCGTTAGGTGTTGGGAAGAGGGGTGCAAGAAAAGTGGAGCATTATCTGTGATGCGCCACTTTCTTGTAAATATGCTCCATAGTGGCCTGTGGGTGCCCCGGGTGGGCACCGGGACCCCAGCTAAGGTCCAGAGGATGGGGTTTCTGGAACTGTAAAGCCTTGGGGAGGGGAACTGCATGCCCCATTCCCATTAATATAAAAAAAGTCCCCAGGAGATGGGGGTCACCAGGGCCATAACGGCTCGGGGGTGGGGCCCAAGCCCCAAATGGATGTCCTGAGTGGGCACAAGGACACCCA
Organism: Pleurodeles waltl; assembly: GCF_031143425.1. Taxonomy (NCBI): domain Eukaryota; kingdom Metazoa; phylum Chordata; class Amphibia; order Caudata; family Salamandridae; genus Pleurodeles; species Pleurodeles waltl. The sequence goes on along the minus strand of NC_090439.1, from coordinate 573,736,077 downwards.
AAATACATTATGAAGATTAATAATAAGTGAGCAGCTGGAGCTGTGATACTTATGGCATATTTCATGGCATCATTGATAACATCACTGCAATATCTATAATGACATTATTGATGTCAACAATTCCCTTCCACGCAGAGGTCTCAATGCCACATACATAGGTCTTTAATGCACATATATAGATCTCTGTCCCAGTGGGAGAGGTCCCTGCCAAATGTGCAGAATGCAAAATATAATCATTTTTATGGGGTAGTTTGTGGGCAGACTCCACCCTCTGAACAGAGTAGGCGGAGACATAGGCCCTCATTACGACCCTGGTGGTTGGTGTAAAAGTGGCGGTAATACCGCTAACAGGCTGGCAGTAATTACCACCAAATTATGACCATGGCGGTGTTATGTCCGATAGACAGCCAATGTACCACACCAAGGGCCTGATTACAACTTTGGAGGACGGTGTTAAACCGTCCCAAAAGTGACGGATATACCACCTACCGTATTACGAGTTCCATAGGATATAATGGACTCGTAATACGGTAGGTGGTATATCCGCCACTTTTGGGACGGTTTAACACCGTCCTCCAAAGTTGTAATCAGGCCCCAAGTGCCGGGGGAAACAACAGCCACCACGGCGGTAGCCGCCTACAGCCAGGCGGAAGTCAATGTTCCGCCCACCATATTAAGACCCTGGAAACTGCCACCTTTTCCGGGGCGGTACCAACAACATCAAAAGCCTGGCGGAAACTGAGCTGGGAAGGGAAAGGACTCACCATTGGAGACGCAGGGAACAACCACGCTGCCATGGAGCCCGAGCTGCATGTCTTTCCCATGATCTTCTACGTGCTGCTCCACCACGAACACCAAGGACGGCGAAGACGACGACAGTGAGTACAGCCGCCAAGCACACAAGGGAGGGGGGAGGAAAACAACAATAACACACACATGCATAACACCCCCCAACACCATACACACAATCAGCTGCATTATTAAAACATTTTTACCCTGTACCTCGGATTAATAATGCAAGGACAAAACTTTTTAGAAAAAGTGAATGTAATGAGAGCAACACATCAAGATAAATAAGTGAGGCAAGAAAATATATATATACATATGTACATAAAAAGGGGCACAGCTCAGTCCACAATCTACGTTGTCCACGTGGCCACAGGCCAAATTCCAAGGCCACACATGGCACCTGCCTCAACACGGAGAGAAAACTGCAGGGGCATCAGTTTGGAAATAGGCAGGCACCTCAGGGAGACGGGAGACGGGGGGCACCTCAGCCGGCAGATGTAACAAGACCACTGGCTCTGTAGGGGACAACATGCCCTGTGCTTTTTCCTCGGGAGTGCAAGGCCACAGCCTCTCAAGTGGGTGACTTGCCCACATGCTCTGGAGGGGGCAACATGCCCTGTGCTTGGTCCTGGGGAGTGCAAGGCCACAGTCTCCTAGGTTGGTGACTTGCCCACATGCTCTGGAGGGGGCAACATGTCCTGGGCTTGGTCCTGGGGAGTGCAAGGCCACAGTCTCTCAAGTGGGTGACTTGCCCAGATGCTCTGGAAGGGGCAACATGCCCTGTGCCTGGTCCTGGGAGTGTAAGGCCACAGTCTCTCAAGTGGGTGAGTTGCCCACTGGTTCTGGAGGGGTTATCGTGCCCTGTGCTCTTGATCCTGGAGAGGCTGGGTTTGGTGGGTGTCCTACCCACCGGTTCTGGGGGGGGATTGTGCCCTGTGCTCTTGATCCTGGGGAAGCTTGGGTTGGTGGGTGTCTTAATCACTGGTTATAGAGGGGGCATCGTGCCCTGTGCTCTTGATCCTGGGGAGGAAGGGGTTGGTCGGGGGTATTCTTACCCACTGGTTCTGGAGGGGGAATTGTGCCCTGTGCTCTTGATCCTGGGGAGTGCAAGGTCACAGTCTCTCAGGTGGGTGTCATATGCACTGGATTTGCAGGGGGCAGGACGCACAGCATCCCATGGAGGCAGGACTACATACTGTCTGCCGGCGGTGGCGGCTGCTCAGTGGTGGTGGTGGTGCCGCTGCTGGTGGGGGGAGGCTCCTGCCCATCCCCTGCAGCCTCGGACGCCTGCTCAATGGTTGTGCTGGTGGAGCTGCTGCTGGTGGGGGGAGGCTCCTGCCCATCCCCTGCAGCCTTGGACGGCTGCTCAATGGTGGTGGTGGTGGTGGTGCTGCTGCTAGTGGGAGGAGGCTCCTGCCCATCCCCTGCAGCCTCGGATGGCTGCTCAGTGGTGGTGGTGCTGCTGCTGGTGGGGGGAGGCTCCTGCCCATCCCCTGCAGCCTTGGACGGCTGCTCAGTGGTGGTGGTGGTGGTGGTGGTGCTGCTGCTGCTGGTGTGGGAGGAGACTCCTACCCATCCCCTGCAGGCTCGGACGGCTGCTCAGTGGTGGTGGTGGCAGTACTGCTGCTCTTGCTGGTGGGGGGAGGCTCCTGCCCATCCCCTGCAGCCTCGGATGGCTGCTCAGTGGTGGTGGTGGTGCTGCTGCTGGTAGGGGGAGGCTCCTGCCCATCCCCTGCAGCCACGGACGGCTGCTCAGTGGTGGATGGTGGTGGGGGCTCCGTCACAGTTCCTGCCCCAGGCCCCTTGCTCTTCCTGCCTGCTGATGCAGGCTCCTTGCTCTTCATGCCAGCAGCTGGGGCAGGCTCCTTAGTCTTCGTGGCAGCAGCTGGGGCAGGCTCCTTAGTCTTTCTGGCAGCAGCTGGGGCAGGCTCCTTCTTACCAGCAGCTGGGGCAGGCTCCTTAGTCTTCCTGGCAGCAGCTGGGGCAGGCTCCTTAGTCTTCCTGGCAGCAGGTGGGGCAGGCTCCTCGCTCCTTCCTGCAGCTCTGGCAGGCTCCTTTCTCTTGAGGCTGCCTGGTGCAGGATCCTTCACCCTCAGGACATGTGCCCTGGATCCTTTCCCACTACGAGTGGTTATGGTGACTACTGGGGCCGTCTGAGGTGCTTGGCTGGGTTTTTGCCACCCTGGCCAGATGTGCAGGACGGGGGTGAGGGGTAGAGAAGAGGTCAGTGGTGGATAGGAAAAGTTTTTAGGGACACTGGGGTGGGAAGAGGGAGAAGGTTTGGGAGTGGAGAAAGAGGGAGTGGTTGTAGGAGGTGTCTGCTGATTTTGGGTGCAGGTGCATGGGCTGGATGCTGTTGTGAGGTGGATGGCTGTTGGGTGTCTGAGTGCTTGGCTTTGTGTAACTTGGGATGCGGGAGGCAGACACAGTGGGAGAGGACACAGGGGACCTGTGCATGGCTGTTGTGGAGGTGTCTGCCAGTGAGATGTGTGTTCTGCTAGGTGTGGTGGTGATGCTGGTAGTGGATGATGGTGTAGTGCATGCAGATGTGAGTGTAGACGGAACTGAGAGGGAGGTGGAAAAGGAGGAGGAGGAGGAGGGGGACACAGTGGAAATAGTGGATGTTGGTATGTCTCTGGATGGTGTTTGTGTGAGTGCCTGTGGGATGAAGTGTGGTGCTTGTGTTTGACTGAACCACTCTTGTGTGTTGTCTTGTGTGCATGCTCATCTGCCTGTGTGCTTGGGATAGGTTGGGGGTGAGGAGAATGGGATTAGGAACAGGAAGTTGGAGGGAGGAAAAAGGGACAATGGCGTAATCAGAGAGGAGGTCAGAGCCTGGATTGATCTCTGTTGGGCCGCCAAGCCAGTGTGAATGCCCTCTAGGAATGCATTATTCTGTTGCATCTGGGCTGCCAGCCCCTAGGTGGCATTCACAATGGTTCACTGCCCCACAGAGATGGATCTCAGGAGGTCAATAGCCTCCTCACTCAGGGCAGCAGGGCTCACTGGGGCAGGGCCTGAGGTGCCTGGGGCGAAGGAGATGCCCACCCTCCTCGGAGAGCGGGCACAGGCAACTCGATGAGGGGCTACTGGGAGGGCGCTGCTGGTACAGGGGTGGTGGCTGTACCTGTAGGTGGGGTGGTCACAGAGGTGTCCGCCACCACCAGGGAGCTTCCATTAGAGGAGGTATCTGTGTCAGAACTGTCCCCTCCAGTCTCCTCCGTAGTGCTTCCCTCGCCCTCCTTCGCACTGGTGCCCTCAGCGTCGGTGGACTCTGCCTCATGGGTCCTGTGGGATGCAGCTCCCTCCTCCGCCAGATTATGCTAATGCACATAAGGACAGGATGACAGAATTTGAAGGGGGGGAGAGACAAAGAATACACTTGGTCAATGGCTGCACCAACACCACAGTTGGCGTACACAGCACCCTCACACACAGGGAACAGGCCTACACACTATGTATTGCACTACCAGTGATGTTGCTAGCCACCAAGGCATGGGGAGGGGCACACACCAACAAATCCAGCACACCTGGGGCCCACGCACACCTGACCAGTAGTGGATGCCTACGAGCTAGGTAGCATGCACTGTCCATTCAAAACACTAGCCACTATGGGACCTACGCTGCAATGTAAGGCCTGGCCTAGAGGCACCCACTGACACACATCCACCACCCGGATACCACCCCACCAGGCGTTAGTAGTAATGATGGGCACTGTACTCACCCTCTTGTGGCTGCTGTGATGCCCTCAAGCACCCATCCAACTCTTCATAGTCCACCACCAGTATGCGGGCCATCAGGGGGGTCAGGGTTCAACGGGCACCCCTTCCTCGTTGGGAGGCCATCCCCAGCTGGGCCTCTGCCATCTTCCGTGCCCAGCGTCTCAGGTTCTCCCACCATTTCCAGCAGTGGGTCCTCTGCCTGCTGTAGAACCCCAGGGTCTGCACATCCTTGGCGATGGCACGCCATATACCCTTCTTTTGATGGGTGCTAACCTGCAGAGGCAATACAGACAGGAAAATTGTGTCAGGGAGACCGGATCCTCAGGGTTTGCGCCTGTTCCCAATATGTCCACCTCCTGGCAGCTCCAAACTCTACTTGCTATTATAGCACAGAGTTGAAGAATGGCCAAGTGGGGGATGTGGTTTTAGGTTGGGAACAGCGGGGAAGGAGACCTGTAGAAACAAGAGTTAAGAGCACCATAGCAAAAGTATGCACATTGACTTTCATTAACTTTGTTCCTAAATATTTATGTACTGATAACATTAATGATCAAAAACTTCTCTATCACATGACCTATTAGCTCTGGGTACCTGGAAAATAAAGAAGGATTATGCAAACTTTCATATGAGCGTTTTTTTTGTTTTTAGAATAACATCTTATGCTCTGAACATTGAATAACACTCTGTTGAATCTGGGTTTAACTAATACTATGAACATTGAATAACACTGTTGAATCTAGGTTTCAAGAATACTATGAACATTGAATAACACTATGTTGAATCTGGGTTTCAAGAATACTATAAACATTGAATAACACTCTGGTGAATTTGGGTTTCAAGAATACTATGAACATTGAACAACACTCTGTTGAGCCTGGGTTTCAAATATACTCTGAACATGGAATAACACTCTGTTTGGTCTGAGTTTCAAGAATACTCTGAACATTGGATACCACTCTTTTTGGTTTTGGGTTTCAAGAGCCAATTGTCTAGAAACTTTTGCACACCTTTTTGTTAGATTATGTAGCGGGACGAAAAACCCTGATATTATCACGCACTCTGCCGATCAGTACTGCAAGGGTTAAATGCCATGAAATGATCACGCACTCTGCCGATCTGAACTGCAAGAATTAAATGCCAAGAATGAATCGCGCACACTGTTGCCGATTCGAACAGCAAGGTTTTAATGCAAGGAAATGATCGCGCACACTGCTGATCTGAACTGCAAGAGTTAAATGCCAGGATTGAATCACGCACACTGCTACCGATTCAAATATCAAAGTTTAAATGACAAGATTACGATCGTGCATTCTGCCGATCTGAACTGCAAGAGTTAAATGCCAAGAATGAATTGCGCACACTGCTGCCGATTCGAACATCAAAGTTTAAATGCCAAGATTATGATTGTGCACTCTGCCGATCTGTACTGCAAGAGTTAAATGGCAGGTATGAATCGCGCACACTGCTGCCGATTCGAACATCAAAGTTTAAATGTCACGATTACGATCGCGCACTCTGCCGATCTGAACTGCAAGAGTCAAATGCCAGGAATGAATCGCGCACAATGCTGCCTATTCGAACATCAAAGTTTAAATGCCAAGATTACGATCACGCACTCTGCCGATCAACCCAAAAGGCCCAAAACTCGAATATGTCTGATAATGGAGTCGGGGGCCTAACCCGTCTCACCGCCCTGTTGGAGGATCACCAAGATAATGAAGACAGGGCCTGGAAAAGCCTAGGTAGGCCTTTGGCACAGGAGCTCAGGAAAATGCTGCTGCTCTGCACCGGGACCTCTGAATAGTGAGCACGTGGAGCTGGGCTGGGTCCCTTAAATAGACCCAAGCCCCGCCCACGTGCCACACCCAGTCTGACTGCAGGAAGGGATTCTAGAAGGGCTCAGAATAAGGACCACACCCTGCAGTCCTGAAGCAAAGCCTTGAAAATGAGCAATACATTGCAAACAGCATTAAAGACATTTCAGGATAAATCTCTGCAATGCAAAAGGTTAACATACTGCATCAACACACAATGCATGAATTATTACATTACATAAGGATTGGCTTTTTGCATTACGTCGCCCGTAGAGCACGCACTGTCCTGATGTTGACAAATAGTATTAGTCAGACAGTCCTGCCTGTTACACTTATGGCCCACCATACCCCTTCACATCACCATTTGCACACACATGGCCCAGCACACAACCAATGTGCCGCCCAGAGGACATCCACCCACCCCCCTTACACAAAGCCTTCACACACACCACTCCATGAATTCATGCCACATGCATCGTGTATACAGTATACTCACCTGTTGGTATGGAGGCCGATACAGCAGTCCGTACTGGGATAGGACCCCATCCACCAGTCTCTCCAACTCCATCAAAGTGAAGGCAGGGGCCCTTTCCCCAGTCACACGGGCCATGGTAGTTCCAGACACAGGTCACAGCAGCACATGCAGTGTAGGCCCTCTCCTGTTGAAGATCAGGTAGCAAGTGAGGAATCACATAGAAAAGGGCAGTCACGTCCGTGGCGATGCATACCGTCACCACCGACGTAGGTCACCATGGGCCACTGTAACCCATAGGGCTCAATGTTACCCAATGAGGAGTTGCACAGCGGTTCCCGACCGCCTCCCGCAGCGGCGCACAACGTCAGCAGAATTATCTCACTTCTACCTGTCCTTCCACAAAGTATAGGTGGACGCCATTTCAGGGGTGGGGGCAAGCCCTGGATAATTGCTGCATCACTTTTTAAATTTGGACATACAGGACAATTCACACGGACCCATTACAAATTAACAGCATGCAATGTTCTGTTGTAGCCCAATTGTTCAGTTTGTGACCAACTCCTCACTCTTTTGCCCCCTAGATTGCTACCACTGTAGATGAATAGGAGATGGAGACATACCCCCATGTACAGACCCCTGGTGAACTTGGCAACAATGAAGGACAGGCACATCATCCTCATGTATAGACTTGACAAGGCCACAATCACAGAGTTGTGTGCCCTATTGGAGCCTGACCTGATATCTGCTGTCCGTCACCCCACTGTGATCCCCCCTCTTGTGCAAGTTCTCGCTGTGCTCCATTTCCTGGCAACTGGCTCTTTCCAAGTGACATTGGGCTTGGCAGTAGGAATGTCTCAGCCAATGTTCTCAATAGTGCTGACTAGAGTGTTGTCTGCCCTGATTAAACACATGTGCAGCTACATTGTATTTCCCCAGGTGGAGGATTTGGCCACAGTGAAGGCCGAGTTCTATGCAATGGAACATATCCCCAACATAATAGGGGCAATTGATGGAATACCTATTGCATTTGTCCCCCCTGTCAAAATGAACAGGTGTACTGAAATTGTAAGAGTTTCCACTCTATGAATGTACAGATGGTGTGCTTGGCAGAACAGTACATCTCCCATGACAATGCTAAGTATCCTGGGTCGGTGCATGATGCCTTTGTCCTGAGGAATAGCAGCATTCCAAATGTGATGGGCCAACTACAGAGGCACAGGGTCGGGCTAATAGGTGAGCCCAGGACCCCACCCAGTATATGTTGGTCTATGGGTATGCTGTGGGCCATATGGGATAGTGTGTGGCTAAATTATGTCCTTCAATATTTGCAGGTGACTCTGGTTACCCAAACCTATCTTGGCTGCTGACCCCTGTGATGAATGCCAGGACAAGGGCAGAAGAACGTTACAATGAGGCACATGGGCAAACCAGAAGGATTATAGAACGGACCTTTGGCCTCCTGAAGGCCAGGCTCCAGTGCCTCCATCTAAAAGGTGGATCCCTGTGCTCACCCAAGAAGGTCTGCTAGATAATAGTGGCATGCTGCTTGTTGCACAACCTTGCCCTGAGACGCCATGTGCCTTTTCTTCAGGAGGAAGAGGCTAGAGATGCCCGTTTGGCAGTAGTGGATCCTGTGGACAGTGAGGATGAGGAGGCAGAGGATGAGGATGAGGACAACAGAACAGCAGTCATCAAACAGTACTTCCAATGACACACAGGTAAGACAGTGTTACTTCACATTTCAGTGTAATTATTTTTAATTTCTGTGGCACTGGCATGCTGTTAATTCCCACTTCTATGCCCACTTACTGTACCCTTTGGCAATTCAATTCATTTTACAGATGTTGGTGCCTCACAATAGTTCCTGGTGTGATCACTGCAGCCAGCTACAGGCCATTAACATATGCTCATTTACTGTACAATTGAATTGCATTGTTTGAACCTAGTTATATGAATACATATTTGAAAAATGTGACATACTCCATACGTCTATTTTTTCCAAGGGTGTTTATTGAAGTGCTTAGAAAAAGAGGGGCAAGTGCAATGGGATGGGGTGATGATGGAGGAAAGTCCAGGGTATTGTTCCAGTCTATTTGTGCATTGTTCAAGGGGAAATAGGAAGGGGAGCAATGGCAGTTCAAGGTGGACAGGGTGGGACACAAGGGTGATACTCAGGAGAGTCTCATTTCCTGGCAGAGGTCTTGGCAAGTGTCTCTGGCTTCAGTATGGATCACAAGGAATGTTTGTGGTGTGGATCTCCTTTTGCAGGGGAAGGGGCCTGTTGGTCCTGTGGCAGGGTCCTCCTGTCCACTAGCAGCAGCAGAGGTGGAAGGCAGTTCAGATGTCTGGCTAGTGGCATGGGCCCGCTGTTGTGAGACTGCCTCCCTCATAATATTGCCCATGTCTGCCAGCACCCCTGCTATGGAGACAAGGGTGGTAATGATGGCCTGCAAGTCCTCCCTGATCCCCACACTGTCCCTCCTGCAGCCGCCTGTTCTCCTGCACATTGTCCAGGATCTGGCCCATCGTGTCCTGGAAATATTGATATGCTTCCAGGATCTCTGCAAGTGCCTCCTGGAGAGTCGGTTCCTGGGCCTGTCATCCCCCTGGTGCACAGCACTCCTCCCAGTTTCCCTGTTGTCCTGTGCCTCTGTCCCCTGAATCATGTGCCCACTGCCACTGACCCCAGGCCCCTGATTGTCTTGGGTATGAGGGGTGCCCTGGGGTCCCTGTAGAGGTGGACACACTGCTGATTGATGTGCCCTGGGGACAGAGGTATGGGTACGCTGGGTGGGTGCTGTGGTGGTGTTTCCTGATGGGGGAGGCTCTGCGGTGGTGTGTCGCTGGGCCTGGGTAACGGGCTGTCCAGAGGTCCCAGATGGACCAGGTTGGTCATCCAGATCCTGAAGTCCAGAGTTGCTGTCATCACTGTGGGCCTCTTCAGTGGGGGGACTGGATATTACTGGCACCTCCTCTCTGCTGACATTGGTTGGGGTACCTGTGGGGATGTAAATGCTGTGTTATTGTTTCTGTGTCTGACATATTGTGCATCAGTGTCTTGCCCTCTTTGGTTGTATTTGCCCTGGCAGTTTTCACTTGTATACGTTGGTATGTGGTGGGATAGCTGATTCTCTCTAGTGTGCGTGGTTTAGTGATAGGTGTCCATGCAGGGCTGTGAGTGGTGGCCATGCATTGGTATGGCATGCAGGGCTTGGCATTGGGATGAGTGAGATGTGATGGTGGGGGTTGTGGGATGTGGTGATGTGATGGCAGTGAGGGTGAGGGTGACGGTGGGGTATGTGATGGCATGCAGGTAGGGGGGTAGTAGTAGTATAGAGTTGACTTACCAGAGTCCAGTCCTCCTCCTACTCGGGCCAGGCCTTCAGGATGCATGATTGCCAAGACTTGCTCCTCCCATGTTGTTAGTTGTAGGGGAGGAGGTGGGGGTCCACCGCCAGTCCTCTGTACAGTGAGTTGGTGTCTTGCTGCAATGGAATGTACCTTCCCCCGTAGGTCGTTCCACTTCTTCCTGATGTCATCCCTGGTTCTTGGATGCTGTCCCACTGTGTTGACCCTGTCCACGATTCTCTGCCAAAGCTCCATCTTCCTAGCTATAGATATCTGCTGCACCTGTGCTCCAAATAGCTGTGGCTCTACCCTGATGATTTTCTCCACCATGACCCTTAGCTACTCCTCTGAGAATCACGGTGTCTTTGTGGTTCAATGGGTGTTGTGTGAGTTGTGTAGGTGAGGGTTTGTAGGGTCATGTGTTGGGATGTGTGATGTGGGGTGTGTGGGTGGTGTATAGGTGTAGGTAGTGTGTGGCTCTGGTGTTGTCTGTGGTCGTGGTGTCTGTCTCATGCCAATGGGTTGTAATGGTAAAGGGTTGTGGGTAATGTGGGTGTGTGTTTTATAGTGGTGTGGGTGTGTGGGCGTGGTGTGTGTATGGGTGCCAAGTGTGTGCTGTTTGAATTGTCCAATGTGGTGTTGTTTTGTTTGTGTGTGTATTTTGAGCGCAGTGGTCTGTACCGCCAATGGTTTACCACCATTGAATATCCGCCGTGGTGATTCGTGGTTCATAATTTGATGGGCGTTGTTCTGTTGACATAACGGTGTGGGTTTTGATCCCGCCACTTTATCGCTGACTTTTGGACTGGCGGAATTGTGTATGTGGCTGAATAGTGACGGATTGGTGTGTGTGTGTGTCATAATATGTTGTACTAATATCCGGCAGTCAGCTTGGTGATAAGTGGAATTTATCGCCAACGCCATAATGAGGGCCATAATTCTACATGTAGGAGTAGGTTTACACTCAGAAATGGTGAACACTAAAAAGTAGTAAACCTGCTGCAATGTGTAAGAGTACATTTACATATTCAAGCTACATTTGTAAATTTACCATTGTGAATAGGCCACTACAAGTACCTACCTCCATCCGTAAGGTTACTATGTCTAGCATAGTCTCATACCTGAATAAAGGTGCAATATTTTGCCTTTGATGATTTTCAGAAATGTTTGTAACTGATGTTACAACACTCAGTAACACTTAATAGAATGGCAGGAATTTGAGAGTTTTATGCTGAAAAAATATATGTAATTGTTGTTTGCTGGGACTTCAGAAAAAAGAGAATAGACCTCAACCTATGAAGGATTATTTGGCACACTGTGACTGAACATTCAGAATTCCAAGTAAGGTGAAGAAATTGGTTCAGATTAAGGGGTTCCTTAAAAGTAACAGTGGTCAGAAGTTAGATTAATAGGTTTAATAGGTCTTTATAAACAAAAAAAATAAAAAAAAAAATAATGTTGACCAAGGGATTGTCCAAATAACAACAGTGACAAATTTCCTGTCCGTAAATCTGATAGGCGCTAGGAGAAAGAGCAGGCGCACCATTTTTCTCTTCTATAGGACTGGATTTTTTTTATTTCATAGTGTGAATTACAAAAAGCTGTATCCATTTGAAGCATCAAATATTGCACACCATTCATCTATAATTGAAACGTGTTTTATCAATAAAAGTACATATTTATGGTTCTCATTCAGAATTCAATAATTTGTAACCACAAGTCTACAGTACAGAGTGCTTTAATGGTGCAAATTTTTAAATATCATATAAAAACGTTATGCTATACCATACATAACCAAATTTACTTAATTTTTCATACCTACGCACCATATCTAACCTACCATATCTACCCTATGATACCTACCGTCTTGCCTCCCATACTCACCAGACCTACCTAAAACTTACTACTCAACCTAACTTACTTACTTACCATGTCTACTGTACTTCCCTACTTAGGCCTGCATTACGATTTAAGGACTACATTCCAATCCCTGTACACGTACGTATTTGCACAGCGATTGGAACAGTGATAATTATTACACCCTTGCACTTTTCCCCTGGTAAATTACGGCAACTCAAGCTCGCTAAAATACATTGGTACAAAAGTTTAGGAAAAAAGGCAAAACGTGGAATTCGGGATGTTAGAAACCTTTTCTGTATGTTATTTGTCATTTTCCCATTACAAACTCAGAATAGAACGTATTTACCAATATTTTTCACTGATGTAATAGTATTTACCACATGAGATTTCCTAACCAACACCATCCTTACAAACTTGTAATGAGGGTGTTTGCCTAACCTACTATTAACCTAGAATACCTTCTATACCTACTATACCTACTATACCTACCTATCATACATATCCTACCTACCAAGAGTAACCTACATATCTATTATATCTACCTACAATAACTTACCTACCTACCATTTTAACCTATCATACTGGGCTACAGTCCCTAACCAATTACACCAATCCTACCAAACTTACCTTCCGTAACTCACCTAGGAGCCCCTTACCCACAACGTCTTCATTAAATTTTTAAAGGAATGCCCCTCGCCTTTGTGTCTGGTTCGCCACCGTTAGAAATGCAGGCAGTACACTTCTACTGATTTCTGAAGTTGTCATCACCCTACATCTTGTGCCAAGTCTATCCCACTGTGCCTTATAATTAATAATACTGTGAGCCAAACTTGAGGGTAAAATCTGTAACATTTGGTCGAACATTTGCATAAACTAGCCATTACTTTACACTTCCACCCCCTGAGCTGAGCAGCTCTACTTACTTAAGCGGTGGTCTAGTGGTAACCTAACTATAGACAGGCTGTTCTCCTTACTCTAATGTCTATCATAGTACCTAATTTAGAACTATCTTCATACACAAATAATGTTTTCTCTTTCTGCAGTATTTCTTCCTCAAATTGCATGCTATCTCAATAAAACATCCTATGTGCTACTAAAATCCAGCACGAAAAACAAAAACTAACCTTCATTTAAAAATTCTCATGGTCATCTCTCCTTTTCCTTTTAAATAGCCCTCTCCTTTCTTTCCATCATCTGTGTGCTTTTTCTGTTTGAGAACAACCATCTCTGAGTCACATTAATGTTTGCCTTAATTAATTTTCTTTAACGTATTTCTGCAAGCTGCCAGCAACTCATTTCAAATATCACAGCCTCTCCTTTTCTGGAAAGGGATGCATATGCAATATTATCTTATCTTGTCTAGCTGATATATTAAGCCTACCAAACATCTGCATGAACTCACATATCCCCCTTTTCCTACTACAAAACACACCTAACTCATATTACTTTAACCTATCACAAAATAAAACTGGAGTGAATGTATGGAATGATTTGCTTGAGTACACAAGACTAGCCCAATAACAATAACCAATAATACTAACCACTAGCCTTGAGTTCTAGAACAGTGTGCTGGCTGCCGTAAAGCACATCAACACCTTATCAGGGATAGTAAGCACATGAATGCAATTATTATTCAAATAATTTAGCAAATATGGTGCTATTGTACTCTCTCTTTCTCAGGTGCTGCACTTTATTTTGTACAGAAGCCGGTTCCTGTCAATGAGGCACACAATGGGTCTCATTTACAAGAAACTGACACATCGTCATTGATGCACATCCCCTGCCATGGATGCATTGTATTTACAATGCAGAGCTCCATGCCACACGTTTTCACAGATGCGTCTGAAATGCTGATGTATCTTTTGGCGCTAGAGTGACTCATTCTAGAGCTGCGTCGTTAAACTGACACAGCTCCAGCAATGCAAGGAAAGTCCCATTGTAAAAAGCCCTGTGGCATTTTTACGCCTGGTATGAGCAGGCAGTAATATTTTGATGCACTGAAGTCATATTGAGATGGACTGAAAAGTTGTACATTTCACTGGGTCAGTCCAAGATGGCTTTTACCACTGGAACGCCTACCCTGCATACATTATACCTTGCACAACTAGAGTGTGATGCAAGACTTTACAAACTGACTCATTGGGCCCAATGTGTCAGTTCGTAAATATGGAGCAGTGTAGTGCACTGCTAGCGCTGCAGCTGCGTAAAAAAAAAGATGCAGCAGTGGCATTAGGAGCTTGTAAATGAGGCCCAATTTATATTGGATGCAAACGATTTTGACTAGCTTTGTTTAAACATGAGTCAAATACATTTTGTAAGGAGTTTCCAAACGAACAGCATGGGCCTCTATGATTGTGATCGCTTTCATTTAGCTGTTATGTGAGCCACTCAAAGTGTAAGTCAGCATGTTTATAGAATTACTACTTTAAAATATTTACACATAGCATTTGACCTTATTCCCATGTGTGATGCTTCAGCTGTTAAGGCATTTGTGGTAAACGTGAAAGCCCAATGATGAATGCCCCGCTATGTTGAGCTAGTGACTTTGGATCACTAAAGATGCCAGTCAGTGCTTATTTGTGGCCCGGCCAAAACGTCTGAGGACATGGAAACTTGGAAGGTGCAAAGTAGATGCAGGGAGAATAATATACCACTGAAAGTATTAGCACTGGAAGAGGAGGATCCATGAGCAGCTTGAGCTATAGTAAATAGCTCAGAAGGTGGATGGGGCAGGAGGTAACAGGCATGGCACTGAAGAGGACTACTGCTTTGAAGAATATGCAGTTTGTACACAAGCAGAATGTCTTAATCCACAAATAGTGGTCTAACCTGTTGCCCTATACTGTAGGTTATGGTGGGTGAATGACAACAGGCACACAAATTAATGAAGAAAGTTGGCAAAAAGCCCCTATATCTATGCAACATATAACACTTTTTCTTAAAAAAAAGAGAGACAGTTAAAAAGTTCTCAAAGAACATACCTAAAAAGAGAAATGACAAAAGAATGATGCCTTGTTTTAATCCATTTCACTAAGATTTTCCAAGAATTATATTATCAAATGCAATACGGTAACTGAATTACTCAATTATATAGCTTTTTCCACAGCCTTTGTCTGTCTACTTTGTAGAATACGGTGGACAAATCAAGAACAAACATTCGTTTGCCTAGGTTGTAGGCATTTTGGGCAAATGTTTTACTATTTGTGTCAAGAAGAACGATCATAGAATGACATCTGGATGTTCTTTTGCTTCTTTTTTCAAAATATGTACCATTAAACTCAATTTCCAGAGTAATGGAATCAACCCTTGATCATCAGAATTTCTGGATTCTTTAATCTACCTCTTCGTATCTTGAAGGGAGAGGTAATGTATTTTTCCTTAGGTTTTTTAAATCACAAAATGATTGCAATAGACGTCAAATCCTTTTCATAACTCCTATAGATATAAGTTGTTGCACCATTTGTTGGTTGACCAAATATCTCCAAGTCACAAGGATATTACTTTTTCATCCCTGGACTTAGCTTTTACACATTGGTATTTTGTGGAAAATGTAGTTTTAGTTCAATTTAATTGGACTAATTAGACCAGCTTTCCTGATAATGATATGTAAGTACAGGAGTAGTAAAGTGGTGTCCCAATGACTTAGAGCTATCTGGTCACACCACTCACGAGAAGTTGCATTTTTTGTGGAGTTTAAATTCTGGTACCTGTGGCTGTGACTTTGGAAAGCAGATTTTTCAGCTAGAAGAGTGGAGTGTCCTGTTTTTATAAAAGATACTGAGATTAATGTTGTCTTTCCTAAGGTGCTACTTTTACTATAGTAGCCACAAATCACAAAAACCGACACTTCCCAAGAAACCCTTGGCCACAAACTACAGAACAAGGGGAAACGAAACCACCTATCAGTCATGAACTTGCTCTATAAACAGCAGTCACCAGGATGTGATAGCTGTTTTTATGGGAAGAGAAATTACACTTCATGAATGAAATAGAAGAATATCAGAAGAAATGGAACGGAAACAATAGTACAACGTCTTTTGAATCCCTAGGCTACTAACCAGCAATACCCAGAAACTTGAATACTTGGGCTTCATTTGTATCTTGTTAAGATTAAGGCTTAGGAGCAACTAGCAGGTGTAGCAATTGCAGCTGATAACCAAGAATAAATAACATTTGTAATATAGAAACGTTAATTGGAAGGTAACAAAATATTTAACAATATAGACAATGGGGGGATAATATTAATAAATGTGTCTGTGATAAAATCAGGTCTTTCCTTCACCAGTCTAACTAGGAAAATCTGCATTTTGTTACAAGACCACAGGCACATAAAATGCCTTTTTAAAGTCCATTCACTCTGCTTAATAGGCATGAGCCACTGCATTACAATAAGACGTTCTGAATGTTCATACTTTGGACCAATTAATAGGACTAAGTATGTTCTCTAACATTGTTTCAGCCAAAAAGGCTCTGAGGTCATGTCTCCTATACTGAAATGAGCACCAACAATTTTTTAGGTAATCTGTTTATTAAGGCTTTTTGTGACATTAATATACATCAAAGTATACCCATGACAGTATCAATCCCACCTGGAGACATCATTTCACAGGATGCATGCACAGATAAGAGTCTACTCCATACCCTCTCTGTATCTCTGCCATCATACACTCCATCATCCTTCCAAGCTGCCTATATAGGTTTCTTTATGATGAAGCACAAGCCCATCTCTGCTCCCTGTTACCATATTTTTTTTGAGCCATCAGTCGTCACTTTTAGAGCACAATGTCTTGCTTTCCTATCACCATGGCCAGCTGGAGTAGCTTTTGCTCAGCATGGGTAAATCCCTTGTTGCACAGAATATTGAGGACTGCATTCTTGGGTGTAAGGGTACGTGTCTGGGTAAGGCTGGCCTTAATCCGGCGTCAATTGGGTTCCAGTATGGGCAAAGGACTTGGCAGCTCCAAACAGTGTGGTGGAAGTCCCCTACTCCCTCCCTGCAGTGCAAACAGCCCAGGTTGCCTTGTCTATTCATGCAAACAGGTCAAATATATATGAGGCAGATATTTGAAGCAAAATAATGCAAAACTTTGCTGTGATTGCAGTCTTTCTTGGGCTCACAATAGTGCATTGTCCATTCACCGTCCTCAGACTCCCCCAAATCTTTCTTCCATTTCTACCTCAATGTGTGAAAGGAGTCTGGTTTAGCAATCACCAATGATTTCTAAGTGAGGGAGATGCGGCTCTTGTCTGGAAGGGACATCATTGTCAGTTTCGCTTCTCATGGATTATGTTCTGGAAGATCCTCATACCCCTGCAGGTGAGGAGTTGAGCCCATGGCGGCACTGTAAGTATCTGTAGAATTGGGGCTTTTACAACGCAAAGTCCTCTTGTAACTGAGCAAAGGACTTTATATTCTTACCAGTTAATACATTACCCAGTCTATCTATTCCCCGCATAACCTAGCTCCAAATCCCTCTAGTTATGAAACATCTGGCATGTGAGAGTCCCACCCTGGGAGGGGTCTCCTGCATAAATCTGCAGCACCACTGCAGGTCCTGCAGAGTTGTCATCCACTTTTTCAGCACCACCCTCATCAACGAATGGGCCTCCACTGGCAGCCTGCCCCTGTATATATATATATATATACATATATATATATATATATATATATATATATATATATATATATATATATACAGTAATGTATTAACTGGTATATATATATATATATATATATAGTGAAGCAGAGGGTAGTCGCCAATCACTCATCTTTCCTGCTTGTATGTCAGGATGATGAGATGAGAGGCACAATAGTAAGACAGCTGATCAGTCATTGCCTGGCTGTAAAATCCCTCTCCTCCTCAAAAACTCACACATAAGTTTAGACGTGAATTGAACACCATTATTAGTCAAGATAGACCTAGGATTACCCTCTCTACTAAATACGTCTGTGAGGAATTCTACAACAGTCAAAGATGACACCTCAGATGGACTTCCGGCCATCTAGATAACTCATCCATGAGAACCACCACATACTTCGAAGAGATTTATAGTTCAACGTTCCCAAAATGTCAATGGATACCGAATTCCACACTTCACTGGGAATTTTTTTGAGTATCATAGGTTGAATTCTAATTTTCAACGACTTATCTGCAACATTACACTCCACACAATCTCGCACCTTTCTCGCAATAGTTAAATCCATCCCAGGCCACCAATATACTCCCCTTAGTCTTTCTTTAGTTTTGCAAGTCCCATGATGACCACTGTGAGCAAGATCCATAATGCGCTCATGCAAATTGCACGGGGGAATCAACCTTTTCCCTCTTAACACTATTCCATTCTGAATGGACAATTCATGCCAAATTTTACTATAACTCTCTCCTATACTCTCCCTTTTATCTAAGACCCTTCCAGCAGAAAGCAAATCTCTCACACAGGAAAGTTCAACATCATCATCCACTCCTTGTTTCCATTCATCCTCTATAACACATCCATCCGTTACAGCACAGACCTTAACCTCCTTGTCTACCCCCCAGGAATCTTCAGTGTCACCTTCATACGATCCTTTATTTCTCAGTCTAGATAGGCAGTCTGCAGCTTTATTCTCACAACCTGGAATGTATTTCACATCAAAATGGTAATCCTCTAGACCAACTATCCATTTGCAAATACGACCTGAAACATTATCCAACCCCTTCTTGTCAAAGATCTCACGTAGGGGTTTGTGATCAGTGCACACTTCAAATTTAGTTCCCCACAGAAATTGGTTGAAATTCCTTATAGCCCAAAAATTGTCAAAGCCTCTTTTTCAATAGTAGAATATTTACACTCCGCTCCACGTAAACTGCGTGACGCAAAAGCAATGGTATTGATCTTGTCACCATTAAGTTGTCTCAAGACACAACCTAACCCTTTCTCAGATGCGTCTGTGGTAATTGAGCAAGGAAGACCCGGTTGGAAGCTGTTAAGGGATTGCGCTGATGATAAACCCACTTTTAAATCATCAAATTCCCTTTGACACTTGGAGTCCCACATATAAACAGACCGGTTTTTAAATAAGTTCCTAATAGCACGAGTTCTTTTAGCCAAATCAGGAATGAACCTAGAATAAAATTCCACCATCCCCAAGAAAGTCTGCACATCAGACTTACTTTCAGGTGCTGTTAGATCTATAATTGATTTAACAAGATCTTCTTTTGGCTTTACACCTTCTGCAGTAATCATGTGATCAAGGTAAGAAATTTCAGTTTTAAAAAATCTACACTTCTCCCCTTTTAGAGTTATACCCTTGTTCCGGAAAATGTTAAGCACACTCCTAACCGATGTTCTGTGTTGTTCAAGGGTACTTGAAAAAATAAGAACATCGTCCTGAAAAAATTTCACAAATAGCAACTCCCCAAGTAACTCATTCATTAGTCTTTGAAAAACTGAAGCCACCCAACATAGTCCAAACGGCATCCGGTTGAATTTGTAAACACCAAAAGGGGTGATGAAGGAAGTTAACAATTTAGATTCTTCACACAGTTGAACCTGGTGATATGCCGAGCTGAGATCTAGGGTGGTGAAAAATCTGGCATTACCCAACAAACTTATCATTTCGGTTATGTTAGGTAAAGGGAACCTGTCTTCAACTACTACTTTATTCAAATTGCGCAAGTCTACACATAACCTTATGTCTCCATTGGCTTTAGATGCAACAACAATTGGTGCAACCCATTCCGCGGCCTCAACTTCCTCAATGATGTTTTCCAACTCTAATCTCTGAAGTTCCTTTCTAACTTTGTCCCTCACACTGAAAGGAATGTTTCTAACTTTACACGCTATAGGTATCGCTCATTTCTTAAGCACAATGCAATGCTTGTACCCCTTTACACACCCAATTTTATTGGAAAAAAACCTCAGGAAATTCATTCTTTAGATCTTCACCCTCAGCACATACCTTCTGAACTTGAACTTGAAGATTCGCATTAGGGTTCAATATAATATTAAACAATTTCTGATGGGGCCAACCCAAAATTGTGTCACCCACAACAGGACTATATATCTTTCCTTCAATTGCGTTTCCTTTGAACGTGATCTTAGCCTCAAAATACCCTCTTAACTCAATAGATTTCCCACCATAACTAAAAGACATCACATCCTGTGGTTGAAGAGTTACTTTGTTGACAAAATATTTCAAATAATCTGACTCCGAAATCAGAGTTAATTTTGCACCCAAATCCATCATCATGGAATCTTTGATCCCATTCACATCAGCCTCATCAATAGGATATTCACAGCATACTCTAGTAATACAGTTTACATCATTGACAACTTGTAAAACAAACGACCTCTCTTCATCTTCATCACTGCAAGCATACTCAATTTCATTCACCTTCACAACTTTCTTCTCTCCAGACTTGCAACACCTTGCAAAATGCCCTTTCTTACCACATTTTTTACATAACATATTAAACGCTGGACAATCCTTGCTATTAGCTAAATGTGACGAAGAATTGCATCTATAGCATAACAGTTTAGATTTAAATGATCTTGTGGGTTTCTTTGTTGCCACCTTTGCCTCAACAAAATGAACAGCCCTTAAGGTGCTCTTCGACTTTCTCAAGTCTTCCATGCAAAGTTCGGAATGTTCAATTTGTTTTGCCACCATTATAACTTCATCCAGGTTCGGATCACCTTTGGACGACAAAGCTTCTCTTATTTTGTCGCTCTTACATTCCAGCATAAATTGGTCTCTAATGCGTTCCTCCACTGAGTCACCAAATTTATACTGGGCAGCTAATTTTCGCAGATTTGTTACAAAATCCTCTACTGTCTCAGTTTCACCTTGCTTACATTTACCAAAGTAATATCTCTGTAGGATAATTGACACTTGTGGGAGAAAATGTCTATCCAATCTGAGCAAAGTTAATTCAAACTCATTCAAGTTCGTGTCGCCTTCCGCTCCATCTGGGGAACTGATAACAGGTAAATTCTCCAAAATCTCCTGACCTTCTGCGCCCAAACAATGTTGGAGAATGAAAGTCTTCCGGTCTGCAGACAAATTACTGCCACAAACCCAAATGTACGTAAGAAAAACCTTTTTCCACTTACTCCACAGTATAGATGGTTCACCAGGTAAAGACAAAAAAAAATGGAGGCGGTGTGATATTCTGCATGCTTGCCAAAAATAAAAAATATATAGTCTTTGGTCTACACTTACTCAAATTCACTTCCTGTGATACCAAGTTCACCATTAAAAAAAAAATTGATCCTTAAAATGTAAGTCTGCTTTGATAGTTAATAAACACCTGTAACTGAGCAGAGCATAGCAATAGAAATAACCATGGACACATAGTTTAAAAATAAGTTAGAAAAAAGGTCTCTTTAGCAGAAAATTATTGTGAAAACAGAATGAATTTAGAGGGGCCGTAGAAATGTACCCAAAATGCATATGAATCTAAGTAAGAAGAAACGGGGATCGGAAACAGCTCTCCTAAAGTGTTAAAATAGAACGCCGGATAGGGAAGCTGCCGCGGCTTGGGAGTTGATTAGCAACAAAGCCTCGATGCTAAGATGCAAGCGTTGGCAGGCAGCCAAGACAAATATCAAACTCCGTTTAGTTAATCCTCCTTCTGTGCGCGCTGACGAGCCACAGATGAAAACGTTAGCAATGGTCCAGGAAGTGCGGCCTGGATGTTGCCCAGCAACAGAGCTTCGACGCTAAGATGTAATCGTTGGCAGGCAGCCAAAGCAAATATCAAACTCTGTTCAGTCAATCCTTCTTGTGTGCGTGCTGTTGAGGCACGGATGAAAGTATTGGCAATGGGCCAGGAAAACCCATCTGCCTACAGCGAACACGGACTACCAATGCGCAGCCGACAAATCCTCGGACAAGGGAATCCCTCGACCGAAGGCATTGCCTGGAAACAGGTAATACACGTTAGTGCACACCGCGCTGGCTTAAGCGCTGAAGGGAAAAACAAAAATGCGAGGATATAAAACAAAATCCCCGAGGTTGAAGAGTCCTGAATGTAACGTCCGCTCCAGAATAGCCTGCTAAAGTATTAAAAAATATCCACAATATACCACAATATCCAGAAAGGATTAGATGTCCATAAATCTTGAGGGCCGGAGTTTCAAAGGACGCATCCCATCCTCGTCGCCAAAATTGAAGTAAAAAGGGGAAAAATGCCAATTATGAAGAGTAAAAATTCTTACTTATTTATTTAGGTTAGAGGGAAGAAAAACTCCAGCCACTCCTGCTCTGCTCCTTCTTCAACTGCCGTCCCTCCAACATTCTAGGCAGTACCGTTCTTAGAGCAGGGGCAGCAGGAAGATACCATGTTATATAACAAATATAAACAAAGAGCAAGAGGAGAAATGATACATTGACTTAAACCATGAGATACATTTTACATACATTAATGTTCTTTTTTCAAACACAATACTACACTGGCCCTTATCAAAAGTTCATTTTCAACACTTCATAAAGGCCATCTGCTGGTTCCCAACATAAATGCATGCCACAAGAACCAAGGTGAATTTTGCCTGCGTCGACTTAGGGGTATAGTAGGAATAGTTTTGCATGGTATAAAGCAGCCTCAGAAAAGTAATCATCTTCTGCAGCACTCTCCCAGTAGTGGATAAGGGCAATGATGACCACTTGAGTAGGTCATTCCATATCATGGTGAGGAGAGAGGTGAGGTTTTCTGCCCCGGAGCGCACCTCGTTCATCTGTATATTCACTTTCAGGTATCAGAATCCCACTGTTGCCAGAGAGAGGCCCACATAACATGCACTGCTCTTTGTCACACCCTTTAACCTGACTGGAAGCAATTTAGGGTCATGCTTAAGAAAAGTGGCGCTGGGTGCAGCGTTACTTTGTAAATATGGTGTGGCATTTCTAGCCATCTAACCCCACATTAGCTTAAAAAAAATGATGCTAATGTGTTGTTAAATGGCACTAGGCCCTCTTAAATTTGCCCCCTTAGTTTTTACCCAGTTTTCCCCGAGCTCTAAGTGGCTCCTGAATGTGGAGTTGCATCATCCTGGGTCCAGTAATCTGTTGGCAGCAAAGGTATATTAGCAGGTCATCCGCATAATGGGAGACCCTGTCTTTACTTGTCTTGGAGCATCAAAATCTCTTGAGATCTGGTCGGGCCTTATAAGGTGGACAAAGGGCTCTATCATGAGGGGAAACTGCAGGGGCAACAGAGGACGTCCCTGCTGCATCCCCCACCGTAACACCAATGGTGCCAAATAGTGCCTTCCACTCAGACTCGAGCCCTCTGGAAGCCGTAAAGGAGGTTGATGTAGGACAAGTAGTAGAGTACTGAATCCAAAGTACTGAAGCAGGGTAAATACATAGGGCCTAGAGTTGCTGTTGAATGCCTTTTTGACATTGATCTGTAGTAAGGTGAGCGCCCTTCTCAGTTGATCCACCATCAGTCATAAGTTAGCCACTGAATACTGTGTTATGTCGACCTATGGGGCATGAAACCACTCTAGTCTTTGTGGCCAAGGTTCTAGATGACCTTGCAGAGACACATCACACAGACCTTGGCTAGGGTCATGGTTTCAGAGTTTATCAATGATATAGGCCTGTAGAAGCACCATCTCCTCGGGAATTGTGGTCTAGTTTAAGGATTCTTACAATACATGATTCCTCTAGGTCATCCAGGACCCAGCCCCCATCTCTGGTCTCTGTAAATGGGTCCAGTAGGGACTAAGTTAGGATAACTGTCTAGTGCCTGAAAAACACTACTAGTAGCCCATTTGTGCCTGTGGTTTTCCCTCCAGCCATTTGAGCAATGGTGTCAGCAATCTCGGTCCCTACAAGTGGGTCTTCTAGCGCTTTATGCTTGGCACTGCTGAGGTGTTGTGGTTGGACCATTGAGAGGTAGGAGTTGTGCATCCCTATAGGGCAGGATCATGGCTCCGGATATGGCTCCTCGTAATAGGTCATAAAGGCATTCACCACTGCATTCTGGGTTGAGAAAATATTGTCCATCTTGTCCTTTAGGGAGGTCCAAGGTTGCTACTTGTCTGTGTGTTGGCTCAACCAATGTAGCAATTTGCCCATTTTGTAACCATGTTTATAGAGGCAGCTTTGAGGCACTTGCCAAATAATGTTCGTCTCATTTAGAGTTTTTGGAGCGCCAGTTGTGCCTGCACTAAAGCACCCCACACCTCATCAGAGGGCTCCCTATTGTAACTGCTCTCTGCGTTTCCTGCTGCTCAATCTAAATCCACCATTCAGCGCAGTTTCTCCAATTTGTCGTAGGCCAGCCGTGAGATCACTTACCCCCAGTCACTGCACTGCAACCACCCCATAACATCGCTGCAGAGTCCACTGTATCATCAAACAATAAGAGGGACAGGGAGATTATAATGGTCCGGTGTACAGCTTCCCTAAATCAAGTACATATCAGTAAAGTACACTGTTCCACAAAAAAGAGGGAAGTACACAGGTCCTAAAGGCACTTCTAAAATTAGAAGCTAGAGCCCTCACACATCCACTAGATATCATGCTTGGTCATAGGGCTTGCTCCTCGTCCAATTGGTGCTGCCATGTCTGACTGGCCCCAATAGGGGGCTCCTTGCTGGAGAGCTTAATTTGAAGTGCGTGCCGTGATTTAGGAATAGGAATAAAAGGAGCAGGAGAAAAAGAAAGTTAAAATTGTCTTGAGAGCCCCAAAACAGTGTGTTTTATTAAGTGTAGAGGATCTCGGTCAAAGTTAAAAGCACAGGAGAGTGGGATGGAAGTAATGTTCCACCACTCAACCAGCACAAGGGGTGCGGACAGGAACAGTTTTCCTTCAGCCACTAAATAAGGTCAACATGTTTCACACCTGGAATGGTCCTACGGATCAAGTGGTGTTTCATCCAGACCAAAGACAAGCATCTCCTAAGCTACATTACATACCCTAATTACATTAGGAATTTATAGGGCAAATGTAACTTACTTAGGGGGTTATTCTAACTTTGGAGGAGTGTTAATCCGTCCCAAAAGTGACGGTAAAGTGACGGATATACCACCAGCCGTATTACGAGTTCCATAGGATATAATGGACTCGTAATACGGCTGGTGGTAAATCCGTCACTTTTCCGTCACTTTTGGGACGGATTAACACCTCCTCCAAAGTTAGAATAACCCCCTTAGTGCGCTACGCAAATCGTAACTTAAATTTGTGAGGACCTGTGAAAGGAAAAAGAACAAAGGAAATATATGTATTAAAGTACAGTACAACATATAAAAATGCACTACACATGCAATAGTGTCATGGCATTCTGTGATGACATGCTGCCATGCTAAGTGTGACAAGAATCACAAACAGAACTGCTTACCATCCTAATCTAAGAACAGGGCTCCTTGGGAAAATGCGAACCAGAGGACTGACGTCGTTCTATGTGAATCACAGAGGTATCAGTAATTATATAACACAAAAGAGTAACCAGACAAGAGAAAGGTAAGTATATTGTCAGTAAGAACATTAGGTCATAAAAGTACATCCCAGCTCATAGCATGTATTGGAGTGAAAGTATGGCCATTTTGGGGAACATGTTTTATCTCCTGAGAAGTCTCTTGCCTAGGTAGGTGGCAGTTATAATGGTAATAACACAGTAAATTGCCCATAGATGGTGTCATGTATATGGAACATGCACAAGGTTAAATTGACAGTGATATTAATTTAAATGGATTGCTCATAATGTCCTGGAAGGATATGGTATGCCAAATAGCAGTTAGAACAGTATTAGCTAAAGAGTGCTGTCAAAGATGTGAAACTCTGCCTGATCTAAGCGATAACGGGTGTACCTCGAGTCTGTACTGGTCATATTAAGTACACACATACCGGTGTGAAAAAATCCTAAAACATTGCAAAAAGGAGAGGACTATGACAGTGTCCTGATCTAAACAAGTATCATGCATTCCCTGAGTTCCGTCATAGTAGTGTGTACTTACACACTGAGCTGTGGTCCGTAGCCGGTGACCTATCTGTCGGCCGCAGTCCCGGAAGTGTTGGGATAGATGCGGTCGTCAGGTAAAAAGAATCAGGTCACTCTGGAGGATCAAATCAGAATGAGGGGCAAAGTGTAGGGGCGCAACATGTGTATGTTGGCCCCACCCATTCATATCATTAGAAAGAGGACTCACGTAGGCATCCATAAGGGAGCCAAAGGAGGTTTCCATCAACATCGGAGTGACGCTCAATATCCTCTCTAGCTGCATTTGAGTGGGGAGAGAGATCAAGCAGGTAAAATCAACAAAATGCTAATCTAATATGAAGAGTGAAATAAAAAGAAAAAGGGAAAGAAAACAAGGGGGACACAGTAGGTACCTCATGCATATCGACAACAAGGCTGTCGAAGGTATCATCCGTATGTGAATCGTATTAGTGTCTCTGAATGCGACTAAGGTGTCATATAAGTCACCAAAGAGTATAGGTAGCTGGTTGTTGGGTAATGGTATATCATACCACAAGACTCACAATGCTAATTATTTGGGAAAATGAATAGCTGGCTAAACAGCTCAGTAATGCATGTCTCACTGAGCCAATCAGGAATCCGTGAGGAAACTCATCCATGGTATATCATCATTTAACCCATTGAGATGGGTCCCCAATTTGAACACCCAGCGTTGTTCCCTTTCCAATAGACTCTTGGGGCCCTTAGTTAGGTGGTTAGGGGCCTCAAGCACTACCCACCATAAGTCATTGGGAGTGTATTTTGTCTCAAGGAAATAAATGCTCAGTTTGGTTGTTGTGGGTCCACACCTGATGTTACTACGATTTTCATTGATCCTAATCTTAACCAGTCTTGTAGTCATACCTACGTAGCGTAAATGGCAGGGGCATGTAATCATGTAAATACAGTTGCAGGTGTTGCAATTAGTATGTTTCAAGAGATGCCATCTGCCCAAAGGTTGTAAATCTAAGCCTTCAACTCGTTTGGTCAAAGAACATACATTACAACTCCCACGTGGATAGTGACCTTGTACTGGTGGGAGTTGTCATAATGTAGTCCACTGTATCTACATGTTCACAGAAGAATTGAGTTGATAGGCTAGGTATGTGGTGAGGGCCAGGAAATAATCGAGGCAGGATAGGCTGCCATGGAAGCTGGAGAGAAAGGTGTATCTGCCCGGTTTGTGATGATAGTGGCACCATACACCTTTTTGGTCCATGTAATCTGTGAAGGAGCTTAGTAGGGCACCACGGTAACGTTACAGGTTGGAGGATCTATGTGGTCAAGGGAGGTAGATATGAGGTTGTTGAAGTCTCTGCCTGCAAGTATTGCTTTACTTAGGCAGCAGAGAAAGGATTTCTTGAGTAGCAGTGGAGAATAGACCGATGGGATTAGCCTTGGTTATCTGAGGAGATCTGAGTCATCTGGAAGGGAATATGAGCAACAATCAGGATATCCAAGTGGTATGTGTGGCCTCAGCTTGTTCAGTACGTCTCCTTGAGAGAGGCCCACAAGGGTCCGGTCACGCTTAGGTATTCCCCTAAAGGGGACAGGTAGCAGTCTCTTCTCCATGTTCCATTAGTCTGGACTCCACTTCTTCAGGAGTGAGCGTCATGACCCTGGTTCTTTACCCTGGGATTGACAAGGAGAGCCCCCTCTGTATGTGCCACCATGGAGGGAAGGTGAGGTGTCATAGTAGGGGAGGGCAGCCCTGCTACTGAGGTATCCCCTTTTAACATGAAGGCCCCCAGTCTTGGGTTCCTTCCCTTTTTTCAGACCTTGAACAGCAGGGAGTACCGCTTTTAGGGTGGAGGAGTCACCTTCTTCACTGAATATCCCCTCGAAGAGGATCCCTCTCTTCCAAGGTAATCTCTTTGATGGACTGGAAGATGAGAGCTGTTGAGGCCTGATCATTGCCTTGTGTGGCAGGTGGTCCGTTTCCAGGGTCTGCTGTCCTAGCAGGTGGTTCCTTTTGTGCACAGGTCATGCATTTGTTCATCTTTCGCTGGGTGGGCAAGAAGGATAACTTGTCCCAACCAGCCGGCATGTTGTCAATGCAGAAGGGGAGACATTGGGTTGCAAAGTCGCCAAACACTGTATATCATGAGATCTGCCTGCGATCGGGATTTAGCGTGATCTCCAGTTCAAACCTAAAGGGGTCTATCTGCAATGCGCGGGGCACGTGGTTAGGAGAATAGACCAGCTGGTGCATGGAGACCAGACATGGAGCGTGCCCAAGGCTTGCCCCCATCTACAGGGGCCCGCTGCAGCAGAAGAGAGGATGCCCAGGCCATTCCCCGACAGTGCCTAAAGGTAGGGCTGGGTTAATGCCCCCAGCAGATAGTATGGGGGCCCGATCCATTGCCTCCGCTGATGGCTTGACCTGCACCGGGGTTGTGTATTAATCCATCTTTTGCTGGGTGGGCAAAGAAGGAAAACATGTCTCAACCAACCTGCATGTTGTCATTGCAGAAGCAGAGCCATCGGGTTGTAAAGTCAGCAAGTGCTTTCTATTGTAAGATCTACCCTGAGCAGGGTTCGGCTTGATCTCCAGTTTTAACCTGGGATGGTCTCTCTGCATTCCCCCGGGCATGTGGCTAGGAGACTAGAACAGCTGGTGCAGGGAGACTGGACATGAAGAGTGTCCAAGGAGTGACTCCATCTGCAGGGGGCCCACTGCAACAGAAGTGGGGATGCCCAAGCTGTTGCCTGACAGTGCTAGGGAGCGGAATCTCCCAACTCTGAAGACCTGGGACCAGTCCTGTGTCACTCACTCGCCCTGGCTTGCTCACCACCCATGGTAGGTAGGGGGGTGAGAGCATGACCAGCCAAGGGGCTTCTGGGGGTTTGGGGTCCCAATCCACTAGGTCCCCAGTGCCCAATGCAGCTCCCAGGTCGCACCAGCACTGCAGTTGTGGAGACTTGCAGGAACTCTTCACGGCCAAGATTCTCTGCCACAATCTCCCACAGACATCTGTTTAGGGACAGGTCCTCAGCCGCAGGACGCTCCTTCTTTTTGTTGGCCCAGAATAGGAGAGCCTGCCGATCCTCCCACTGGGCCATCTCCTCACTGATGCCATCAGATCTGGTCCATAATCCCAAGGTGCCCTCCCAGCAAGATCCCACCTCAAACACTAGGTGCCGTCATGTTGGTTGATGTAGCTCCTCTGCTGCAATTCTGTTGGGATCTTGGCTCCAGAATTTGTAGCCTGGTCCTAGGCCACTCCCTCGGTATCCATGGACGGTGTACACAGGGCAGCCATGTGACCTAGGATGTTGCAGGATTGTACTTGTGGTGTTGGGAGTGCTATTAGGACGCGTCCGCCATGGTCGCTTAGTCACGTCCCCAGCACCAATGATTTTGTAATCTTTTTTGGCCAAAGCTGATCAGTCTTGAGTAGAAAAAGATACAATAGTCATGTTTTTTTAGAAAGATTGAAGAAAACAGAAAATAATGTTCTTATATCAGCAGTTTTTAATTCATATTATTTAAGGCCACACTATACAGAACTTTGAGTGAGAAGGAAAATGTGAAACTCAACACTAGTGAAGACATACTTCATGTATTTGGTAAAGAACACCAGTTAGGGTGAATAACATCTTGTAGAAACAGATTCAGATCTATCAATTGAGACTCTTTTAAAAGGTAACCAAGCAGATTAGTGAGGTTTTTATTTTTTTGCAATGTTAGTCTGTGACTTTCTGGACACTAGTTCAACATCCCATGTTGAGAAATAATAGAGTTTAGAGGGTGATATGACTCATATCCATCAGCATTTTACGGACTAACTTGATGCTCCCTCCTCAGTTGATCCCCAAAATCTCATGGCCAACAGAATAGCTTATCTGTAGCCAATGAGGCAAGGAAATTGAGAACTAAAGAGACATTTGCTAAAAAGAGATAATGATTCATTTCCAACAAATTCCAAGCTTGCCAAACTTTCTTGAATGGTACACAGGTCCAGCAGCATTTTATGAGGGTTGCAGCTGAAGGTAAAAGATCATCAGGAACCATAAATACTGGAAAGCTTCAAAGCCATCAGCTCTATATTAAGGGATAGGTTGAGATTGTGACTCTTGCTCTGGGGATCTTAGAGGCAGCGAGGGTTAAATGGAAGCAATACAGGAATGCTTATGGCCATTTTAAGGAGAGATCAAAGCCAGGACTGACACATTTCGAGTGAGGAAACTTCAATCACCAAGACCTTCTGACACCTGGAGGTCATGGCAAAAGGAGAAAAAGCATAAGTGTGACCAATTTAGCAAGAATATCTGTATGGCAATAGGATACTGTGGGGCAGTTGTGAATTTAAACATGAGAAAGAACTATTGCAAAATACCCCAATGATGATTCAGTGTTTAGAAAACGAATGACTGACGTTTCCTATCATTAAGGTACCTAGAATGCCAGCCTGCCACCATGTGAATACCAGGTAGACATTCTTCCCTAACTGAACTTTTTGATGGAGACAGAGTTCCCAACATGTTGTTGCCAACCCTAGTAAGGGTATAGACTTGACACCTCCCAGATGGTTTATGTATTGAACTATAAAATATTGTCCATTTGCAAATGTATGGTGAAATGTGCCTTGTCCTTGGTGAGAATGAATGATAAAGGAGCCTGCAAAAGATTTAAACCATTTATATACATAGACAATTCCTTTACAGATTAAGCTCCCTCCCTTAAGTACTAAACACTCAAAGTACTTCTCCACAGACTGTCCGGTGCCTAAGACTACATTTGGGGATCCAGTATTCCCGTTCCTAGGAAATAGTCTGGCCACCATGTGATCTATTCTAGACTATCTTTGGGTAATGGTACATAGAGGACCGGTCCATAAATGTCTTATTTTGAGAAATTATTATGTGGTATTGGATGGGGTAATGTAAATATGGATTAAATAGTTAATTTTAAAAGCCCTACCATTCTTCCCAATTGAGAGTTGTTTGAGAGTGTGAAATCATCCTTATTTATTTTTATATGAGTTACCTTGGAGTCTAGAAGTTGTAAAATTTCCTATTTGGATTCTACAGAGAAACTTGGTGAAACATGGAGCAGCAGACATAATCAAAAGGGGAGATATAAAGTGGTAAGCACTGGGTAGCTAATGAAATTGAAAAAACCTCATGTATTCCAGATACATTGGAACAGAGAAGGAAGAATCTTTATGGTCCAGCTTCACCATTCATTCTCCTGGATAAAGAACCTCCCTGAGATGAATAATGACCGCCATTGTGAAGTGTGTTTTTGTTCTTTTATTTTCCATTTCTGGACATGTTTGGTCACAAAAACTGTCAAAGTGGCATGAATGCCTTTCTTTGGCTCTGTTGGAAAGAAGCTTCCCTATATTCTATATGAGAACTGATTCTTCTATACATAAATTAATTGTCCTCAGAGGAAAACAGTAAAAAAGGAGAGAAATTTGTTTGAAAACAACAATAAGGCTTACTCTGAAATTGCTTGCTACATTTGAAGAAACACACATTTTACAATAACGAACCAAAGAGGAAGAAAATGGGATCCAGATTTCAGAAAAATATTTCCCTGCCCTCTTGTAGGAAAAATATTGGGTCATTTTCCTTTGGGGATAAGGGGTTTGTGTAGATTTGTTGGGCTTGACCCTTTTTACAAGGTTATTCCCAAACTTTTTTCCTTTTCCCTTCTATTGGTTCCGACCTGTCTTTGTTGGCTTTAGGACTCTCTACACTCTACCACTGCTAACCAGTGCTAAAGGTCACATGTTCTCTGTCTAAAATATATGGGTGAATGGTTTCTCCATGAATGGCTTATTTTATTTACTAGTAAGTCTCTAGTATAATGTACCAAGTGTGTTCAGGACCTGCAAGTCAAATGCCACCAGTTGTGCCACCCGCACGAGTAACCCTGCAAACATGATCAGACCTGCCACTGCAGTGTCTGTGTGTGCAGTTTAAACTGCCATTTCAACCTGGCAAGTGCATCAACTTGCCAGGACCAAAACTATCCTTTTACTACATGTAAGTCACCACTAAGGTAGACCCAAGACAGCCCCCTGGGAAGGGTGCATTGTATTTGAAAGGTAGGACACGTACTTGTGTGGACTACATGTCCTGATAGTGAAATAATGCTAAATTCGTTTTTCACTATTGCAGGGACTATCTCTCCCATAGGGTAACATGGAGATTTCATTGAAATATCTTTTAAGTGTAATTCCCCCTTGGGAGCGGATCGAGATGTGGTTTTTGGGGTCTCTGAAATCACAATATAAAAACACAACTTTTGGTGAAATTGGTTTTTGACTTGTAAGTTTGAAAATGCCACTTTTAGAAAGTAGGCATTTTCTTGCTTCACCATTCGCTGTCTGCCTTTCTGTGCAATACATGTCTGAGTCAGGATGAGTGTTGGGCTGTTTGTGAATTTACTCTAGACAGTCACACAAAGGCAGCTGAGGTGTGCCCTCCATTTCTTGATCTGAGCTAGAGTGGTGGGAGGAGCTGACACATGTACCTGAATAGGGCTGTGCCTGTCCTGACATAAAGCAGTCTCCAACTCCCTAATGGTTGTCTGGGGCAAGGGCACTACAAAGACTTATAAAGTCTGCCTACTTCAAGGACAGAACTGGGTATAAGTAATGGACCTCTGACACCACAAAGGCAGAACTCTTCTGGACTAAAGACATTCTGCAAGGAAGAAGAGCTAGATGCTGGAGGAGGGACTGCCACTTTGCCTGTTGTTTTGTTGTGCTGGCCTCTTACTTGCTGCTTTTATCCTGGAGGTGAAAGTACTGGACTTTGCTTTCTACAGCCTACTTTCTAAGATTCTTTAAGGCAGTGGTTCCCAACCTGTGGTGCAGGGACACCTGGGGGTCCGCAAAGCCTTCTCAGGGGGTCCGCGACTGCTTAGAACATTAAGCAACATTAACAAATATTGACAAATTAGGTCC
Organism: Pleurodeles waltl; assembly: GCF_031143425.1. NCBI lineage: Eukaryota > Metazoa > Chordata > Amphibia > Caudata > Salamandridae > Pleurodeles > Pleurodeles waltl. The sequence goes on along the minus strand of NC_090439.1, from coordinate 573,703,196 downwards.
CCAGCTGCCAGTAATGATTCAGGCAGGGGAGGTCCCTGGATTCCAATGATGATTCAGTGGGGGTCCCTGGATTCCATTAATGTTAAAGTGGGGGTCCACAGAAATCAAAATGTTGGGAACCATTGCTCTAAGGGCTTGAACTGAGCTTGCTTCCTGTTAGGAAGTATCAGGGCTATCAAAGACTTCATCTGCCAGTGGCAGGGTCTTCTTCTGAGAGTCCTGACTTGCCAGGTGATGCCAACTCCAGTCCCTTGGCCCTTGGAAGTGTAAGCTGGTGACCTGAAGGAGAAAATTAACGCACCGATGTGCCTCAGCAGAAAAATAGGTGCAGAGCCTGTCCTGCAGCTGGAGAATAGACGCAGCGCCTGTCACATGGCTGCAGAATCAACAGAGGCTATGTTTCATTGTAGCTCCATCATCAACCCGGCACATCTGGATTCTCCATGCATCGTCCCTGCGTTAAGAATTCCTCATTGACCCCACACTTCAGTAAGGAACTTAGGCTGCGTGTCCAGAAATCAATACATCGCCTTTCCTGTGAGGAAAGAATCAATGCATCACCTCCCCGGCAAGTAAGGAACTGACGTATCGCTTATCCTGCGAGGAGGGAATTAATGCTTCACCTCCCCTGCGCAGTAAGGAATCAACGCACCACTTTCCTTTTTGGCACCTCACCTCCCCTGCGGCCTGCATTGTCTCTGTTTTTGGCACATCCCAGGTACTTTGTTCTAAAAGGATACAATCATTGATTCCTATAGATGAAGAATTATTTCAACTTTTAAAAAGTGACATCTTTTCTTGTGTATGTTGGATTTTTGTTGCTTTGGTCTTGTTTTACTCGGATAAATATTGGCTATTCGGCTAAACTGGTGTGGAGTCCTTTTGTTGTGTTTTCACTGTGTTACTGAGTGTGTGTGTCTGTGTGTACATATACTTTACACATTGCCTCTGAGATAAGCCAGACTGCTCATGCCAAGCTACCAAGGGGTTGAGCAGGGGTTATCTTAGGAGTGTGGCTCCCTTACCCTGACTAGAATGAGGGTCCTTACTTGGACAGGGTGCGAACCACTGCCAACTAGAGACCCCATTTCTAACAGTATTGATGAAAATGGTCACCACATGGATGCTGATATAACTAGTTACTGAGGTGGCAATGGTTAGTGCAACATATCTACTGGCTTTGTCAAAAACATGTCTCCTAAAATCCCTGTTCAGAAAGTACTGTACTTTATATCCCAAGGAAAAGCCTTGTCCTGCATTCCTATATTTTGTTAAATTATCACAGAAAATTAAACCTCTGAGCTGCTGGACAAGTCTCTGAGCTGCAAGTTTACAACATTTGTAATCAATCTTAAACTATAAGTCTTTGTATCTTTTCAGCAAAATAGCCACATTGGCATTATCAGCAAAACAGCAGATAAGACAGTCAGCTGAATCCCTAGACTCCTTGGCTTGTTCTGTGAGATCTACAGTCTTAGGGCCTAATTATGAGTTTGACCGACGGGAACGGCCATCCTCTAAACTACCCACATCGTGGCTGCTGCCGTACTGGCGACCACCCTGCTGGACCTAATACGAGTTTCCCACTAGGCTGATGGGCAGAAACCAAGGTTTCTGCCCATCAGCCTAGCAGGAAACTGGCAGCAGCATTGTCTCCGGCTCAAGCTGTCACTTGTAGTATGCACCAGCACCCTCTCAATGTTCACTGTATGTACAGCAGACAGTGAACATTGAAAGGGTGTTGGGCAGGGGGACTGCATGGGCAGTGCAGGGGACCCCTGTGGCCCCCAGCACCTGTTCTCCTCCATCCTTTTCATGGTGGTAAAACCGCCATGAACAGGCTGGTGGAGAACGAGGTTGTATTCAGGCTTTCAGTAAATGCACAGGCCCAGGAGCCAAACAATTAGGATAGAAATAGTGAGGTACTAATATAGGTTATGTTTTAGCCATTCTTCCTTTTCAGATTTAGAATCATATGAAAATATCAGGCCCTTCATAACTATTGTTATCTTATTTTACATGGAAACCATTACAACGCTATTCATGCAAATATGTATTGAAATCCGTTTTGAACTTAATTTTTACTGTTTTTACCACCAGCACCGCCATACCAACAACACCCCGCCCTCCATATTATGACCCACAAATCAGCACAGCGGTCATTGCACAGTGGTAAACCATTGGCGGTGCGAAACCACCACTGTCAAAACATCACGTTCACCAGAACCTGACACCACATTGGATAGTCTGAATATCCCACACCTGGCACACACCACACAAACCTGTGAACTTTACTATATAACACACCCTCACACACTACTCCGTCCTTTGCAGCCACAACTACCAACAGAGAGACCGAGGAGCACACCAATGGAGGACACTGCACGTCTAAACCATAGGCACCAACACACTTCCCAAACATCACAAACCACACAACTGCGCCATCGGAATCTGGAGTGCACCGGCCACCAGGGCAGCCAGTGTGGCACGGAGCCACAGCACAGACAGTTCCCCATCTGTGAAGCATCAGAAGTTGGCCAGTGCCTGGCGGGAGAGGGGGAAGACTCCAGCCACCAGAGCTGCTCCCAGGGGTCCTGGTGGGAGTGTGGAGTCAGCTGTGACACCTTCCAAGGTGTGGAAGGGCCACAGGAAACCCGTCAAGTCTGGGAAGAGCAGCACGGCGGAGAAGACCGCCATCATCCCGGCTGCCCAGGAGGCCACCGCCAGCACCAGCCCAGCTGCCCAGGAGGCCACCGCCAGCACCATCCCAGCTGCCCAGGAGGCCACCACCAGAACCAGCCCAGCTGCTTAGTAGGCCACTGCCAGCACCAGCCCAGCTGCCCAGGAGGCCACCGCCAGCACCAGCCCACCTGGCCAGGAGGCCACCGTCAGCACCAGCCCCGCTGGGCCATGAAGGAGCGCCAGCAAAAGCCCCGCTGGGCCATGAAGGACCACCAGCCCCGCTGGGCCATGAAGGACCGCCAGCAAAAGCCCCGCTGGGCCATGAAGGACCGCCAGCAAAAGCCCCGCTGGGCCATGAAGGACCGCCTTCACCAGCCCCGCTGGGCTTCGAAGGACAGCCAGCAAAAGCCCCACTGGGCCATGAAGGACCGCCAGCAAAATCCCCGCTGGGCCATGAAGCAGCTGAGACCCTGCAATGGAGACCACCATCTCAAGCACCGCTGAACAGGGCACTTCCGCCTCAAGCACAGCTGAACAGGGCACCGTCATCTCAGGCACCGCTGAACAGGGCACCACCATCTCAAGCACCGCTGAACAGAGCACCGCCATCTCATGCACCGCTGAACAGGGCCCGCCATCTCAAGCACCGCAGAACAGGGCACCACCACCTCAAGCACCGCTGAACAGGGCACCGCCATCTCAAGCACCGCAGAACAGGGCACCACCACCTCAAGCACCGCTGAACGGGACACCGACATCTCAAGCACCGCTGAACAGGGCACCGCCATCTCAAGCACCGCTGAACAGGGCACCGCCATCTCAAGCACCGCTAGCCCATGAGCGGCAGGGGCACTGACGCAACTGAATCCGTCACGGGGTCAATGATGCACTCTGGGCACCATGCCCCCTCCAGAACCAGTGGAGAGATACATCCACTACCTCTGTCCTTAGCAGGATGAAGCACTCTGTGCACAAAGCCCCCTCCAGAACCAGTGGAGAGATACATCCACTACCTCTGTCCTCAGCAGGATGAAGCACTCTGGGCACAAAGCCCCCTCCAGAACCAGTGGAGAGTTACATCCACTACCTCTGTCCTTAGCAGGATGAAGCACTCTGGGCACCATGCCCCCTCCAGAACCAGTGGAGACTGTCACCCACTTGTGAGACTGTGGCTTTGCAGTCCCCAGAATATGGCAGTGGGCAATCCACCCACTGTAGAGACTTGAGAGACTGCGGCTTTGCACTCCACAGGATGGAACAGTGGGCAACCCACGCACTGTAGAGATTTGAGAGACTGTGGCTTTGCACTCCCCAGGATTGAACAGTGGGCAAACCACCCACTGTAGAGACTTGAGAGACTGTGGCTTTGAACTCCCCAGGATATGGCAGTGGGCAACCCACCCACTGTAGAGATTTGAGAGACTGTGGCTTTGCACTCCCCAGGATTGAACAGTGGGCAAACCACCCACTGTAGAGACTTGAGAGACTGTGGCTTTGCACTCCCCAGGATATGGCAGTGGGCAACCCACCCACTGTAGAGACTTGAGAGACTGTGGCTTTGCACTCCCCAGGATTGAACAGTGGGCAAACCACCCAATGTAGAGACTTGAGAGACTGTGGTTTTGCACTCCCCAGGATGTAACAGTGGGCATGTGGCCCCCTCATGGATTTGGCATTGTGCACTCAAGCGGCTGTGGTGCCCCCCTTTCCCTCCCCCTGAGGTGCCTGTTTAGTTGCTCTCTGATGCCCCTGCAGTGTTCTCTCCGTCATGGTCGGGGATCTTGTGTGGGCCTCGCCCATACCGTGTGGTCCCAGTGTTCCACGGACTTTCTTAGTGCACTACCTGGACTACTATGCTTGGTGTATATATTATGTACATGGTGTATATATATATATATATTTCTGCCTACTTTGTTTTTAATATATTACAATGGTTACACTCATTTTCTATTGTTTTTGCATTCTTCCGGGGGTTTGGGGGGTGTAACTGTGATGTATTGATATGCATTAGTGTATGTGTTGTAGTGGGTGGGGGTGGGGGTGTTGCGTGAGTGTGTCCCTGTTTTTTGCCTCCCCCCTCCCCTGTGTCGTAGGTGCAGGACTCACCGTGGTCTTCGCCACCGGCGTTCGTGCTCCTGGTAGAGGAGCAGGAAGACTATCGCAGGGAGAATTTGGAGTTCCGGATCCATGGCGCCCTCGTTCCATGTGGGGTGTGTAGAGGTGAGCGTTTTTCCTTCGAGATTCCTGTTTCCGCCGTGTTTTTATCCACGGTGAATCCGCCCCAGAAAAGGTGGCGGATTGGCCTGTCATAATAGTGTGGGCGGTACATTTTCTTCCGCCTGTTGGCGGTGACCGCCAAGCTGTTTGTTTGTACCGCCGTGGCGGTCGGAGTGTTAAAGTGGCTGTCTTTGTTGGCGGTTTCTGCCACGGTCGTAATTGCAAATATTTTTCCACCGGCCTGTTGGCGGTATTACCGCCGCTTTAACACCGACTGCCAGGGTTGTAATGACCACCATGGTAATGTGTTTTATATGTCCTGAGAGTGAAATATTGCTAAATTCGTTTTTCACTGTTGCAAGGCCTGTCCCTCTCATAGGTTAACATGGGGGCTACCTTTAAATCTTATTAAAGTGTAGATTCCCTTTGGGAGCGGATAGACATGTGGAGTTTGGGGTCTCTGAGCTCACAATTTAAAAATACATCTTTTAGTAAAGCTGAGGTGGTGGAGTGCAAGAGTGCAAGTTGTGCACATGGCGGCCTTCAGGGCATCAAAAGCGGTCTGACATGCCTCTGCTCAGATGATCTTCTTTGGTTGCTTCTTGGAAGTCAACTCATTCAATGGAGCAACAATGGTGCCATATCCCTTGAAAACCCTCCTGTAATAGCCAGTGAGGCCTAAAAAAGCTCTCACCTCAGTCTGGGTCTTGGAAGAATCCCAAGCCAGAATGGTGTCAATCTTTGGCTATCGGGATGCCACCTGGCCACTCCCCCTAGTGTCCCAAATACACCACTGAACTCTGCCCTATTTGTCATTTACTTGCCTTAATATTGAGGTGTGCCTTTTGCAGGGCCTCCATCCCTCTACAGAGGTGCTGCAAGTGTTCCTCCCAAGTGGAACTGAACAGTGCAATATCATCCAGGTATGCTGCACTGATGTCATCCTACCTAGCCAACGCCTGCTTGACCAACCTCTGGAATGTGCCAGGGTCATCTTTCATCCCCAGTGGCATCACTTTAAACTGGAAGTGTCCATCTTGGGTAGAAAATGCCGACCTCTCCTTGAACCTCACTTAAGACAATCTGCCAATATCCAGACGTCAAATCAAACGTGGCGTGGTATTTGGCCGCTCCCAACCGATCAATGAGCTCATCAGCTCGGGGGATGGAGTGCGTGTCAGTTTTAGTGACTGCATTAAGACCCCAGTAGGCCACACAGAACCGGAGATCTGGGGTGGCACCAAGAGCAGCAGCCTTTGGGACCAAGACCACAGGGATGGACCGAGGACTCCTAGAAAACTCAATCACCCCTAGGGCTAACATCTTAGACACCTCATCTTTGATGCTGGCCCTGACCTTATCAGTCACCATGCAACCCTTCTGTTTAATGGGTGGACTGTTCCCAGTGTCCACATCATGTGTACACAAGTGTGTGACCCCTGGGATCAGGGAGAACAGGGAGGCAAACTGACCTAATACCTGGCGACAGTCCCTCTGCTGTTCTGAAGTGAGGGAGGAGGAGAGGTTGACTCCATCCACAGACCCATCTTTCTCTCCAGCAGACAGGAGGTCAGGAAGAGCATCACTCTCTTCCTCCAGCTCATCATCTGTTGCTAGGAGCATGGACAATTCAGTCTGCTCAAAGTGTGGATTGAGACGGTTCTCATGTAGGATCCTTAAGGGGTTCCTGGGAGTCTGTAAGTTCACCAGGTAGGTGACCTCACTCTTGCACTCCACCACTTCAAATGGCCCAGTCGACTTGTCCTGGAGCGCCCTAAGCTCCACTGGCGCCATCACCCACACTTTTTGCCTAGGCTGAAACTCGACCAGAGTGGCATTCTGGTCATACCACTGTTTCATGTCTGCCTGACTAGCTTCCAGGTTCTCTTGTGCAAGAGCTCTGAAGTGGCCAGTCTGGTTTCTGAAGGCCAACATGTAGCTGAGTGCATCCTGGGAAGGTTTACTGGTGGCTTTCTCTAAGCCCTCCTTCACCAGACTCAAAGGTCCCCTAACAGGGTGGCCATACAGCAACTCAAAAGGACCAATCCAAGCCCTTTTTGAGGCACCTCCCTGTAGGCGAGTAGAAGGCATGGCAAGAGGACATCCCACTTTCACCTCAAAGGCTCCGACAAGCCCATGATCATGCCGTTTAAGGTGCGATTTAGTCTCTCAACCAGACCATTGCTTTGGGGGGTGGTAAGAAGTGGTGAACTTACAAGTTACCCCACAGTCCTGCCACAGAGACTTCATATACGTAGATATGAAGTTGTTATCTCTATCAGATATCACTTTCCTGGGGAACCCATACGGGTAAAAAATCTCATCAATGCACAACCCACCACAGGGGAAGTGATTGACCTCAGAGGAATGGCTTCTGGGTACCGGTGGCATGGTCTGCCAAGACCAGGATGAACCTGTTACCCATGGCTGTCTTGGGATCTAGAGGCCCCACAATGACAATAGCGACTCTTTCAAAGGGGGTACTAACCACTGGAAAAGGTTGGAGGGGAGCCCTACATTTCCCCCTACTCTTGCCACTTGCCTGACAAGTCTGGCAGGACCTGCAATGAGCATCTGAGTGCCTGCGCATTAGGGGCTAGTAAAAGTGGGTGACAAGCCATTCAAAGGTCTTGTCCTGCACCAGATGTCCAGCTAAAGGCACATCATGAGCCAGACCCAGTGGGAAGGCTCTGAAGCACTGGCGTAACACCAGCACATGGGTTGAGCCAGGCCCAGCAACCTTAGGCTCACTATAAAGGAGGCCGTCCTCCCAATAAATCAGGTGAGATCCTGGCTCCTTTCCAACCACCTGGTCTGCAGCCGGCTGCCACAAATCCAATAGAGTAGGGCATGTTTTCTGTGCCTCACAGAATGCTCCTGGGTGGTTCCCCCTTCCTGTTGTCACTGTGACATCTCAGGGACCTCCCCCCACTCAGCTACCTGTTCCCCTGTAGGCTCCGGGGCGCCACCCTCAGGTCTGCCTCCTCCCGGACCATAGGAACTTCTGGGGGTGGTTTCCCATGCCCCCTGCCCTTCCTCCTCTTGGCGGTCCCCTGGGCCACTGTTTCAGGCTCCAGGGGCTCCTGACCACCCTGATGGACTGCAATTGACATAGTGGATACGCATACCCACCCAGGCAGACCCATCATCTCCAAGTGTGACCTGTGTTTCACCTCCTTCCAAGGGGAATCCTCCAGGTCATTGCCAAGCAAACAATCCACAAGCATGGTTGAACTTACAGCTACCTTCAAGGAATCTGAGACCCCCCATTTAAATGGAACCTGCACCATTCTGCACAGTCACTCTGAGTTGTCCACTGCAACTACTTGGTGAAATACACGGGGCTCTATCTGCTCTTCAGATACCAGGTGACTCCTCACTGTAGTAACACTGGCTCCTGTGTCTCTCAGAGCCTCCACCCTCTGTCCACTGATGGTCACCCACTGCCTGTACTTTTTAGTGTTCCCAGGCACTAGGGTTCTCAGGACCATCTCACTGTCCCCTAGTGAGACAAGGGTCATCTCAGATGGCTCCCACCTACCTGAAACCAACTCCTCCCCAAGCGCTACACTAGCCAAACCCTGGGACTGAGCACCAGTGGGTGCCGGTGTACTCTTGGGGCATTTGGGGTCCCCCCTCACATGACCCAGCTGGTCACATGCATAACACTTACATGGGGGACCTCCTTCCACAGGTTTCCCTTTGGAGAACCATGGCTTCTTTTCAACTGGGGGGTTGGGAATCCTTGCCCTGGGAACTAGGTTGGGGTCCTCTAGAGAAGTCCCCCTGTTTACCCCTACCTCCCCTCTCTTCTGAGAGGGACCCTGCCCACCCTTGACGTGGTCTCCCCCATACCTCTTATGGCCGTGCTGCTCTCCCAGCAGTCCACTTCCTGTGTAAGCTTCCTTGGGTCAGTCAGCTTGTTATGAATTAGGTGCAGGTGCAGCTCTGGAAAACATAAACTATACAAGTGCTCCCAAGCAATTAAATTGTAAAGCCCCTCATACGTTGTCACCTTACTGCCTTTCACCCAACTATCCAGTAACCTACAAAAAGAATCAACACATTCCAACTCTATTTGGGATTCCTTCTTCTTATAAGACTTAAACTTGTCGTTATACTGCTCAGGGATGAGACCATACCTTGTGAGCAGGGCATCCTTCATGATAGAGTAGGTGAGTCCCTGAGGATCCACTAAGGATGTTAGAGTATCCCTCCCCTCTTCCTCAAAGTGCTTCCACAGACCCATCCCCCAATGAGCTTCAGTGAACCGATTCATATGAACGGCAGACTCATCCTCCCTTTTGTTATCCTTCACAAGGTCTTTAGGAATGTGCACCCTCCTCTCAGGCTCCACTGTGATATCGCTGCCACCATCCCTACAGGACTGGTTCCTCTGATCCAGCTCCCTCAAGCTGAGCTCATGAGCCAGCAGTATTGTCTTCTCCTCTATGGCCATCCTCCTTTCTGCCATCTCCCTTTGCATCCTAAACTTTTCCAACTCCAGCTGGTGAGCCCTCTCTGCCTGTCTGTCCTGTAACTCTTCAGGAGTCAGACCCTTGGATGACACACTGCTACCTGCCCTGGAGACTCTCTCCCTGGACATAACAGGCCCACCCACTATACCATTGTGAATGGATTGCTCTTCCTCCACCTCATCCTCCTTCTCACCCTCTGTGTCCACTTCCTTGACTGTTACCTAGGCCCTCTGTGACTTCCGCAGCTCCTCATTCCTGGTGGAGTCCTTAATGGGACAAGCAAGGTTTTTGCAGAACTGCCTCAACTGGGCAACTTTATAGCTCTCCAGTTTCCCTAGATCAAAAGCAGCTCCAGCTGATGCATCACCAGATTGAGACATGATGAAGAGTTGAAAGTGCAAAGTTCCAAAGACAGAAAAACGAGTTCTCAATGAAGTTCAAAAGTCAATCAAAAGATCAGCACAAATATGGAAGTAGAAAAAACAATCCAAAAGAGAAAAAGCAAAAACAAGCTGTATGTGGTCACGTAATGGTCTGCACTGAAAACAGCAGGGTACACTTAATCACTGTATGTCAAGTACAAATTCAAGTCCAATCCTCACAGCTGATCACCAGTGTTAGAAATGGGGTCTTTGATTGGCAGTCAGATTACCCCCTGTCCATGCAAGGACCCTCACTCTAATCAGGGTATAGGAAAATCACCCTTGTGAAAATCACCCCGCTCACACCCTTGGTAGCTTAGCACGAGCAGAGAGGCTTAACTCCAGAAGCAATGTGTTAAGTATTTGTACCAACACACACACAGTAACTCAGTGAAAACACTACAAAATGACACAACACAGGATTAGAAAAATAGATAATATTTATGTAAACAAAACAAGACCAAAACAACAAAAACCCAACATACACAAGTCAAGTTATGAATTTTCAAAAGAATCCTTAGAAAACAGTGAGAATGCTGTTATTTCACAAAAGTACCTGGGTAGCTTTAAAATAAAGCTGCATGGGCGAGTGTGCGTTGAAAAAGGCCAGTGATGTGTCAATTTCTCATTCGCAAGTGAGAACGTGCGTCATTCCTCCTCTGGTCGGGTCGGCTTGTGTTGTTTCTTCTCTCCCGCAAGAGAGCGATGCGATTATCTGGACAGGCACTTCGGATTCTTCTCAAGAAGGAATGCTCAACAAAGTCCAGTCTTTGTTCCCTTTCATAGGCATAAGCAGCAACTGCAGGATAGCCCAACAAAGCAAAGTCACCGGCAGGGGCAGCACTTCTCCTCAGCCCTTCAGCTCTTCACTTTGGCAGAGGTTCCACTTGATTCCAGAAGTGATCTAATTTTCAGTGGTTTTGGTTCTTATACCCCTTTCTGCCTTTGAAGTGGGCCTACTTCAAAGAGAAGTCTCTGTTGTTTTCAAGATCGTGCCTTGCCCAGGCCAGGCCCCAGACACACACCAGGGGGTTGGAGACTGCTTTAAGTGAGGGTAGGCACAGCCCTTTCAGGTGAGTGACCACTCCTCTCCTCCCTCCTAGCACTGATGGCTCATCAGGATATGCAGGCTACACCCCAGCTCCCTTTGTGTTACTGTCTAGAGAGAGGTGCAAACAGACCATCTGTCAAACTGACCCAGACAGGGAATCCACAAAGAAGCAGATTCACAGAATGGTTTGAGCAAGAAAATGCCTACTTTCTAAAAGTGTCATTTTCAAACACTCAATCTTAAAACAAACCTTACTATAAGATGTATTTTTAAATTGTAAGTTCAGAAACCCTAAACTCCATAATTCTATCTGCTCCCAAAGGTAATCTGTGCTTTAATGATATTTAAAGGCAGCCCCCATGTTAACTTATGAGAGAGATGGGCCTTGCAACAGTGAAAACCGAATTTGGCAGTATTTCACTGTTAGGACATGTGAAACACATAAGTACATGTCCCACCTTTAACACTCACTTCACCCTGCCCATGCGGCTACCTAGGGCCTACCTTAGGGGTGCCTTACATGTATAAAAAGGGAAGGTTTAAGCCTGGCTAGTGGGTACACTTGCCAAGTTGAATTGGCAATTTAAAACTGCACACACAGACACTGCAGTGGCAGGTCTGAGCCATGTTTACAGGGCTACTTATGTTGGTGGCACAATCAGTGCTGCAGGCCTACTAGTAGCTTTTTATTTACAGGCCCTGGGCACCTCAAGTGCACTGTTCTAGGGACTTACTAGTAATTCAAATATACCAATCATTGAAAGTTATAACACATATATTTTACATAGGAGCACTTGCGCTTTAGCACTGGATAGCAGTGGTAAAGTGCCCAGAGTGTCAAAAACAGCAGAGTCCAGCACACATCAACAACCTGGGAAACAGAGGCAAAAAGTTAGGACAGACCATGCCAGGGATGCCAAGTCTAACAAGTAGGAAAAGGAGGGTGGTTAATGCGTTTTAGCATTATGGGCCTGATTATGAGTTTCACGGACAGTTTTGCCTGTACGCCAAACTTCCGACGGGGAGGTTGCTGCCATATTGGCTACCTCCCTGCCAAGCCTATTACAAGTTTCCCGCTAGGTTGGTATGGGGAATCCTGAGTATCTGCCTATTGGCCTAAAGGGAAACACCCTACAGTATTGTCTCCGGCTTGTAATTAAGCCGGCAGCAATGCTGTAGGATGCATGGTGCACCCTCGTAATGTTCACTGTCTGCAAAGCAGACAGTGAACCTTGCGAGGGTGCTGGTCAGGGAGGGCCCTGCACTGCCCATGTCAAGTGCATGGACAGTGCAGTGGCCGCCCGCTGGGGCTCCCTGCACCTGTTCTCCACCAGCCTTTTCATTGTTAACCGCCATGAAATCGCTGGCGGAGAATGAGTTCCTAATCCCCAGGGCAGCGTATATTAGGACCGCCACAAGTGCCAGATCCACGGGATAACTAATCCTGCTGGTCCTGGTGGTCATAATGTGGCACTTAGACATCTGCAATTGTGGCGGTCCGTCCGCCATAGCGAGTCTGGCTGTCAAGTGACTGCCAGACTTGTAATGACAACCTATGTCTTCGACTTAACCATAGACTCCATTCCTCAGATTGTCTCATTTGAAGTGCCCACACAGTGCAGTCCTTTTTTTCTGTCAGTTTTTCCTGTTCTGTTTTCCTGATTTTCCTGCAATTATCTGCTATACTTTTTTTGCACAAACTCTGCGCCTTAGCACTGCTAACGCGTCCCTTTATGATATTTTATTACACATCAGGACTCGTTTTAGGCCAATGAATCTTTTGACCCAGTTGAGAGACACCTTAGGACGAGATAGCTAATTAATATGTCAATCAATACATCAATAATGTCATCAATATTTATCACGACAATGCATTTCACTTTAGTCAAAGTCATTAATCAATTCAAAGACGCTACCATGACCTTTCAGCCATGAATAACCACACCTTGTTTAGTAGAATTTTAATGAATTTTATTCCCTATTAATTACAGTCTATGAGCAGATGCGTTAATCTCAACACCAAGAAACATAATTGCATATTCACGATATGGCAACTTTGGTAAGATTTCATTAAAGCGAGAATCACAAACATCAGAACATAACACGGCGTGAACATAGATCAATTTAGCAGAGTGTCAATAACGCGTCAGTTCAACAAAGCATAGTCTCGGTTGTTTGTCTATTTGCGTCAGTTTTGGTGAACACCTGTCCTAACCACTGATTAGCATTCGCATGTTGGGCTTCATGCAAAACAATTTAGAACACCAATTTGGAAAACATCTAACTAAGGTCTATGTCAAAAGTAAGCAGCTGGTACCTAGAAAGGAAAAGCAAACAGACAAATCACAATTGCATTGTCATAATTACCCTACAAAGCGCACAGGTTCAGTCTTCGTCTTCAGGACATCAGTCAATTCGCCATCAGTCAAAACTCAGCTCCGGGGCAAAAGGGCACTTTCCTCAGAAGGAGGTAAAGTGTAACATGGACAAATCTAAGGGCAAGGATGGTTTTAAGTAAACCACTATGGGGGTCATTACAACCTCGGCGGTCTTGCAAGAAGACCGCTGAGGCTGCGGGAGACAGAATACCGCCATTGCCGGTGGTATTCCTGGCTCCCTATAATGACATTTCCACTGGGCCAGCGGACGGTAACTGTGTTACCGTCCGCTGGCCCAGCGGAAATGTCACATCAACATTGCTGCCGGCTCGTAATAGAGCCAGCGGCAATGCTGATGTGCAGCGGGTGCAGTAGCACCCGTTGCGCATTTCACTGCCCGAAATTCGGGCAGTGAAATGCGCGACGGGGCTATGTCTGGGGACCCCTGCACTGCCCATGCCAAGTGCATGGGCAGTGCAGGCCCCCCAGGGGCACCCCAAGTCCCCTTACCGCCAGCCTTTCCATGCCGGTGTTTACCGCCACGGCGGTCGGGGACTCATAATCCCCAGGGCAGCGGTGCTTGCACCGCTGCCCTGGGTATTATGACCGCCAGGTGGAAACCTGGCGGTAAATTGGAGGGGCCGGCGGTATGGCCGTGGCTTTTGCACCACGGTCATAATTGCTGGCGGAACACCGCCAGCCTGTTGGCGGTGTTACCGCCACCTTACCGCCGGCCGCCAGGGTCGTAATGACCCCCTAAGTCACCAAACAGAGTGACAGAGTTTCTGGATAAAATCAATAGCATTCCCTAACCCACCTAAATGACTCCCCGTGACATGGGTTTTTATCCCTTTTTCATTGTACATTCCCCCAAAATTCCATTGGACATTTGTTATACCCCACTATCTTTAACCTATCAGAATACACATTAGGTAACCCAACTCTTCACCCCATATTATTTTACAAGACTTTGATTGGTCTTCATAATTGACGTCTTCCGAGGTGGCACGTCCGTTATGATTTCATCTTTCTGTAATTCTGTGCACATCTTTTGGTCAGCAGTTCCATTGTCTTCACTGGTTTGAATGACCTTGTACATTACATTAATCTACACTGTTTCAATTTATTTTTTAACATTTATTCTGCAAGCAATGAAGAATGCTTGAGAACGGATCTAACATGGTTACATTCGTCTTCTAATTTGAAGAAAAAAAAAAGAACACGCAGGGTTGTGTCCCTTTGTGAGTCAGCATACTGAAAAATAGAAAAATGCATTTACTATGAGAGCCAAGCAGCTAAGCTTCGGCTCATGCTAATTTAAGGCCTATGAGGATTTCAGCACAGATTCAATAACGCAAACATTAGTATAAGCTTATTTAAATGTAATATAAACATTTTGGTCATCATTATTAGTCTACGTATACATTGACGGCCACTCCCCATGGTCACATTTCAAGTGCACCTCTAAGCAAAATTACTATTATTATAGTTTCTATGCAGCATTATCACTCATTAATTCATAAACATTTCATGTTAATATAGATTATATAAGCTACGCTCTCTCAGCACCATACCTATTCATGTAAAGTACATTCTAACAAATATAAGCAAGATACAAATGTATTTCACGTACAGAGATTATGATACCATGAAGTTTTGTCAGTTTTTCATTTCCTTCAACCAAGAGCCAAATGTGTTCATAATGTTAAGAAATGTTCCATAGGGTCACCTTCCAAAAGTGTGAGTGTTCTGAAGCATGAAGCACATTGGGAAGCCCTCTAATAATGCACAAGGGAACATGGAATCAATTAATAGTTACTTACAGTAATATTTTCTGGCAAGGTTCTTACAGCAAGCTCAAGTTACTTGCTTCAAATGATATTTTATGACCCCACAGTCAGTAATGCGCAAGAGAATGCAGACTCTGTTTGTATAAGTTAGAAAACAACGTAGGTTTTCCCCGGCTTGGTGGTCAGAAAATCTGGATTTTATTAAAGATATGTTAAGGCAAGACCAGAGTCTAATATTATTGCAGGCTTAAAGTTTTTCCAAAAAACAGTCACCACTCTCAACAGGTTTAAAATAAAACCTCCGGAACACTGTTTCATTTGACCAATCTGCTCAGCTTAAGATATCCTGTAATGGACCACCAAGCATGTAAGCTTTCGATGCAAATGCCCCCTCACAGATTGAGCACTAAACATTTTGACATTTACACCTGAGTTTTTCATCATCTCTTTCACCCAACACACCAATGTAGGAGAAGAAACTGCTTTATGTGGATTTTTAAAAGATATTCAAAACTGTTTCTCCTAATCAGCTCTCAAACATGCAGTCCTTCTCTCATACTCCTTCACAACAGGTACCATACATACTTTTTCATGATCATGAAAATATAGATAGAAAAAAGAGACTGAATATGTCTTAGTTGAATGAAAGCACACACCCTCTGGTGAATAAATCCTGTTTGTAACATGTAGGGCTCTGACATCTGAAAGCTTTCTGAAAAGAAATAAACAGAACAAAACTGTCAATTCCTGAGATAACATTTTCAAACTCAATCCTTCATTTGAGCCCAGTCCCTCCAAATAACTTAAAATATTTGACATGTCCCAAACTGAATTATATCTTGCCACTGGTGGTTTTGAAATTCTGATACTCCATAATAATCTTCCTACCAAAATTTCCTGTTCCACAGTAATGCATTTACACAAAATGTGACCTGAAGCAACATCTGACCGATGCACATTAATTGTCCTATAAGACAAACCCTTTTCAAACAACAATGTCAAATAATTGACCACTTCCACTGCATCCAGTGAAACAGGATGAAAATCCCTTTCCATACATTAGCAAATCCATTTCTGCCATGCCTGTCTATATATTGTTCTAGTTCCTGGAACCCAGGATACATTAATATGTTTTGTAGCTTCTTGCGAAAGTCCTGGTACTTCTCACACATGCCTGAAATTTTCCAAGCAACCAATCCCAGATGACCTACATCTCCAATTCCTGTTTTTCTCCTTGAGGACCCAAAGGAATGTCTTGAATCACAGACAATTGGACTGATAATTCAACTGACATTTCCAGAAGAATAGGATACCAAGCCTGAGTTTTCCAAAAGAGGTGTCACCAACACCAGCGACTCCCTCCACTTGTGCATCCAACTCGTCGCCTGAGTTATCATTGAAAATGGAGGGAATGCTTAAAGTCTTAGAATCCTGTTAAAAAAGCATCTATCGCTGCTGATTCCAGATCAGACCACCAACTGAAAAATGTCTCTAACTGAGCATTCAACTTGTTTGCAAACAGATCTACAAGACCTCTGGAAAACCTGCTTGTTCAACACCCAATCGCTGGAGTCCCTACAGTTCCTTGAACACCAATCATTATCTACATTGTTCATGCCTGGTATATGTTCTGCCTGTACTAAAATGTTTTGTTTCAAATAGTAATCCTAAAAAACTATTGCTAGATCTGTCAGATCCTTTGATTTCGGGTCCCCTAATTTGTTCACATACCTAACTGCTGAGACATTGTCCATCTTCAACAAAACTGAACATCTTGCTTTGTTCTTTGTGAAACTGTTTATTGGAAATGATCCAGCTAATAGTTCTCCTCTGACCAAATTCCCCCTGTTGCTAATGTACCACAATGTGCTCCCCACCCTGTCAAACTTGCATCTGACTCTACCACTATTTCTGGGATCGCCCAAAACAAAGATCTTCCATTCCATGCCTCCATATTTCTTACCGACCAATCCAATTCTTCCTTTGCTTCCTATGAGTGTAAAATCTCCCCCAAATACTTCAGATCACTTCTCAAATGTCTGGCTTTCAATCATTGAATTGTCAGATAGTTCAAAGGACCTGGAAAATAGCTTGTATCATTGAATACAAAAGACCTATAACTCTTGCTAGCATTCTGAATGAAATCTTTTCTGCACACAGTACCTTACAAAGTTCCTTTCTTATCCTTTTCAATTTCTCCTTTGGCAATTCAATCTCCTGACTTGGGGCAATACAAGATTCTATTTACTGTTTCCTACAAAATCAAAATCCTCAAACAAAGTCACTGCCATTGACGTATATTCTACAATTTTCAACTTGCTCTGATCCATTAACAAAATATTAACTAGATAAATAACCAGACAAATGCTTTGTTGCCTCAAAAAAGCTGCCACAGGTCTAAGAACCTTCATGAAACACCAGGGAAGTGGATGAAATTTCAACTAGCAGACATACAAATTTCCACATTTTTCCTTCCCGTCTGAGCTGCAAAAACCTCTGATGTTCTTCCCAAATCGGAATTGTCAGTTATGTATCTTTTAGATCTAACCTTGTCATCCATCCCCCGTCTGCAAAACATCTCCTAACAGGTGAATACTCTCCATTTTTAAATGATGTTATTCTACTGAATCATTCAGATTCCTTAAATTTATGACGACCTCATACCCTTGCCTTTTTCTCTAAAATAAAAGATATTGCTCACAAGTGCTTTCAAATAGTTTTTATCTCCACAATTGTTCCCTTTGCATCTAACTCCTGAGCCGCTTTGCTTACTAGTGCTGAGAGTTCTGAACTGAACTGTATTATTCCTGAATAATGATCTTGAATTGGTTCCTCTATGAAGTCTATGTGATAGCCCTGCACCATTTCTAAGACCCAAGGATCTCCTGAAATCTAAGTCCAATTTTTGTAAAATTGAACAGTCTGCATCCCAACTGTAAGTGGCTAACAATAGGTTCTTGTCTTACCTAAACTCCTGATGCAACAGTCACCATGACCTCCTCTGCCTCTAGCTATTTGTCTTTGAGGGTAAAAACAACTTGTTTGGCGTGAGGTCTGATATAAAGTTGATCTAAAGGATTGCCTGGTAATACCCATTCCTCAGCCAGTGAAGCGACCTCTCATTCTCCCGGCCCACCAAAAACATGTTTATCTAAACCTTTCTTAATTTCTGGCTATGATTTCTACCCCAACTAAATGCCCCAACATATTTGGACATTTCTTTTATAAATTCTTCGCCAAATAATAACTCATTTGCTGTATTCCCTGCCTTATTATTTGCCAGTTCAACCAACTTTGGGTCGTTCTTCAATAATATACTCTTCCTCCTTTCCACTGAAATAGCTGTGGTTGCATTTCCTAAAAAACACACAGCCCTCTGAATCTACAGCCTCAGTTCCTCTATATTTAATTCTTTTTGAGAAATGTAGACCTCTTCTGCCATATCAAAATGTTTGTCAGTGGACCCATCAGATCCATCTTGGCACATCCTTAAACCTTTATCAAGCCCCTTCCTAGGATCTCAACCACCTTTGCCAATGAAGGCTAAAATTTTTGCATCCAATTCTGGAGTCACAATGACTTTCTTAGCCAGGCTAGGTCTTAGACATTCAGACCTCAAACACAAACTGACATCTTTAGCTATTTGCTTTCTCAGCCATGTTTCTGCTTATTCAGCCACATGGGAAACTGATGTCCACTCTGGAGAGAGTACTGCTTTCAATGTTAAAAACAGACAACCATCTCACAAACTGTCAAAATCCAACAGTAATAAGCTGTAATAGCAGCTTCCCAACTTCCTAAAATGACCGCTTGAAGTCACCACGTAACGTAGTATTACAAGATACTTACCTTAGTCCTTTTCAGGGGTGAGTGCAAAGCGCTCCGTCCCTCTTCTAATCTCCCTTTAGGGGGATTTGAACCATACCCATGTGTCAGTCACTTTCATTGGTCCGTGGGCTTGCCTTTTAAAATCCACTTGTTTTCATTCGTGAAAGGCACGTATACGTCTTGCCTTTTCCGGTGTTTAGCCTCCTCTAGAGCACCAGTAAACTACTGGAAACATACAACACTCCATGTTTTCCTTTTCGTTTCTGGACTACTTTTTCTCTTTATTTCACAGCGCGATTGCGCTGTGTTTTACACAGCACGATTGCGCTCGTTTTTTTTCTTCTTTCATTTAATGTGGCAAAAAACGTCCGGTTAGGAGTTTAAAAGGCTGATAGTACTAACTGGACGTAATGTGAGACCCGTTGCATTGGAAATGCTTGTTTCTATTGTCATGCCCGCTTGCCATAATGGGCAAAAACTGACTAAACGTTTGACTGAAAAAACATCCTTTATTAAATTCTTCACTATTTTTTAATAGATAATTATGTCTTTACCATTGTAGAAGCGATTTGCTACAGGAATCGAGAGCAGCCAAAATCGTATTTGTAAAATGCTCTTGTTGCAGCTCTGCAGCAATTGAGAGCAGCTCTAGCAACAACACTCTAAGCGGGTGTCACAGGTATAGCATAAATATGGGCCTCTGTGTCTCACCGTGATGCAAGTCGCAGACTCGAGCCCCCAAACTCATCATTTCAAACTCTGACAGTAATGAAGACGCAAGCCTCCTACATAGAAGAATGCTCGTTTGCCCAAACTTGAGCCCAATGACCTTGTAAATAATGTTTGATCTTAAACAATAACATCTCTATTTTTACAGTAACACCGCTATTGCTACCTTTTCGAAAAAGTTTAAAATATATTAAAAATATACAAAAATAGAACATATTACTTTCATTAAAATCAAGTTGAATAAATATATTTGATATAGGATTTTACCTACAGTATAAAGAAAATAGTATTAAGAAAATATTAAACCATAATCTTCACAGGTTAATTCTACACTTTCCAAATAACTTAATGTAAACAACATTCATCCAATACGAAATAATTTTAATCAAGCAGGGCTGCTACTGGTGTACTTATTTCTTGAAGCAGTGTCACATAGGCTCTTATTATTCTAATGAGACTACTGGATTTTGAGCAGCAGGATCGTCCACTGTGGGTGACACCTGTCGCTCTAAATCCGGGTTATGCTTCAGCCAACTAGCAGTGCCTCATTTCTACCAGGGGATAGTGATGATTGGGCAGCCGAGCGCATGACATATTAGGCTTCTCAGGGAAGTCGAGGTCACTCAGGTTGCATCCGGTTCTCTCATTTACAATTCAGTCTCATATATAAACGACAAACAGAGGCAGTGTATGTTTTAATAATGGGTTTAATAAAACAACTGCATCTTATATAGCATCTTATATAGCAAAGCGTGAGCTGCAATAACCAGGACGACACAATATGACAGTATTAAAATGGTGACGAGAAGAGTGAAGCATAAAAATAACGCTATCTTATTGTCACTAGGATCGATGGATTATTACCTATCTAAGTCATAATCTGAGCACAGCATGTTAAGATCTAATACTGCCTTTCAGGTTCCCCCAGGAAAACATCAACCCTCATACCTGAGCAAAGGCCTGTAGTCTGCGTTAGCGTCTGTAGCGAAGCATTCAGCAATCAGCATACAGTCGTGGTTCCCTGGCTGGAATCTCCCTCTACCGTGTAATGGGACTAAGAAGTGTTTTTATAATAACACATCTGATATTCTGAGAAAATGTCCCTACGTAAGGATGTGTATTTTCTACGAATGATGGAGACTAAACTTCTACCACGTTCACCAGCAATGCACCAAACTGTAGCCTTGAATGAAGCACAGAGTGATCAAGAATGTCTTGTTGAAGAACACAGTGCTGGGCTAGGCAAAGACAGTTAGATAAATTAAAAATAAAAGAAGACCGTAGAAATGGTTATTGTAAAAATGACAATGTGAAGCTGAATAAAATATATCTATGTTATAGTGCACAGCGGCCTAGAGCCAGATGTAGCAAGCCGTTTGCATGTCGCAAACTGCGAAAAACGCAGTTTGCGCCATGCAAACGGCTTCCGCGATGCTCATTCCCAAATTGCGAGTCGGTACCGACTCGCAGTTTCGGAATGCGACTCGCAAATAGGAAGGGGTGCTCCCTTCCTATTTGCGACTCGCATCGCAATTCAGACTTGCTTTGTGACCGCGAATGCGGTCGCAAAGCAACTCGCAGTTACCACCAGTGTCACACTGGTGGTAACTCATTCGCAAAAGGGAAGGGGTCCCCATGGGACCCCTTCCCCTTTGTGAATGTCGGAAAAAAAAATATTCAGAGCAGGCAGTGGTCCTATGGACCACTGCCTACTCTGAAAAAAGGAAATCAAATGGTTTTGCTATTTTTTTCATTTTGCAACTCGTTTTCCTTCAAGGAAAACAGGCTGCAAAATGAAAAAAAAAAACAGCTTTATTTAAAAAGCAGTCACAGACATGGAGGTCTGCTGACTTCAGCAGACCACCCTCCCTGTGAGTGCAGGGACTCGCAAAAAGTGACCCACCTCATTAATATTAATGAGGTGGGTCTTTGCGACCCCATAGCGAGTCGCAGAAGGTGTCTGAGACACCATTCTGCATATGCTTTTGTGAGTCTGAAATTGTGAGTCGCACCGACTCGCAATTTCAGACTCGCAAAAGCGTATCTTGCTACATCTGGCCCCTAGTGTGTTAAAATAACTTGCATGAAGCTATAACTAGAATGGCTACACAACAGCAGCAGCATGAAAAAAAGGAAGAGGGCTGGGTGTTCTAGTGTTTTATTAAGACTGGAACTTACTGTGATTCCATGTTCTGTAAAGGGAAGCTGAAGTAGTGGCATTAAAGGAAGAATACAATAGCATGAGCCTCTGGTCTTGCCATAAAGTTCTAACAAAAGTCTCCTAACAATAGTAAGTATGTGCAATATTCTATAGTCCCATCATTGTTATTTTTATATACACAATATCAATTATGGTGACTAATCTATGTGAAGTACGCAGTCTAGAACAAAGCTTATATTATGCAAGGGGGCCTTATTCCGTCATATAATATTCCCCACTCCCGACCACAAGCTTCATGAAATGCTGATGCTGATTGCATTATGCGAGTAGAGGATCTTATCTATTTACGGTACCTTGTCTAAATAGAGCAATGTATTTGACTTCCCTCGAAGACCTTATGATTCCTAGGACTCCTGGGTCAAAAGCGCTGCTGTGCAATAGTTGCATATTGAATAGCTCTATGAAGAACAGACTCATTGTGCAAACATTGCTATTATGCAAACTAGACAACTCTATAAAAAAAATAGGATGCAATGGCCATTGGTGTAACCTGGCGACAAGGTGGTAAAAGATCCATACTTCCCTGAGACCACCTGTGCAAAAAATGTTATTTGTGAAAGGACTGCAGAGGTTACAATTAAAAAGCTCAATGAGGAGCAGGCTACATGAATCATTTGTGCAAACTAGCAATAAAGTGCAAGAGATTTTAAGGGGTTAAAAAAATCACATGCCCACATCAGTGATGAAAAGGTTGGTCAGGAGAAGGTGCACTAAAAGTTGCCCTAGAAAGAGACATAACAAAAGTTATTTATAACAAAAGTGCTATCGGTGACTCACTTTTGTCGGTATTCTATATAATTGATGTCAAATTGACAGAAAGTCCTAGTTTTCTCAGGTTCATGGCCATTCCTATTGGAAATGTGAAGTTAAAATCATCTCTATTGTAGTCAGTGGTAAGTTTGCAATGTGAAATATCCTATAACATGACGTGTAGCGCACATTGGCTCAGTCAAGGTTTCTCTGACGTCATGAAATAATATAATTTTTGGGAACATCACAAATGTACATGTAGTTTTGCATCTAATTTATGTCCATGCGGGGTTTCTGTTTCCAATTAAATCAGCAGGCAAGATTCCATTTTACTGAGGATTTATTCTCTATCTCCACCCCATTCCACTGTTTTGTTGAGTTTTTTATCCCAAAGTTTCTGAGCTGCTTATTATCACTATTATTCTTCCCCCAAAAATCTTTGGCTATTGAATAGAAGTCTTGGTTCTTAATGGCTTATAGATGCTGAAAGATTCTTAGTTTCGCAAAAAGCCTAGTGTGTTGAGCAAATTTGTGGGCCTAAGTTGTTTTTGTAGAGAAGTGGCTTTGCATGAGGATGTCTCCTGTGGAGGCCACTCTCCTATAGGTTATGCTTAGATGATCTGCAAGTGTCTCTCTCAGGGTCTCATCCATTTGAAGTATTCCTCAATTGTGATGGAAGATCTCCTTTAGTTGTTTGTTTCTGCAATCAAAATCCATAATCATTCGGATTTTGTCTACACTGGAGTTTTTCTGGAAAAAATTAATTCTTCTCTTGGTCGATTCTTTACTCTTTTCATGGCATCACTGAGCACTTCCATTGGGTAACCTCTAGATAGAAACTGTGTTTTCATTTAAGATATCTGCTCTTCAATACCTTCAGGTTCCGAGCAATTTCTTTTGGCTCTTATAACTTCCACATATGGATTGCTCCACTTAAGGTTTTTGGGATGGCCACTATTTCCGTGGACAATGCTGTTGCACAAAGTCATTTTATGATGGATTTGTGTGCACAGCTTCATATCTTTTGTTAGACCTGACATCCTTGGTGAAGTCTCTTCTGTCTTTTTTGCCTCTGCTTCCCATGTTTTGACTGTGTGCTGGACTCGGTTGTTGCTGGTTTTGTTACTCTGGGCACTTCACCACTGCTGACCAGTGTTAAAGTACAAGTGCTCCCAGTGTACATTGCATGTGTAATTGGCTTTTCCATGATTGGCATATTTGGTTTACTAGTAAACCCCTAGCAAAGTGTACTAGAGGTACCCAGAGCCTGTAAATCAAACACTACTAGTGGGCCTGCAGCACTGATTGTGCCACCCACATGAGTAGCCTTGTAAACAAGGCTCAGACCTGCCACTGTGGTGTCTGTGTGTGCAGTTTTAAACTGCCAATTTGACCTGGCAAGCATACCCACTTAACAGGCCCAAATCTTCCCTTTTTTACATGAAAGGCACCCCTAAGTTAGGCCCTAGGTAGCCCCATGGCCAGGGTGCAGTGTATGTTAAAGGTGAGACATGTAACAATGTGTTTCATATGTCATAACAGTGAAATACTATTGCAAGGCCTATCTCTCTCCTAGGTTATCATGGGAGCTGCCCTTAAATAACTCTTAAATGCAGTTTCCCTTTGGGAGCAGACATAGATTCAGAGTTTAGTGTCTCTGAACTCACAATTTAAAAATGCACCTTTTTGTAAAGTTGGTTTTTAAATTGTCTGTTTGAAAATACCACTTTTAGGGAGTGAGCCTTTTCTTGCTTAAACCATTCTGTGACTCTGTCTGCTTGTCTATTTGCTGTCTGGGTCAGACTGACAGTTGGGCTGTTTGTGAATCTCCACTAGACAGTGACACAAAGGAAGCTGAGGTGTAGCTTGCATATTCTGATGGACCATCTGGGCTAGAGTGGAGGGGGAGTGGTCACTTACACCTGAATGGCCTGTGCCTGCCCTCACACAATGCAGTCAACAACCCGCTGGTGTGTGTCTGGGGTCAGACCTGTGCATAGCAGGATCTTGTTAACAACAGAGACTTACCTTTGAAGTTTGCCTACTTCAAAGACAGAAAGGGGTATAAATAGTGGACCCAAAACCCCTGATTTTCAGATTACTTCTGGAATCAAGCGGAACCTCTGCCAAGGACGAGCTGAAGAGCTAAGGAGAAGTGCTGCCCCTGCCCTACTGTGCTTTGTTGGGCTATCATGCATTTGCTGCTTTTGCCTGTGAAAGGGGACAAAGACTGGACTTTGTGGTATATTCCTGTTTGAGACGTTTGTCCAAGGGCTTGGACTGAGGTTACCTCCTGTTTTGAAGTATCAGGGCCATCAAAGACTTCCTTTGCCAGCACTTGGACTCTCTGCTGAGACTCCTGCCCTGCCAAGTGGTGCACTATCCAGTCCTGGGCCCTTGAAAGGTGACGCTGGTAGAACAAGGACTGAAATCCACGAATATGAAGCCGTGAAGGAACATTTCGATGCACCACCTGCAACGCGGCTGTTAAAACGACATGCCACCCGCCTCACGGCTGAAATCAATGCATCACCTGCACTGCAGCTGGGAAATTGATGCATCTGCTGCATCTTAGCGCATCAGTGACACAACACCCGCTTGCAGCTTCTAAAATCGATGCATACACCACACAGCGCAGTTTTCCATCACATTGCGGCCGGATTTCACCCGCATCATCGTTGGGTGTCAAAATCATTGTGAACCTGAATGGATCCAAGGTACCCCTTCCGCAAATGGACGCATCGCCCTCTTGAGGTAGAGAAAACGGACGCATCACCTACCCGGCCAGAAAATAAATGACGCACAGCCTCACTTGTGAGTAAAGAATCGATGCACTGCTGACTTTTCCGACGCATGCTCGCCTGTGCAGCATTATTTTTGACGCAAACCAGGTACTGTGTGTAGCAACAATGTTTCCATTGTTTTCTAAGGAGGAAGATTCTATTGTTTTGAAAATTCAAATCTTGGCTTGTATATGTTTGATTTTTGTCATTTTGGTCTTGTTTGATTTAGATAAATATTGACTACGTTTCTAAACTGATGTGGTGTCCATTTTGTAGTGTTTTCACTGTGTTACTGTGTGTGTTGGCACAAATGCTTTACACATTGTCTTTGAGATAAGCCTGAGTGCTTGTGCCAAGCTACTAAGGGGGTGAGCAGGGGTTGTCTTAGGAGTGTAACTCCCTTACCCTGACTAGAGTGAGGGTCCCTGCTTGGACAGAGTGATTGCCAGACAGACACCCCAATTCTAACATCTTTCATAAACACCGTGACATCTAGAAAGGTGACACGTTCCGAACTGATGGAAGAGGAGAAACTGAGATTGTCATAATTGTTGCCTAGAGACATGATGAATTCCTCTAGACTGTTCACATTGCCTTTCTATATCAGAAAAGGTCATCAATGAACCTTGTCCATAATATGATGTGTTACAAGATGTTATGGTTTTCTTCTTTTCAGACTGTTTCAGCCTCCCAGAACCCCATCAAGAGGTTAGCATAGGTTGGATCAAATGAGGTCCCCATGGCTGTGACTTCTTTCTGTAAGTAGGACTCACCATTGAACATGAACACATTGTGAGTAAGGCAAAAGGATACCATTTCTCTTAGCATATTTGAGTTTTCCAAGTAACTTGTAGACAATCATTTATGGCTGCTGTAAAGTCTTCATGTTAGAGTGATGTGTCATCAGACCCCAGTGGTGATATTGTTTCCCCTGTGTTCTCTGATTCTTCCTCTAATGCTGTGAATGTTCTCAGGGTGGGTAAGTCTTTCATGGTGATACTAAAGGTCTCCATCTGGCTCATTATGTTACTCTTCTTTCTTGGAAGATGGATCTCAAAATACATTGTCAATTTCAATTTTCAACAAAATATATACAAGTGAATACTTAAATTGCCTAAGTCAATCTTCATGTCTGGGCAGAATGAAAGTTATATTTTTAGTACCTTCAATTGGTTGGAGCTGAGGGTTTTAGAGGAGAGATTGATGACCAAGTTCTCCTTTGTCAGTTTCCTTCTCAGTTTTGCTTTCTCCTTTCTCCTCTTCTTTTTAACATTCCCTCTTCTGCTTCTCCAGATCTGGGCTTGCCTCTGTCCTTTCCCGGGGGTGATCCCTTTCCCTCTTCCTCTCTGTCTCATTACCATTGGTAGAAGTCTCAGCTCCCCTGAAAGATCCAAATTTGTGATATTAGGGTCTCCATCAGCAGAGCATGCATCCAAACTATCGCTTGTTTCTAGTGTCTCATGATCCGTAACTTTATCCACTGCAACTCTGTTCCTCAGAACATTGTATTTTCTACCAAACATAAATATGACCACAAGTATAATCTATTCTGTCACTATTGAATTTTTGGCTTGCTCTTTTCCACTTCTCACTCATGTTTGTTGATTTTCTTTTTTATTTGTTCTAAGGCTCCTTTGATTTCTTCAGCCTTAACATGTTTTTCCAGCTCTTGTTCTAATTCTTTGATCGCAATAACTAGCTTCTCTGTTCTTCTCTCTGCATGTATGATCAGTGCCCTCATTAGCTCAAGGAGCATTCATTAGTGTCATTTTGCCAGCTTTTAATGAGATCCTCATCCAAATCATTTAGGGGGGGCATTAATAGAATTATCAGACCCCGTGGTACTCTTATGTATTCTATGTACTTTTGAAGAGTGGCCATCTCCCACCATTTATTTACTTCCATTATGTGGGCTTGTTCTAAGTCTTTGATAATGTTATCAGGTGTTCTTTTTCTATCTCTTGCACGGATGCTTTACTTATTAAAGGTGTCTGATCATCATTTAGCAATTCACTTGTTCTTTGGGTTCTTGATTACCTCTCTCTCAAATGATTGTCATATAATGCTCTAAGCGTCCTTATTCCGCACTGCGCAGTTCTTTTCACTTTTTTTTTTGCGGTCTTTTATGGTGTATAATATATCCTTGGAAAAAATCCCTTGAATTACTTCAGAGTTCGTTCGCCAAGTTGCTGTTGTGCAACTCGAATACCGGAGATATGCCCCAAATTAGTGCCAGGCTTGAAAGTACCCCAGTTCCAGGGGAGTCGACTACTCCCAGTGTGTATGCATTAAATGCAGTTTTGCAGCTAGCAGGTTTCCGTCCGCTATGGGTCAGATGAAGCCACCCCCCACCACCACCTCCGTAGCTCTGAATTGCTTTGCCCCAAGAAACCTCCTCTGAGGCTTCAAAGCCCCCTGCTGAACCTGCTTCTTCTTCTCACCCTACATGTGGTAAGTGTGCAGGATATCCAATTCAAAGATATTCAAACTGGAACACGCCGGCACCACAGCCTCTAGAAGACGTTGTGTGCTCTTGTTTATTTATGCAACACCATCAGTGCGAAAAGGAGGACAGTTGACGCATTTTGGTGTAATGCTTTCGACTGGACCATAACAATCCCATTCTCCAGATTGTCTCATTTAAAGTGCTCATACAGTGAAGTCACTTTTTCCTGTCGGTTAAAAACAACAACTAGAACCCAATTATCTGCTATACTTTTTTGGCACAAACCATGCGCCATATCTCCATACATAACAAAGGTTACAGGGACGTTATAGTTAGATTCACATTTTACCCACACAAAGCCATAACAATTCAACAGAAAGTAACTTTAGGTTACAAGGTATAGTTTCTTAACCTAAGTATATAAGTGAAATGATAACTGCTGCATCTCTGTGGTTTTTTGTGGGATAAACCCTGAATCTAACTAAAACGTCTCTGTATCCTTTCTTTTTAGTGAATAGTATATATCTATATCTCTCTCTATATATATATATATATATATATACATATATATATCTATAAATTCAAACACAGACTATCTAACAACATCGACATTGGCACCCCAAGGAATTCAAAAGTGCTTATCTAATCCACAAATTGTAACAAAACAGGTGGGTTTTGGCTTTTGACATCATAGTGAACAGACATGAACATAGAAAAGAAGTTACACCGATTCCACCATGAAAAAGGACTGCATTCTTACACTGGCAGCTATCTTAGAATAGTGAGTTACTGAATATATACTAATATTATGATCATAAAAAGTATAGTTAAAAAAGTTTACATAGTCAAAATGTATTACAGTTTAGGCTTGTCAAAATTGTATAATCTTAGTTACACATCCATAGTGATTCATTATCAACAAATCACCTGTCCTCTGTTAAGATCTGTATCCATTGCCACAAAACCTTAGTGAGTGTTATGCACTAGTTTAAAATCTGATTCAGTCTATTTAGCATACAATGTTGCTAGGAGTAAAGTTAGTTTGCCATATTCAGCCAAAGCAGGCTATATATATTACCTAGTGGCGGTCACCACTAGGTAGTTAGGACCAAGGGCCTGATTTATACTTTTTTAACGTCTGATTTGGGTCACTTTGTGATGCAAAAGCAGCACAAACGTACAAAATTCAATTATATTTTGTAAGTTTGTGCCGCTTTTGTGTCACAAAATGACTCAAAGTGGCACTAAAAAAGTATAAATCAGGCCCCAAGTTTCTCTAGAAAGAGCATTTTTTGGTTTGCTAACACCTTTGGTGCTGTTTGATGAATCTTCACGAAAATACAACGCTCACTTCAGGTGCTGTCTGAAAAGTTTCAGGGTGATTTGTCAAGCAGCAGTTGAGAAAAAGGGAGGGTCCCAAAACGCATTTTGCCCATTAATTTTCCATAAGGATTTTGATCAGAGATAGCACCAAAAACAACTGGACGCAGTTACACCAAATTTGGCAGAAAGGTAGCTCTTGAGCCAGAAAGAGTCCTTTTTGTTATTTGTTGTACATTGGTTCAGTAGTTTTTGAGAAATTAAAGGAAATCCAAATTTGTATATATAGGGAAGCGAAGGATTTGCAACCCTTTACGATCTCATGCTGAAATACGATTGTCTGACAGCACTTCCTTGTTGAATTTGCTTCAACTGAGTCCGTCAAAAAAGGTTAAAAATAAAGAAAAGGAGCCAGGGTAGCATCACCCTCATCCCTTAGCACTGGTGGTGGGATCCCAGAGGGACCCCCCAGGGCTAAAAATATATAAATGTTCAAATTTACGCTGGTGGCGGATCTGCCGTAATTTAAAAAAAATATGAAGTGAGGGCTCCCGCCCGCGCTTTGTTTTTTCTAAGCCCCCGGCAGGGCATGTCCCGGTGGCATTATTTAAGTGCAGGGGGCACTCTGTCCTCTTCTGCTGCCATAGGGACCACCACCTCCATGGGGAATTAATCAAAGTTAATGGGGGGACCGCCTGGCCTTCCCGGTGCCAAGGGGATCACTACCTCCCCAGGGGATTTGTTTAATTGTTTGCAAAGGGGCTGCACGCCCCCCTGCAGCCCAGAGGACCACTGCCTCCCACATTGAACAAATTGTGTGCTGTGGTCTGCGCAACCCCGCCCAGATTAGTTGAGGGGGGCTGTATGCCCCTCCACTGCCCTGGGAACCACCACCTCCCAGGGCTATCTTTAAATTATGTGGGGGAGCCACAAGCCCTCCTGTAGCCCAGAGGACCACCACCTCCCCGGAGCACTGCTCGTTGGAGGGGGGCCACTGATGGCCCTGGGGACCACCACCCTTCAGGGCCGGCTCCTGATAGGTCGTGGGGTACCCACCTTGCTGTTTTCCCTGGCTTGCCTGCAGTTTTGACAGCAGGAGCCAAGTCACAGCAGACATAACTCCACTTTCTGACAGGTGCTTATCAAACAGGCCCCGCTGTCAGAAAGAGGACTTTTCATCTTTGCTCCCTGCACGCACATATGCTTTGCTCCAGCGACCAGGGAGCTGCTGTTAAAAGCACCTGCCTGCTTGCTGGAACAGTTGGACCATGGGGGGGGGCTTGAGGCTCCCATCATGTTCCCAAATAGCCTGTAAAAGGCGTATAATAAAATAAATAAAAAAATAGTCAGGGGCCATGGGGGAGGGCTTGAGTTTCCTCTGCGGTCCCAGATAAATATATTTAAAAAATGAATAGCTCACGTTTGAAGGTCACAGACCTTCACACTGAGTATTGAGGGTTAAAGTCCAGGTTTATCCCTGGTCATTTCTCTCATTTATTTATTTTTGGTGAAGTGCAAATGTTTATCATACTGAAAGGTGATCTTACTCTTTTTAAATGACAAATTTTTCAAATTGTGCAGAAATATCTCATTCTAAGTATATCATACAACAAAACCTAAAAAACTCTTTATCACTCTCTCTCTCTTTCAATCTTTCTCCCACTCACACACCTGTTCAGACACTTATGCACCCACTCAAAGACCCACTGAGGCACTCACACACCCACTCACAGACCCACTCAGACCCTC
The DNA here is from genome assembly GCF_031143425.1 of Pleurodeles waltl. Lineage (NCBI taxonomy): Eukaryota > Metazoa > Chordata > Amphibia > Caudata > Salamandridae > Pleurodeles > Pleurodeles waltl. The sequence goes on along the minus strand of NC_090439.1, from coordinate 573,672,352 downwards.
ATGCACCCACTCACAGCCCCAGTCAGACCCTCACGCATCCACTCACAGACCCACTCAGACACTTACGCACCCACTCACAGACCCCCTCAGTGCATCCACTCACAGCACGAGTAATAGTTACCTTAGGGCACAAGTTATGCTTACCTGAGATAACTCTAGCTATAACTGTTGAATTTTAATGGTTCTGTTCATTCAAAATGTGAGCCTAACTATAATTTCCCTGTAACCTCTGTTTTTTAGTGAATTTCTATGTTTTTTAAATTCTATTTCCTAACGATAACGTCCCTGTAAACTTTGTTTTTTCAGTGAATTTCTATGTTTTTTTTTGCAAATATATATATATATATATATATATATATATATATATATATATATATGTACATGTATATATATATATACATATTTATATATATACAACTTTACTGCTTCCCACAAGTACTTTCAGTGCCTGAATGCAGGGTGTTATTGAAAGTGGGAATCCGGAATATCAGAACAAACAAACTCCAAGGTAGTGGAGAAAATCATGCTTACTCCTGACGAGTGGTGGCATCCAGTAAGTTTTATTTAAGGCAACACACCCTCGCCATGCACAGTTTTCTCATCACTATTTTCATGCAAAGTTTAAGTGATATTATCAATGATGTCATAGAAGAGGTCTTGAGTGATGTAATACCTGGGGTAATTAGCAGTGCATGGTGAGGGCACAAGTTATAGTTACCTTAGGGCATGAGTTATAGTTACGTGAAATAACTGTAACTATAACAGCTGAATTTCTATGATTTTGTGTGTGTAAGATTTGAACCTAACTATAACGTTCCTGTAACCTTTATTTTTTTCAGTGAATTTCTAGGTTGTTTTAATGTTAAGTAAGATGTCCATCACAATGCACGGTGGGGGAGGATGGGATGCAGAACCTGACCTCTCATTGTGCTGCCCCCACCAAAGCTTTCTGCTCCTGACTTCCTTCCTCCTTGCCATCCATTGTACAAGCCCAGGCACCTGCTCCCTCATTACGGCCCTGTGTGGCTGTTGTTTCCTACTGGCTGTCCCTCATGCCCTGAACATGCCTCCTCCTTACTCTCTGATCTCTAAGTCCATGCACCAGCCTCCTCCCTCCTGCACTACATGGTCCGATATGCTGCCACTGCCCCCTCTCTCCTGCTCTTCCTGGACCCTTATGCTGCAACTTTTCTTCCTGTCTGTCCAGTATGGTCAGCTTGTTGCCCTTGCCTCTTTCCCCTCTGCTCTCTGTTGTCCATGTGTATGACCTTGTCCCCTTCCTATTGCTTTCCATGGTCTGTTGTGCTGTACTGCCGACCCGCTTGCCCTGTGTGGTGTATTGTGCTGCTGCAACCCCTGACGCTTGTCCTGTGAGGTCAGTTTGGTACCCTTGCCCATCTCCCTACCACACTCTGTTATGTGACTCCATGTCCATACCCCATTCCTCTTGCCCTCCGTGATCCAATGTACCATACTTGCCAGCTCTGTGAACTTGGTATTGTTGGAGTGTGACCTTTAAAATCAATATTAACATGAAAAGCTTGCAATATAATGTATAATGAAGCTGCATAGAAAATCTGTTAACGTAGAAAATAATACACACGTTTGAAATGTGCCCATGGGGAGTGGCCACCAATGTATACAATGACTAATGAAACTTACTAATAATGAATTAATGATGCACAAATGTATGGATTTGTATTAGCATATTATAATTAAGAGTTATGCATTTGGTTTTGCTAAATTAATCACTAGGCCTTAGTTAAGCGAGGGTCTGGGCCTAGCTGCCTCGTCTCATATTAAATGGTGTTTTTCTAACGTGCAATGTGCTGTTCTCCTGAAGGACACGAAGCTGTACTTTTCCAGAAGCTAGAGATGTGTGTGTAGCCGTAGTAAATTCTTTCTCATGGGACCCGACTTGCTCAAGGAGACATTCTTGCCGAATGCAACAGTGTAATTCGTAACAGGTGCAAGGCTGCCTAGACTAGGAGAAAACAATGGGACTACTGACTGGAGGGTAAAGTGTAAATTTTCTTACCTGACATTCCACCCGATGAAGATGTCAATTACAGGAGCCAATCAACTGCATGAGAACTGTGTTTTGTGGAAAATTCTAGTAAGGTGCGTGGAGAATTATTGGACATAGATAATGATGCACCAAAATTGATCCAATAGGGAATTAAGGGCTAGTTTGACTGTTTTGATATAACCACATGACCGGAGGAGAAATCAGCCATTACTGGACATTCCACTTGAAGCTGTACTTTGCCATTTTGAGACTTCGTTGTTTATCCTTCTAATACTTTAAACCATCCTCTGTTCGTTCTTACCTGGTACTTACTTCTCCTCCTCATGAAGGAAGAGCCTTACTCTTAAATATGCCATACTGAGACTTGCCCTATCCTATCCTTGCTGATGGTGAATCGACTGATGTCCTGAGGATGAAGACTGACGCTGTTTGCTGATTCGTTGGAGGGGTAACTATCTGATGAAAATTTTAATTGTCTGTTTGCCTTTTCTCTCTAGGTACCAACTGCTCTTTTGATAGAGGCCATAGCTAGATGTTTTACAATTTTGTGTTTGCTAAATTGTTTTGCATGAAGCCCAACATGCCGATGGTAATTCGAGGTTAGTTAAGGTGTTCACCAAAATTTGACGCAAATAGACAAATGACTGAGTTCTTGCTTTGTTGAACCTTGTACTCTGAGATTCTGTTAAACTGCTTCTTATTAGTGATGTGTTAATGCTTAATGAATATTCTCTATGCATTGATTAACTGTGTTCAAATTTTAAATCTGAAGAGTTACTAATGGAATTGATTGCTAATGGAATTAACAGAAATGACTTTAGATTGTAACTAATAGGGAATTAATATCCTAGCACCTAAATTGTGTGATTTGTGTGGTTATTCCTGGTTGAAAGGCCATGGTGTGTTCGTCTTATTGATCTTTATTGAATGATATCGACTAACTTGTTGATTAGGTATTGCATATATTGATTGGGTTATTGAAATATTGATTTTTTGATGCCAGAAAGATATCTCGTACTGGGAAGTCTCCGAACGTGGTCAAAAGGTTCATCGGACTAGGCGTGTCTCCTTGGAAGTTCACTTATCAAGGTTCAGTTTTTGGTAGCAGAGGTAATGGTTTGGCCCTTTGGGGCCCCAGGAAAAGGGACGACTGTTTGATAAGATTGTTGGTTCTAAGGGTGCGAGGGTCTGGTAGAGATTGAGGAGTGTAGTCTGGAAGTAAGCAAGGTGTATCGGAAAAATTGGGTTTTGGGAAAAAAATGTGTTCTTTTAAAATGATTCAAATTGGAAAGATGATGTGTCTCTAAGTCCCGAATGACTTTCCTGGAATATCGGAGCCTGCCGAAGTGAGTTGAGTATGTTCTAGGCATTCTAGTGACAGTGCGAATGAAGTAGGGTTTGCGCTTGCACAGCTTCTGCATATCGCAGGTGAATTGTGAAGTCTGTGAGGGTTTTAGGCCAAATGATGTTTTAGTAGGAGTGTGCGTACTCTGCAGTATGAGAGTAGGGAAGTCGGCGAACTTCATGTGAGTGTGGCGCTTTGTGCTCAAAATTGTCCACGTGGTTGTTGGTGATGTACGGACCCTGCATGGTCTAAGACTCCGGAGTATATTGATAAGTGTATGAGACACTTAGTTTATACTGTAATTTGCGTGGCTTAATAGGTCAATCGGACGTGGTTGACGAGTCGTGTATGAGTTAAAGTGGGTGAATTAAAACTTCGATGGAGATTTGGTGAGTCCTATAGTGCACTAGGACAACCCATTGACAAGTCGAGAGTAGAATTTGCGGGTCAAATTTTGCTTGCGAGTGCGGGATCTGAGAAGGAGAGAGTAGCGGCCGAGGCTAAGCAAAATCTCTGTAAAGTTCTGAAGCGATGGTGTTACCCTTTCCTGTAGTAAACCGGCAAATTTGAGTTTTTGTTGGTGCTCGCAATATATTGCATTAGTTTTTGTGTGAGCAGAGAGTGAGGAAGACAAGCCGCAAGACTTTGTCAGCCGCAGTGTGTGTTAGTGTGACGTCATTGGAGCCGCGCTGGGATAGGTCGGTTAGTGAGAAGGGTCGCGCATGGATTGGCAGCCGTACGTGAGAGGCAATTGGTTGAGAAGGTAAGCGAAGAGAGTTCTGGGAATTAAAGTCACTTCCTGATTCGATTGCAAATAAAATAAAAGATGCAAAAATGAAGTTTTTCAAGGCTTTAAAGAGCGCTTTGTGGGGAGATACATATATAACCGCAAGTGTAGAAGAAGTTATACCGCCAGAGGATACACCGGCTTATGCCGTAATGGAGGAGAAGGGGGGGTCGCGCCATATCTTTGGCTAAAGCAATGGTGCAAAGCGACAGAGAAAGAAGGATGTTTGGCGTTTCCGGAGCGCGAAATGTTCAATATAAGGCAGCCGTCCGTGAGAGGCAATTGGTTGAGAAGGTAAGCGAAGAGAGTTCTGGGAATTAAAGTCACTCCCTGATTCAATTACAAACAAAATAAAAGACGCAAAAACAAAGTTTTTCAAGGCTTAAAGAGCGCTTTGAGGGGAGATACATATATTACCGCGAGTGTAGGAGAAGTTACACCGCCAGAGGATACACCGGCTTATGCCGTAATGGAGGAGAGGGGTGTCGCACCATGTCTTTGGCTAAAGCAATGGTGCAAAGCAACAGAGAAAGAAGGGTGTTTGGCGTTTCCGGAGCATGGAACATTCAATATAAGGATTTTGGAAAATTTGAGGAGGGTGCTAAATGAGCTAAAGCCACCTCCGAGGCCAGCACAGTTTGAGACGTTAGCAATTTGGGAACTGATGACATTACGACAACAGCAGCAGAAATTTGAGAGGAGAATGAGGAAAGCAGAAAAGACACTAGCGGAGGCTAGGTGGGATAGTGCACAGAGAGTTTGGAGGAGAGAAACAATAGACGGAATTAGGATGTTTCCAGCAATAGCTCAAGAAGGTGAAGACAAAGGAGGGGAAGCTACTTGTAAGACTGACAAAAGTTATTCTAAAGACAAAGAGGCTAAGAAGCCCTGGTCAGAGATGGATGACTCAGACGATGATGAGTTCCTTAATCAGTTACTGAACGACCGAACTCCACCATATGCAATAGATGACAACAGACCGAGTACTAGTACAGGTCATGTAAGTTCAACTCAGAGCAAGGTGACAGTGAATCCAATACAGGTTAGTCCTGTCTCGACACCAGTTCCGGTGCAGAGTAGTATTAGTGTGTCTACTGCTCCAGAGATGCAACCTCAGATACAGCCACCACAGGTTCAGAGACTTTACCCTGATGCTCCAATATTAGAGACTACCACGAATTTGATGGTGCCGTCAGATCCGACATATACGAGACCAAAGCTGATACAGACCAAGCCAACTCCACCTTTACTGCCCCAGGCACAGCAACAGATGGTTCCGAATTACACTTCTGTCACAGGACCGCAGTCAGCCATGGCACCAGTAAAGAACCAAAATATGGGAGTTAATACCCCACAGGTTTTGGGAAACAGGCGCCAGCTGCAATATCTTTGCCCATTACAGTTGGTCCACCAGTACCATTGTATGCACAGGCGAAGCCTAGTGTATGTAAACAAGGAATAATGACCCAAGAGATGACAAGAGGAGGGTTTGTAGGGAGCTCTCAAGGGGTGACTCCAGTGGAACCGACATTCGAAAGGTTTAGGTCTTTATTAGACTTCAGTCCGATTGGGGCTCCTCCAGATGCCATGAGACAATCAGGTTTGGGACTGCTGGCTCCGCAGATCTCGAGTACAAACATACCGCAAACACCAATAATACAGGCTGGGAATATCTCCTTGCAAGGTTTAACTGCACAACAATTGAACGATTGGTTAGACAACTTGAATTCACCACAGACTACTCCTGCAGCAGCAGGGAGGTCAGAAGGAGAAGAGTATCTGAATTTTGTGAGGTTGGGCATGGAGGTAAATGAACTAGTTGAAGGAAGCATGGAGTGAACAGGATAGAATCATACACGGAAGCAGAATTGAGGTATTTGTGTCCAAAAATAACCAAAGAAGTGAGCAGGGTGCACCAGAGGCTGGCAAATTTGGCAGATAAATATGAAATAGACTTAGAAAGTACTAAAAATCTGAAGAGAAGTTACAGATTAGACTTTGAGCCCAAAGATTTTGAACACATGAGGTCTACTGGGATGAAGGCACATCTTAAAGAAATACTGCAGAGTGCACAGGTTTGGGGAGCCTTAGAGAAATGGGGAGGCCGATGGGCGAAGAAAAGAGACAAGAGGAAAAGTGACTGCATAGAGCAGCCAGCCAAAGCCTCACAGGATGTAGGTGCGGTGAAAAGGTTACCAATGAGAGAGACGGCTGGAGGGGTTCTTGTCCATGTGCCATGGACCAGAGGTGATATCCTGTCATTTACAAATGACTTTCCCAGGTTGAGGGAAAAAGCAATAGAGTGGTATCAGCAGACGGATAGGTTTGTGAAGCTTGCGAAATATCTCTGGGAAGACCTGAATACTCTCTTTGAGATCATAGTTTCAGCCGATTTATGGCTTGAGTGCAAGAGGAGTGTGGATTGGCCGGCCGCGGAACCGGCAAGGGATAGAATCACAGGAGCACCATCTCCTGAGGTGATGAGATACTACTATAAGGTGATTGAGTTCTTGAAACAGAGAGTTTTGCCGCAGAATGGTGATTGGCAAAAGATTGACCAGACAGCACAGGAACCCAAAGAGTTGATACATGCCTATTATGAGAGGTTTTTGAAAGCGTTCAAGAACTACAACGGTACAGAGGTTGTTCGAGGCGAAGGACATGAATCACCTTGTATTCAGATTCGTTGAGGGGTTGAGACCGGAGATTAGTCAGATGATTATGAATCATTTGATCTGTTGGCAAGCGAAGCCGATTGACGAGGTGTTGCAGTATGCAAAGTACTGTAGTAACAAGATTGAGTTGAAGCAGAGGAAGCTGAAGGAGAAAGTGATGGTAATGCAAATTAAGGCAGCACAGTCAGGGATGCAGGGCGGTTGTCTACAACAGATGGTGCAACAGCAGCAAGGAAACAGAATGTTTCAGGTGCAAGTGAGAGGCATAGGTCGCGGAGGTTTTGTGAATCGAGGTCCGGATTTGAACACTGTAGTAGTTCAAAATGATGTGCAGGGGATGAAGAAGATGTTACCTTGTCATGCTTTCAGGGGCGTTGGAAATTGGAAGCGGGAGTGCCCTATGATGGTGAAGGAGGGTGTTGTTCAACAAAGCAATGATGTCAGTGCATTTCAAAACGTGAAGGGACCGAGGCTGAGAGGTCCTAATCCGAACTTTCAGAATAACATGATTCAGATGCAGGGTCTTCAACCCATGCAGCAGGTGAAGATGCCACATGTACAACCGATGCAGATACAGCAAATGCAACAGCAGGTTCCTATGGTACCTAGACAGCAAATGCAATTGCCCTTAGCGCCAATGGAACAGCAACAGGTGATGCTTCCTCAACAGGTCACAGGTCAAAGAATGAGTCAAAGTAACGCAGCACAACAGTTCCCATTACGTGGTGAGAATGGAATAAATGATGAATGGTCGGATGAGAGTTCAGATAGTGAGGAGTGCAGGCTTGCAGCGTCCCTAGAAGTAGATCAGAAAGGGCCCTATGTTCAAGGGAAGGCAATGGGCCACAAGGTTTCATTCTTGGTTGACACATGAGCTACACGCTCTATAGTCAGAAGTGCAGAGGTTATGAAATTGCCCCTTTTGGGTCGTACAGTCAATGTGGTAGGAGTGGCAAATCAGCTCCTGACTAACCCGATCACAGATCCGGTTCAGGCTGAGCTTGGCACTTTCCAGGGGTTGCATAGGTTTGTAGTTTGCGATTCGAGTCCCATGTCCCTACTGGGAAGAGACTTAGGGGGTTATTACAACTTTGGAGGAGGTGTTAATCCGTCCCAAAAGTGACGGTAAAGTGACGGATATACCACCATCCGTATTACGAGTCCATTATATCCTATGGAACTCATAATATGGCTGGTGGTATATCCGTCACTTTACCGTCACTTTTGGGACGGATTAACACCTCCTCCAAAGTTGTAATAACCCCCTTACTGTGCAAGACAAGGTGTTCGATCACCTGTTCCAATGAGGGAATAGAGGTTCAGACAAACAGTGATGAAGAAGGAGACGAGGAGCAGATTTCAGAGCCTGAAACGGAGACCACAGATGAGGAGTATCCTCTGATTAACTTCTTCCCAATGTTCACAGTGACTGATCTGCCAGCAGACTTGCAGGGGACAGTCCAGGAGAAGGTGTGGGACTTGACAGGGAAAGAAGTAAGACTGATAAAAGGAGTAGAACCAGTTAAAGTCAGTGTGAAGCCAAATGCTGTGTTCCCCCAGGTACCGCAGTACCATATGGCGCAAGATGTCCTTATAAAGGTGGCAAAGTTAATTGTAGACCTTGTGAAACAGGGAGTCTTGAAAGAGGTGATGAGCAGTCCGTGTAACTCACCAAAAATGGGGCTGAGAAAGCCCTGTGGGAAAGTTTGAATTGTCCAAGACTTGAGAAAGATTAATGACATAGTAGTGAAATGTTGCCCAGTGGTGCCAAATCCAGCTGTGATTATGTTCCAGGTTCCATGTGATGCAGAGTGGTTCACAGTAACTGATTTGTCCCAAGCAGTCTTTTCTGTCCCTTGTCATAAGGACAGCCAATTTCTTTTCACTTTCAAATTCCTGGATAAGGTTTATAATTGGTGTCGAATTCCTCAAGGGTTTTCAGAATCACCTTCCATATTCAATCAGATACTGAAGAAGGATTTGGAGTCATTGGAATTGCCTTTTCAATCGACTCTAGTGCAATACATTGATGATCTGTTGATCGCATCCAAAACGAGGGATGAGTGCAAGTATGATTCAATTGCCTTACTGAACCACTTGGGAAAGAACAGGCACAAGGTGTCCCCAAAGAAGTTGCAATATTGCCAGAAAGAGGAGAAATACTTAGGACATCAAATTGAGAAAGGATCGAGGAAGTTATCCCGGGAGAGGGTGACTGCCCTGGTATAGATGAATCCCCCAACGACATGGAGAGATGTTAGGATGTTTCTGGGAATGGTGGACTACTGTTGTCAGTGGATCCCAAATTTCTTAGTCATCTCCAAGCCATTGGTGAGACTGACAGTCAAAGAAGGGCCAGATGTCATAGTACTGTCAGAGAAAGAGATGAAGGCGTTTACTGAGCTAAGGGAGAACATGTGCAGGGCTCCAGCTTTAGGTATGCCTGACTACACAAAGCCTTTTGTTCTGTTTTGTCATGAACGTGATGCATGTTCTTTGTCTGTCCTGACACAGGTCCATGGAGGTGTAAACATATTTTTCAGCTACTTTGGACCCAGTTGCAGCAGCCTTACTGGGTTGTCGGCGTGCAGTAGCAGCAGTTGGTCAAAGCCTCACACAGTGTGAAGGCATAGTGATGGGACATCCTTTAACAGTCATGGTCCCTCATTCAGTTAAGATCCTGTTAAGCCGTACCAAAACGGAACACATGACAAATGCAAGACTGACAAAATATGAAACAATTATATTGGGGTCACCAAATGTAACGTTGAAGAGATGTACAGTGTTGAACCCGGCAACTTTGCTTCCCAATGAAAACACAGAAGTCGAAGATGTTGAAGATGTAGAACATGATTGCCTTGAGGTAACAGAAATGTGCACCAAACTGAGGCCTGATATTAAAGATACACATTTGGAAGAAAATGACCACATTATCTTTGTAGATGGCTCCTGTTTAAGAGACTCAGTAGGAGTGCTGAGAGCCGGATACGTCGTATGTACGATCTTTGGTATCATGGGAGCGTCTTGGCTTGAGAGAGTATATTCTGCTCAAGTGGCTGAATTGATTGCTCTTACTAGGGCTTGCCATGCTTCTGCCCAGCTGAGGGTGACTATCTATACTGATAGCAGATACGGATTCGGAATTGTTCATGATTTTGTCCAACTATGGTCACAGAGGAGTTTCCTGACCTCTTCTGGTTCTCCAGAGAAAAATGGTGAAAGAATTAAGGAGTTGTTGCATGCGATTCAGTTACCTCATGAAATTGCTGTGGTGAAATGCAGTGTTCATTTGAAATCACAAGACTTTGTGTCAATGGGAAATGGATATGCGGATCAAGTCGCAAGGTTTTGCGCATTGAACTGTATATCGTTTAAGGATCAGTGGGAATTGTTACCTGAAAAGGAAAATGAGACATGCACAGTTATGCATTAAGGGTGATTGACACGTTAGAAGAATTGAGATTGTTGCAGGGACGTGCCAGCAAAGATGAGAAGCGTTCTTGGGTTAGGATGCAATGTGTACAAAGACCAGATGACTTGTGGGTCTCAGATGTGGGGAAAATGGTTTTGCAGAACAGTCTCCTGTCACAGTTTGCCAGGTTTTACCATGGGCAAGCACATATTGGGAGAGATACCATGATCAGGTTGTTCAAAATTGACTGGTTTAACCCGAAGTTCAGACAAGCTGCAGAAGCGGTTTGTCCCAGGTGCATCATCTGTCAACAAATGAATGCGGGGAAAGGGACCGTGGTAAATTTGAGCCACATCGGGAGAGCAGGAGGTCCATTTAGCAGAATGCATTTGGATTATATTGAGATGCCTGTGTGTGTGAAGGTTTGAGATACGTATTGGTGATTGTGTGTATCTTTAGCCACTGGATCGAAGCATACCCCACACGCAGGAATGACAGTCTCACAGTAGCGAAGCTGCTGCTTAGGGAATTGATACCATGTTCCGGGTTTTCGATCTCTTTAGAATCAGATAGGGGAAGTCACTTCAACAACGTGGTGGTTAAGCTCTTGTGTGCAGCATTGAACATTGAACAGAAGTTGCATTGTAGCTAACGCCCTGAAGCATCTGGACTAGTGGAGCAGATGAATCGTACCCTGAAGTCGAGAATGGCAAAAATGTATGCAGCCACGAATTTGAAATGGCCCGATGCGTTGCCTTTGGTGTTAATGTCAATGAGAAATACGCCCAACAAGAAAACAGGACTGTCTCCTCATGAGATTCTCATGGGCCGAGCTATGAGACTGCCCTCAGTGCCTGCGAATGCTCTTGTGAATATCACGGATGATATGGTGTTGGACTACTGCAAGGGTCTGGCTGACGTGGGCCTCTCTTTTTCTCACCAGGTGGAAGCTACCACCCTGCCACCGATAACCGATCGAGGATACAACCTGAAAGCTGGTGACTGGGTTGTCATCAAGAAACACGAAAGGAAGTTGTGTTTGGAGCCACGTTGGAAGGGGCCATATCAAGTAATACTAACGACTACTACTGCTGTGAAGTGTGCGGGAATTCCGAACTGGATCCATGCCAGTCACACGAAAAAGGTGACGTGTCCAACTGATGAGGAAGTTGAGTTCTTGAAAGTACCAACAACAGAGAAGGAAGTCTCAGGGCCGGAGAGTGATCAAAGGGGAACTGAGACAGGAGAGCCTGTTGAGGACGGCTTAGTCACTCCAGTAAGAGATGAAGGAAAAGAGACCCAGAGGGGTGACGGTGAGCCTATCTCAACTGAGGCACCAGGAGAGCCAAGTCAGAAGGAGGTTCTCCCAGAAGCAGACGAATATGGAAATGAGATCGAGCCCCAGACAGACCCAGAAGGTGAAGGAGTTGAGGCGGAAGAGAGTCAGAGTGTCCAGACTCCTCCTGAGCAAATTGCAGGTCCATCAAGAGTCAGAGGAGGGCGAAGGGTTGCCCCAGGAAAGACCAAGGGCCAGAGAGACGCTGAAAGGAGATAAGTGGCCGCAATTGCAAGTGAAAAAAGGGAAAGTGGTTGTCGAAGATGCAATAGAGGAAGAGGTTGATACAACAAGGAGAGAAGATCTGAGTGAAGGAGAATTGCCAGGTGATCGCAAGTTGAAAAGAAAAAGAGTAGCAAACAGAAGGTACGAATGTCCTGAATGGGCGTATACAACGTCAGCTGAATGGCAACAATAGTTTTTGGCGTTCTGTTTTGATCGAGAAGTCCCAGGTCAGTACTTTGGCACCTGAGTCAGGCCAAAGAGACTGAGTTGACCTAAGAATTGAATTAAAGAAGAAAAGTTGAGAAAAGAGACTGATAACTTACCGGATGTGACACTGTTAACCTGAATTGACTTTTGAAAACAGATTCTGACAAGCTGCTAACCTGAATTGACAAGGATCCCAAGAGTGAATGCGAAAGCTATAAATAACTGCTGAAGAAAGACTTTAGTTTGCTTTAACTGTGCTGAGAAAAAAAAAGAGTTTTAACCATCCTCTGTTGGTTGTTGTTTGAACTAATCATCCTTCGCTTTCTGATTCTCTAAAGATCATGGCTAACACTAGAGAGGATAATAGGGGAAGTAGGCATTGTAAATGTTTGGGTGTTGGTTTGGGTGTCGTGTGTGTGATATTCATCATAGTTGTGATTGTGGGTATGCCATTAGTGGGTAAGATTGGAACTAACAATGCTACCATTCCTGAGACCGCCACTGCACTAAAAGCTTGGGAGAGGTTTGAGCAGGATACAAAATATTTGCATGAGAGGACTAACGCAAAAGGGAAATGATCAACTAATGTTTTCTATCGCTTGCTGAGTGAGTATGTTGACACTATGGATGTGAAAGATTGTTATGGGTGTACACAGATTCCTGTTTCTGTACAAGAGGGGGATACCTATCACAGTCTGCCATTAATATATGGGATAAGTTGTAGTCTGTTACTAACAAGATTCTATAACCATAAAGAGATTCAGTATTTTTATTCCAACCATGACCTTGTGTTTTTGTTATGTGCCTATCATAGAGGATTTGAGTAGTGTAGCTAAGTACTATAGCATAAAGGGGGTCATTCTGACCCCGGCGGTCTGAGACCGCCGGGGCCAGGGTCGGCGGGAGCACCGCCGACAGACCGGCGGTGCCCCGCAGGGCATTCTGACCGCGGCGGTTCGGCCGCGGTCAGATGCGGGAAACCGGCGGTCTCCCGCCGGTTTCCCGCCGCCCTGCAGAATCCCCCATGGCGGCGGAGCGCGCTCCGCCGCCATGGGGATTCTGACACCCCCTACCGCCATCCTGTTCCTGGCGGGTCTCCCGCCAGGAACAGGATGGCGGTAGGGGGTGCCGCGGGGCCCCTGGGGGCCCCTGCAGTGCCCATGCCTATGGCATGGGCACTGCAGGGGCCCCCGTAAGAGGGCCCCACAAAGTATTTCAGTGTCTGCCATGCAGACACTGAAATACGCGACGGGTGCCACTGCACCCGTCGCACCCCTGCAACTCCGCCGGCTCCATTCGGAGCAGGCATCCTCGTTGCAGGGGCATTTCCGCTGGGCCGGCGGGCGCTCTTTTGGAGAGCGCCTGCCGGCCCAGCGGAAATGTAAGAATGGCCGCCGCGGTCTTTTGACCGCGGTGCGGTCATTTGTCGGCGGGACTATGGCGGGCGGCCTCCGCCGCCCGCCATAGTCAGAATCAGGGCCAAAGTTAGTTAAGGGATTCTTTGAGGCGACATTAACAATTAGTACACCCTATACACACCGCAATAATTTGACATGTTTGCTTACACCCGTAGAGAAAAGTTTTTTAGATCATACGGAAGACAGAAGAAGGGCATTGAAGGGTAAGTTAGAGAAAGGATTGCAGCAGCGAGCTTTTGCTAGTAGTGAGAGTTACAGTGCGGTTAGGGAAGTTAGCCTTAGATGCACTACACGTAGGCAAGCTTTGCATATCTAGACCAAAGTCGTATTATGACAATGTGTTTGTGGGAATGAGTGAATGTAAGCATGTGTTTTTGTTTCAGAGTAAGTGGACGTTCATGTTAAATGGACAGGATCCAGCGATCCCTGGGATCTATTATATATGTGGACTTAATGCTTATTACCGTCTTCCAAAGGGATGATATGGGACATGTTATTTGGGGATAGTTTTCCCAAAGATATATCAACTTGAGGACTTGAAAAGGTTTCTGAAATTGTCTGAATTACATCGAACTAGACTGAAGAGAGAGACTGCTGCTGGTGTAGTAGGAGACATATTTGGGTTGATAATTCCTTCAGTGGGATTTGTTTTAAACTCCATAAAAATTCGAAAGTTGTCTACTATTGTGGATAACATGCTGACAAATTTTACAGGGGCTATACTCCTGATGGATACTGAACTCGCTGCGGAGAGGGCTATGACTCTTCAAAACAGGCTTGCTTTAGACATTCTTTTAGCGAAAAATGGCAGTCTGTAAGATGCTTAATGAGCGTCATTGTTATGTTTACATACCTGACAATAGTAATGAGATTAAAAATATGCTTACTAACTTAACTAGGGATAGTACTGATTTGAAGGAACTGAAAGAACCAGGTGTTTGGGAAGAGGTTGGGAAAGCCTTTGCTTCAGTGGGAAATTGGTTTAGTAATATTTGGCATGGGATATTGGCGAAAATAATACAGGGCATATTGATTGTTATAGCTTGCTTATTTGGATTATGGGTGTCATGTAAAATTAGTAAAAGAATAAAGTTGAAAATGGCGAAAAATAATAAGAAGAGGGAAGAAAAGCATAGGGAAAAATTATTCAGGGCAAAATCACAGGGGGAACGATTCAGAAAGGAAATTGAGATGAAGGAATTCTAGAATGTAAAATGTAAGGGGAAAGGTTTGTGTGATGACAAGAGTCATCAGATGAGGGATTTTTGGAGTGTGACCTTTAAAATCAATATTAACATGAAAAGCTTGCAATATAAAGTATAATGAAGCTGCATAGAAAATCTGTTAACGTAGAAAATAATACACACGTTTGAAATGTGCCCACAGGGAATGGCCACCAATGTATACGATGACTAATGAAACTTACTAATGATGAATTAATGATGCACAAATGTATGGATTTGTATTAGCATATTATAATTAAGAGTTATGTATTTGGTTTTGCTAAATTAATCACTGGGCCTTAGTTAAGCTAGGGTCTGGGCCTAGCTGCCTGGTCTCATATTAAACTGTGTTTTTCTAACGTGCAATGTGCTGTTCTTCTGAAAGACACGAAGCTGTACTTTTCCAGAAGCTAGAGATGTGTGTGTAGCCGTAGTAAATTCTTTCTCATGGGACCCGACTTGCTCAAGGAGACATTCTTGCCGAATGCAACAGTGTAATTCGTAACAGGTGCAAGGCTGCCTAGACTAGAAGAAAACAATGTGACTACTGACTGGAGGGTAAAGTGTAAATTTTCTTACTGACATTCCACCTGATGAAGATGTCAATTACAGGAGCCAATCAACTGCATGAGAACTGTGTTTTGTGGAAAATTCTAGTAAGGTGCGTGGAGAATTATTGGACATAGATAATGATGCACCAAAATTTATCCAATAGGGAATTAAGGGCTAGTTCAACTGTTTTGATATAACCGCATGATCGGAGGAGAAATCAGCCATTACTGGACATTCCACTTGAAGCTGTACTTTGCCATTTTGAGACTTTGGCCCTCATTACAACATCGGCGGTAAAAGCCGCTTACCGCTGTGCAGAAGACCGCCAAAACACCGCCGCGGCCGCGGAATACCGCCACAGCTAATATGACACACATCTCGGAATCCGCCGAAATTCAGACACCCACACAACTCCGCCACACCAAAGGTCAGTGTTAAACTGGCGAAAACAATTCCTCCACCGTCATGCCAACAGAAACACGCCCATGCTATCACGACACACGAATCCACACGACGGTCTTTCAACCGCGGTATTCCATTGGCGGTACACACCGCCGCGCTCAAAATACACACACATCTCCAAAACACCGCCACATTGGACAATTCAAAATACACACACCTGACACACATACAAACACCACCCCCACACACCCAATTCAATATAAAACACACACCCACATCACCCACAAACCCCTACGACCATAATTCACGAACGAAGGCCAGAGAGACAGAGAGCACAGCAATTGAGAACCCCACCACACAGAGGCACACAAAACCATCACCCATACAACATTCCACACACAAAACACCACACACCACTACACATCACCACACACATCAACACTTACACCACCCCACACATCACCCACACCACCCCATGTCACGCCAAAGACACCCCCGGTTTTCCGAGGAGGAGCTCAGGGTCATGGTGGAGGAAATCCTACGGGTAGAGCCACAGCTATTTGGCTCACAGGTGCAGCACACCTCCATAGCCAGGAAGATGGAGCTATGGCGCAGAATCGTGGACAGGGTCAACGCAGTGGGACAGCATCCAAGAAATCAGGAGGACATCAGGAAGAGGTGGAACGACCTACGGGGGAAGGTGCGTTTTGTGGTCTCCAGGCACAACATCGCGGTACAGCGGACTGGCGGTGGACCCCCACCTCCTCCCCCACAACTAACAACATGGGAGGAGCAAGTCTTGACCATCATGCATCCAGAGGGCCTCGGAGGAGTCGGTGGAGGAATGGACACTGGTAAGTCAAATCTTAACTATCATATCCCCAACCGTACCTGCATGCTATCACACACCCCCACCCTCACACTCTCCCCTATCACCTAAAATCCTCACTAATGTACTAATAACACAAACCGCTCATCCCAACACCAAGCCCTGCATGACACAACTAAGCATTGTCACCCCTCACCAAAGCATGCTCACTGCACATACCCAGAACAACCCCCTAACCATCATCACACAAACCCACACACAGAAATGCTTGCACTGGGGTACACGCACACCCACCCATTGCACACCATGACACACACACATGCAATAATCATGCTCTCATATCCCTGCAGGACCACTAAGGAACGTCACCACACCGGAGGGTCCAGACATGTCCACTCCACCCACAGAAGAGGCCCACAGTGATGACAACAGCTCTGCCCTACTGGATCCTGATGACCAGCCCGGACCATCGTGGGCCTCGGGACAGTCGGGTCCCCTTGCACAGGCACAGCCCAACACTGACCTTCCACCCTCTGGTAACACCAGCACAGCACCCACCCAGCGGGCCCATAGCTCCGTACCCAGGACACGTCAATCAGCGGTGTGTCCACGACTACAGGGAAGCCAGGATAACCCACCACCCCAACAACAACAGGGACTTGGGGGCAGTGGTAGGGGGCACACGGTCCAGGGGACGGAGGCACAGGAACACAGGGGAACTGGGAGGGCTGCTGTGCGACAGGGGGCGGACAGGCCAAGGGAACCCACTCTCCACGAGGCCCTCTCCTCCATCATGGGAGCATACCACCACTCCCAGGAGACGATGGCGAAGGTCCTGGACAAGTTTCAGGAGACCCAGCGCCTGCAGGAGGAACAGTATTTGGGGTTCAGGGAGGAACTCAGAACCATCAGCTCCGCCCTGGGCACCATCGTAGGGGTGCTGAAGGACATACAAAAGACCATGAGAGACACCGTGGCACTCCAAGGGGACCCTGACACTAGCATGGATGATGAACTGCCCACCACCTCGGCCGGCGCTAGTGGACAGGACGCCCCGCCACAGGACCACCACACCAGCACCCCACCCACTGCAGACAGACAACCACCACGCAAGCAGTCCCTGAGATCCAGGAACAGGACAGAGCAAGATGGCAAGACCCCCGCCAGGAAATTAGACCACCCTGATTGTCCTCCCACTGTCCCACTTTGTTACCCTGTCCATACTTTAACTGCCCCAGCTCCACTTCCTATGCCCATATGGGCAGTGGACCTGTCTGACCAATAGACTGGACTCTGCCATGGACATTCCTCCACTGTCCCCCATCACCATTTTACAACCCCCTCCATTTTCGAGCACTTAAATAAACACCCTTGAACCACAAAACAATCTGGAGTCAGTCTGTGATTTGGTAAATTTGTATTATCAATGACAGAGTCAAAATGTGTTTTCTATTGTAAAGCCAACATACCTATGTCACACATCACAAGTCCTTGAAGGATGCAAGCAGATGACACACGTTGGTAATCACACATGTGAAACCGTAATGGATAGGTACAACTCAGTGACCAAATAGTGCTATGGAATGACAGACATGATAGAGGTAGAAGTCTGAAAGTGAATGTAATGGTAAGAAAGAAATGTTCTCACCTGTGTGTCACTGGAAATATTGCTGTATGACTGACTCCCTGTTGTCTATGTCTTCTTCCTCAGCTTCCTACTCATCACTGTCCACAGGCTCCACAGCTGCCACAACACCGCCATCTGGACCATCCTCCTGCAGAAAAGGCACCTGGCGTCGCAAAGCAAGATTGTGAAGCATCGAGCAGGCGATGATGATCTGGCACACCTTCCTTGGTGAGTAGAATAGGGAACCACCAGTCATTTGGAGGCACCTGAACCTGGCCTTCAGGAGGCCGAAGGTCCATTCGATCACCCTCCTAGTCCACCCATGGGCCTCATTGTAGCGTTCCTCTGCCCTGGTCCTGGGATTCCTCACTGGGGTCAATAGCCAGGACAGGTTGGGGTAACCAGAGTCCCCTAATAGCCACACACGGTGCCTCTGGAGTTGACCCATCACATACAGGATATTGCTATTCCGCAGGATGTAGGCGTCATGCACAGAGCCAGGGAACATAGCATTTACCTGGGAGATGTACTGGTCTGCCAAACATACCATCTGTAAATTCATCGAATTATAACTCTTCCGGTTCCTGTACACCTGTTCACTCCTGTGGGGGAGGACCAGAGCTACATGGGTGCCATCAATAGCACCTATGACGTTGGGGATATGTCCAAGGGCATAGAAGTCACCTTTAACTGTAGCCAAATCCTCCACCTGAGGGAAAATGATGTAGCTCCTTATGTGTTTCAGCAGGGCAGACAACACTCTGGACAACACGTTGGAAAACATAGGCTGGGACATCCCTGATGCCATGGCCACTGTTGTCTGAAAATACCCACTTGCAAGGAAATGGAGCACTGACAGCACCTGCACGTCAGGGGGGATTCCAGTGGGATGGCGGATTGGTGACATCAGGTCTGGCTCCAACTGGGTACATAGTTCCTGGATAGTGGCACGGTCAAACCTGTAGGTGATGATTAAATGTCGCTCCTCCATTCTTTTGCCCCTTCCCCCTTTTCCCCTGCACTCCATGGTCCATTGTGCTGTCCCAGTGTGATCAATTTGCTACCTCTGCACCCTCCTCCCCGCCCTCAATTACCTTCGACTGTGCCCCTGACCGCTGCCTAGATTACTAACATTCTATATCTATTACTAAAGTATTACACACCTGACATCATCTTGATGTAACCAAAAGTCTAATACCTAAAGCATACCTAAAGGATTTCCCTTAGAAATTATAAAAATGAAATCAAAAAACTAAAATGAGGACATATTTTCTGAGTTGTCAAATTGTGACAAAGCACTTTTAAATCATTTGCTATCTTTATTTTTTTTTTTATCCAGCTGATCACTTGATGATTTGTTACACTCAGGGGAGAGGGTGGTTTGTTACAGCCAGAGACGCATACTTTGCAACTGGGAAACCAATTTCGAGTTTCACAGTTAGCTCTACATTCTGTGATTTTGGGCAAATCACTTAGGGCCTGATTTAAATCTTGGCAGAGGGGTTACTCCATCGCAACGATGACAGATGGTATTTAGATTGTGGCTAACGGGATATCCGTCACTGCTGCAACGAAGTAACCCCTCCCTTAGGCCCGTATTTATACTTTTTGACGCTAAACTGCGCTAACGCAGTTTAGCGTCAAAAAGTTTAGCGCCGGCTAACGCCATTCTGAAGCGCCATGCGGGCGCCGTATTTATTGAATGCCGTTAGCTGGCGCTAGCAGAACGGCGCTGCCTGGTGTGCGTGGAAAAAAACCACGTACACCAGGCAGCGCCGGCGTTGGGGAAAATGACGTTAGGGCGTCTTAAATATGGTGCAAGTCAGGTTGACGCCAAAAAATCGCCTCCACCTTCGGGTCAAGTCTGCAATATATGAAACTGCAAAAAATAATAATAATTAAGTGTTTCGCACACTTCTGTCATTGGCCTATAGTTGAGCTACATTTGGGAGATATTTATGCTACATTTTTCTTTGGTGGCCATGAATTCAGAATGTTAGCATTCTAGTTGCACAATAGAACTCCGTAGAGAAGCTGCTGAACACTAGGGGGTTAAATGGCAGTCTGCAGTTGGTGTTGAAAGTGCATTTTTTAGTCTGCATGTCAGAGTGTTTTAATGAAATAGAAGAGGAAGGTATTTGAGGACTCACTTAAAACATTCCCTTACAGCCCTAACAATAATTTCCATGACAAAATGACCCACTTCATTTTGTTCCTTTCCAAATTCAATGTTTTAAGTTTCACCAGTTTGATTCAATCAGGATGGCTCCAGGCGTGCCAAACATTTGTCATAAGTAATAGTGTTAGTGCTCTAGTTGTTCTTTAGAACACTCTGGGAGGCTGCAGTAGAACAGAAGGGAATCAACTTACAGGCTGCACCTGTTGGAAGTACGTGTTTTACTGAGAATGTCAGACTTCATTTTCATATGGCTGAGAAAGATAGTGTGAATTTACAGAAAATAGCTTCTGGTGCACCTTCCATACACCTTCATGGGAAAATCATGAGAAAACAGTTTTCTATCAAACAAAATTAATGAAATCCCAGCAGAAGGCTTTTTCACGGTGTAAAATCACCTTCGAACACACCACAATTCCTAACATTATTATGGTAGCATCAACAACTGATTTATATTGTAAGTAAAATCTGTTATCACTGTTTATAAATGTGTGACCCTCAAAACCTGACATTCACTACAATGCATTTCAATGGGTGCTATTATGTATATTGGTACCAACGTGGCTGCCAGCACTTCCTTGTTGAAGTGCTGACAGCCAATCAGATCTCACCATGAGATCTGCTCTTAGGCTTCCCCCAGATATCTATATTTATTTTTCCTTGAATAAGTTCAAAACTACTGAACAGATTTACACCAAATAACAAAAAGGACAATCTACGCACCAAGATCTAGCTTCCAGACAAATTTTGTGTAATTCGGTTCAGGGTTCTGGCTATAGTTGTGTCTAAAGCCCCTATGGGAAAATGCATGGGGAAAATGTATTTTGGGATCCCGCCTTATCCACTGCCCCTGCTTGATGAATCACCCCAAAACTTTGAACACAGCAGCTGAACTGACTGTCATACTAGTTTTGAAAATTTCGTGAAGATTCGTCAAACGGATTCAAAGGTATTGGCGAAACAATTTTCCTATGGAAATTAGTTCCTAACTATAACTGCTTACTGGCGATCGCCAGTAGGTAGGTAAAATGTATTTATATATATTAGTTCGTAACTATAACTACTTACTGGCAATTCTCCAGTAGGTAGATAAAATGTAAATGTAGGTAACTGACTGTCATACTAGTTTTGAAAATATCGGTAAGATTCGTCAAATGGCTTCAAAGGTATTGGCAAAACAAAAAACAATTTTGCTATGGAAACTAGGTCCTAACTATAACTGCTTACTGGCGATCGCTAATAGGTAGGTAATATATATATAGATATATATATATATATATATATATATATATATATATATATCAAACCGAACTCGTTGTCTACTCGCGAACAGTACAAGCGCCACATAGACAACGTACCGCAGCTCCAGTCCAAACATCGTGTTTATTTACACGGCATGTATCAGCAAACTACCTGACGCGTTTCAGAGCCTTCACTCCTTGCTCACTGAACCTGTGACAATAATATTATCAATTATGTTATGAAAGATATAATGCTTGCTGTAATATCTGGGGTAATTAGCAGTTCATGGCAAAATAACTCTAATTATAACAGATGAATTTCTATGGTTTTGTACGTTTAAAATAGGAACCTAACTATAACGTCCCTGTAATCTTTGGTTTTTTAATGTTTTTTTAATTGTTTCCTAACTATGTGGACAGGCCCTGCAGCCAAACCTAGAACTACCCAACCCGGCCCCATGAAAGGCCTTTGGCCGTGCACAGCGGGGGTTGGTCGCATGGACTAGCCTGCAGCCAGGACCTGCTGCCAAACTCCTATAACTACTCAACCCTGCCCAATGCACTGCCTTTGGCTGTGCATGGCAGGGGTTGCCAGCAGCACCTGGCCTGCGGCCATGCCTTGCAGCCAACCCCCTATTACCACCCAACCCCGCACCATGCCTAGCTAAAGGCTATGCATGACAGAAGTTGGCCGCAGTGCCAGGCCCTGCAGCGGGGTCTGGCCCAATGCAGGGCACGCTGTAAACAGTAATGGGGACCACAGGGGGAGCTTCAAGGCCCCCGCGCTCCCACCCGTTCCCATCTCCTGCACCTCGGGAGGTAGCAGGAACCGGCCTTGGGGAGAAGGTCCCGAGGGCCTTATGTGGATCCCCAGATATTTATCAGATGAAGTCCCAGTGAGGTGGTGATACCTGGGTCCCTGGGGTTCCCCAGCACTCCCTAATCATTTCATTTTCTAGCCCCAGGGAGGTGACGGTCACCGGGTACTCAGGAGGGCCTTGCGGCCCCCTGCCTAACTACTTTATATTGTAGCCCTGAAGAGGTGGTGGTGTCTGGGAGGCAGGGGGTGTGCGGCCCCCCCTTATGTTTATCAGATAGAAGCCCGGATACGTGGTGGTCCCCAGGACCCCCTCTAATAATTTTATTTTCTAGCTTTGAAGAGGTGGCAGTCCCCAGGCCTGGGGGAGATCTGCCCACTCCTGCATTTTTTCAAAATACTGCATGCCCCTGGGACATGGCCCAGTAGAGGGCAAAATTAAAAGCAATCACAGGACACCGCACATGCTTTTTCTTTAAATTCACACCAACATTCGCAAATATTTGCAAATTTCACCGTGATTTAAAAAACAGCTTTTTTTGCCCTGGCGAGTTTCCAGGGGACCCCTGTCCCAAGGCTAGGGGCGTAGGGTAAATGTACTTTTTCCTATTTGAAGTGTAGGCAGTCAATCAGATCTCTGCACAAGATTGGGAGAATTTGCGAAGACGTCTTGACCCTAGATATGCAAATTGAGATTCCCTTTAATTTCTCTTAAGCTACTAAAGGGATTTACACCAAATAAGAAAAGGGTGGTCTGTGGACCAAAAGTTACTTTTCTGCCAAATTTGATGTAATTTTGTCAAGCGTTTCGGCCTGCAGGTGTAGCTAAAGAGTCTATGGGAATTAACATGGGAAATAAACTTTTTTTTACACGCCCCCCCCCACCTTTTTCTCAGCTCCCGCTTGACGGATCATCCTGAAACTTTCCATGCACAAGAAGACCCTTTGCCACACTTTTTTTAAATAAGAAATTGTGAAGATATAGCCAGGTCAAAAAAGTCAAAAAAAAATAATATATATATATATATATATATATATGGTTTATACTCACTTTTTAAATATTTACATTTGTGTGGTAAATGCATATAAAAAATGTGTTGTTAAAGTTTTTCATTTTAAAGGCATTTTCGTTATAAAGCTTTTGTTGTAAAGTCATTCATTTTAACGGCATTCGTCATTCTGACATGCATCCAATAGAAGTAGAAGTAAAATATTTGTAATATTAACTATTACACTACTTTCAGATACAATGATAGAGAAAGACAGAAAAGAACAGCCATGTAGGACAGACAAGAGAGGTTGTGGCAATATAACAGACCACTGAGGGCAGAAGGAAGGGGCAGTAGCAGTACAACCATACATGCAAACAGACCCAACTCAGGCAGGAGACTAATGATGTTTTTAAGCCTAAAAGGAATTTTTTTTATCTTCCTTCTTTCTAAAATATACTCTTTTTCAGTGTAAGTCAATGAGGAAAATCTGAAATCAGTTACTAAGGGCCAGATGTATCAACTGATTTTGCACTCGCAAACTGCGAAATCGGCCGTTTGCAAGTGCAAAATCGGGGTCTGCAATGCATCAAATGCATTCGCAGACCAAAAACTGAAAATCGCAAAAATTGCGATTTTCTGCGTTGCGACCTGGATTTTGAGAATCGCAATTTGCGATTCGCAAAATGCAGGTCGCAAAGCAATTCTGCAAAAAATCGCACTTGCAAAATACCATGACCTGCAACCAGGTGGTAACCTGGTGCAAAATTAAAAAATGCAGTACAACTGCATTTTTAAATTAGCTATGTAAAGCACACATGCCCTTTTGGCATGTGGGTACTTTAAATGTGCAAAAAAAAAAAATTGGGGTGCAGGAGAGGGGGCCTTAAGCCCCCAGCACCCTGGCCCTTTGCATTTCCCAAATTGCAATTTCTGTTTCAGAAATCGCAATTTAGGAAATGCAAAAAATTTGCAGCTATGGGCCAACAGGCCCATAGCTGCGAATGGGGCCAGTATCGCAATTTGCGATTCGGTAATTGCATTTGAGATTTTTAAGAAATCGCAATTACCGACTCGCAAATGTGATACATGGCCCTTTGCGAGTCGGTAATTGCGATTTCTTAAAAATCGCAATTACCGAATCGCAATGGGCCAGATTCATACATCTGGCCCTAAGTCACATGGGTTACAACTACCACCAAGAAAGTGCATTAACAGAAAATGTAAATTGGATATGTACCAAATATTATTCTAATGCATGCTATTGGAGGGCAACTGCAAAAGATTATGTAATTTGTGTAACAGAGCACAACCACCCTCCAATGTGACAGGTGACAGATATAGAAGTAACAGAGGTATTGCAGCATATAAGAGAGGCAAGCACTAACTCCCAGGAACCCACAACCAAACTCCTCAAAGATATACTGCCTAAAGTCCCCAAACACATAACAGGCCAACTACCACCTATAACTACTTTAAAACACCTAATTGCATGAACTAAAAAAGCCACCAGTGATACTCCTCCTGCTCCTAGGAGGTACAGAGACACAGAAATACCTGAACATTTCACAGTGACACATAATGAGGAACCTTTCCTTTTATATGACACCCTAAACCATGGGAAATGAATATTACTGCTATACAGCTAATATCTAGAACTAAGGGCCTCATTACGAGTCCAGGCACCACCATCAGCTTGGCGGTCGGTCCATCGTATTACGATGCTGGCGGGCCCATAGGGGAAAGACTGCTCTGGTCCTACTGGCACTGATAAGCAGCGCGAACTGCCACAGTGGTGAGACAACCCATATATGCCAACAGAGTCAGTGTTCCCATTCGACACCTTATGATGTTGCACACTGCCAACGTGACCGTGGCGGTCCAACCACCACATCCCAGCAGGCGGAAACAGAGAGCATAAATGAAGCAACTCATCTACAGGCAGCATTACATGTCCTGTGCTGCCCATCCCACATGCCCTGCTGCTGCTCTTTGATGAAGCTCAAAATCCATGCTGTAGTGGACTCAACCAATGGTAGGAACACACACCTATGTATGTCATTAAGCTCAGCAACAGATCGTGATATGGGGCTAATGGTACGGCACCAGGTACACTTGTCATTGTGTCCACAGTCAGAGTCATTCACAATGAATGACTATTTCACAGCTATCAAACTCCCCCTATGGGCAGGTCACTGATACTGCACCACCATACTCCACGAAAAATACATGCCTGCCCATCTCAGGCACAGGGACAGTGAGATGTACAGAACATCGTGTCACACAATAGCAACACCACAGGAACATCACATCTACCAATTCAACTGACACCCTCACATTTCTCACATGCCATGGACTGTCATCTGATTGAAGGCACATATGTATGGATGTGATATGGAACACAAATACCCCTTCCAGGAGACATCCCTGTAATGGACCCTCACATCACCCACATTGTAACACAACGGAAGGTCAATGGAAAGCATAATAGTTTGCGAAACAAATTTAAAAAACTCACAATGCAAACAATACCCTCACAATAAGGATGGGGGTATCAGGAACACTCATAGAAGGATGCTGCCCAGGACACATTTGACTTTGCACATGCCCCTTAAACACCATTTTCACAGGAACTAGCCCTTCATGTGTCTCAGGGACAAACCATATTTGAGCCAAGTCACATGCCTATCTGCATAATGTGTAAGTGCAAGTCAAGAAAGAGATGAAGTAGCTGCAAAGTAAACACTTCCAAATGAACACATGGTCAGTCAAATATGTAGGAAGGTATCACAATTGAACACCCTACCCCCTCCGGGTCCACACCTTCTAAGTGATGGCTCTCCAAAACTCCTTTTTCTGATGACCGTTTTCCTGTTTGGATGCAAGAGACAAATCAAGAGAAATAGTTTTCTCACACACGTCAGATGCACCAAGCACAAAATGGACAATAGGTCAACATACCACAAGTGTAAACACTTACCACAAGTGTAAAACACATACCAATAAGTACAGTCGCATGACTACACACATATAGATTCATCTGCAGACTAACCCACTACCCTGCTCATGGTCTACAGTGACTAAGCATGCCTACTGACATCAGGTAGCCCATGTTCCAGCAACATGTACTGTAAGGTGAGCCACAAGGAAACACTACACAGCAGTGTGGCCTCTGAAGGGTAAACTCCTTAGGCCTGAATGGACAAACACATTTACAATCTGTAAGATTGACTCAATGCACACAGTCCCTACAGGGAACTACCATAGTACAGACTTCACCCTTAGACTTGAGTGACTAGGCTGGCATGGTGGGTACGGAAAGTGTCTTCCCTGTGTGGACATATGGCCTACCAAATTCAGACTCATGCCACTTCAGGGAGGGTTTCTGTGGTATATACCTGTACCTCAGAACACTCCTTTAGACATATGATTCTAATCTACAGAATAGGGGTCCAATATACAAAGAAATGTATTGCACAATTTTTGCTATGTAACCAAGCTACTGAGTCACAAGTCATGGCCTCCCAGGAATCTACACACTGTCTGCCCTGTGGGTCTGTCATTTGTGCAATAAGCCTTTACAGGAAAAATATGACTTACGTGAAGGTGACAATGGAGCTGTCGGAGTAAGGGACCTAAGGGACCTAAGGGACCTGTCGTTAGTCAAAGACACACATTGACAATGATGCAAAATGCACATATGGACTAGTTCTGGGATTTACCTCAGTACTTATTCCTAAGCCATCCAATGGACAGAGTCATTCAACGCATGTTTTGCCACTAGAGCCCCATATCAGCCACCTGACAGGAACTGCAGGTTTACAGGGAGTGGGCACAGTGCCACAGTTGCATAGCCACAGTGACTCTCCCACAGCCTGGACTAAGTCCTATACTGGGAGATACATTTGACAGGCCCTGGTCTCTGCAGGCTGAGCATAATAAACCTACATGACACTCACATTTCCATAACATCCATGCATACCATTACATCATGTAGCCATCAGCAATGTGGCTTGTGACTTGTATGTCAACCTGAAGGGCACAGTGAGTCATGATATATCTTCCGGCCAACAGTTTGGCAAGGCCAGATGTGGGGTGAAAGAGCTGTGGCACAATACACATTGCTTACAAGATCCTCAAATGA
Organism: Pleurodeles waltl; assembly: GCF_031143425.1. NCBI lineage: Eukaryota > Metazoa > Chordata > Amphibia > Caudata > Salamandridae > Pleurodeles > Pleurodeles waltl. The sequence goes on along the minus strand of NC_090439.1, from coordinate 573,644,918 downwards.
TTCAGAAAGATGCATACACAGCTCATGCTGTCTTGCACATACATGTTGCTTAACATTTACAACCATCATAAACAAAGATATGTCATTGGATGGCGGTAAAGTCTCCTTGTCTAGTTATGTGCAGCCAACACAAGAGGATCTAGGCCCCACACAACACAGACAGCTTGCATGGGCTCCTGAAGGCCAGTTTTGCTGTGCGGACAAGACTGGTGGAGCCCTCCTCTACTCATCCGGGAAGGTGTATCAGATCACAGTTTTATGCTGCATGCTTCACAACATCACCCTGCGAGGAATATCCCTTACATCCCAGAGAAGGGGGAACCTGAAATGCCACCTGGTGAGAATCGTGAAATGCCAGCTGAAGATGACAGTGGTGAAGAGGAAGAGGCTGACTTGCAAGAAGATCTTGTCCACAGCTACTTCTTATGAGTGTAAGTATGTCATGTGATGTCATGACTGCGACTGTACACTAAACTGTAATTATGAGAATGTGTGGAGTTGTGCTTTTGAAACAGCTACGAAGCTGATACTCTGAAAAAATAAGCCAAAGGCTAATTAGTAAGATAGCTTTTGACACATCCCACCTTGATGATGTAGCTTTTTGTCAGAATTACTGCAATGTACTTTGTTTTCCTGAGGCCTGCTATGTGATTTGTGTCATATATATGGCTTCAAGCTTATACTCTTTGTTTTGTTCTTTGAACAGGTATCTTCACCATGACATCTTCATGTGGGCATTTCAGAGCTGTAAGATTGGCATATATGTGATGCTGTTCTGACATACAGAGTGGACATGGATTGTTCCAGGTAATTTTGTAGGTCACATATGCCCAGATTTATGAATTTACATTTTTTTAAACACAAGCTACCGTCATTCCCTAGCACCATCAGTGCGCCATATTTTAAAAATGATGCACGATAGCACTAAGGAATGGTTAGCGCCCCCAAAAATGACGCTAACCATTGTGACATGTGTAACAAAAAATGACGCTAATGCTGCAAAAGTAGTGCTAGACCATTTTGTGGCACGTATTTTTGATGCAAAACAGGTTAGCACCATATTTAACCTCAATAACGTTAAATAAAGGCACACGCAAGAAAAAAAGGTTTGGGAAGACAAGATGGAGAATGCAGGTCAGGGGAGACCCCAGGTAGACCCCAATCAGCCATGTCCCAGCCAGGGTGGTCAACAAAGTACAAGGAGAAGGAGAAGAGGCAGCAGAAGTGTTGATTCAGTGAGGAGTAGCATGACATTTTGGTTAGAGAGGTGATGGAGCACCAGCACCAGCTCTTCGTCACCTTCAAATTACCAATAGGTAGGAGAGAGGCCATATGGCAGACAATAGTAGACAAAGTCAACAGAGTGGCAGAGGTGAGGAGGACTGTCACTGATTGCAAGAAGCGCTGGCACAATTGCAAGTGCAGAACCAAGGAGAAACTGGCCAGGAACTAAAAGGCAGCACTGCAGACTGGAGGTGGAAGTCCCACACCACTTGAGGGCCTAGATTAGCTGGAGGAGTTGGTCGTAGCAGTCATCCCGGAGGAGTTGGTCACTGGAATCATAGGACAGTGCAGACTACCAAGAACTACTACAAATGCAGGGTAAGTCTCAGAGGGAGGGACTATTTGGAATCTCACAAATGACAGAAGGGGGAGGCACATAAGACACACTCAATGCATGCTAAAGAGTTGCATCTGGACACACTGGCCCTGAATCACATTGCCTCATCGCAATCCAAGGCACACTTGTAGTGACACTCTGGTTGCGCAATGCACTCCGACAGGTACACAACATTGAGATAAGCCACTTACTATGGCTTTACACCACCATGTAAATATGCTGCTCATTGCCTGGAAGGGACTTGCAATTAGTGCGACTGTGCCACAACAACACCCATTGCATATTGTCATTGCCCCAGATCCAACACAACATGTACATCAGAGACTGGGACTGAAGTCAATACCACCCCAGGGGTGCTGTAAGGGTGGCATAACAAGGCAAAATGCTTTCCTTCCTCCTTGTGTCATTGCCTTTCTCATGTGTGCTGTATCCTGCAGCACACATTGAAATGCCACCTTGCCATAATAGCTTGTACATGTGCAGGAACAGGACACCTCCCTGCGCATAAACAATCTATCCCATCAACGCAGGCACTCCTTCAACATGGTGCAATGGTGCCTGCGTTCGTGCAGGGAGAGCAAATCTGCGCAGATGCAGGGATGTGCCGTATTCCAGTAAACATGGCACATACCTGCGTTTCAAAACTGGTGCAGCACAACATATTGCTGCTGCGCTGAGCTGTGCCACTTGAGAAAAAGTCAGGCCTTAAGTGTGCAATCTGTGGAACGCAAACCGCACAGGGTGAACCAACAACAACTCTCACACAACTCCATGCGCCATTTGGGAATGGCCACAAAAGTCAACTCATACAACACATGGGACAAGTCTTTGAACATCATTTGTGCAGCTGTACAACTAGCTGCAATCTCACCATCTAACACGATTGAGTGTTTTGTGTGAATGGTTCGTGTACTGCTTAGTGGGACATTCAAAATGTGTAAGAACTGCCACAAGTGGCTTCAAAGTTGCACTACCGCCACAATGTCACTAGCCCATAATGCAACTGTATCATCATACAAATAGTTGCCCATGTGGATCCAAGCTGCACATTCCCCTTGTGCCACATCAACAAAGTATCGACATGCCTGCTTTGATCCACATTGTACATCCTTCCACCAACATTTGCCTGGGCCATATGTGCTGTATGCAAGGAAATGTCCAAAATTTAGGGAGGGACAAACTAATCGGGCATACAATCCATAATGGTTGCGCTGTCCCTTCCAATTAGAACATGTGTGGGGCCTGCTAAAGGCAGATGAGAATGTAACACAAGCATTGTATGCAATAGACCTACCTGTGCTACTACACTAGTGCCATCATTCATTGTGCCAATGCATTATAGCACCAAAAGAGTGACAGCACACATTACACTACTGTGGGAATGTCCACCATGGTCAATAAGAAGACAAATTACGTGCCACCATGGTGTCAGTGGCAGGGACAAGGAGCCTGCAAAGAAGTAGGTGGTGTGGGATCAAAGCACAAAATAGCTTGTAAGGTTGCCCCATGTGTGATGCACAATGCTACACAGAATATACAACTACAACCTGGGGTCTGTAACATATCACCGAGCCTCCATTAGCAAGTAAATGGTGTGCCATGTCAGCAGCCACTACAATCAAAGATTGACATATCAATATCTGTAGGAGGCTGGCCTGGTTTGTAGTGGGTACCTAAGGTACTTACAACTTATACCAGGCCCAATTATCCCTTATTAGTGAAATGTAGGCAGTGTTCTAGCAGTTTAGGCTGTCTAGAGGTAGCTGTAGCAGAGCAGCTTAGGCTGAAGTAGGAGACATGCAAATCTCCTGCAATACCACTATAGTTACACAGTACTTATACACAATAAAACACAATACTCAGTTGTAGGAAGTTGGCTCTGTATGTGCTATTTCAAAGTAAGGAATAGCATGCACAGAGTCCAAGGGTTCCCCTTAGAGGTAAGATAGTGGCAAAAAGAGATAATACTAATGCTCTATTTTGTGGTAGTGTGGTCGAGCAGTAGGCTTATCCAAGGAGTAGTGTTAAGCATTTGTTGTACATACACATAGGCAATAAATGAGGAACACACACTCAGAGACAAATCCAGGCCAATAGGTTTTGTTATAGAAAAATATATTTTCTTAGTTTATTTTAAGAACCACAGGTTCAAATTCTACATGTAATATCTCATTTGAAAGGTATTGCAGGTAAGTACTTTAGGAACTTTGAATCATTACATTAGCATGTATACTTTTTACATAAAACACAATAAGCTGTTTTAAAAGTGGACACTGCAATTTTCACAGTTCCTGGGGGAGGTAAGTTTTTGTTAGTTTTGTCAGATAAGTAAATCACTTGCAAGTCTCAGGTTTGGGTCCAAGGTAGCCCACCGTTGGGGGTTCAGAGCAACCCCAAAGTTACCACACCAGCAGCTCAGGGCCGGTCAGGTGCAGAGGTCAAAGAGGTGCCCAAAACGCATAGGCTTCAATGGAGAGAAGGGGGTGCCCCGGTTCCGGTCTGCCAGCAGGTAAGTACCCGCGTCTTCGGAGGGCAGACCAGGGGGGTTTTGTAGGGCACCGGGGGGGACACAAGTCCACACAAAAAGTACACCCTCAGCGGCACTGGGGCGGCCGGGTGCAGTGCAGAAACAAGCGTCGGGTTTTCCATGGAAATCAATGAGAGATCAAGGGATCTCTTCAGCGTTGCAGGCAGGCAAGGGGGGGGCTCCTCTGGGTAGCCACCACCTGGGCAAGGGAGAGGGCTTCCTGGGGGTCACTCCTGCACAGGAGTTCCGTTCCTTTAGGTGCTGGGGGCTGCGGGTGCAGGGACTTTTCCAGCCGTCGGGAAATGGAGTTCAGGCAGTCGCGGTCAGGGGGAGCCTCGGGATTCCCTCTGCAGGCGTCGCTGTGGGGGCTCAGGGGGGACAACTTTGGTTACTCACGGACTCGGAGTCGCCGGAGGGTCCTTCCTGAGGTGTTGGTTCCCCACCAGTCGAGTCGGGGTCGCCGGGTGCAGTGTTGCAAGTCTCACGCTTCTTGCGGGGAGTTGCAGGGGTCTTTAAATCTGCTCCTTGAAACAAAGTTGCAGTTCTTTTGGAGCAGGGCCGCTGTCCTCGGGAGTTTCTTGGTCTCTTGGAAGCAGGGCAGTCCTCTGAGGATTCAGAGGTCGCTGGTCCTGGAGAAAGCGTCGCTGGAGCAGGGTTCTTTAGAAGGCAGGAGACAGGCCGGTAGGACTGGGGCCAAAGCAGTTGGTGTCTTCTTTCTTCTTCTGCAGGGGTTTTCAGCTCAGCAGTCTTCTTCTTCGGTAAGTTGCAGGAATCTAAATTCGTAGGTTCAGGGGAGGCCTTAAATACTAAATTTAAGGGCGTGTTTAGGTTTAGGGGGTTGGTAGCCAATGGCTACTAGCCCTGAGGGTGGGTACACCCTCTTTGTGCCTCCTCCCAAGGGGAGGGGGTCACATCCCTAATCCTATTGGGGGAATCCTCCATCTGCAAGATGGAGGATTTCTAAAAGTTAGAGTCACTTCAGCTCAGGACACCTTAGGGGCTGTCCTGACTGGCCAGTGACTCCTCCTTGTTATTCTCATTATTTTCTCCGGCCTTGCCGCCAAAAGTGGGGGCCGTGGCCGGAGGGGGCGGGCAACTCCACTAGCTGGAGTGTCCTGCGGTGCTGGCACAAAGGGGTGAGCCTTTGAGGCTCACCGCCAGGTGTGACAGCTCCTGCCTGGGGGAGGTGTTAGCATCTCCACCCAGTGCAGGCTTTGTTACTGGCCTCAGAGTGACAAAGGCACTCTCCCCATGGGGCCAGCAACATGTCTCGGTTGTGGCAGGCTGCTGGAACCAGTCAGCCTACACAGATAGTCGGTTAAGGTTTCAGGGGGCACCTCTAAGGTGCCCTCTGGGGTGTATTTTACAATAAAATGTACACTGGCATCAGTGTGCATTTATTGTGCTGAGAAGTTTGATACCAAACTTCCCAGTTTTCAGTGTAGCCATTATGGTGCTGTGGAGTTCGTGTAAAACAGACTCCCAGACCATATACTCTTATGGCTACCCTGCACTTACAATGTCTAAGGTATTGCTTGGACACTGTAGGGGCACAGTGCTCATGCACTGGTGCCCTCACCTATGGTATAGTGCACCCTGCCTTAGGGCTGTAAGGCCTTCTAGAGGGGTGACTTATCTATACCTGTATAGGCAGTGAGAGGCTGGCATGGCACCCTGAGGGGAGTGCCATGTCGACTTACTCGTTTTGTTCTCACCAGCCCACACAAGCTGGCAAGCAGTGTGTCTGTGCTGAGTGAGGGGTCTCCACGGTGGCATAAGACATGCTGCAGCCCTTAGAGACCTTCCTTGGCATCAGGGCCCTTGGTACCAGGGGTACCACTTACAAGGGACTTATCTGGATGCCAGGGTGTGCCAATTGTAGATACAAAAGTACAGGTTAGGGAAGGAACACTGGTGCTGGGGCCTGGTTAGCAGGCCTCAGCACACTTTCAATTCAAAACATAGCATCAGCAAAGGCAAAAAGTCAGGGGGTAACCATGCCAAGGAGGCATTTCCTTACATCAGTGTTGGACTTTTTTGCTTATGCAGGGTCATCCCCAATCTTATTGCCTCCTGCCTCCTATTTTTTCTGACCTGTTGCTGTTGGTTTTTGATCTCTGAGCACTTTACCACTGTTAACCAGTGCTAACGTGCATATGCTCTCTGTGTAAATTATATTGTTGATAGGTTTATCCATGATTGGCATATTTGATTTACTTGTAAGTCCCTAGAAAAGTGCACTGGAGGTGCCAGGGCCTGTAAATCAAATGCTACTAGTGAGCCTGCAGCACTGGTTGTGCCCTCCACGTAAGTAGCTCTGTAATCATGTCTCAGACCTGCCACCGCAGTGTCTGTGTGTGCAGTTTTAACTGTAAATTCGACTTGGCAAGTGTACCCCCTTGCAAGGCCTAAACCTTCCCTTTTCCTACATGTCAGACACCCCTAAGGTAGGCCCTTGGCAGCCCCAAGGGCAGGGTGCTGTGTATGGTTAAGGTAGGACATATAGGCCCTCATTACAACCCTGGCGGTCGGTGTTAAAGCGGCGGTAATACCTCAAACAGGCCAGCGAAAAAAAAAATGGGATTAGGACCGTGGCAGAAACTGCCAACATAGACAGCCACTTTAACACTCCGACCGCCACGGCGGTAGAAACAAACACCGCAGCGGTAACCGCCAACAAACAGGTGGAAGACAAAGTACCCCCCACCGTATTTCAAGACGCCTATCCGCCACCTTTTCCGGGGCAGAACCAACACGATCAAAAGCATGGCAGAAACAGTACACAGAAGGGAAACCACTCATCTCTTGACACCCAACGAGGAACCAGGATGCCATGGAGCCGGAACTTCAGGTGTTACCTATGTTGGTTTACCTCCTCTCCTACCAGGAGTACGAACGGCGGCGACTACGGTGAGTACTGCACCTACAACACGGGGAGGAGAGAGTGTGACACGCACATGCAACACCCCCACCCTCACACCTAACAGCATACACACAAATACATGCATCAACATTACATATACACCCCTCCACCCCCTGGAAGAACGCAAGCACAAAAGGAAATGATTGTAACGATTGTAATCATGAAAAATACATTAGTCAAAAGTCAAAATTCAGTATATGCAAATATGTACACCAACTACACAAGTCCGGATAGTGTACCAATCATTGTCCGTGGACCACTGGGCCCAAAATGCATGGGCGAAGCCCACACATGATACCTGACTGGAAACGGAGAGAACACTGCTGGGGCATCAGATCCAAAATACACAGGCACCTCAGGGGAAGGGGGAGGAGGGCACCTCAGCCTGATGAATGCACGACGCCACTGCTGCACGAGGGGGCTCCATGCCCATTGCTGTATCCTGGGGAGTGCAAAGCCACAGTCTCTCAAGTCTCTCCAGTGGGTGGTATGCCCACTGCTCTATCCTGGGGAGTGCAAAGCCACAGTCTCTCAAGTCTCTCCAGTGGGTGGTTTGCCCACTGCTCTATCCTCGGGAGTGCAAAGCCACAGTCTCTCAAGTCTCTCCAGTGGGTGGTTTGCCCACTGCTCTATCCTGGGGAGTGCAAAGCCACAGTCTCTCAAGTCTCTCCAGTGGGTGGTTTGCCCACTGCTGTATCCTGGGGAGTGCAAAGCCATAGTCTCTCAAGTCTCTCCAGTGGGTGGTTTGCCCACTGCTTTATCCTGGGGAGTGCAAAGCCACAGTCTCTCAAGTGGATAACAGTCTCCACTGGTTCTGGAGGGGGACTGGTGCCCAGAGTGCTTCATCCTGCCAAGGACTGAGGTAGTGGATGTGATACTCAACTGGTTCTGGAGGGGGGCTGGTGCCCAGAATGCTTCATCCTGCCAAGGACTGGGGTAGTGGATGTGATACTTTACTGGTTCTGGAGAGGGCCTGGTGCCCAGAGTGCTTCATCCTGCCAAGGACTGAGTTAGTGGATGTGATATTCCACTGGTTCTGGAGGGGACTTTGTGCCCAGAGTGCTTCATCCTGCTAAGGACTGGGTTAGAGGATGTTATTCTCCACTGGTTCTGGAGGGGGCATGGTGCCCAGAGTGCTTCATCCTGCCAAGGACTGAGGTAGTGGATGTGACACTCCACTGGTTCTGGAGGGGGCCTGGTGCCCAGAGTGCTTCATCCTGCCAAGGACTGAATTAGTGGATGTGATACTCCAATGGTTCTGGAGGGGGCTTTGTGCCCAGAGTACTTCATCCTGCCAAGCACTGAGGTAGTGGATGTGATACTCCACTGGTTCTGGAGGGGGCATGGTGCCCAGAGTGCTCCACGTGCAGTGTGGCCGGTACAATTCCCTCACCTGGGTGTGCGTGCCACAAGATTGGCGAGGTTCAGGTAGCATGATACGCCATGGAGGCAGCGACATACCCCACACTGCTGCGGCTTCGCATTCCACCAGCAGGTGCCTCATGGAACCTGCCCAGGGTCCAGGAACACTCCTCCAGCCTCAGACGACTGACCACTGGGGATGGTAGCCATGTCAGCGGTGGTACCAGTGTCTGAGGACGCCGCGGGGCCAGTGGCGGTGCTTGCGGCGGTGTCTATGGTGGCGGTGCTTGCGGCAGTGTCTGTGACAGCGGTGCAAGTGGCGTTGCATGGGTCAGCACCTGCTCAGGGACAAAGCAGGACGTCTCCTGCAGCCTCGGACGGCTGCCCACTGGGGAAGAGGCTGGGGACTGTTGCTGAGGCTGTAGACATGCCGGGGGCGGTGCAGGTGGCGGTTGTGGTGGCGAGGCAGCTAGCGGTGTTTGCCGCCGTACAGGTTGGCGTGGTCGTGGACAGAAGGTGTGACACTGGTCCCTCAGTCGGTGCCACCATGCCCTCTCCTGACCTGCTCTTCTTCTTTTGGCCCTTCCCCACCTTTGATGGTGCCGCAGTTGTCTTGTCACTATCCCCTTTTGTTTTTGCTGAGCCCTTTGGTGGCTGGTAGTTTCGTCTTCTCCCTCCGGGATGTGGGCACCTTTTTCACCTTGGCAGGTGGCAGAATGTCCTTGCCCTCGCATCGTGGCACACTGGCAGCCCTGATGGGTGGCAAACTCGATGGCCCCGCAGTTGCTGGCACTGCTGTGCCTGGGGATGTGGTGGCTGAGGTGCTGGGCTGGGACCTGGAAAGCCTGGCCCTAGGTGAAGGACAGGGGGGGAGGTGTAGGGAAGAGGTCAATGTTAGCCAGGAAGAGTTTTTTAGACAACTGGGATGGGAAGATGGAGGGGGTTTGGGAGTGGAGGTAGAGGTAGTGGTTGTGGGAGGTGCACGTCTGCTGAATTTGGGTGAAGGTGCATGGGCCGGAGGCTGTTGTGAAGTGGATGGCTGTTGGGTGGGTGTGTGACTGTGTTTGTGTACTTTGGGAGGAGGGCTCACTGACACACTGGGAGAGGACACAGGGGATGTGTGAATGGTAGTGGGGTGGTGAGTTTACATGAGCAGTGTGTGTAGATGGACATGCTGGTGATGGAGGTAGTGGCTGAGGATGTAGTGCATGCAGGTGTGAGTGGAGACGATACAGGGAGGGAGGAGGGGACACAGTGGAGGCAGTGGATGTTGGTGTGTCTGCATAGGGATGGTGCTTGTGTGAGTGCCTGTGGGATGTGTGGTGCTTATGTTTACCATGTCCACTCTTGTGTGTTGATGTGTGTGCATGCTGGTCTGATGGTGTGCCTGGGATAGGCTGAGGTACAGGGGATTGGGTCTGGGTGGAGGAAGTTGGAGGGGGAGGCTGGACACAGGGACAATGGCTGCCATCAGTGCTGAGACCAGAGCCTGAAATGCTCTCTTTTGGGCTGCCTGCCCAGAATGAATGCCCTCCAGGTATGCATTTGTTTGTTGCAAATGCCTCTCTATACCCTGGATGGCATTCACAATGGTAGATTGCCCAACAGTGAGGGATCTCAGGAGGTCAATAGCCTCCTCACTGAGGGCAGCAGGGCTGACTGGGGCAGGGTCTGAGGTGCCTGGGGTGAAGGAGATGCCCACCCTCCTGGGTGAGCGGGCACGGGACACACGCTGAGGGGCTGCTGGGAGGGCGGTGCTGGTAGGGGGTTGGTGGCTGTACCTGTTAATACGGTGGGCACAGAGGTGCCTGCCACCGCAAGGGAGCTCCCATCAGAGGAGGAGTCGCTGTCACTGCTGTCTGCTCCTGTCCCCGCCGTGGAGCTCCCCTCGCCCTCCGTCCCACTGGTGGCATCAGACTCCGTTGCTTCACCCTCCAGGGCCAAGTGGGTTGCAGGTCCCTCCTGCTCCAGTGCCAATGCTCCTTCGCCTGATGATGCTATTGCACACAAGAACAGGGAGACCACAAAATAGGGGGGGAAAGACAGAAGAAAGACATGTTCAGTGCATGTAACACCACTACCATTGGCGGACACAACACACATGGAGCAGCCCTCTGAACTACGCCATGCACTGACAGTTCTTAGAAATTTCAGCTGACCATGGGGTACGAGGCCTAAGACCAATTGCTGTACACCTGAAAGTCACAGGAGCCTGACTAGGTGTAGATGGCTCTTACCACTGGTGGGGTTGGGGTGCCACATAGCCTGCCTCACAAGGGACCTTGCCTACCAAGTTCGCCCTGGCCTAGGGCAACCCACTGCCCACCTCCCTCACCCAGACACCTCGTAATACGCGCAGAGTCAGCTGAATGAGAGTGTACTCACCCCTTTGTGGCTGCTGTGATGCCCTCAAGTGCCCTTCCAATTGCGGATAGGCCACCACCAGGATCCGGAACATCAGGGGGGTCATGGTGCAACGGGCACCCCTCCCATGTTGGGAGGCCATCCCCAGCTGGGCCTCCGCCGTCTTCTTGCTCCAGCGGCGCAGGTCCTCTCATCTTTTACGGCAGTGGGTGCCCTGTCTGTGGTAGACCCCCAGGGTCCGGACGTCCTTGGCGATGGCACGCCAAATACCCTTCTTCTGTTGGACACTGACCTAGAGAAATGGTACAGGGGGAAGGAAATTACTCACCCGTCCGGACCGTCATACTTATTGCCCACCAGTTCCCACTCAAGCACTGACGCACATACACTCACTATACGCACATGCAGGCCTCAGCCCCCCCATGTATCTTCCATCCATACCACTCAAAACAGGCATTGCCCATGCAGCACGCTCACTGTGTACTCACCTGTTTGTTTGGAGGACCGTACAGTTGCGTGTACTGGGGGAGGACCCCATCCACTAGTTTCTCCAACTCCTCCGAAGTGAAGGCAGGGGCCCTTTCACCAGACACTGTAGCCATTATTGCTTACAGGCACAGGTCACAGCAGCACTTGTAGTGTAGGTCCTCTCCTGTTGAAGGTCAGGTATCAAGTGAGGGAACAGACAGAAAATGGCGGTCACGTATGCGGCAGCTCCTGGGACCCATAGGGCCCAATGTAACCAATGCAGAATTGCGCCATGGTCTTCGACCGCCCACCGCAACGGTGTACAACGCCAGCGCAGTTACCTCATAACCCCTTGTGCCACCTTACAGGTCAGGCAGCCGCCATTTCAGGAGGCCACATGGATTGAATGTTAACTGCATCACACCTATCTGGCCCGGGAATGTAGACAGATACCGGCACATCGCAGACTAATAACGTTTCTGCAAATAACAAATTGTGATACCTCAGTGTTGGATGACTCTCTGCTCACTGTTCTCCTCAATAGGGCACGTCTGCTGGGGCAGGTGATGAGATGGCGGCATCCTCCAGTGTACAGACCCCTGGTGGACCTGTCGACAATGGAAGAGAGACACATCCTAGTCACATACAAGTTTGATTGTGCAACAATCCAGGAACTGTGTGCCCAGTTGGAGCTATTCCTGATTTCATCTATCCGCCATCCCACAGGAATCCCCCCTCTAGTGCAGGTCCTGTCTGTACTCCATTTCCTGGCCAGTGGGTCTTTTCAAACAACAGTGGCCATGGCATCAGGGATGTCCCAGCCAATGTTCTCTAACGTGTTGTCCAGAGTGTTGTCTGCCCTGCTGAAACACATGCGCAGCTACATCGTTTTCCCTCAGGTGGAGGATTTGCCCACAGTGAAAGGTGACTTCTGTGCCCTGGGACATATCCCCAACATCATTGGTGCCATTGATGGGACACATATGGCAATTGTACTCCCTGCAGGAATTAACAGGTGTATAGAAACCGGAAGAGCTACCATTCGATGAATGTGCAGATGGTGTGTTTGGCAGACCAGTACATCTCCCATGTCAATGCCAAGTATCCTGGCTCTGTGCATGACACTTACATTTTGAGAAATAGCAGCACCCCTTATGTGATGGGGAAAATCCAGAGGCATCATGTGTGGCTAATAGGTGAGCTCAAGGTCCCAATACAGTTGACATAGGTTTCTGGGTATGGGGCTGTCCCTTAAGGTTAGTGTGTGTCTAACAGATATCCATCGACATTTGCAGGTGACTCTGGTTACCCCAACCTGTCATCGCTTGCCCAGTGAGGAATCCCAGGACAAGGGCAGAGGAACACTACAATGAGGCACATGGGCCAACTAGGAGGGTGATCGAACGCACCTTCGGCCTCCTGAAGGCCAGATTCCGGTGCCTCCATCTGACAGGTGGCTCCCTATACTACTCACCGAAGAAGGTGTGCCAGATGATCGTGGCCTGCTGTATGCTGCACAACTTGGCTTTGCGACGGCAGGTGACTTTTCTGCAGGAGGATGGGTCAGATGGTGGTCTTGTGGTAGCTGTGGAGCCTGTGGACAGTGAAGAAGAGGAGGCAGAAGAAGAGGATATCGACAACCGAAACAACATCATCATGCAATACTTCCAGTGAGACACAGGTAAGAAGATGTAACTGCTTCCCACATCTCACATTGATTGTTGTTTGAGCTAGCATAAGTCTGTCATTTTCACTCAGTGTATGGACCCTGATTTATCACTTTGACATTCCATTTCACAGATCTGGGTCCCACTTTGTGCCCTCTGCTCTGTTTACTCCTGGCCTACAGCTGTGTTACACTGGTATGTGAACAAGTAAATTGACATTGCTATATTCCATAGTTAATGTAATCACACATTTGTGAAAGCACAGACTGACTCCAGATTGTTTTGTGATTGAAGTGTGTTTATTCCTTTGGAAATAAGTGGAGGGGGTTGTAAAATGGGCTGGGGTGATGGTGGAGGTATGTCCATGGCAGAGTCCAGTCTATTTGTTTCGCATGTGCATTGTCCAAAGGGGCATAGGATGTGGAGCAATGGCAGTTTAAGGATGGACAGGGTGACATAGTGAGACAGAAGGGTGACATTCAGGGGGGTCTCATTTCCTGGCGGGGGTTTTGGCAATGTTCTCTGTCTTGTTCCTGGATCTCAGGGACCGTTTGCGGGGTGGTTCTCCATCTGCAGGGGGTGGGGTGCTGGTGTCCTGTTGTTCCTGTGGCAGTGCCTCCTGTCCACTAGCGCCGGCGGAAGTGGAGGACTGTTCATCATCCAGGCTAGTGTCAGGGGCTCCTTGTTGTGCCACTGTGTCCCTCCTGGTGTTGAGAAGGTCTGCCAGCACCCCTGCAATGGTGACCAGGGTGGTGTTAATGGACTTCAAGTCCTCCCTTAACCCAAGGTAGTGTTCCTCCTGCAGCCGCTGGGTCTCCTGAAACTTGGCGAGTACCGTTGCCATGGTCTCCTGGGAATGATGGTAAGCTCCCATGTTGTTGGAGTATGCCTCGTGGAGTGTTGGTTCCCTGGGCCTGTCCCCCCGTCGCACAGCAGTCTTCCCAGCTCCCCTGTGCCTCTGTCCCCTGAACCGTGTGCCCACTGCCCCCAGGTCCCTGATCGTCCTGTGTTAGTGGGTTTGCCTGGGTTCCCTCTAGTGGTGGACACACTGCTGATTGACGTGTCCTGGGGACAGAGGGATGGGCCCGCTGAGTGGGTGCTGTGCTGGTGTTTCCTGAGGGGGGAGGCTCTGTGGTGGCTTGTGACAGTGGCAGGGGAACCGACTGTCCCGAGCTCCCAGATGGGCCGGGCTGGTCATCTTGATCCAGGCGTGCAGAGCTGCTGTCATCACTGTGGGCCTCTTCTGTGGGGGGACTGGATATGTCTGGCACCTCCTGTCCGGTGACGTTGGGTAGGGGTCCTGTTGGGGTGTAAATGCATAGTTATTGTATCTGTGTGTGCCATCGTGTGCAATGGGTGAGTGACCCTCTACTCCAGTGCTTGCATTATTGGCTTGGTCCTTGTGTGATTGGTGATTTTGGGGCATGAGTGAGTCTCTGTACTGGACATGCTTGGGTGATGGGTGTCCATGCATTGGTGTTACATGCAGGGCTTGGTTTTGGGATGTGCGGGTTGTGTTGGTGGGGTATCTGTGGGTTGTTGGGGTGATGGGTGTGAGGGTAAGGGTGGGAGTATGTGATGGCATGCAGGTGGGTTAGAGGGGATAAGGTAGTAAAGATTTCCCTTACCAGAGTCCAGTCCTCTTGCTACTCCTGCGAGGCCCTCAGGACGCAGTATTGCCAAGACCTGCTCCTCCCATGTTGTTATTTGTGGGAGAGGAGGTGGGGGTCCACCACCAGTCCTCTGTACAGCAATCTGGTGTCTGGATACCACGGAACGCACCTTCCCCCGTTGGTCGTTCCACCTCTTCCTGATGTCATCCCGTGTTCTTGCATGCTGCCCTACTGCGTTTACCCTGTTGACAATTCTTCGCCATAGCTCCATCTTCCTTGCAATGGATGTCTGCTGCACCTGTGATCCGAATAGCTGTGGCTCTACCCGGACGATTTCCTCCACCATGACCCTGAGCTCCTCCTCAGAGAACCTGGGGTTTCTTTGAGGTGCCATGATGTGGTGTGGGTGATGTGTGAGGTGGTGTATGTTGTGATGTGTGAGGGGATGTGTTGGTGTGTGTTGTTTGAGGTGCATGGATGTTGTGTAAGTGATGGTGATGTGTGTCTGTGGATGCTGGTGTTGTTTTTGGTGTGTCTCTCTCAGGCCTGCTTTCAAATTTCTGGTAGTAAGGGGATGTGGGTAATGTGGTTGTGTGTTTTATAGTGGTGTGAGTGTGTGGGTGTGGTTTGTGTATGTGTATCAGGTGTGTGTATTTTGAATTGTCCAATGTGGTTGCGTTTTGTAAATGTGTGTGTATTTTGAGTGCGGTGGTGTGTACCTCCAATGGATTACCGCGGTTGAAAGACCGCCGCTTTGATTCGTGGGTCGTGATAGTGTGGGCGTATTCTTGTTGGCGTGACGGTGTCGGTTTTGTTATCGCCAGTTTATCACTGAACTTTGGTGTGGCGGACTTGTGTGGTTGTCTGTATTGTGGCGGATTCCGAGCTGTGGGTCGTAATACCTGTAGCGGAATTCCACGGCCGCAGCGGTATGTTGGCGGTCTTCTGCACAACGGTAAGCAGGATTTACCACCAGGGTTGTAATGAGGGCCATAGTGATGTGTTTTATATATGTCCTGAAATATTGCTAAATTCATTTTTCACTGTTGCAAGGCCAGTCCCTCTCATAGGTTAATATGGGGGCTACCTTTAAATATTCTTAAAGTGTAGATTCCCTTTGGGAGCAGATGGACATGGGGAGTTTGGGGTCTCTGAGCTCACAATTTAAAAATACATCTTTTAGTAAAGTTGATTTTAAGTTGATTTTAAGATCGTGTGTTTGGAAATGCCACTTTTAGAAAGTGAGCATTTTCTTGCTTATACCATTTGTGTGACTTTGCCTGCTTGTGGATTCCCTGTCTGGGTCAGTTTGACAGTTGGGCTGGTTGCACCTCACGCTAGACAGCGACAGAAAGGGAGCTGGGGTGTAGTCTGCATTTCCTGATGAGCCATCTGTGGTAGGAGGGAGGGGAGGAGTGGTCACTTACACCTGAAAGGGCTGTGCCTGTCCTCACACAATGCAGTCTCAGACACCCTGGTGAGTGCCTGGGGCCTGGCCAGGACAAGGCAGGATTTCACATTCAAAAGAGACTTTACTTTGAAGTAGGCCTAACGCAAAGGAGAAATTGGGTATAAGAAGGGCACCCAAAACCACAGACTTTAGAAACCTTCCTGGAAACAAGAGGAACCTCTGCTTGGAGAAGAGCTGAGGAAGAAGAGCTGTCCCTCCTATGACTGTGCTTTGTGGAGCTATCCTGCAGTTGCTGCTTCTGCCAGAGTAAGAGGGCAAAGACTGGACTCTGTGTGCCTTCCATCTTGAGAAAATATCTCCAAGGGCTTGATTTAGAGCTTGCCTCCTGTTGTTTGAAGTCTCAGGGACATCAAAGACTTCACTCTGCCAGCAACTGGAGTCTCTGGAGAAACTCCTACTCTGCCCTGTGGTGCCCATCCAGTTCCTGGGACCCTGATAGGAGAAGCTGGCAGCCTAAGGACTAGGAAATCCACACACAGAGCGCCGTGTGGGGAAAAGATCGACGCAACTCTGATCTGCGGCTGAAGAAACGATGCGCTGCCGGCTCAGCAGCTGAGAAACGACACTCGCAGGAAACGTGACTGAAGAATCGACGCATGGAGCAGGAGAAACGACACGCAGCATCGCTGACGGAGGCTGGGAGATCCCAACCCGCGCTGAGAGTTTTCGGATCATCGTGTGGCTGGATTTCCGACTCAAGTACCGCTGTGCGTGGAAAAACAACGCAAGGCCTGCCCAGACCCGAGAGTGCTGACTGGATTGGCGCATAGCTCTCCTGCAGAGAGAAGAAATGATGCGCCCGACCCGACGAAAGGACAAACGATGCACGGTCCCACTCGTGAGTGGAATCAACGCCTTGCAAGCCCTTTTTGATGTGCACTCGCCCGTGCGGGGTTATTTTTGACACACCCAAGGTACTTTTTCACGCTGACAGTGTTAGTGTGTGTTTAAAACTACTGAAAGACTGTTTTTGCATTTTTATTGATAACTTGACTTGTGTATTGTGGATTTTTGTCGTTTTGGTCTTGTTTTGTTTAGATAAATATTTCCTATTTTTCTAAACTAGTGTTCTGTCATTTTGTAGTGTTATCATTAAGTTACTGTGTGTGTTTGTACAAATACTTTACACCTAGCACTCTAAAGTTAAGCCTACTGCTCTGCCAAGCTACCAAGGGTGTAAGCAGGGATTAGCTGATGGTGATTCTTTTTTACCCTGACTAGAGTGAGGGTCCTTGCTTGAACAGGGGGTAACCTGACTGTCAACCAAAGACCCCATTTCTAACGTTGGTGATCAGCGGTTGGGATTTGGACTTGTATTTGTACTTGACATATAGTAATTAAGTGTACACTACTGTTTTGAGTTCAGACCACTACGTGACCACTTACTACTTGTCTTGTGATTCTTCTTTTGTTCTCTGATGTCCTCCTGGAAATATTGCTAATATTTTTGGACTCTGGTTTTTGGTTGTGAAGCCTTTGCAGAATGGAAGTCAATTTCTGGCTCCTATTTATCCATAAAAAGTGGCAGCTTAAAGCATTCTGCATGGGAAGGGGACTGGCTGTGAACAAGAAATCCAGAAGGGAGGATCTTGAGTCAGCCCTTTTTCAGTATGAGTTGAAATGTTGTCAGGCAACACCACCAAATATGTCTGAGGAGAACTACTCTGAGGAGGAGGACTACTCTGAGGAGGAGGGCAGTGGCCCTGAGGAGGGAACAGAAAGAGATGATTGGCTCCTAGCTCGAATCCGGAGTCTGGAAGAGCTAGAAGCAGAGCTTGAGAGGGCTGAGGAGAAGAGAGCCTTAGCCCTAGAAAAAGAAAGGTTGGCAGCTCAAGAGCTGAGCTGTGAAGAGCTGAAACTGGAAGCCATGAGGGCTGAGTCCAGTTCAGATGGTGGCAGCAGAAATCTTATATCCAGTGCTGCTGAAGAAGTGCACATGCATAGAGATGTGGTGCTCTACTTGAAGGAGGAAGTTAACACACACCAGGAGGTTCAGGGGTATGAGGTAGCACCAGTGATGCACACGTTCCCTGAGGAGGATTGGGGAACTGGAACGGGGAGTCATATTCCTACTGGTGGGAGGGACACTCTACTGACTCTAGGTGAGAGTAACAGGGAGAGGTGTTCCCCCCCAGGTAGAAGTCCTGGTTATGGAGTGTGAAAACATCCCGGAAGAGTGTGGGTTGAGTGTCAGGGACAGTTAGGTACTGTCTCACCAGTCTCAGGAGGGTGATGTGGGGTTCTTTTTCAAAGCAGAGTCACTGGATGGTTGGGTGAAGGGTACTTTGGTTAATTCATGTGAGGGGCTGAGTGATGTAATTGCTGGAGAGCATATGTCTAGTCCTTATTTTCCATACCTACGCCAACACCAGGTGTAGTGTGAGTTCTCTGACCCCAGGGAACTTACACTGGAGGCAGACCTCTGGGCGAGTACCAGAGAGTCTAAAGAGGCATTTGGGGGTGTTCCTAAGAGGAGTGGTCTAGGTATTTCCCAACTAGGTGAGGTAGGGAAGGATTGTAGTTTCCCAGGTAGGTCCCAGTGTAGTGGGATGGGTGAGGGATCCCATGTCCAGTCTCAGAGGAGGGGGAATGGGGATGGGCTGAGGCCCAAGGTGCCCGAGATCTGGTCCCAGGTCCTGGAAGGTTCCATGAGGGAACACCAGGAGGGGAGCCTAACCTGTACTGTAGGGCCATCTGTTGAGGGAGACCCCACAGTGTCAGGAGAACTTGGGGGGGCAGCTGTAGCCAGTGTCCCACCAGTTCTGGTGTCTGGCAGTACCACTCCTAGTGAGGGGGTGCAGAAGTCCAGACAGAGGGTTCAGAGGGGGTTGCAGACCCCAGTGGAGAGCCTGGAGGGTCAGGGGTCAGCTCTGAGAGCAGAGCCCCCCAGGAATGCCCTTGGTAAGACCATTTCTGGGTTGGGGGGGAATCCAGACTGTGTCAGATGGGCAGAGGTCAGGAGACCTGCGCCAGCCAGACTCTTGTGTGGCCCTTGGGGACAGTGTGTCCCTTGAGGGGGGGGTAAGTGTTCCCCCCTGGAAGTCCTGGTGTGCCAGGCAGTGGTTCAACTGCAGCGAGGTGACTCTGGGTTGGACGACCAGGTTCAGAGGGTAAACTCTGACCTGGTGGGGGTAGATATGCCCCCCAGGAAGTCCTGGGTTGCCAGGCGGTGGTCCAGTCTGTGGGTACAGACCCTGGACTAGAGGATCAGGTGCAGGGGA
Organism: Pleurodeles waltl; assembly: GCF_031143425.1. Lineage (NCBI taxonomy): Eukaryota > Metazoa > Chordata > Amphibia > Caudata > Salamandridae > Pleurodeles > Pleurodeles waltl. The sequence goes on along the minus strand of NC_090439.1, from coordinate 573,625,681 downwards.
TAAACCCTGACCTGAAGGGGAGGGCGGTTTGCCCAATCAGCCCCCCTGGTGTGATTTCAAGGGGTACTCTCCCTGAGGGGGTGCAGAACCCTAAGCGTAGGGGCAGGGGAGAGAGAGATTCACCCCTGACCCCAGTGTAATCTAAGGATACAGACCCTGGATTGGAAGGCCAGGTTCAGGGTGTCCCCCCTGACCTAGAGGAAGGAGCTGCTGCTAACAGTGCCCCTACCATGTTGTCTTCTGGGGGGGGGCACTCCTAGTTGGAGGGTGCAGGACCACAGAAGGGAGGGCAGGGGGAGGGAAGCCTCACCCCTGGCCCTAATCCAACCTGAAGGTACAGACCCCAGGTTGGAGGACCAGTTGTAGGTTAACAACCCTGCACTGGAGGGAGAATTGTGCAGGACTGCTTCTACAAGCACCCTGACAATTTTGGACTCTGGGTGTGCCGCTCCTGCAGGGAGGGTACAGAGCCCCAGAGGGGAGGACCAGGGTCAGGCAGTCATCGCTGACCTGGTGGACGAGAGAGTGGTCAAAGGGTGCCAGGCACCTGGGGCTACCGCCCCAGACTCTCTACAGTCACAGTGGTTGGAGAGGCCTGTGGTCGGGCTCTCATCCCTGACAGTTGTCAGGCGTCACTGTGGCTTGCTGTCCTGGTGGACAGAGACGCCCCTGGGGGGGGGACGCGAGTCACACCCCAGGGGTGGAGTGGGCAACACTACTGTGTTGGCCTTGGTGGTGCTATCTACCCCCGGCATACCTCTGTGAGCAAAGTAAAGTTAGGTGCTGCACAGATGGTATCTGCAGATGAGGCGAAGGGTTCCCCATGGGTTAGCTTAGTGGGCCCTGAGAGTATGGACAGAGGGATCCAACTGGAGTCAGGAAGGCGTAGAACTGGAACATGCCCCTGCTGTTGTCAGCCTGGGTCCTTGTCCTATCTTCCCAATCAGGGAAGTACATCAAGGTATTGATTGTACTCCCCTGGCTTTAGGCTGGTAGGGTTTGTGTTGGACTTTTTTGCTTATGCACGGTCATCCCCAATCCTTTTGCCTCTTGCCTCCTATTTTTTCTGACCTGTTGCTGTTGGTTTTTGAACTCTGAGCTCTTTACCACTGTTAACCAGTGCTAAAGTGCATATGCTCTCTGTGTAAATTGTATTGCTGATTGGTTTATCCATGATTGGCATATTTGATTTACTAGTAAGTCCCTAGTAAAGTGCACTGGAGGTACCAGGGCCTGTAAATCAAATGCTACTAGTGGGCCTGCAGCACTGGTTGTGCCACCCACGTGAGTAGCTCTGTAATCATGTCTTAGACCTGCCACTGCAGTGTCTGTGTGTGCAGTTTTAACTGTAAATTTGACTTGGCAAGTGTACCCCCTTGCCAGGCCTAAACCTTCCATTTTCTTACACGTCAGACACCCCTAAGGTAGGCCCTAGGTAGCCCAAAGGGCAGGGTGCAGTGTATGGTAAGGTAGGACATATAGGCGGTCATTCTGACCTTGGCGGACGGCGGAGGCCGTCCGCCAAGGTCCCGCCGTCAGAACACCGCACCGCGGTCAAAAGACCGCGGCGGTGATTCTGAGATTTGCCCTGGGCTGGCGGGCGGCCGCCAAAAGACCGCCCGCCAGCCCAGGGCAAATCAACCTTCCCATTAGGATGCCGGCTCAGAATTGAGCCGGCGGAGTGGGAAGGTGCGACGGGTGCAGTTGCACCCGTCGCTTATTTCAGTGTCTGCTAGGCAGACACTGAAATACTTTGTGGGGCCCCCAGGGGCCCCGCGGCACCCCCTACCGCTCCGCCGCCATGGAGGATTCTGACGGGCAGCGGAAAGTCGGCGGTACACCGCCGGCTTTCCGCTTCTAGCCGCGGCTGTACCGCCGCGGTCAGAATGCCCGGCGGAGCACCGCCGGCCTGTTGGCGGTGCTACCGCCAACTTCCACCATGGCGGTAATTACCGCCGGGGTCAGAATGACCCCCATAATAATGTGTTTTATATGTCCTGACAGTGAACTATTGCTAAATTAGTTTTTCACTGTTGCAAGGCCTGCCCCTCTCATAGGTTAATATGGGGGCTACTTTTAAATCTGATTAAAGTTTGGGAGCGGATGGGCATGTGGAGTTTGGGGTCTCTGAGCTCACAATTAAAAAATATATCTTTTAGTAAAGTTGATTTTAAGATTGTGTGTTTGAAAATGCCACTTTTAGAAAGTGAGCATTTTCTTGCTTATACCATTTCTGTGACTCTGCCTGCTTGTGGATTCCCTGTCTGGGTCAGTTTGACAGTTGGGCTGGTTGCACCTCACACTAGACAGTGACAGAAAGGGAGCTGAGATGTAGTCTGCATTTCCTAATGAGCCATCTGTGCTAGTAGGGAGGGGAGGAGTGGTCACTTACACCTGAAAGGGCTATGCCTGTCCTCACACAATGCAGTCTCCCACCCTCTGGTGAGTGTCTGGGGCCTGGCCAGGGCAAGGCAGGGTTGAAACCCTTCTGGAAACAAGAGGAACCTCTGCCTGGAGAAGAGCTGAAGAGCTGAGGAAGAAGAGCTGCCCTGCCTGTGACTATGCTTTGTGGAGCTATCCTGCAGTTGCTGCTTCTGCCAGAGTAGGAGGGCAAAGACTGGACTTTGTGTGCCTTCCATCCTGAGAAGAAATCTCCAAGGGCTTGATTTAGAGCTTGCCTCCTGTTGTTTGAAGTCTCAGGGACTGCAAAGACTTCTCTCTACCAGCACCTGGAGTCTCTGGAGAGACTCCTACTCTGCCCTGTGGTGCCCATCCAGTTCCTGGGACCCTGAAAGGAGAAGCTGGCAGCCTAAGGACAAGGAATCCATGCACAGAACGCCGTGTGGGGAAATGATCGACCCGACTCCGATCTGCGGCTGAAGAAACGACACGCCGCCGGCTCCACAGCTGAGAAACGACGCTTGCAGGAAACATAACCAAAGAATCGATGCACAGAGCAGGAGAAACGACGCGCAACATCGCTGACAGAGGCTGGGAGATCACAACCCCTGCTGCTGAGTTTTCGGATCATCGTGCGGTGGGATTTCCGACTCAAGTATTGCTGTGCGTGGAAAACAACGCAAGGCCTGCCCGGACCCGAGAGTGCTGATCAGATCGATGCATCGCTCTCCTGCGGAGAGAAGAAATGACATGCCCCGACCCGGCAAAAGGAGAAACGATGCACAGTCCCGCTCGTGAGTGGAATCAACGCCTCGCAAGCCCTTTTTGAGGTGCACTCGCCCGTACGGGGTTATTTTTGATGCACCCAAGGTACTTTTTCACGCTGACAGCGTTAGTGTGTGTTGAAAAGTACTTAAAGACTCTTTTTGCATTTTTATTGATAACTTGACTTGTATATTGTGGATTTTTGTCGTTTTGGTCTTGTTTTGTTTAGATAAAGGCGGTCATTCCTACCTTGGTGGGTGGCGGTCGCCGCCCGCCTGGCGGGAACCGCCAGAAGACCGCGGCGGTCATTCTGTCTTTCCCACTGGGCTGGCGGGCGACCGCCAAAAGGCCGCCCGCCCGCCCAGCGGGAAAGCACCAGCAACGAGGAAGCCGGCTCCGAATGGAGCCGGCGGAGTTGCTGGTGTGCGACGGGTGCAGTTGCACCCGTCGCGATTTTCAGTGTCTGCCTAGCAGACGCTGAAAATCAATGTGGGGCCCTGTTAGGGGGCCCCTGCAGTGCCCATGCCAGTGGCATGGGCACTGCAGGGGCCCCCAGGGGCCCCACGACACCCGTTCCCGCCAGCCAGGTTCTGGCGGTGAAAACCGCCAGAACCAGGCTGACGGGAAGGGGGTCGGAATCCCCATGGCGGCGCTGCTTGCAGCGCCGCCGTGGATGATTCACAGGGGCAGCGGGAAGCCGGCGGTAAACCGCCGGCTTCCCTTTTCTGACCGCGGCTTTACCGCCACGGTCAGAATAGCCCCAGAAGTACCGCCAGCCTGTTGGCGGTGCTTCCTCCGTCCCCTACCCTGGCGGTCTCGGACCGCCAGGGTAGGAATGACCCCCAAAGTGTTTTCATTAATTTACTGTGTGTGTTGGTACAAATACTTTACACCTAGCACTCTGAAGTTAAGCCTACTGCTCTGCCAAGCTACCAAGGGGGTAAGCAGGGGTTAGATGAGGGTGATTCTCTTTTACCTTGACTAGAGTGAGGGTCCTTGCTTGAATAGGGGGTAACCTGACTGTCAACCAAAGACCCCATTTCTAACACTCAGGTGGTCATTCCAACCCTGGCGGTCGGTGTCAAAGCGGCGGCAAAACCGCCAACAGGCTGGCGGTAAAAAAAATGGAATTCCGACCCTGGCGGAAACCGCCAACAGAGACCGCCACATTAACACACCACCCGCCACGGCGGTACAAACAAACAGCGCGGCGGTCACCGCCAACAGACAGGCGGGAGACAATGTACCGCCCACAGTATCACAACCTACCAATCCGCCACCTTTTCCGGGGCGGTAGCCCCGCCGATAAAAACACAGCTGAAACAGCCATTTCGAAGGGAAAACGCTCAGCTCCATACACCCCACGAGGAATCAGGACAGCATGGAACCCGAACTCCACATACTACCAGCGATAGTCTTCCTGCTCCTCTACCAGGAGCACGAACGCCGGCGCAGAAGACAATGGTGAGTACTGCACCTCCGACACAGGGGAGGGTGGAGTGAAAAAATTACGGGTACACACATACGCGACACACCCACCCTCACCCTCACCCACTACAACACACACATCAATGCATAGCAACACATCAGAGTTACACCCCCCAAACCCCACGGAAGAATGCAAAGACAAAAGGAAATGATTCTAAACATTGGAATATATTGCAATACTGGCAAATAATTATATATACACATCAAAAACTCTTATATACAGAAATGTACAAGTCCGAGCATAGTAGCAGGCATTGTTCGTGGACCACTGGGCCCAAATCACATGGGCAAAGCCCACACAGGATACCTGAAACCAACGGAGAGAACACTGCAGGGGCATCAGATAGCAAAACTACAGCCACCTCAGGGGGAATGGAAGGGGGGGCATCTCAGCCAGATGAGTGCACGACGCCAGATCCACGACGGGCCTCCATGGCCACTGTTCAATCCTGGGGAGTGCAAAGCCACAGTCTCACAAGTCCAGACAGTGGGTGGGCTGCCCACTGTTCAATCCTGGGGAGTGCAAAGCCACAGTCTCTCAAGTCTTTACAGTGGGTGGGCTGCCCACTGTTCAATCCTGGGGAGTGCAAAGCCACAGTCTCTCAAGTCTTTACAGTGGGTGGGCTGCCCACTGTTCAATCCTGGGGAGTGCAAAGCCACAGTCTCTCAAGTCTTTACAGTGGGTGGGCTGCCCACTGTTCAATCCTGGGGAGTGCAAAGCCACAGTCACTCAAGTCTTTACAGTGGGTGGGCTGCCCACTGTACAATCCTGGGGAGTGCAAAGCCACAGTCTCTCAAGTCTTTACAGTGGGTGGGCTGCCCACTGTTCAATCCTGGGGAGTGCAAAGCCACAGTCTCTCAAGTCTTTACAGTGGGTGGGCTGCCCACTGTTCAATCCTGGGGAGTGCAAAGCCACAGTCTCTCAAGTCTTTACAGTGGGTGGACTGCCCACTGTTCAATCCGGGGGAGTGCAAAGCCACAGTCTCTCAAGTCTTTACAGTGGGTGGGCTGCCCACTGTTCAATCCTGGGGAGTGCAAAGCAACAGTCACTCAAGTCTTTACAGTGGGTGGGCTGCCCACGGCTCAATCCTGGGGAGTGCAAAGCCACAGTCTCTCAAGTCTTTACAGTGGGTGGGCTGCCCACAGCTCAATCCTGGGGAGTGCAAAGCCACAGTCTCACAAGTGGATAACAGTCTCCACTGGTTCTGGAGGGGGCCTGGTGCCCAGAGTGCCTCGTGCAGCCCTGCCCAACACAGATGTGGGCCAGCCCCTGCCGCTCATGGGCCAGCAGTGCCTGCGAAGGAGTGGCCAGTTCAGCGGTGCTTGAGATAAAGGGCCCAGTTCAGTGGTGCTTGAGACGGCGGTGCCCAGTGCAGCGGTGCTTGAGACGGCGGTGCCCAGTGCAGCGGTGCTTGAGACGGCGGGCCCAGTGCAGCGGTGCTTGAGATAAATGGCCCAGTTCAGCAGTGCTTGAGATAAAGGGCCCAGTTCAGCGGTGCTTGAGACGGCGGTGCCCAGTGCAGCGGTGCTTGAGACGGCGGTGCCCAGTGCAGCGGTGCTTGAGATGGCGGGGCCCAGTGCAGCGGTGCTTGAGATAAAGGGCCCAGTTCAGCGGTGCTTGAGATAAAGGGCCCAGTGCAGCGGTGCTTGAGACGGCGGGCCCAGTTCAGCGGTGCTTGAGATGAAGGGCCCAGTTCAGCGGTGCTTGAGACGGCGGTGCCCAGTGTAGCGGTGCTTGAGACGGCGGTGCCCAGTGCAGCGGTGCTTGAGATGGCGGGCCCAGTGCAGCGGTGCTTGAGATAAAGGGCCCAGTTCAGCGGTGCTTGAGATAAAGGGCCCAGTGCAGCGGTGCTTGAGACGGCGGGGCCCAGTTCAGCGGTGCTTGAGATGAAGGGCCCAGTTCAGCGGTGCTTGAGACGGCGGTGCCCAGTGCAGCGGTGCTTGAGACGGCGGTGCCCAGTGCAGCGGTGCTTGAGATGGCGGGGCCCAGTGCAGCGGTGCTTGAGATAAAGGGCCCAGTTCAGCGGTGCTTGAGATAAAGGGCCCAGTGCAGCGGTGCTTGAGACGGCGGGGCCCAGTTCAGCGGTGCTTGAGATGAAGGGCCCAGTTCAGCGGTACTTGAGACGGCGGGGCCCAGTTCAGCGGTGCTTGAGATAAAGGGCCCAGTTCAGCGGTTCCGGCCATGGCGGGGAGGTCATTTGCCACCTGTCCTGTGGCTGGCGGGGCCCTCCTGCCCATCTGTCCTGTGGCTGGCGGGGCCCTCCTGGGCAGCTGTGCCGGGGCTGTTGGTGGCCTCCTCCCCACCTGGGATGGGGCTGGCGGGGCCCTCCTGGCCAGCTGGGCTGATGGCGGTGTTGTCGGCCGTGCTGCCCTTCCCAGCCTTCCCTGATCGCCTGTGGCCCTTCCCCACCTTGGGCGGTGTGCCAGCTGTCTCTACACTCCCTGCCGGAGCCCTGGTAGGGGTTTTAGTCCCTGGTGTTTTCACCCTCTCGCGCCGGCCACTGCCTATCTTTGGATGTTTCTCCGGGGGTGGGCTGCCCGTGCCTTGGCTTTGCACCAAACTGGCTGCCCTGGAGGGTGGGGCACTCCACAGTCCATGGCAGACTGTGATGACAGGGTCCGGTTTTGTCGTGGCTGAGGTGCTGACTGTTGTCCTATGACATGGACGGGGTGGGGGAGTTGGTGGAAAGAGGTTGAGTTTAGACAGGAAAAGCTTTTTAGGAGCAGTGGGACGGGTAGGTGTAGTGGGTATGGGAGTGGAGGAAGAGGTTGTGGTTGTAGGAGTTGTAAGTCTGGTGGCTTTGGGTGCAGGTGCTTGGGCTGGAGGCTGTCGTGAGGTGGATGACTGTTGGGTGGGTGGCTGCCTGCGTTTGTGTATCTTGGAAGAGGGGGTCACAGACACACTGGGAGAGGACACAGGGGACGTGTAAATGGCAGTGGGGGTGGTGACTGCACGTGTGCGGGGGGCCTGGTGTGTGTGCTGCTGCGGGACGTAGTGGCTGAAGATGTTGTGCATGCAGGTGTGAGTGGAGACGTGATAGGGAGGGAGGAGGGAGACGAGGAGGAGGGGGACACAGGGGAGGCAGTGGGTGTTGGTATGTCTGTATGTGGATGTTGCTTGTGTGAATGCCTGTGTGATGTGTGGTGCTTATGTCTGGCTGAGCTTCCCTTGGGTGTTGAGGTGTGTGCAGGCTGGTCTGATGGTGTGTCTGGGATAGGCAGAGGTACAGGTGATAGGGTATGGGTGGAGGAAGTTGGAGGGGGGAGGCTAGAGACAGGGACAATGGCTGCCATCAGTGCGGAGGCCAGAGTCTGGAATGATCGCTGAAGGGCAGCCTGACCAGAATGAATGCCCTCTAGGTATGCATTACTCTGGTGCACCTCCCTTTCTACACCCTGGATGGCATTCAAAATGGTAGACTGCCCAACAGTGAGCGTTCTCAGGAGGTCAATGACCTCCTCACTGAGGGCAGCAGGGGTGACTGGGGCAGGGCCTGAGGTGCCTGGGGCGAAGGAGATGCCCACCTTCCTGGGTGAGCGGGCACGGGCCAAACGCTGAGGGGCTGCTAGGAGGGCGGTGCTGGTGCGGTGGGTGGCGGCTGTACCTGTTGTTGCGGGGGGCACAGATGTTGCCGCCACCACAAGGGAGTTTCCTTCAGAGGACGAGTCGGTGTCACTGATGTCTGCCCGAGTCCCCGCTGTGGAGCTCCCCTCGCCCTCTGTCCCACTGGTGAATTCGGAGTCCGTTGCGTGGCCCTCCATGGCCATGTGGGATGCAGCTCCCTCGTGCTCCGATGCCACTTCTCCTCCGCCTGATGATGCTAATGCACACATGAACAGGAAGACCACAAAAAAGGGGGGGGGGGAAATAAAGACATGTTGAGTGCATGCATTGGCGACACCGTTTGTGGACAGGACAGACACAGAAGCCCCCTGCACTACGCCGCGCACTTGGGGACGACTACTCAATCCGTGGGACATGGCCTACAAGCCTATGGACGACATCTGCACACATAGATGACACAGGGCCATGATTAGCTGTACTTGGCACCCTACAGAGGTGGGGGGCGGGGGCACAAGGCCATGCCTTACGGAGGGGCCTAGCCTACAGAAATCGCCCTGGCCTAGGGATACCCACAGCCCTCCTCCCCCTCCCAGACACCTCCACTGCGCGCAAAGTCAGCAGAATGAGAGTGTACTCACCCCCTTGTGTCTGCTGTGATGTCCTCACGCGCCCATCCAAATCAGGGTAGGCCACCGCCAGGATTCGGGACATCAGGAGGGTCAAAGTCCGACTGGCACCCCTCCCACGTTGGGAGGCCATCCCCAGCTGAGCCTCCGCCGTCTTCCTGCTCCAGCGGCGGATGTCCTCCCATCTCGTTCGGCAGTGGGTGCCCCGTCTGTGGTGGACCCCCAGGGTCCAGACGTCCTTGGCGATGGCACGCCAAATGTCGATCTTCTGGTGGGCGCTGACCTATATGAAATGTGCAGGGGAGAAGAACAGTCATCACCTTCTGCACCCTCAATGTGAATGGCCCCCCATCCCTACCCTTGCCATGTGGCACATGCTCACAACGTCGTTTGATGCATGCCTCAATCGCTCCCCTCCCCCCCATCGTTCATCCACCCCACTCAACACAGGCATAGCCCATAAAGCATGCTCCCAGTGTATTTACCTGTTTGTCTGGAGGACCGTAGAGTAGCGCGTACTGGGGGAGGACCCCATCCACAAGTTTCTCCAACTCCTGAGCAGTGAAGGCAGGGGCCCTTTCCCCAGTCGCACGAGCCATTGTCTCTTCCAGACCGAAGTCACAGCAGCACTTGCAGTGTAGGTCCTCTCCTGTCGAAGATCAGGTATCGAGTGATTAAGCAGTTAGAAAATGGCGGTCACGTCCGCGGCGGTGCGTACCGCAACCGCCGGCGCACATCGTCATTGGCTCCTGAGACCCATAGGGTTCAATGTTAGCCAATGCTGCATTGCGCCGCGGTCTTCGACCGCCTACCGCCACGGTGTGCAACGCCAGTGCATTTACCTCACATCCCATTGTCGCACTTTACAGGTCAGGCAGCCGCCATTTCAGGGGCCCACATGGCTTACTTTTTACTGCGTCACACATACCTAGGCCTTGCATCAGCACTCATACAAGCCATTCTATGCATTGAGAATCGTGTTCTGTGCAAGCTGTGGTTATGTACCTGTGGGTTGATTGACTCTGTGCTCGCTGTTGTCCTTCATAGGCACCGTCCGCTGGGACATGCGAGGAGATGGAGGCATCCTCCGGTGTACAGACCGCTGGTGGACCTGTCGACAATGGAGGAAAGACATGTCATACTGACATACAGGCTTGACCGTGCCACTATTCAGGAACTGTGTGCCCAGCTGGAGCCAGACCTGATGTCAGCTATCCGCCAACCCACAGGGATCCCCCCTCAAGTGCAGGTGCTGTCAGTGCTCCATTTCCTAGCAATTGGGACATTTCAAACCACAGTGGCCATATCATCAGGGATGTCCCAGCCTATGTTTTCCAAGGTGTTGTCCAGAGTGTTGTCTGCCCTGCTGAAACACATGCGGAGCTACATCGTTTTCCCAGAGGTGGGGGATTTGCCTACAGTGAAGGGTGATTTCTATGCCCTTGGACATATCCCCAACATCATAGGTGCCATTGATGGGACCCATGTGGCTTTGGGCCCCCCCCACAGGAGTGAACAAGTGTACAGAAACAGGAAGAGTTATCATTCCATGAATGTGCAGATGGTGTGTTTGGCAGACTAGTACATCTCCCATGTTAATGCCAAGTTCCCTGGCTCAGTGCATGACGCGTACATCATGCGGAATAGCAGCATCCCTTACGTGATGGGTCAACTCCAAAGGCACCCTGTGTGGCTATTACGGGACTCTGGTTACCCTAACCTGTCATGGCTACTGACCCCAGTGAGGAATCCCAGGACAAGGGCAGAGGAACGCTACAATGAGGCCCATGGGCGAACTAGGAGGGTGATCGAGCGGACCTTCGGCCTCCTGATGGCCAGGTTCAGGTGCCTCCATATGACAGGTGGATCCCTAATCTACTCACCAAAGAAGGTGTGCCAGATCATCGTGGCCTGCTGTATGCTTCACAACCTGGCTTTGCGACGACAGGTGCCTTTTCTGCAGGAGGATGGTCCAGATGGTGGTGTTGTAGCAGCTGTGGAGCCTGTGGAGAGTGAAGACGAGGAATGCGAAGAAGACGACATAGACAACAGGAACACAGTAATACAGCAATATTTCCAATGACACACAGGTAAGAATACACACCGGCATACTACATGTACTTTAACACTACTACCTCTCTACTGTCTGTCCTTTTCACCCAATGTATGGTAACTGAGTTGTGACTTTCCCTTCCAATTTCAGAGATGTGGGCCCCACTGTGTGACATCTGCTTTGTTTCCCCATGGACTACAGCTGTGTGAAATTGGTATGTTGGCATCACAATGTAAATAAGCTTTTTGGCACGGTTATGTCTAATACATTTGTTCAAAATCACAGCCAGACTCCAGATTGTTTTGTGCAATGACTGTGTTTATTACAGTGCTTCATATTGGTGGGTGGTCGCAAATTGGTGAGGGGTGATGGTGGAGGAATGTCCATGGCAGAGTCCAGACTATTAGTATCACAGGTGCATTGTCCAAATGCCTGTGGAAAGTGGAGCAGGGGCAGTTTAAGGATGGACAGGGTGACAATGTGGGACAGTGGGATGACAATCAGGGAGGTATCCTTTCCTGGCGGGGGTCTTGTCATCTTACTGAAAGCACAGACTGACTCCAGATTGTTTTGTGATTGAAGTGTGTTTATTCCTTTGGAAATAAGTGGAGGGGGTTGTAAAATGGGCTGGGGTGATGGTGGAGGTATGTCCATGGCAGAGTCCAGTCTATTTGTTTCGCATGTGCATTGTCCAAAGGGGCATAGGATGTGGAGCAATGGCAGTTTAAGGATGGACAGGGTGACATAGTGAGACAGAAGGGTGACATTCAGGGGGGTCTCATTTCCTGGCGGGGGTTTTGGCAATGTTCTCTGTCTTGTTCCTGGATCTCAGGGACCGCTTGCGGGGTGGTTCTCCTTCTGCAGGGGATGGGGTGCTGGTGGCCTGTTGGTCCTGTGGCGGGGCCTCCTGTCCACTAGCGCCGGCAGAGGTGGTAGGCAGTTCTTGGTCCATGCTAGTGTCAGGGGCCCTTTGTGGTGCCACAGTGTCCCGCAATGTGGTGACTACCAGATTCAGAACCCCTACGATGGTGCCCAGGGCGGAACTGATGGATCGTAGTTCCTCCCTGAACCCCAAATACTGGTCCTCCTGCAGGCGCTGGGTCTCCTGAAACCTGGCCAGTACAGTCGCCATCGTCCCCTTGGAATGATGGTACGCTCCCATGATGGAGGTGAGGGCCTCGTGGAGAGTGGGTTCCCTGGGCCTGTCCACCCCCTGTCGCACAGCAGCCCTCCCAGTTCCCCTGTTTCCCTGGGCCTCTGTCCCCTAGACCGTGTGCCCACTACCACTGCCCCCAGGTCCCTGTTGTTGTTGGGGTGGTGGGTTAACCTGGGTGCCCTGTAGTGGTGGACACACCGCTGCTTGACGTGTCCTGGGGACAGAGGTATGGGCCCGCTGGGTGGATGCTGTGCTGGTGTTCACAGAGGGGGGAAGGTCTGCTGTGGCCTGTGGCTGTCTGAGGGGAACCGACTGTCCCGAGGTCCCCGATGGGCCGGGCTGGTCATCTAGATCCAAGTCGACAGAGCTGCTGTCATCACTGTGGGCCTCTTCTGGGGGTGGAGTGGACATTTGTGGACCCTCCAGCGCGGTGACGTGGCGTTCGGGTCCTGCAGGGGTATAAAACCATGATTATTGCATCTGTGTGTGCCATGGTGTGCAATGGGTGGGTGCCCGTGTACCCCTGTGCTTGCATTCCTGTGTGGGGGCTTTTGTGACGGTAGTTTGGGGGGGGGATGAGTATGTGCAGTGGGCATGCTTTATTGATGGGTGTCCATGCTTTGTGGTCGCATGCAGGGCTTGGTGTTGGGATGGGTGGGTTGTAATGGTGAGACATTTGCAAGGAGTAGGAGTGATGGGGGTGAGGGTGAGGGTGGGGGTATGAGTTGGCATGCTGGTGGGGTGGGGGGGATGAAGTAGTGAAGATGAGACTTGCCAGAGTCCATTCCTCCAGATACTCCTGCGAGGCCCTCAGTATGCAGGATCGCCAAGACCTGCTCCTCCCATGTTGTAAATTCTGGGGGAGGAGGTGGGGGTCCGCCGCCAGTCCGCTTAACTGCGATGTTGTGCCTGGATACCGTTGAACGCACCTTCCCCCGTAGGTCGTTCCACCGCTTCCTGATGTCGTCCCTATTTCTTGGGTGCTGTCCCACAGCGTTGACCCTGTCGACTATTCTGCTCCATAGCTCCATCTTCCTGGCAATGGACGTCTGCTGCACCTGTGTTCCGAAGAGCTGTGGCTCTACCCGTACGATTTCCTCCACCATGACCCTGAGTTCATCCTCAGAAAACCTGGGGTGTCTTTGCGGTGCCATGGGGTGGTGTGGGTGATGTGTGGGGTGGATTGTGTGGTGCTAAGTGTGGTGATGTGTATTGGTGTGTTGTGTGAAGTGCGTGGTAATATTGCTGAGGGATGGTAATATGCGCGTCTGGGTGCTCGGTTCTCTATTTCTCTGTGCGTGGTCCCGATTCTCCATGAGTGGGGGTTTGTGGGTGATGTGGGTGTGTGTTTTATATTTAATTGGGTGTGTGGGAGTGGTGTTTGTATGTGTATCAGGTGTGTGTATTTCAAATTGTCCAATGTGGCTGTGTTTTGTATGTGTGTGTGTATTTTGAGCGCGGCGGTGTGTACCGCCAATGAATACCGTGGTTGAAAGACCGCCGCGTGGATTCATGTGTCGTGATACTGTGGGCGTATTTCTGTTGGCGTGACGGTGTCGGTTTGGTTATCGCCAGTTTATCGCTGGCCTTTGGTGTGGCGGACTTTTGTGGGTGTCTGTATTTTGGCGGTTTGCGTGTTGTGGGTCAGAATGACCGTGACGGTTTACCGCGGCTGCGGCGGTATGTTGGCGGTCTTCTGACAGCGGTATGCGCCTTTTACCGCCAAGGTTGGAATGACCACCTCAGTGTTACCAAGAATAAAGGTACTTTATTTTAGTGACACAAGGCCAAAAATATCTTAGAGGCAATACTCCTTCTGGAGGTAAGTATTATACACAATACATACACTGGAGACCAAAATCAGGTAAGTAAATAGTCATAGAATAGTGCAAACAGTAGAAAATACAATAGAATGCAATAGGCCTAGGGCCAACACAAACCATATACTAAGAAAGTGGAATGCAAATTATGAATCCCCCTCTAGGGAAGTGTGGTGTGTGGAGAGGCACTGGGAGTGTAAGAGAACCCCAAAGGTAAGTTAAATACCTCACCCCAGAGCCCAGGAAAGTAGGAGTAAAGCACTGCAAGTTTCCTCAGGACACACTACAAGTCGTGATAAAGGTTATTGCAAGAATCAAGCAAAACTGCAAGCAACAAATGGTGGATTCCTGGACCTGAAGAACTGTGGAGAAAGGAGACCAAGTCCAGAAATCACAGAAGATTCTAGGAAGGACAGGAGCCCCTGCCAACCTAGAAGATGGTGCAAAGGAGGATTCTTCGGTTAGAAGAAGTCTGCAGAAGAGCACCAAAGAAGATGGCTGTGGGTTCCTTCATGTGCAGGAGATGTCCCACGTCGGATTGTTGGATGCAGGCTGTTTGCATTGCTGGATTCCTCCAACAAGACTTGGTTAAAGCAAGGTCGCGGTTTGCGTCAAAATGGCGCTGCCTGAACCCAGTAGGGACCTGGGGGCCTCAACTCAGACTGAGGACGCAGAGAGGGCTCCCAAAACTGGAAAGTGCCCATAGATGACCAGGCAGCACCCACGGGAGTCCCAGGCCATGGGGACAAAGGAGGTGCAAAATGCGGTTGGTGCAGCAGAACAAAAGAAGGTCCCACACCACTGGAGAACAACTCAGCGAGTTGTGCATCACAGGATGGAGTGCTGGGGACCGGGGCTACACTGTGCATGAAAGATTCTTGGAAGAACTGCACAGAAGCCCAAGGAGCTGGAGATGACGCAGTGCACCTGGGTTCTGTCGCAAACTGGGAAGGCAAGCTCTTACCTCCTCCAAATTTGGACAGCTGAACCTTAGGACAGTCTGGGTCGTGTTGGTCTACCACCTGTGTTCCAGGGAGCACGCTCATCATCAGGAGAGGAGTCCCAGCGAACTGGTCATCGTCACAGAAGGTGCCTGCAGGAGAAGGGAAGTGACTCTGTCACTCCACTGGAGATTCCTTTGGTTCTTCTGGTGCAAGGTGAAGACAGGGAGTCCTCAGAGCGCGCACACCTTGGAAACTGTTGCAAATGCTGTCTGGAGCTCAAGTTGCAGGTCACAGGAGTCGTCCTGGATTCTTTGTTGCAGTTCCAGTGGTTCCTGGAGCAGTCTGTGGTTGATCTGACGGTCAGAAGCTGAAGCAGAGGATGCAGAGGATTCCTGGAGGAGTCTTGCAAGCTGAATCTGAGGAAACACCCAGAGGAGAGACCCTAAATAGCCCTGAGAGGGGGATTGGCTACCTACCCAGGTATGCACCTATCAGGAGGGGTCTCTGACATCACCTGCTGGCACTGGCCACTCTGAGGTCTCCAGAGTGTCCCCACATCTTGGAATCCAAGATGGCTAACGCCAGGGACACACTGGAGGAGCTCTGGTCACCACTCCTGGGGTGGTGATGGACAGGGGAGTGGTCACTCCCCTTTCCTTTGTCCAGTTTCATGCCAGAGCAGGGATTGGGGGACCCTGAACCAGTGTAGACTGGCGTATGCAAGGAGGGCACCATCTGTGCCCTTCAAAGCATTTCCAGAGTCTCTGGGAGGCTACCCCTCCCAAGCCTGTAACACCTATTTCCAAAGGGATAGGATGTAACACCCTCCTCCCAAAGGAAATTCATTGTTATGCCTTCCTGGGACTGAGCTGCTCAGACTCCAGGCGGGCAGAAACCCATCTGTGAGGTGGCAGCAGCTATAGCTGCAGTGGAAACCTCAGGGAGCTGGTTTAGCAGTACTGGGGGTCCATGGTGGAGCCCCCAGGATGCATGGTGATGGGCCCTCCAATACCACATTTTGAATGGGGGACAATTCCATGATCTTAGACACCTCACATGGCCATATTTGGAGTTACCATTGTAAAACTACATATAGGTATTGACCTATATGTAGTGCACGGGTGTAATGGTATCCCCACACTCACAAAGTCTGGGGAATTGGCCCTGGACAGCGTGGGGCACCTTTGCTAGTGCAAGGGTGCCCTCACACTTAGTAACTTTGCACCTAGCCTTCAGTAAATTAAGGTTAGACATATGGGTGACTTACAAGTTACTTAAGTGCAGTGAAAATGGCTGTGAAATAGTGTGGGCACTATTTCACTCAGGTTGCAATGGCAGTCCTGAAGGAAGGTTTTTCTGAGCTCCTTATGAGTGGCAAAAGAAATGCTTTAGCCCATAAGGATCTCCTGGAACCCCAATGTCCTGGGTACTTAGGTACCATATATTAGGGACTTATAAGGGGGGGGGGAGTCCAGTGTACCAATTGGAATTGGAATATGAAGTCACTAAACCATAGTGACTAATTTGGAAGTGGAGAGAGCATAGCACTGGAGTTCTGATTAATAGAACGTCAGTGACACGGTTAAGCACTATTGACAACACACACATTGTGCCACAAACTATGAGCACTGGGGTTCTGGCTAGCAGGATTCCAGTGAGACAGGCAAAACACACTGACAAATAGGGTTTTAACTATGAGCACTGGGGTTCTGGCTAGCAGGATCCCAGTGAGACAGTAAAAACACACTCACACACACTCACAAACAGGGCAAAGGTGGGGGTAACCATGCTAGAAATAGGCTACTTTCTCACACTATCTCATTGCAGAGAATGATTCCTTACCTCCTGCCAACCTGCCTGTCCTGGATTTTACAGATGACATGGAGGACCAGCTGCTGACCATCAAAGAAAAGACTCTCCAGGATGTCCTAGTTTCCCTCCAGACACCACCTTCAGTCTCAGGGAGGACACCTAGCGTTCCGGGGTCTCTACATGAACCACCCAGCTACCAACACACAGCACCAGCCAGTCCTGAGGCAACCCTGGACTCCGAGGACCCAGACATCACCTTCCAGAGGACAGTGGTAGGAGTTCAGCGGGAGCTGGCCAAGCAGGTGCAGGTCGGGATGGAGACAATGCCAGGCAGCCTAGTGCAGAGGTGCCTCAGTCAAATTAAGGACCAGTTAGCTGCCATCAGAGGCACCCACTCCCTGCTACGTGAACTCCAGTAGTCCCTGGCCGACATAGCTGGAATATGAGACAGAGGCTTCAATAATTGCCCTCCCAAAGCGGCAGCAGTATGATAGACAACAGGCTGTGGGCTATACAGAAATATAGAGTCCATTCATCGGGAAGTGGCCTCCCTCAGGGAAAACATGGCTGCCTACCACTATGATGTTGCTGCGGTGTTGAGAAATCAGCAATTATTCCTTGCTACTGTGATGTCTTATGTGCCTTATGTGTTCCCTTAAATGGTAAATTTGGCTCCACATCTCTATCCCCTGATGTGTGTGTTGCCCCCTCAACCTCAACAACAGCACCACCCATGGCACAGGTGGCACCACACAAATCAGCGGATGAAGATGTGAAAGTAACAACCTTCACAAGGAAAACCACCCGGTAACACCAGTCTGTGCCACATGGACAGTATCTCATTAGTTCTGTGCTTAAGATTATGCAAGTGTTGTGACAGCAGGCAATGCCCCCTCTTCACTCAACAACTGTTGACTCGTCTGCTATGCACTGCCATTGTCTCAAATCTTATCTATCGGCTACTTGGACACCTCCTCACTAATGCACACTTCTCCTAACCATGTCTCATGACATGTCCCTCACCCCTGGACTCTGATTATACAACAAATTGTTCAGTATCTCTCATGGGGTCTGTGAACTGGACATTGTTTAGCATTGGAACATACACTTGCACCTGTAAATAAATCACCTTGTTCACATGTAGCATTTCAGCGTTTACTGTGATCCATCAACTCAGCTAAATGTATGCATTGTGTGAAGCTAAGTCAATGAGAACAGAACATAATCATGTGTGCATTACTGTCAGACACAAAGCCACACACTAAGATCCTAACATGAAAAAGTTGAATTATGGTGTTGTGGGCTACACCAACTTACAGAGGTTTCAATACATGTATTGAACACCTATCCATGGAAGTTGACATACGGCATGTATGGATCTGAACCAAGTGTATGGTAATTTACCCAGATGAGAGCACCAATACAACTAACATGTGTGGTTCAGAAGAGGCAAAATCTAATCAGTGACAAGCAGCTGTCAGAGTGGCAGGATAAAGACCCAAATATGGCTAATGTCATAGGTGCCACACTTTCCAACAATAATACTGCCAGATCCCAGCAATGACAGTTGAAGTTACAATATTACCTGTCCAAGATACCGTATACATACATAATGTGAATGGCTGGAACTGTGGATGACAAATGTTTGGACTAGCTGATGTCATTTAGCAGCCAATCTGACAGCACCTTGGTCATAGAGGATGCACATGGTCATCTATGGAAATAAAGACAGAAAGCATACCGCACGTTATTCCTCCTTGGCCAGTGCACACATGAGAACACCCAGACACTCAATCAACATGGAGAGCTAATTATCTAATACTAACAGGATTTATTAAAACATATTAAAAACATCATATCAAAACCTATTCTATACACCACACTACACTAAACTAACCTAAACTAACTCAACATAACTTACACCTACACCTATCGTTCCTATTCTAAACTAATCTAACACATGTAATGCTACACTGTCCCCCCACCCCACCCCAAGTGACAAGACATGATTAGGAAACATAAACTAAGGCTACACATGTACTAATCTAAACTATTACCTAAACAAATAGATATTTTTCATATTTTTTCAGATTTGTGTTTATAAACATAGAAACCCCAACATAACTCCCACAAACCCCCAAAATTAAAAATTTACTAAAACCCACCCCCAACTATACTTACACTAACCTACACCTAAACTACACTATTTTACTATCCTAACACTACCCACCAAAAACCCACTTAATAATTTAACATCAGTAAAAGGGGGAGGGAGGAACTGGGAAGCTGTGGCACACATTCTTTTACAGTACTATAGTAGTACATAATTACGAGCATTGTCCCTCTAAAACTTATCCAGCCTTGTCATCATGGCTGCCATGTCCCGTCTCATGTCTGATCTGAATGTAGACCTTCTGGCTGGGGCAAGTGGCTGTTGGGGTACCTGGCTGTGGAGTGGTGCTGTTGAAGTGGAGGGGGTAGGACCTGCAGAAGCCCCCCTGGTCCCAGATGTCTTCCCTGATGTGGCCTGAGCAGTTGTGGGCTGTAGAGGAGGTCCTTAATTTGAAAATGCACGCCATGCCCCAATCGATTTCTCCCCCCTATGTCTCTTCTCCATCCTTTTGTACCTGGCCTGTGCTGCCATTATCTGCTGGAGCCTGTCGGCCCTGTTCTCAAAGGCATGTTTTTCTGCTGGGGTCCTATTGACAGCTGAAACATGAGGAGAACATGGCATTAAATATAGCATTGTGTGGAGGTAGAACAGACATGCAATGTACAAAGCGTCCTCAAATTACATATGCTGTCCACCACACATTCTACAACACTGACAAACTCCAAATCGATACAAACTTCATACCAGCCATCTACGGTATCATGAACATGTCACTGGGGTAACGGCTATCCATTGTTGACCATCAGGGCCCAGAGGTAAGTGGACTACTGCGTCCTTGCACAACATTTGTGTCATCAGACTAGTGAGGACCAAGTGGCCCTGCAATTTCAGAATCCATGTGCCATTTTCAATATGTGGCGCAAAGTATGCAATCCACTACTTTGACATCCCTGGTGCAACATCAAGCCTTGGTCAGGCATCATGAATGCAAGGTGGGGGTCATCTGATAGAGGGACAGGAAACTTCCCACTGGCAATTCTAAAGTTTGGCAAAGCATCATTCATGTGTCCTTGGATCAACACCTGCTCAGAGCATGCATTACAAGGGGGCACACCATTGCTCACAGTGGGCCAACATGGTCAGTTCAGGCTTAGTGCCCATATTGTTTTCCCAAAGCATAAACAATACATCTATGTTGTCTACAGAATTGGTACCTATTCCCCTCTACCCTTTGCTATGCTGTGCAAATTAGGCAATGCAGCACACACATGGGGGCTATATGGGTGCCCTAAGGGGCACAGTAAGATTGGCAGTGCACTGGGTGCAGCTACAGTATTCCTAAATATTGAACATCATGTGCACATGCATGTCAGACATCTCCTATGTACCAGGTGCACACTCAGCATTCACATTCTATGCACACATGATGTGACCAAGATCACTCACAAATATCATGATGGGTAGACTATGTTGGTAAATCTGCATACATTTAGCCTGCTATATACTGTAGACATGTCCCACAACCTACTTGAGCAGAGTTGTATTCTCATTGTGTACTCAACTGGCTGTTGGCCAGCACAATAAGGCTCCTTTCAAGACCGCTGCCTCACTCAAAATATGAAGAGTAGTGAGAAACAGGTGTTGCAAGTGTCTCCTACATAAGCCCCCTAGAGTCCTCTAAACATGTATATCATCTGTACCGTTTCCTGAGTAACCGAAAACTACGTTTGGCACATGGTGTTGTCAAAAGTGCAGTGACATAAATGTTGGCAACAGGCATGCTAATCAGATAAACAGCAGCTCAGACACATATCATGACTGACATCAAAGTATATGTGGGCATGCTTTCCCATTCCTAACACCCACTATTCCATAGCAGCACATGTTGGCTCTTGTGCAAAAATCAACTCATACTCCATCCTCAACATAGCATCAGACATGATGCCTATATTCTAACTCAGATTATGTCATTTCATTGGTCACACATTACATCTCAACATTGCCTTGCACACATCAGACCCTCTCACACAAAACCAAGGAATGACACATGTGCCGCACAAGGTGCATTAGGGTCTTCAAATCGGGACACTTCCCCAGTGGTGTATGGTGGAGGCCCACCTGCAATACATGACTGGAAAACATAGCTTAGTGAATTTTGGACATTTATATGCATGAACAACAGTTTCACATTCAACTTATTAAGCTGAGTAAGCAAGTCAACTTAGTGGTAGGTCAGAACAACTGCTAAACATGTATAATCTGTCCGTGAGCTGAAGGGCCACATAATGGAGATCCTGGCACCACCAAAGCATCAGTTTCCCTGACGCTCCTGTGGTGCATTTCACTGCACCATATGCACATGAATTTGTCATGCAGCTGTTTCTTAGAATTACACCTCCATGTCCATATGGGCAGCCTGATACAGTATTCTTCATCAGAGGGCATGCAATGGTTGTTTCAGTGGCCATCCCATTGTAACATCCATTGCTTCCAACCCTTCCCCAGATGTTGAAGACATCTTAGTCATTATTAACGCTAAAAAATCCAACAACTGCCCAGGGGTGGTATGAGCATAGCAAAGTGTTGAGGAATGCATGAATCCATCCTTGTTTCTTGTTACTAATATGTGTGTGCCATGTCAAGGCACACACTCTAGAGCTAAAATGCCATGGCAGTTTCCTCATGTTCACGTAGATGTCCCTTCCTGCACATTAACTGAATTACTTTCGGATGTCTTGCCAATACTGTGTGGGCAGCCATTGTAGACCATGTATGTACAGGAAGGGATACCAATCTGCGCATATACACTCCCCTCAACACAGACACACTTGCACTGTGGCCCATTTATGCCTGCATTGGTGCTGGCTACTGAGTAATGTGCTAGTGTTGCCGCAGATGCAGGCCTGTCCCATATTGTCTGTAAAATGGGGCAGGCCTGATGTACAAAATCTACACATGTGTCAGATTTAATAACGTGATGGGGTGTATGTGATACACAATTTACACAAAGAGGAATGTGCAAAAAGTCTGGACTCAGTGCCGAGCTAAGCTTCCTTAAATGGCATTGGCCAAAGACACAAAGGGGCTGATTTAAGGAAAGTGGTGCTGCACGTAGTGCCTCACAACTGTCCTTGCGCCCCTTGGTGCACACCTTTCCCCCACCATGTGTGCACCATATGTAATATACGGCACACCATGCTGCAGAGTAAGGGGCAATTGCATCATTACATATAGATGTAAAATATATACTCAGCAGGAGTGGCACCAAAAATTTAACACTACTCCTGCAGACTACATAGGGGACCATCATATATAAAGGTATGCCCCCTTTGAACGCCTGCTTTGAGCAGGCATTCAAAGTGGTGGAGAAATTCACCCTAGGATATATAACGTTATTCCCTGCCCCCTTTATTTTGCACCCCTTATAGGGGAAGGCCCTCCTCCCCTACATGATGCCTAGTGCAGCCATCATGTTGTGCAAGGCTTAACAAAGTGGCACCACCTTGTTAAAATGGTGCAGGGAAAATGGCCCTTCAGCCCTGGCTTAGCATCATTTGTGAATTTCACAATGGAAGCGCTAAGGTGGCGCTAGTGGCTCCTAAAAGTGGCCCACAACAACCTATCCTGACCCTTGACAAAACATGCTGCACTCAACCTTATATCCGCATGTCATGCACATGCAAATAAGGATGTAGCTATGCAAATGGGGTACTTACCAACTGGGCCACCAATCTGTATCCCCAGGTGATCCAGTAGATCCTGCTCCCATGCTATCAGGTCAGCCCTACGATGCTTCAACTGGTGGTCGGTGCGCACAACTCCAAATATTCTGCACAGGTAGCAGAGCACATTGCCCCACCACAGATTCCGTGCTTCTGTGGGGTAGTCCTGAATTATGCAGCCATCCAAAACTAGCATCATCGGAAGGTAATGCTGCACCAACCAAATAAGCACTCCCTATTCATCAGCTACCATCTTGGTTGCCCTCCCTTTCCCTGACATTATGCAGTATGTTACAACTGCAAATGAAACCAACCCCCCAAAAAATAATGAACAAACTACCCCACCTAACCCCAATTACCCAAACAAAATATCCTACCCCTGGACAAACACCCACATTACAATAACAAATACAGCACAAAAATGCTACAAGAGACTGAGGACAAATACAAAAAGCACACAACAGCAACAGGACACAGCACAAAACTCTCAAACAACACCAATCCTCCACCAGCACCAGCTCCACACTCCCTCACACAGTCACAGACAAAAAGACTGTGAAGTGAAAGTGAATGCACTGTACCATGTATGCAGCCAGGAAGTCCGGTGTCATCACTTCCTGGGCCTGTGCGTCACATTTTCTGATATGCGTAGTTTTTTTCTAGACATGACGGTCATATGTCGATTTTGCCCCATTGAGGCTGACAAGGCCTCAAGACTTGCGAATGACACACAGGGGGCAGGTGTAATTTTTTCCCTAGCAAAGTTAGTAGCGTTTGTGTCAACATTTTTGATGCATGACTGTCATGCATGGGATTGCTTCCCATTAATCCTACAAGGCCTGTGGACTTGAGATTGACGCGCAGGGCCAGGCGTCATATTTTTGGAATAGCAAAGTATTGGATATTGCTGTTTGCATAATTTTTTTTTACGCTTAACAGGAATGTGTGGATTTTGTTGGAAAGACTGACCGTGCACACAGATTCACATTCCATGTCACAGGGGCTATGCATGTATATAGTAAGTATGGTATGGCTACCTGTGTGTGCATGTTCATACAGATCTTAACTGTAACATCCGTATGTGTTACAATTGTGTTTGAATGTGTGTGTGATGTATGCGATGACTGATACCGTTTGCATATGTGCATGTGTTGCTAAACTTTGTATACATACATGTTACCACATGTGTTGTAGGAGTATACATATGTGATCTAGCACATATATGTGGGTCTACCACATTGCAATGTCTGATATCCAAATGTACATATGACTACAACACAGTAGATATGATGGGCTATGTCCAATAATGGGAATGCATGTGATATCCATGACAAATCGTACTCTGAGGGTGCAGTGGACAACAGCTGGGTTGATTTCATGTTATACCTGGCAATGTGAGTGCATGTGTGTCTACACTGTGGTGTGTTAAGCCTTCATGATGCTCTGCTACACGTGCGACATATAGGCCCTCATTCTGACCCTGGCGGTGTCTCACCGCCAGGGCAGAGAGCAGAGGAAGCACCGCCAACAGGCTGGCGGTGCTTCCGGGGCATTCTGACCGCGGCGGTAAAGCCGCGGTCAGAAAAGGTGAACCGGCGGTTTCCTGCCGGTTTTCCCCTGCCCCAGGGAATCCTCCATGGCGGCGCTGCATGCAGCGCCGCCATGGGGATTCCGACCCCCTTCCCGCCAGCCTGGTTCTAGCGGTTTTCACCTGTCACATACAATGGCATACAACTGTATAGCAGTGTTGCAGTCAGGCAATGATGGTAGACTAGTGATCTTTTGTACTGTGTGACTATTTATGCCCACACAGACACATAGTCACATGTTTCGACGCAGCTGTACAGTGCTCCACTCTGCTCAGTTCACTGTGCACTTGCATTAGGCCATTGACTCTGTTAAGCATCAATGTAGCCTCAGCATTGGGGTTAGGGGTGTTGGCCGGGGATCTAGCCTCCTCATGATAGCTCTTTAGCAGAGCAATGCTCAGTCCCCTGCAGACTGACATATGTACATTTGTGATCAAATGGCCTGTGCTTTTAATTTTCGATTGAGGTACTTGATGTCAGGCTTGGCCTATCATGTGCAAGGGACTGGCTACTTGTACATGTAGGACATGTCTCATCATTTGGTATGGTCTGACAGACATGGTAATACATTATTTGTAATTTCCATTTGCAGCTTGGTTAGGGCCTGTATCTCTAGTGTAACTTGTCATTTTTGTACGACCCAGGGGATACATGTTGTCACCTGTCACTGCTGTCTGTCAGAATAGTGTGTGATGGGCAACTACAACATTGTTGTTGTAGCAAAAATGAGTAGGTTATATACTGAACTAGCCATCCTCTCTGTACATATGTTGGGTGATCACATAGTGACATTGTTGTGTTGCACAGTCAGAATTGGTCTATGTGTACCTTCTCTATCATTTACGGCATTAATTGCTTGGACTAGATTAGGTTCTACATTGCTGCCATTCTTTAAGCTGCTTACACTTTGTACACATCTTCTACTGAAACATTTTCCAGTCAAACATGGTCACGATGCAACATGTGATTTGTGTGATTTGGAGATGTAAACATCTTCTACTATTGTCTACATGAAAGTTTCCCTCCCATTTCCAGGCTTTGCAAGATTACATTACTTCCACACACACATGACAGTACATCTGCAACAGCACTTGTGTAGTCTCCAAGTGACCTCCCCATGTTATATCTCCAAGTTTCTGTCGGATTCTCTCAGATGTCCTTCTGCATCCTTTGTTGTACATGGGTTTGCACTAAATTCAACATTCCACAACCTATGTCAGTGTCACCGTGAGTGTATCTTGTTAGTGAGTGAAATCATCTCAGTGCTGTATTATTTTCTGACCACATGCAACATATCTGTCTCATTCTTCTGACATACATTTTAGGATGGATCTGTAACATGTTTGGACATTACTAGACATACCTGCACATCCCACACCAAAGTGGCATGCTGGGCACCTAGACATTTTAGGGAATTTTTTCAGTGATGGTAACTTTCTCTTGGTCAGATATGTTAGTGTCAATGAGAGGTGTGTTTTCATATGTGGTGTGTGATGGTATCATACAATCATACACACTATACTGGGTAACCTTGCTGACATATGTCAACCATTGTAGGTAATTGCAAACCCTTTCCTACCTAGGCCATATACCTGTACAACAGTCTTCACATGTATATCCGAATTAGCTGCATGCATGTGCGAAGGCAGCAGATTTGTGAGGCTAAGTGTGTTAGAATGTACATAGGGAGGGGGATAGACTCTGCCTACATTCCACTCAGACATTAATTGGGTGGTACATTCTCCCATTTTATAGGTAAATCCTGGCTGTGGGCCATATGTATGGAGAGTGGATCAGTACCCATTGCAGCTTTACTTGTCTAGCATCCCTTAGCGCACTCCACAGCCAACATATGTGTGCTATATATGAGGTACAGCACACCATGTGGCACGGTTGGGCCCAATGGCAGTGCAGAACGTAACACCATTGACATACGGTGGAGGGTTAGGGTCAAACTTTGGTTCCTAACCCTGAACAGTCAAGGAAGGTCCATTAATAAGAATGCATCCCCCCTTGTTACATGTGCTCAGTGCTAGCGTAGCAGCTATCCGCCTGAGATGTGACACAGTTCAGTAGCTATTTTTCGAATGCACCATTTGGAAACAGCTCCTACCGTTTGTATGCCCCCCTTGCATACATCTTGCCGGGCGTGGACATGATGTGGGGAAAGGGATAGGTATTTGCATAATGGCCACTTAACACCACATATTATTTCTTGTGGTGTGTGGATCTAGGTCTACAAGAGCCACATGGCCGTTAGTTATGTGACACTGATGTGTGGCATGGAGGTGCTATGCCCTCCTATATCACAACATATGTTCCAACCACTTTTGTTACTGTTGTGTTTCTTTCCTGATGTATGAGCAACATTCCAATGATATATGTAGTGGAGAATGAGTTGACCATGGACATTTAGGTGCAAAATGATTTAGTGGTGATAATTACAAAATTATATTATTTGCACAGTGTCTAGGTGTAGAAGTTCTGTACAATTTGTTGCCTCCTGTGAACTCCAGCAGCAGTGCTTTGTGGTTCCCCCTCCACCTGTGCTGCACCATTGTCATCCTCCTCCTCATTGGGGATATCTATCAGTTCATCACCGGGTACATTGGTCCGTATACATTTGTTATGCAAGATTGCACATACAAGTATCATCTTGCATACTAGCGGTGGTGCATACAAAATGCATCCTCCTGTCAGGGCCATGCACCTGTACCTTGACTTCCGGAGCCCAAATGTTCTCTCCACCACATTTCGTGTCTTTCTGTGCCCTTCATTGTAAGCCTGCTCTTTCACCGTTGTTGGGTTGCCGAAAGGAGTCATCACCCATGGCTGTATGTCGTAACCTTGGTCGGCTGCAAAGGAATGAGAGAACATGTGTTGGTATTGCATATTTCTGGTTTTGTATTTTCCATGGCAGATGTTAATTTTAGTGGAGTGGTGACTCCAACTTACTTCTAGTATTGTGTATGTTCCTGTTCTGTAGTATGGTTCCATTGGTTTGTGTTAATGGACATTACTATCATGAGTTGTTGCTCAGGGACATGATGATTGTGAAATTAATCCAAACTGACTGTTCAACCATGCCAAACATGTGTTGTGTTGTCCATATTTGAGGCTGTGTCCTATTGTTGGTAGGACCTACCATCTCCTTGCACCACAATAATGTCAATTGTTTTGATATCATGGTAGCCCTACAAAGCCAAACTCAGGCCTTCATGTTATCATATGACACTACACATGCAGTGCACCACTTTGTGACCCTTTGTGGAAGGTGATGGCTGTGCCAGCCATCATGTGTACAAGGGTGTGATTCACACAACTAGAGGAGTAGCAAAATAGATGCAGTAGAATCTCCAAGACACACAGACACTTTCAACACATGTACACTGCAGGTATTGGGAGGGGGAACACTGTATTTTTGCATGGTTCCCTATGTACGGTGCATACAAAGTCTCAATACTCCTACAAAGTCCTACTATGGCATCCACTATCTTTACAGTATTGCACCTAGTGTGCGCCATGGTGACCCGTTACTTGTATACGGTGCACACATGGTGGGGTTACGGGACGCTAAGGGCTGCATGTCAAGTGGCACTAGACTAGGTGCAGCCCCATATTCTTTCATGGCTGGTGATGTTGTACTCTTATCTGTGTGGCACAATACAGCAGACAGGTGAAGTTACTCACTAGAGGAACGTCAGGTATGTGTAGGTGATATGTAATTGGTCATGACAAAACTTGTGTGGCATTTGATACTGACACCGCCCGAGGACTGTACACCATGGCAATTACCCCATCTGCCTCAGGTGGGTCAGAAAGACTGTACCTATTTTTAAGGGGATGGGGGCTCTGCCATGCCCAGTCTGGGCAGCCTCCGCCCCTGGACTTTTCTATAAAAAAAATCCTGGTGGATTTCTGCTCCCCGGACAGCAGAATAGGGGTTATTGACCCCATCTGCCACCCGGGAGGGGGTGGGAAGGAAAGAATTTAGTCACATTTATTTTCGATGGGGGCCTGGCCATTCCCACTGTGGGCAGCCCCCTGGTGTCTAGAGGGTTTTCTTCTCCCCTGGGGGGCAGATCGGGTATAATAACACCCATCTGCCCCCAAGGAGGGGGCAGAAAGTCTGTGCCCATTTATTATAAGGGGTTGGGGGCATTGGCATGCCCATTGTCGGCAGCCCCCACCCCTAAATATTAACCAAAAAGTTGTCCCTGGTGCCTAGTGCACTTTCTGCCCCCCCCCCCATCCCCCTGGCAGGACGATTAAGGGCATTTGCTCTCATCTGCCTCCAAGGGGGGCTGAAATACTGATTTTGCCCAAAACAATTTGGGGAGATCAAAAGGCTTCCTCAAGGGCCTGCTTTCCTCTCCCTGGTGGAAAAAAGTAGTCACTGATGCCCAGTTCGCTTTCTGCCCCTTGGGGGGCAGATGAGGGGCTTTTGATCCAAAATTCCCCTTAGGGGAGGCAGAAAGACTGATTTTGCCCAAAGAAATGTTGGGGGGAGCAAAAGCCCTTGCCCAAGGGGCCACTCCCCCCCTCCTGGTGGAAATAAGTAGTCCCTGGTACCTAGTGTGCTTTCTGACCTCTGGTGGGCAGAAAGACTGATTGCCAAGGTGCCGCTCCCCCTTCCTGGTGTCTAGTGGTGGATTACTGCTTAGGGATGACCCTCCTGCAGCGTTCCTGAAGCAGGAATCCACTAGGAGATTCTCCCCTTTCCAACGATACCTCTCCCACCTGCCCCAGTGCTCGGGGGACTAAGATAGCCACCTGTTCACCGAGGCAGTGAAAGTGAAATGAACTTTTGTTTACATTGAAATGACTTTGGCGCTCCACGCCCGCTGATCCTCATTTCAGTGAAAACAAAGAAATGCGTCGGGCACTGATGAAGCTCTTCCCCAGCTCCCAAGACTATTTCTTTATGAAAGAAATACCTCTGGTGCCTTGACCAGTGGGATTTCAAGTGCCCTGGGCTTGGACGTCCAGGAGCCGTCCGACGCACATTAGCACTGTGGCGTTGGACGGCTCTCGGTCATCCGGCACACCAAACAGATTAACAATCATAAAATGAAAACATATATAAACACATTTTTGAATTAAAAAAATACAAATATATTTTTAGTATTAAATGATCAATTAAAAAATGTAAATATTTGTATTATTAAAATTTATTTTTCACAAAAAATTATAAAATGTTAAACTTTTGTGTAAAACAATTCTAATTATTTAACTTTATTCTAATACATTTAAACATGCTTTTCATTTGTAAAACATTTTTATAGTTTATTTTTTATATTTTTATATATTTTTTTAACTATCAACAGTAATGTATAATTTAATCCCAAGCAGTAATCAAGTTCTCCTAGCTCTGTCAAAGTGCTCTTTTGGAATGTGGCAGGTTTACAGGGCAAACTGATTGGGTATCCTCTATATCAGAGCATGATGTCTGCCTATTCCAAGAGTTGTTGATTAGCGGGGAAGTCCAACACCCAGGATATAGCATTTATTAAAAGGCAGCAACCAGGTGGGAGTTGAGGAGGCCCTCAGGGGGGTGTTGTCTACTTGGGTAGCTTCTTATTTGGGTTATTTGGTTACAACTGTGGAGACATTTAATAGTGATAACATATGTCTGTCACTTTCCTCCACGAGTAATACTGAATTATATGTGACCAACATTTACTCCATGCCAGCAGTTTCTAATCGAGAATCCTTGGTGGTGGAGTGTTTGTCTGATTTTCTGCTTCAGCTTTCCAGCAGTGCATTCAAATTGATTGGGGGAGACTTGAATTGTCACTTGGAACCCACTAGTATTGGGGTAGACGGTCTTGTGACTGCAGAGGACAGCCTGTGGCACATTCCATTGTCCGGTTCTCAACTGGTGAGGAAATGCATCCTGTTGGTCCTTCAGATTAATGCGCTTGCATTGAATCATGCTGTCCATGAATGTAATGGTCATACTTTGTCCGACCGAAAAGGGTCCCAGACATTTAACCAGCCAGGTAGGACCGCCTTGATAGATTATATTTATGGGCTTGTGTTATGGACATGGAAATTATCATAAGGCATGACAGCGATCACAGCACACTATTGCTTGATCGAAACTGTACAGTCCCCTGAATCTTTTAATCAGCTATTTAACTCTATTGCACTGACATTGGGCAAGGTGAGTGAGATTTCAGAGGCCCGGGTGCCCCCTAATCAGTGGACTAGTGTGGAGAATGTGGATATGGAGCTGATGGGTGAGCTCAAAAACCTGTTCTTTGTGAAATGTCAGGATGGTAGTGGCAAGAACAAGAACAATCCAGAAATATGGTTTAACAAGCAGTGGTGGCAGACAAAATTGGATCTCTGCAAGGCCATTAAATTGAAAGATCCCAGGTTGGTACGAATGGCCTGAAGCCAGTATAAGAGCTCTCTGACCGCCACAAAGGGAGAGTGGGAGACCCAAAGATGGGAAGCATTGAACCTAGCTGTGAGGAATAAGGACTTCCATATGTTTTGGTTACTTGTTGCCTCGGGGTAGCAGGAGACCAATGGCCCAATTGGAAGTGATATTTCTGCTGATTAATGGTCGGAACACTTTCAGTCTCTTTATGGTTTCCAATCTGTCACTGATGGCCCACCAGATGTTAGAGCAGAGGGGGGATACTTGAAAAGTCTGAGGCATACCCTTTGTTTACAAACAAGGAGGTGTTTCATGCAATTGCTAAAGTGGCTCCAGGTTAGGCACCCAGCTTAGATAGAATCATGGGGGATTTACATAGTTTTGTACCTGATGTCTGGGCACCATATTTTGGGGTTCTATTTAATGCCATCCTGGAGGGGATGCCTATGCCTGAGTCATGGGCCGGAGCCGAAATAATACCCATTTACAAAAAGGGCTCTCCTCTCCTGCCAGACAGTTACAGACCTATTAGCTTAATCGACTCAATGCAAAAGTTGTTTGCACATGTGATCTTTGGAAGACTTCAGGTCTGGCTTGAGGAAAATAGTGTCCTCAGCCCACTTCAGGCTGGGTTTAGGAAATGCACTTCCACCCTGGACCAGGTCTTTTGCCTTCAGCTTATATATTGGAAAACCGCGGTACTGGAAGGCGCAAGCCTTTATGCTATATTTGTGGACCTTCGATCTGCCTTCAACCTGGTCCCGAGAGACACACTTTGGCAGGTTCTGTTAGAAATGCGGGCTCCTACCTTCTTATGCAACATCCTACAGAGACTCCCTGAGGGGAATTTCGCTCATGTTCGGTTCAGAAAATCAGGAGATCTTACCAAACCCTTTCTAGTCCGGACAAGTTAGACACAATTTTGTTCTGGCCCCAACTCTATTGTCATTATACATCAATGGTTTGATTAATGACTTGAATAAAGTTTCGAGCTATGCCCCTAGATTAGCCCATCTCAAGATTCCTGAGTTAATATTCGCAGATGACACCCTTTTATTGTCAAGATCTCCAATGGGCCTACAAAGAATTCTAGATTGTTTTGTTGATTTCTGTAGGCTGAGGGGGCTGGAAATTAATGTGGAGAAAACAAAGTACATGGGTTTCCATTCGTCCCCATCCACCAGGCCAGGCCTCAAACTCAATGGCGTACTGTTGAAGTGGGTCAAGGTGTTTGATTACCGGGGAATCACACTATCAGAGCAAGTAGACTGGCTATCATATATAAATAAACAAAAGCTAAGATTGGTCTAATTTACTGGTGGCCTGGGGAGAACCTTTAAAGACTCGTCCTTCAGGCCAGTCAGTCTGGTGTGTGAGCTATACAGACCACAGGCTCTGAGGGCAGTGATGTATGGGGTGGAGCTGTGGGGGAATAAGAGGACCAGTGGTGTCTCAAAAGTGGAGAATGCATTTTTAAGACAGCTATTAAACTTCCCTAAGAATACTCCACTTTTACCTTTAAGGTTTGACCTGGGTGTTGGCCCATTGCTGAGGAATTAGGACTAAGGCCACACCTCTTTCGATTTTTTTGTAAAGTCTACAGACACGTTAGATCAAAATGGTTGGCCCCCCCTGCAGAAATCTAGGTACTGTCCTGCACCTAGTAGTTTTATGAATTTTGAAAACCAAGGTACATCAGCCAATCGTGTTTTCTGTGTTTAGGTATTTGTTCAAGGCTTGGAGCAGCTGTAAGAGATGTGTGTAGTTGCTTTCGTGGGTGGTTGGGGGGGATTCATTTATCCTTTTCATCTTGTATTTTATATTTATGTTTTTTTTATTATTTTGCTAAGTTTTATGTAATTGATATATGTTATGATTGTAATGAACTTGTTTATTTGAATGGAATGGTTGTCATTATTGATGTACTTTTTGTCTTTGACCTGCAAAAAAGGTATAGTGATGATGATTCAATTAATTATAAATAAAAATTTATTATAAATAACACATGTTAATTTGTATATCATTAAAATAATTAACATAAAAATTACTTTAAACTGTGCACTTTTAAAAGCTCTTCTACCCTTATTCTCTAAAAACCCATTATCCCACTACTAACAAATATTATAAAACCATTATTTATATACATTAATACAACTACAAATACAATTTTACAATTAATACATTTTCTCACTAAAAATACAAAAAATTAATTTCACCAAAATATAGAATCAAGAACACTACAATAAATTACAAACCAATTACTACTTACAAACGATATTACATACAGCTATGTTTTCTACGTCAATATTTTTACCAACACCTAAAATGATATTTTTACCTTTGATATTCCTGTCAAAGAGATTTTTGACATTCTGATATTCTAGACACCATGGGGGTCATTACAACTTTGGCGGGCCGCAACATGGAAGCCAGCTCCAAATGGAGCCGGCGGTGTTGCGGCTGTGCGACGGGTGCAGTTGTGAAAAGCTGCACGGGGCCCTGTCAGGGGGCCCCTGCACTGCCCATGCCTGTGGCCTGGGTCTGTACAGTGGCGGATGCCTGTGGCATGGGCAGTGCAGTGGCCCCCAGGGGCCCCATGACTCCCCGTACCGGCAGCCTTTTCCTGGCGGTTCATACCGCCAGAAAAAGGCTGGCGGTCGGGGACTCGTAATCCCCGCCGGGGCAAAAGTGGCAGAATACCGCTGGCCCCAGTGGTGCGAGCACGGCGCTTCTGCCGCGGTCGTAATAGGCCAGGAAGCACCACTAGCCTGTTGGCGGTGCTTCCGTCATTTTAGCCCTGGCATGACCCCCAATATTTTTGTATCACATTATTTTTTTCTGATATTTTGTTCAAGCACATTCAAAAAGGTATGAGCAGGCATCCCAGGTACACGTCATAAGTACATGTGGGCTTTCATGGGAACCATAACTAGAAAATTTCTCCATTGCTGAATCTATTCAACTATAGCAGTGCATGCTGGTCTTCGTAGTACTAATTTTATGTCATCAAACAAAGGCCCTCATTATGGCATTGGCGGTAAGTCCCGCTTACTGCCAAGCTGAATGCTGCCAACATACCACGACCGCGGCGGTATACCGCTGTGCGCATTATGACCCACCCATAGAAATCCGCCACTGTACAGACACACACACAAGTCCGCCACACCAAAGGTCAATGATAAAATGGTGGTACCAAAACCCACACCGTTACGCAAACAGAAATAGGCCCACAGCATTATGACCCACGATTCACCGCAGCAGAAATTCAACTGCGGTAAACCATTGGCAGTACATACTGCAGCGCTCAAAATACAAACAACCTAACAAAAGAACACCACATTGGGCAATTTGAACAACACACGCCTGGCACACATACACACACCACACCCACACCACTATAAAACACACACCCACATTACCCACAACCCTTTACCACAACTAACAATTTACAACAGAGAGAGAGACACGCCAGGAGTACCCACAGAACCAGAGCCACAGAACACCCATACACTTTCCACGCACCTCACAGCACACATCCCAACACATCACCCCACACACACCACACCCATGGCACCACAAAGACACCCCAGATGGAGGAAATCATCCGGGTAGAGCCACAGCTATTCGGATCACAGGTGCAGCAGACATCCATTGCAAGGAAGATGGAGCTATGGCGGAGTGTCGTGGACAGGGTCAACGCCGTGGAACAGCACTCAAGAACCAGGGATGACATCAAGAAGAGGTGGAACGACCTACGGGGAAGGTACGTTCCGTGGTTGTAAGACACCAGATAGCAGTACAGAGGACTGGCGGTGGACCCCCACCTCCTCCCCCACAACTAACAACATGGGAGGAGCAGGTCTTGGCAATAATGCATCCTGAGGGCCTGACAGGAGTAGCAGGAGGACTGGACTCTGGTAAGTCAATTCTTTACTACTTTCACCCCCTACCTGCATGCCATCACATACCCCCACCCTCACCCTAACTCCCATCACTCCACCACCTCCCACACACCCCACCATCACAACCCACCCCTCCCACAACCAAGCCCTGCATGCAACACCAATGCATGGACATCCATCACAGACCTGCATGGACACCCATCACCACAACACACACAGTAGTGTCAACCAAAGCACAACTCACACAAGCCAAAGCTGACTTGGTAATAACAACCATTGAGGGAAATACACCCTGCACCTTATGTCACACGCAGAAACAATAACACTGCATTTACATACCCACAGGACTCAAACACAACGTAGCTGGACAGGAGGTGCCAGCAACATCCAGTCCACCCCCAGAAGAGGCCCACAGTGATGACAGCAGCTCTGCACACCTGGATATGGATGACCAACCTGGCCCATCTGGGATCTCTAGACAGTCGGTTACCCAGCCACAGTCCCATTCCACCACAGAGCCTCCCCCCTCAGGAAACACCAGCACAGCACCCACTCAGAGGGCCCATACCCAGGACACATCAATCAGCAGTGTGTCCACCACTACAGGGACCCCAGGCATTCCCACAAACACAGGACGATCAGGGGCCTGGGGTCAGTGGCAGTGGGGACACCGTTCAGGGGACAGAGGCACAGGACAACAGGGAAGCTGGGAGGACTGCTGTGCGACAGGGGGAGGACAGGCCCAGGGAACCGACTCTCCACGAGGCACTCACCAACATCCTGGGAACCTACCACCATTCCAAGGAAACCATGGGCCAGATACTGGCCAAATTGCAGGAGACCCAGCGGCTGCAGGAGGGACAGTACCTGGGGATCAGGGAGGACCTGAAGGACATCCACACCACACTGGTCACCATTGCAGGGGTACTGGCAGACAAGGCCAACACCATGAGTGAGGCAGTGGCACACCAGCAGGCCCCTGACACTAGCCAAACCGATGAACAGCGCTCCACCTCCTTCAACGCTAGTGGACAGGAGGACCCGCCACAGGAACAACGAGCCACCAGCACCCCACCCCCGGCAGAAGGCGAACCACCACACGAACAATCCCTTCGATCCAGGCAGAAGCCAGAGAACATTGCCAAGACCCCCACCAGGAAATAAGACTCTCCTGATTGTCACCCTTCTGTCCCACCATGTCACCCTGTCCACCTTGAACTGCCATTGCTCCACTTCCTATGCCCCTTTGGACAATGCACCTGTGATACCAATAGACTGTACACTATCATGGACTCTCGTCTCCCATCACCCAAGCCCATTACACATCCCCATTTACTTCTCAGCACAGAAATAAACACCCTTGGAATAAACACGTATGAGTATGTCAAATGATTTAAAGATGTAGTTGTTTAACAATCTGTAGACATTACAAGTAGACAGTACAGTGATGTAAACATAGTTATGACCTGTAATGTGCTGCAGTCAATACACCAGGAGCCACTGGAGGGCACAAATATCTGCAAATAGACATGTTAAAGGGTACAATAAGTGGGCTGTGTAGTGGGAACAGCAGCCAGGCAGAAAAAAATCACTTCACAAAACAGCAATGGAAGGTAAAATTACAGTGTCTTACCTGTGTGTCACTGGAAGTACTGTTGTATTATAGTTGTTCTGTTGTCCACATCCTCTTCCTCTGCCTCCTCTTCGTCACTGTCCACAGGCTCCACCGCTGCCACACGACCATCTCCAGCCACATCCTCCTGCAGAAAAGGCACCTGGCGTCTCAAGGCCAGGTTGTGCAACATGCAACATGCAACGATGATCTGGCAGACCTTTTGGGTGAGTAGCACAGGGATCCACCTGTCACATGGAGGCACCTGAACCTGGCCTTCAGGAGGCCAAACGTTCACTCAATGATCCTCCTTGTTTGCCCATGTGCCTCATTGTAACGTTCCTCTGCACTTGTCCTGGCATTCCTCACTGGGGTCAGTAACCATTAGAGGTTGGGGTAACCAGAGTCACCTGCAAATACTGAGGGATACCATTTAGCCAGACACTCACCCTTAGGGCCAACCCCACACCCATATACCAACATCCACTGGGTGGGGACCACGGGCTCACCTATTAGCCACACCCGGTGCCTCTGGAGTTGAGCCATCACATATGGGATGCTGCTATTCCTCAGGATATAGGCATCAGGCACAGACCCAGGATACTTAGCATTGCCATGGGAGATGTACTGGTCTGCCAGGAACACTATCTGCACATTCATAGAGTGAAAGCTCTTTCGATTTCTGAACACCTGTTCATTTCTCCGGGGGGGGGCAACAAAGGCAATATATGTACCATCAATAGCATCAATGATGTTGGGGATATGTCCCAGTGCATAGAAGTCAGCCTTCACTGTGGCCAAATCCTCCACCTGGGGGAAAACGATGTAGCTGCGCATGTGTTTCTTCAGGGCAGACAACACTCTGGTCAGCACGTTTGAGAACATAGGCTGTGACATCCTTTCTGCCTGGCCACTGTCGCTTGGAATGAGCCACTTGCCAAGAAATGGAGCACTGACAGGACTTGCACAAGAGGAGGTATCCCAGTGGGGTGACGGACAGCTGAGATCAGGTCTGGCTCCAATTGGGCACACAACTCTTGGATTGTGGCCCTATCAAGTCTGTAGGTGAGGATAATGTGCCTGTCTTCCATTGTTGCCAGGTCCACCAGG
Source organism: Pleurodeles waltl (assembly GCF_031143425.1). Taxonomy (NCBI): domain Eukaryota; kingdom Metazoa; phylum Chordata; class Amphibia; order Caudata; family Salamandridae; genus Pleurodeles; species Pleurodeles waltl. The sequence continues at coordinate 573,588,616 of NC_090439.1, read as the reverse complement.
GGTCTGTACATGGGGGTATGTCTCCATCTCCTATTCATCTGCAGCGGTTGAACTCTAGGATGAAAAATGGTGAGCAGATGGTCATATTCCGGTGGGAGGACCTGCACCGCTGGGCAAGGATAGGAAGGGAACAACAACTGCCAAGAACAGGAAGGAAACACCAGCTGCCAAGGACAATGAGAAAGGCACAGATGCAGTAGCCGGGATGGATATGAAGCCTGGTGCTGGAGTAGCATCTGGGCACACAACACCAGCCATGGCACTTCAGCCGTCCGAGGCTGCAAGGGAAGGAATGGAGCCTCCCCGCACCGCCGCCAGCCCAGCAGCCAGCACCGCCACCAGCACCACTGCCAGCAGCAGCAGCCCCAGTGGGCAGCCGTCCGAGGCTGCAGGGAAAGGGCAGGAGCCTACTCCCACCACAGGCAGCACTGCCACCAGCACCGCCACCAGCACCACTGCCACCACCACTGCCAGTAGCAGCAGCCCCAGTGGGCAGCCGTCCGAGGCTGCGGGGGAAGGGCTGGAGCCTACCCCCACCACATCAGCACCGCCACCAGCACCGCCACTGCCACCACTAAGCAGCCATGACCGCCTGCGGGCAGTGTGCAGTCGTGCCTCCATGGGCTGTAGTGTGTCCTGGCCCCTGCAACAACTGTAGGTGTGACACCCAGGTGAGAGACTGTGACCTTGCACCCTCCAAGATCTGCATCACAGGGCACAAAGCCCCCTTCAGAACCAGTGGAAGAAGGCATCCACTCACCCCCTCCTTGCCAGGAACAAGCACACTGGGCACAAAGCCTCCTCTGGAAAAAGGCATCTACTCACCCTCTCCTTGCCAGGATGAAGCACACTGGGCACAAAGCCCTCTCCAGAACCACTGGAAGAAGGCATCCACTTGAGAAACTGCACCTTTACACTCCCCAGGACCAAGCCGTGGGCAAACCACCCACTAGAGAGACTGTGGCTTTGCACTCCCCAGGACCAAGCAGTGGGCAAACCACCCACTTGAGAGACTGTGGCTTTGCACTCCCCAGGACCAAGCAGTGGGCAAACCACCCACCTGAGAGACTGTGGCTTTGCACTCCCCAGGACCAAGCAGTGGGCAAACCACCCACTTGAGAGAATGTGGTTTTGCACTTCCCAGGACCAAGCAGTGGGCATGTAGCCCCCACCAGGAGCAGTGGCGTTATTCCATCTTCCGGCTGAGGTGCCCCCGCTTCCCCTTCCCCCTGAGGTGCCTGTGTATTTTCGACCTGTTGCTCCAGCAGTGTTCTCTCCGTATTGAGGCAGGAGTCAAGTGGGGCTTGGCCTATGTGATATGGCCCTGTGGGCCAAGGACAATTTGGACTGGGCAGTGTATATATTGTAGATACTGTTTTGTGCTTTGAGGACGTATTTCTCAAAATGTATATTATTACACTGAGTTTACTCACCTCCTTATGTCCTTGCATTATTCCTGAGGGTTACGGGGTGGATATCTAATGTTGTTGCATCTGTTTTTGTGTATGGTGTTGGGGGTGTTGCATGTGTGTGTGTCACTCTCTTTTTCCTTCCCCCTCCCCTGTGTGCTAGGTGGCAGTACTCACCGTGGTCATCGTCGCCGCCGTTGGTATTCCTGGTGTAGGAGGAGGTAGAGCAGCATGGGGAACACCTGCAGTTCGGGCTCCATGGCGTTGTGGTTCTTCCCTGAGTGTCAAGAGGGGATTCGTTTCCCTTCTGTGTACTGTTTCCACCGTGCTTATGATGGTGTTGGTACCGCCCCGGAAAAGCTGGTGGATTGGCTTGTTGTAATAGGGTGGGCGGTACATTGTCTTCCGCCTGGCTGTTGGCGGTTACCGCTGCGGTGCTTGTTGCTACCGCCGTGGCAGTCGGAGTGTAAAGTGGCTGTCTGTGTTTGCAGTTTCCACCATGGTCACAATTCCATTTTTTTACCGCCGGCCAGGGTTGTAATGAGGGTCAAAATGTCAGTGCATGTCAGTAGGCCAGTAGAGGTGAGCTGAAGTATCAGGAAAGTAAAAACAGAGCCCAAAGATCTAGCTACAGATATAGAATCAAATTAAATGTCACAGCAATGGGTCATACAGCTCATCAAAGCCTAGCATATTATCATATTATCACATATGCAATGACAAACATATTTCAAATTTCTACCAATAGAATACAGAAAGGAGTGACCTTTAGTATTTAATTCATGACTGAGCTGCAAAAACACCCTGATAACTACCATGTACAGGCTATGCTCATGACTGATGGCTTTATTTAGATTCATCCTGTTGCATGGGACCCTGGGACCCTGGGTTTGCTGGGAAGTGTATTGTTTTTTGATTTATGTGTGCTATAATAAAAGTACCAAATTAAATAAGTATGATATGAAATGATATGAGCCTCCTGCCTTGTAATACAATTGATCCATTCTTTGAAAAACATTTTTTCAGGGGAATTCTTATGTGGATTCTGCAGTTTGCTATTCCACTATGACGAGTTACCTTCCCTTTAGCATCCTTCGTATCCAGTACCAACAGTGCTGGTATTTCGTCCTTTTTAATCTTTCAACTGCCAAATTGTTGTCCCTATCAACATTACAACAATGTCACCATGAGGCTTATACTGATAGGAGCAATTCATTATTTTAATTAACCTAGCAACACTTCAAATTGAATCATTATGTTATCTGTTCACATGTGTAAAATATTAGTATTACAGTTGTGCAGCAAAGAGAGCTTGATGTTGTTTTAGTGTATAATTAATTGAATGTGAATTGAACTGTGATCTTATATTTGTATGTGTGCAATATATTTTGTTCTTGTATTTTTTTTTCTGTTGTAGTTCACTTCATGATGACTATAGTTATTTTTGTGCACAGATGATCATATATGGTGGCATTTGTGTGGGCGTGGTAATATCTTCTGAAGCGTGTATTTGTTGGTGTGTATACAAAATCGAGCCGCCTTGCAACCCCCAATATGGGTACTTGTGTTGGTGCTCTTCCAAACTTTTTCTTCTTACAGTGAATGAATTAATAATTACTTATTTAATTATTAACTAATATCTCTGAATATTAGAACTATATACACTATGTTTTTACCTATAGTATAATTTGTTATTTATGTATTCCTAGAATTGGAACATAGGAAGGATATGAAAGGTACTACTAGGCCCAAAACACATCAAAAAGTACCTGCAATTCCTTTTTTTTATGAAAAACATTGAATAAGAAAAAAAGAAATGATTGAGAGTTTATAAATTAATTGTATAAATAAATCTATTTGATGAACTTGTCACCAGTGCCCTTATTGCAGGTTCAAAGACAGCTTTAATTTCCTACACATTTGTTTTGCCACCTAGGCCCAAGAGTTTGAAGGTGTATCTATGTATATTAATTTTCCGATCAAACAACATTTGAGTTGGGGATCATTTATTTTGCGATGTATATGTTGGTGTGTCTTACCTATACCTGGACTGTGCTATTTTCTTTTAATCTTTGATTACACTTTGCGTAGACGTTGAACATGCACAAATGTTCTCAAGAACCTGTGTAGAAATGTACTTTTTTTGATAGGCACTTGTGGCATTCTTACTGGGGACAGTTTACTTATAATTTATTTTGAATGGCACTGTGTTTTAATGTTTGCACATCTGTCCTAATTTTTCATGTGTGGATACTCCACAGTAGTAACATTCCTTTGTGAATAGCAAACAATTGTGAACTTACACAACAGTGTATGCTCACCCTTGTGAATGAGGCCTTAAGATTCTTATTGACTGTTAAGGGAGAAGTGGATGTACAAAGTTAGCTGGCAGTATATGACAATTGCCAAGTATTAATGCCATGCAGAGTTATTGATCACATTTCACAAACTTAACTTACAATTTTGAGTCACAAATGTAACTTACAATTTTGACTAATTTACACTTCTGCCTAACATTTTGGATAGTTACAAAATCCAACTTTACATTTACTGCCAACGTGTAACTTACATGTCTCCACCAACATGAAAAGCCTGGTGGCTATTCACAAACTGCAGAGACTATTAAAGAAGGTAATTTAAATTTTTGAGTAATTTACATATATAAGTTGTCCTTACACTTTGAATATGTTTACTACTTTTGGCTGTTCACATGTGTGAAGTTACTCAAACTTATTTGACATTGTATTGTTTTCATATATTCCTTTGGTGATATTACAATGTGGTTCTTTTTATACACAACGGTACCTCTGGCTGGATATTTTGGTGCATATTTTCTATACTAATTACTAAATTTGCGATGGACTGTTTTATTATTATATGAGAAGGATAACCATTTGCAATTTAGTATGAATTCCACAAAAGGGGTGGTCCAACCTCAACATCTAGGGCACTTGTTAAAAGTTCAAAACTCAGGTGGCAAAGTTTCAATTTTACTCACGCGATTGACTGGATGCACAACTTTGGCACTTCAAGTTGCAAAGTTTGTGCACTGTGGACCATCTCACCTGAGGTTAAAGTTGTTTTTCGTACAATTCATTTTTGCTGGGAAAAGTCTCTCTCAAAGATTATGTTTTGTGTTTTTATCCTCTTATCTTAACTTACATTTTAAGGCTTTAACTTCACAAAATTCATATCCTTGCACAGTTTTGAATAAAATGTCTTGTAGCTGAAGCATGTGAGGTAACAAAGGGCTGTTCACCAGGATTGAAAATCCAAACTTGTTTTCTAGTATCTCATGGTTACTCCATACAATTTGCATAATTTACCTAATGCCTTAAGGTGTGATCATGTAACGGGGCCAAACTCTTTAAAACGTTGTGCTACAACATTGTAAAATGTTCAGTATGCTAAGTAATAATGTGTACAATATGCAGTCTATTACTGTCACAGTTGCAGGTTTTTATCTCCCACACCATCACACCTTCTATTCTGTACTATGGTCTTAATAGGAGCCCACAAACACTGAATAGAATCGCTTTTGTGAAATGCCTCTGGTACATTAAAATATTCTCCGTGAAGCGCTGTGTTGTGCTCAGGCCCTAGGTTTGCACTATATGAAATACCTAAAAAATAAATAATAATAGCAGAATCAACCCAAATGTACAGAATGGACTAGATTATTAAACCATATTTCTTTCTTACAGGAATCTGTTCTTTACTTGGAAACAGCATTCTCCTCTATGTTTCCTATAAGAAAAAACATTTGCTGAAGCCGGCAGAGTATTTCATCATCAACCTTGCAATCAGTGACCTTTGCTTGACCCTGACATTGTTTCCTCTTGCTATTACGTCCAGTTTTGCACACAGGTATGTCCTTCCTACAGATGAATGCATTATAACTACGCCATAAAACCTATACATGATTGTGAATATATGTTATGCCTACAAGCGAGGTTATAATGAGAATTATTGATAGCAAGTTTTCTTAATGTTTTACATCAATGGACTGTAGTATGGAAGAAACACATTTCACATGAGCAGGCAATATTTCTATCTTCTAAGTGGTAGTTATATACTGAGGGAGGTGGATTAAAAAAAGTAATGCCTCTGTCCGTAAACTAATCAAATACGGTTTTAGTGGACCTGCTCCTGAGAGTGGGATAGATGAGGATGATATTTGCACCACCCTAACTTGGCACAAAATTGGATCTCTACTATTGGTCACTAGGATAGACCTTTTTCTGGAACTCAGGCTGAAGTCACAAAATAATTAACACTGCATTGACAGCGAAGCAGATTTTGCACAGTAATGACTGAGAGGAAAGGTTTGCAAACCATAAAGGTATTTTAACCTATTGTTAAAGTTACAATCTCCAATCAAATTGTTAGATGTAACTCAAAATTCACCTAAATACAGCATACATAATGCAAGCAATTCAATGTAGTATTGTGAATATTGTGTTATGAATGGCAACATATGCAAATCAGAGTGACATCTCATTTCCATAAAGGAAACTCCATACTGCTACACTAGGGTTGTGGGCAAATCAGGGAAACTGAGAAGCAGCAGTTGTAGGCAAATGCATCAAAAGAAAATGAAATGGAGGTTCCAATTAGAATGAGAAGGAATATGCTTGCTCTACAGAGTAACTCTATGAACAGGAAAATATGGACCAATGGCATCAATGTGAAGGAAAAGAGCTCCACCTGCCAAGGTGCACAGGGGCAAGTGAATCAACTAATTAACAAGCTTCACAAAGTTAAAACATGGAATGAAATTTAACAGATATAATCGACAGGTTCCTACCGAGTCAGAAACAATCACAAATCAGTGTTCCTATTGTACTTGGTGTCACATCCTTCTCACAGATAATACAATGCCAACTTCTTTTCTCATTGCAAACTTCATGATATATCATAAATAAGTATTCACCTCCTCAGTTTGCCATACAATGCAGATGCTGGGCATTCTCCAGGCTAGTTAATTGCTGCTTTACATCCTTCAAACTGTAATTTAACAAAGTATAACATTTCTACATGAGCACACTGTGATTCTCATGCCTGAAACAAAAAAGTGTTATGCACAGCAAGCAGAAATTCAATCTATTTCAGACATGAAATAAGGCACCTATGCCTACTCATGATAATGTTAAGATGCACATAGTTTCATTAAAGTTAATCAGGAACATATGATTCAATTGTTTTACTAGATCTAAAAGTAAAACAAGTTAAAAAATCATTTGTGAAATATTATGTGAAATGATGAATAAATAACATGTAAATCTTCTGGAAATCATGTGTACAGTGGTTATACAGGTTGTAGATTAACAAATGATTATGTACAAATTAGTGATAGTGACACTGCATCATCCCTCCCCACCGCTTTTCTTTTTGCGAAGGGGGTGGTGGTGTCTCTGTGACTCAGTAACCCCTTCTCTGAGGTTGTAGGTGGTACAATTGAGAGAGACCTCCAATTTTTCCCTGTGAACATGATGATCTTGGGAAATGCATGGCTGAATCAATTTGGCGGTGATGATGGTAGTGATGGATATGGGCTCCCAGTGGCAGAGGTCTCCCGCCAGTAGGCACTCCTGCCAATCACTGCAGGGATGTTTAAAAGGTGTAGCTCTGATTCTGCAGTAATTCCATCTACTACCGGTTGGGAGTTACTTCCCCCAACATAATTAGATCATGTGTGGTTTTAATCATGTCTCCTCAAATTTCAGAAATAGACACCTCTTAAATTGAGGTTCTTTTGTTCATAACAATCTTTTTCCTTACATTGATGAATAGAAACAACAGTAAGCTGGCTGCTTTAAACTTCAAGTTGCATAACATTTTGGGGGTCATTCAGACCTTGGTGGACGGCGGAGGCCGTCCGCTAAGGTACCGCCGACAAATGACCGCACCGCGGTCAAAAGACCGCGGCGGCCATTCAAACATTTCCGCTGGGCTGGCGGGCGCTCTCCAAAAGAGCGCCCGCCGGGCCAGCGGAAATGCCCCTGCAGCGAGGACGCCGGCTCAGAATTGAGCCGGCGTAGTTGCAGGGGTGCGACGGGTGCAGTTGCACCCGTCGCGTATTTCAGTGTCTGCAAAGCAGACACTGAAATACTTTGTGGGGCCCTCTTACGGGGGCCCCTGCAGTGCCCATGCCATTGGCATGGGCACTGCAGGGGCCCCCAGGGGCCCCGCGGCACCCCCTACCGCCATCCTGTTCATGGCGGGTTTCCCGCCATGAACAGGATGGCGGTAGGGGGTGTCTGAATCCCCATGGCGGCGGAGCGCGCTCCGCCGCCATGGAGGATTCAATGGGGCAGCGGTAAACCGGCGGGAGACCGCCGGTTTACCCTTTCTGACCGCAGCTGAACCGCCGCGGTCAGAATGCCCTTGGGAGCACCGCCAGCCTGTTGGCGGTGCTCCCGTGGTCGGTGACCCTGGCTTCAGAATGACCCCCTTTGTATCTTGTTCCTTGTGGAAACAGAGGCCTTGAAATTTAGACCACGCAGGAGCATGATTTACAATCTCTCGTCTGATGGATCTTTTTAAGTTGAATGAAATGCAAAAGGATTTAACAAAATGAAGCAATTCAATTTTCATGAAGCACATTTGGTCACACAACAAGGACCAGCATTCAGTGGTTAAAGTTAACTAATTTTTATTTCCAATCAATAATCAGTCTAATATATATGCATGTCAGGATAATATCATGAAAATATACAAGATTGCAGCTGGCAAGCTGAAATACCACATTTGGTTTCATCTCAATAGATTAATATACAAAGCAATATCAGCCACTGCAGTACAAAAACTGAGAATTAGGAATAAGTGTTCTATAAAATGCCTGTTCTCTCTCTTAAGCATGAAGTGATTCTAAAATCATTCTAAATAAGGATGAATTCAATGATGTTTTAGGGAAATTTGGAAATTCGAGAAGGTGTCAGCATAGTGAAGGCTTCAGTAGAAGTCTTACAGAAAAGAAATTAGGGGCTCATTTACAAGCTCCTAGCGCTGCTAGTGCATCACTTTTTCCCATATAAAACGTGCTGCACTGGTGGCGCAGAAAGCCCCTTGGTGTTTAGCATAAAGGTTCACACTTGGAATGAATAAAGGAAGCAGATAGGTCTGTACCCCTCAAAAGCCAAGGGAATCTGCTCTAACTTCAAACGATGTGAACATTAATTAAAACAAGTAAGAATTTCAGCAATAATCAAATCTCTTCCCACCCCATCAGGAACCAATCATCTCACTTCTTGTGGTGTGCATTTGCAACATCACCTGAGTTTCCATCCTATAGAATTTGGACAGTTACTGCAACCTTGATCATCTCTCATTCCTGATACATGATTTATAGGAGGCTTCTTCTGCTCATTAGGTCTCTCATGTTTCTTGCCAAGATATCTTTTCTCAGGCCTTACTATCAGTAAACTAATACAGGCAACAATACTCCTTTTCTCTAGCTAATGAAATCATGAGAACACACCTATAAAAGAAAGAACAAGCTGACCAAACAAAGTACATTTCAGAATGGAGCTAAGTTTTACTAAACATTAAAGGGGTCATTAAAATGACGGAAGCACTGCCAACAGGCTTGCGGTGCTTCCTGGCCTATTACAACCGTGGCGGAAGTGTTACTTAATACTTAATTAACATATGTGATAATGAAACCTCCACCACACACAGCCTTTGCATCAAGAGCTCGTCATCAGAATTGGCTGGAAATGTGCCTGGGGGCTTTTGGGAAGCTATCCATTAACCTGGAAAAATCGTGGGAAGACCTATGCATACCACTAACACGTCAGAGCTGGCATTGCTCCTACTCACAGAGAGCAACTAATAATGATCCTCTCTGCAGGTGGGAGTAATTTTTAAATCTGTTTCCCTTCCCGCATCTCTGCGGGCAGGGAAACAGATCATAAGTTCACTCCAGGCAGACAGGAACATTTTTCAAGCTCCCTCAACCTGGGAGTGAACTTGGTATTTGCTCCCACTTGATGGGGGATTTAAAATTGCTCCCTCAAAGCAACAGCAAACACAGGTTGCAGGCAGGGAAACAACTATGTCCAGCCAATGGCACCCCGAGACACAGCCTGTGAGCTTGTCCTGAGGGATGGCGTCCCCAGGGCCATAAATGGCCCAGGGAGGGGGTCTACGTGTCCCTCTTCCTTTAAAGGAATCTTTCCAGGAGTGAGCTCCCCTTGGCCTTTTTGGTCTTGAAGAAGTGGGCTGAATGCACCTCTTCCCCATATTGTGCATTTTCGTCCTAACTTTTTACCTAATTTGGTGTAATTCTGTTCAGCAGTTTTTGCTAAAATCTGTCTTAAAGAAGTCTATAGAAAATGCATGGGAATTTTATGTTTTGGGACCACCTTTTCTCTTGGCCCCTGCCTAACCGATCCCCCCCAAAACATTCCAGGAAAGCGCTGAGGTTTTAATACCAATTCAACAAATGAGGCCAAACCAAAAAGTGCTCTTTCAATTGAAAAGGAGACCCAACTATAACTACCTAATGCCGACTATGTATACATATATATTACCTACTGGCGGTCACTAGTAGATAGTTATAGTTAGGACCATGTTTCCATAGAAAAAGTGTTTTTTGACTTGCCTATATCTTTGGCACCGTTTGACAAATCCCCACGAAATTTACTAAAAAGTGTGCTAGTGATTCTTGTTGAGCATGCAAAGTTTTGGGGAGATCCATCAAGTGGGTACTGAGAAAAAGGTGGGGTCAAAAAAGATGCGTTTCCCATGTTAATTCCCATAGAACCTTTAGACACATCTACATCCCAGACCGCTGGACGGAATGACACGACATTTGGTGGAAAGGTAGGTTTTGGTACACAGATTATTCTTTTGCATATTTAGTGTAGATCTGTTCAGTAGGTTATGAGAAATTTAAGAAAATCCAAATGAGTACATCTGAGGTTACGAATAATTCACAAATATTCGCAAAGTTTTGTGAATGTGCACGTGACTAGAAGCACTGTCATTGGCTGGCCACAACCTGAACAGAAAGTTGCTGCCACCATTTTAAGGTCCCAGAACAAGGTACCTGGGGCTGCAAAACAAAATGAAAAGTAGCATATGGGGTCAGGATGGAGGTACCCTCATCCAGGAGTGTGTAATAAGGGTGATTGAGGGTCAAATTATGCGTTTAAAATGACTTTTCTTCACCACACATCATATTCACGAATAATCAAAATTAATTTAGATTAGTCATGAATAAGCAAACAAAAGAATGTAAAAAATTCACTGACTCATTCATACACTAATTCATTCACTCATACATGCACTCAGAGACCCATGTGCCCACTCACACACCCACTCAGACACTCATGCACCCACTCAGACTGACTCCCACACCCACTTTCAGACCTACTCAGACACTCATGCACCCACTCTCAAAAACACTCAGACCCTCATGCACCCAGACACTGATGCACATACTCACAAACCAACTCAGACCCTCACACTCCCGCTAAGAGACCCACTCAGACACTCACACACCCACTCAGACACTCATGCACCCACTCACAGACCCACTCAGACACTACCACATCCACTCACAGACCAACTCAGACACTGATGCATCCACTCCCAGACCCACTCAGACCCTCATGCACCCACTTACAAAACCACTCAGACCCTCGTGCACCCACTTTCACACGCAGACAGACACTCTCACACCCAGAGACACCCTCTCACACCTATTTTCACACAAAGAGAGACAGACTGTTCGGCTGTGGATGGTGCGGTGTTGTAGCAGGACCTGGCTGCAGGTCTTGGTGTGGTGCAAGTTTGGGTGGTTATCAAGGGTTGACCCCAGGCCAGGCTCTGTAGCCATTGCCTGCTGCGCATGGTTGAAGGGCATGCGCAGCATGGGGTTGGGTGGTTATGGGGGTTGCCGTGCTCCAACCTGGCCACAGGCCAGGCCCTGCGGTCAACCACCAGCGCCCACGGGGAAAGGCCATGTGCGGCGGTGGTCGGATTAATGTATAGTAATGAAAATTACTTTATGTTAAGAAAAAGATACAAATTCACTGAAAAAAACAAAGGTTATAGGGATGTTATAGTTAAGAAATAGAATTTAAAAAACATAGAAATTCACTTTAAAAAAAAGGTTACAGGGACATTATAGTTAGGCTCACATTTTAAACGTACAAAACCAGAGAAATTCACCTGTTATAGTTAGAGTTATCTCAAGTAACTATAACTCTTGCCCTAAGGTAATTATAACTCACACCCTTGCCATGCACTGCTAATTACCCCACAAATTATGGCACTCATGACATCTTTGATAACATCAATGATAATATCAATGTAGTATTTGCAGTTGACACAAAAACTGTACATGGTGGGGGCAAGAGTTATAGTTACATGAGATAACTATAACAGGTGAATTTCTATGGTTTTGTACCTTTAAGATGTGAGGCTAACTTTAAGTGAATATATATATATATATCAATATATATATATATATATATATATATATATATATATATAGTTGCCTTTTTCAGATTAAACAGAGGCTCAGTATGAATCAAGGCCAGACCTAAAAGGGATGGGGGTTGTCTGTAATTAAGTTATCGTGAACACATTAAACATTAAAAATTATGCGGGCAAGAAAATTGTTGATTCTGTAATACAGATGATATATGATTAAACTTTAGATTGCCATGTGATGAAAGGCAATTTATTGATTTAATTTAGTGGAATTTATTTGATTTATTCTAGATAATTGTTTCTTAATGAATATATTTTCCTCAGTAGGCAAAAGAATTATCATCTTCTTCCTTGGATACATTTTACCATCAGGCAAAGCCACCGCATCAATACACTGAAAAAGAACAAAGAAAAACTGAAGTCATTCATTATCGATTTGAAAAGCATTGTTGTGTTTTAATAAACCGAGCAACGTATTCTGCAGTTAGCATAATCGTACAAGGACTATACTGTATGCTTGTTCAATATAACCTAGCATTATTTCTCGCTCATGGCATTCTTGTATAAAGAGATCCAAATTGGGAAGATATAGAGGCTTTACTGCACCGAGCATATGGAATCTCAGTTGGCGGTATAACTGATTTAAGAATTTATTGTAGATTTAGGTCACATTTGTAACCAATTTTTGACCGTTCTTAACCATAACTTGCTTAATCCAAATTAGGTAGCCTATAGGCACAATACCTAGTTTCTCACATTGTCACACAGATGGTAATTACCAGTTGTTTACCTTCATTATCAATTGGTATATAATGACTTTGAAAGCTTCTTTTCAGTTTATGTGACCATTTCCTTTTTTCAGGTGGCTTTACGGTAAACACACTTGCCTTTTCTATGCCTTTTGTGGAGTACTATTTGGAATCTGCAGCCTGACAACGTTAACCCTTCTGAGCACTGTTTGCTGCATGAAAGTTTGTTTCCCTTCTTGTGGTGAGTTATTTTCAGTTTTCTGAGTGATGGTTTAAATATGTTCTGCTAGAACAGGCAGCATATCATTCAACATGGGTATTGCTTGAGTTTTAGGCTTCGCCTAGACTACACCAGTACTAGAAGTAGGTGTTTTCTATTGTACTGTACTTTGTTGTATGATATTGCATTCTATGATATTGTATTTTATCACATTGTAGTATTCATATACTTCACAATATGATGAAGTTAGTGTATGCATATGGGCTACTTCAGTGCCAACAACAGCAAACGTTTTCAAGTTCCAAAATAACACTCTGCCCCCTTGTGACTAATCCCCAGGCCCACTTTAGAATGGATAGCTAAATACAAATCACATACCGCAGTATTCTGAGCAGGTGTAGAAAAGAAGATGTATAATAAGAAGTAATCTCATTGCCACCAGCAATTTCTCGGTTTCTGTGTTGTGGGGGGATTTTACAGGTTATGCTTTATCTCTGGTGTTTCTGTCTTTGCCCCAAAGTTATTTTCTGGCCTCATCCTCCTAGCTCTCCGCCTCACTCTACACCCCTCTCAGTCTGGCACTCATCTGACTCTGTTCACCTCTCTCTCTCTGTCTTCCTCTTCCCTCCTTCCGCGTCCCCTTCTTCTTTCTTCAATATGTGTGTGTGTGTGTGTGTTTGTGTGTGTGAGAGAGTGGATGAATAGTATAGCCTTGCACTTCACATGCACTGGACTTATTCTTTCTGTTAAGGAAGCATGCACTGCTCCTGGGCATGCTGTGTCTCTGTTGTATAAGTTAAACTTGGTAAACATCTTTTAACTTGAAAACAGCCAAAATGCCTGTCTTTTCCAAAGTTTGCTTAGATGAGAGCTCATGTTCATATGCTGCAGTTTATATTTGATAACAACAATTGCCCAAATAGTGATTTCCATGTCAACATGTGCTCAAATTTACATTATTTTAAAAGTCTGTGCCTTCGTTTTCCAAGTAATGTTCCAAATGGCATACAAATCTCTGAATATCCAAAATGTAGCAAGTAGACTTCGTTGGAAACATGTGATTTCTACTCTAAGATTCGTGAATGATCTGCTTATCTTATTATTCAAGCATTTTTATTTCTTTCATCAAACTTACAAGGGGCGACTACATCTTATTCTAGAAAGAGCTACGACGTTTTAAAGGCGTGCCTTATTTTCGTATTTCTGATCCCTAGGTAGACCGCAAATACTGTATTCCCCATTAAACAAACTGAGCAGTCCATGTTTTTGGTAAAATTGCTGTGAAACATCAAAATCCTGTCAGTTTTGGCATAACCCATGCAGGCTTGTACTACATGCAGAGCATTTGGCCCTTTCTGTAATGCAAACAAATTGAGCAACACAGTTTCTAAGTTAGGTACAGTGCAAAGCCTACACGGGATGTGGCCTATTTGGGCGCAATCAACTTGAGTGGTTGGGATGGGAAAGGATTGAGAGGCTTCCAATACAAAAGCAGGCCAGGATCCTTGCAGCCTGTCTTTATAGAAGGCCACTCCTGTAACCAGAATTTTCCCAACTGCGGTGGAGGCATTTCTTGCTGAATTCAGGGACTCCCTCAGCCTCTCTACATTTCAGGAGCCTCATTATGAGGCTGCTGGGCCAATGACCGCCAGACTTGCGAGGACGTTCGGACCGCTGCAACTGTGGTAGTCCAACTGCAACATTTTAACCCTGGTGGGCAGACTGCTAGGGGACCGCCGTCTCTGCTGGGAACGTGGTTCCCGATGGGTCAACAGTAGCTGAAGTTGTAACCAGCAAGGTTGGCACTGAACCCAGCGTCACCTGGCTGGTTACAACATCACTTTCTGCCAGCCTTTCCATGGCCGTCACCCGGCCATGGAAAGGCTGGCGAAAAGCCAGTGTAAGGGTCCCCCTGTCCAGAACCATCGGAATGCAAACTGTCTGCAGACGGTGCGCATTCCAATGGTCCTGGGGTGCTACGGTATTGACCTCGGCTCACTTAAGGCAGCCCAGGCCAATACCATAGCACTGTTCCTGCCAGGCAGCCCGGTTGGAACCTCATAACACAATGTTCCCACTGGTCAACCCGGATGGAGCATTGTCATACGGCTGGGGGATGCCATGGCAGCGGCGGCCTCCCCACAGCTTTGGCGGTCCTATGTGGTGGGACCACCAAAGTCGTAATCAGGTCCAAAGTTTGAAGGCCCTTGGGCACCCATTTCCTTGAGAGTCTGCTTGCACTGCAGAGAGCAATGGTGTAATGTGAACTTGAGCTCCCTATGATTGAGTTCCTGCTCCTCGTTAAATGCATGTTTGTGGAATAATCTGCAGTGCATCTCTGAATGCCTATGTTCAGTGCAAGGGCTATATCAGAACTTGTCTAACTTTGGAGAGTAGCTTAGTTGGAGATATTTGTACCTTGACAGCTTATGAGACTCTGACTCCATTAGCATTAAGGAGGTCAATTTACAGGAAATATACAGCCAAGTCCATTAAGGAAAAATGTGCACAACTAAATTCCTTTCTGTTCTCAGTATGAAGATTTATTTAAATGTCAAAATATTCATTACAGAAAGTAAATACAATAATTTAGCTGAAGATAATTGTACGTTAACAAGTATCTTAATATCCAACATGTCTTGAAAGCCCATTTGTTCAATTAAGAATGTTCCCGGTAATAGTTACCCTCTTCAATGTAATTTCTGATCTAGACTATGATTTCAAGAACCTAGATGACTTCTATATAATAGTCTGAGTTTCATAAATGTCTAAAATTAACTAATTCAATAATACGGTATTAAATACATTGTTCCCTATTAGTCAATCAATCAAGAGCAATTGTTCAGATATTAGGAAAAGCCAAATACATTCTGTCACTACTGTAGGGGCTTCCAGAGGCGATAGGAGGCTAAAGATGTCAGAATCTAAACCAGATTTTAAAGATATCGTCATTAGATAAATTTAGATACAAAAATTAAAAATGGTGATCCTGAAAATCTGGCAGGGAAAGCTAAAAAGTAACCAGACAGAATTTCTAGATGGTAAAATGTAGAATGGGAGAAGGAAGGTACAAACCTTGAATGACATTTTCTATTTTTCTGTATTCCATACTTAAACACACATGCAAGCCTTAAGTACCTCACACATCCCTAGGCCATCTTGTTTTGAGGCTGACTCAAATGTAATAGCATTTACATTTGAAAAAAACAAGGTACCAATTTACAAAACTTCATACATTAGTATTCTACCATTGAAACACTTTTTTTTAAAATCCCAGATGTAAAAATCCACATTGAACTAATTAGAATTTGCTGAATTTTGTGTGACTACAAATCCTGTTTACATGAGTTTGGTCACAATTTTTCTTTGTAGAAAGTTTAGAAAGAGGGGTGGAAAATGGATATATCCAGTGTAGCGACTTTAGGAGTGTTGATGCTGACTCGCAATACATTTTTCTACACTTCATGTCTAAATACAATCCTAAGAATGACACAGCAAGTGAGCATTTATGGTGTCGGCATATTCCAAGCATCTCAATTATTTTAGTGGGTGTAGAAGAAACTGTTCAACATTCAAACATGTTATTGTATATGGGAAAGGCAAATAGGCTTACCCTTGGAAATGTTTTGTAGATTTCTTCATGGATTGCAGAGCAATGTCCTGAGTTGTTTTGTGAATCACAAAGGCTTCATTTCACACATGTATTCATGGTGATGTCTGAAATGTACTAGTGTGGATTTTGCATAGGCTTTCAGTAAATTTATGAGTGTTCTCAGAGCATCTCAGGAATACTTTTAGAAAACTAAGGCTGTCACACAGTCCTGCAAGAACTCATATGCAAATACACTTAGAACTGTCCTGTGTCACTTTGAACTGTCTAACTTTTTTTTGCTTCCTCAAATCAAAATATTTTTACCCAAAGAGAATCCCCTTCAATAAGCTCCCATCAGTTTTTGGGGTTCTCCCCCCACATTTCCATCTTGAAAATGAATCTACTCATGTGCTTGACAGGATTAAATCTACAGAAATTTACAGCAAATCTATCAGCAAAACAAGTATGGATTCCCAAAAAAAGTATGCTTGTCGGTGTTCATCAACATTTGCAGTCAGAGCTTCACTGATGTATGACCAGATTTGCTAACAGATGTACAATTAAATGCTATTTGCAAGGGGAAATCGAACAAAAATAGATTTCATTGAAGCAGACACAGGATTTTGCTCTCTTAGATTATGTTCAAGGCACACCTGAGAATAATTTATGCAAAGAACTTTATGAATCAGTATCAAATTAATCTACGAACAATCATAGCAATATGTCTATGAAGAATAGATCTGCCTTCATTGAGGCCAAAAAAAGGAAGCCTTGCAAACAAAGGTAGCCTTACCAAGACAGCCACCATATTATACTAATAGCCCACACTCAGACCATCTCCACAATATCAACATCCAATATATTGTCAAAGGTATGTCGATATTGAGTTAAGAATAGTAAATGCATGCTACCTTATATAAACTTACTTTGCAGTTATGGTGGTGCGCTATATTGTGGAGTTGGGATATGTGCAGGTCGTCATTATTGTCTTCATTTTCATGTCATACAACCCGAGGATGTCTTCTTTCGATTGGTAGGGCAAAGATGTTTGTCTTGGTGGGACAAAGGTGAGGGCAGGAGGAGATGGTGTGGATTTGTGATTACCTAAGATCAGGTTCACCTAGTCTTATGATTTGTGTTGTGTTGCATACTTCTGCGGGCCCTGATCAAACAGTGAGTGTTGGGGACAGGAGCTGAGGTAGGTCTGAGATGGTGCCTCTGTTTGTACCTTGATCTCTAATTTCTCTGGGCAGAACTTTCTGTAGCCTCAGCTGAGCTCAACAGATAAGCCACAAAAAGGCAGTTGCAGCTCAGATACTGGCTCTGTCTTTTGGAAGGACTGTGAGTAGCATCTGTGCTTTTTTGAAGTCTGGTGGTGTGCTGCACAGATGTGCCATTCTTTGTGACTTCATTAGCAGTAGCTGTGTTGTCGCAGTTTTATCCATACATGGGGAAAACTGCTTCCTTGTTATTTGTGGTCGATAGGGTGTTCAATAGTCTCATAGTCTTCAAATAACTAAGCCTACCATTTAGATGGTCACAGACTGTGTAGTCACCAATTTCTGTTGTGTTTTTTCAATATAATGGTCACATCTTGTTTGTGAATATCGGTTCTACATTAGAACGGAATAATTTGTGATATCATTTTTCAGCTAATGTAGCTTTGTTGAACAGGTCCCAAAATTTTCATCACCCCAATCAAATAGATTCCTAAGATTGCCAGAGCAGATCATAGTTACTCAATTGAGTCAGTTTATTGATAATTTATTAATTCTTCAATTTGTGGTTGTAGATGCTCATTGATGTTTGGCACACACCACACTTGAATGCCACCAGTGAAGATTTCACAAGCAAAATGTATGTAAAAGTTGCAATATCATTTATGAGGTGAACTGGCAAAGTACATGTTTCCCCAATCCTTACAGATGCAAGGCACCCAACCACTTCTAAAGATGAGAGCTCTGATGTTCTCCAATAACCAGGACATTGGGTACTAAGGGCCAGATTTAGATTTCGGCAGATGGGTTACTCCATCACAAACATGACAGATATTCGATCCACCATATTATAAGTGCCTGTGAATATATTCCCTTGTAATATACCCATCATGCTTATGACAGAGTTATCATCCTCTGTATTAAAGAAATAGTTGTGAAAGCCTCCTTCGCTCTCTGGGATGACATAGACAAGCAGCCAAGGGTTAGCTCAAAGGTGGAGATATATGTTTGATTCTTGGTAAGACACAACAGTTATCACTGTGGCAATAAAGGTGGAACTCTCCAGCAATATTGCAGGATTTATAAAGATCTATAACTCTTTAAATATATTTGCAATGTATATTTAGTCAATATATAAATATATAAACACAAATCTCAGTAAACAGTGAAATCAGTAATACAGAGATAAAACTGGGGCATCTTGAAGTAAATACAGTACAGATTTTTCAATAACTAGATAATTGTGACCAACAGATTGTGCCTCAAACTAAGAAGCACTAAAGAATAAAACACTGTTACTATAAAGTGGTTAGATGGTTTACACAATGTTTGCAAACATGTAATTTAATAGTAATCCCTGCCCGAGCACCAACTCCCTTCTGCAAAATTGAAAATCTTTTTCTTCCTGCCAAAATCAGGCCACTTCCTTCAAGCCATCACAGCTTATCATTTGCAATCTTGGTGATCACAAACACTGAAAATAACTAAATGAAAATCAGGGCAATGGCAAATAACATAGTGAAGTTACAGTGGAGCTGAAAACCAAAAGTGTGTCTGCTTGAAAAACACAGGCACAAGCTTGGGAAGATATGCATACATCATGAGAACAGTTACTACTGACAAGGGCCAGACTTGTTGTCTAT
Organism: Pleurodeles waltl; assembly: GCF_031143425.1. Lineage (NCBI taxonomy): Eukaryota > Metazoa > Chordata > Amphibia > Caudata > Salamandridae > Pleurodeles > Pleurodeles waltl. The sequence goes on along the minus strand of NC_090439.1, from coordinate 573,569,343 downwards.
CAAGAAAATGTAGTAGTGGCCACTGACTATAAGACTCTACTTTGCAACTTCCAATGGTCTGCTCTGATAGGAAACATCATGCATTTCCTCCAGACATGACCTGGAAATGGAAGAGTGAGAAGCAGTGTAAGATGGACTGTTCTTGTTCTGTGTAGACAGTGCAGCCCTCTATCTTGCACATACCATTCAACGAAAGGCCCCCATCAACCCCAAGCCACAGGACTTAAATTAGAAAAAGTGGGAAAGAAAAAAATACAGAGACCCTCAGAGAAACTAAGGACAAAAAATAACAGCAATGGTTCGGCTGCCATTGGTTAAAGGTTTTGAACCTTTAACTAGGCTGTAGTAATTTCTGTGCCATAAGACTTCCTTATCAGGACATTTATAACCTCAGGATCCATCGCCATACAGTGACGGTGCGCAAGATGCAGTTTTGCAGATAGGCTTGTGCTAGGTAAATGTGTGTGCATCCATCTATAAATGCACAGAGCTCAGGTTTGAAATTCATGCCAGAGTAGATAGACCTGTGTTCCACTCATTGAATATTGCAGAAAAACTCCAAATGTTTGGGGAAATAAATATTTCAAGCAGGCCTGACTCTCAGGTCTAGGAAATCATGGGGAAAATAATGGGCCTGATTCACAAATGACATTTTCTAGAATGTAATTAGTAGTACATTACATATTACATTGCGTACAATGCAATTTGCAGACCTAAATTCCGGAGACCTCTGCCTCTCCATCTCCCATCTTTTCTGATTGGAGGTCTGGGGTACTGTGGCATGATCTCAGCATACTTAGATATATATCTTAGTAGTAAATGTGGGAGGGTTGGAGAATAGGGAATAATTGCTACTAAATGGGAGGGATGTAGGGAAATATAAGGAGGGGTTTAGAGAGAGGCATGCTAATACGAAATAAACACTGACACAAAAGTAAGACAACTCAAGTTCACAATGTCAAGTGTTAAACCAGGTCCAAATGTGCTCAAGCCCAGCCTTAAAGAAATCAAGCCCTACAGAAGGTCAACTACTGGTACTCCAACCTGCTCCCATAGAAAACAGCTGAGACTACTGTAAACCTTTTTAAACATGTACAACATTTTAATTAAGTTAATATCTAACTTTTAACCAAGCTTACAAAATAAAAAAAATAAAAATGCTAGTGATAATGATGAGTATTTTGTTATGTAAATTATTCTTAAATATTACTATTTATAAAATTAAAATAATATTTAAATTAATGCATTAATTAATGCACTTTTAATGTGATGGCTTAGTATGCTGGAAAATGCTATTTTGTTATTTTCAGGTTAATAATAAACATTGTACATAGTTTTATATTTCACAGTGAAATATTTATATTATTTTTGTCAAGAAAATAAACTAACTTTTCATCAATTCGACCTCCTCCTGGGTGATCTCTACCAACAGGTGAAAGGTTATTAGAGTAACTTTACACTCATAGATTCTGTTAGGAGGTATCACCCCCTCATTTCGGGGTGTATAGACAAGTAAATCTACATCATAGTTGTTACTCACCATTCTTAAATGGTCAATAGCAAAATAGTAGATAGTTACATGTAGGTGTAGAAGTTAATATACATGTGCGTAAATGCGTGTGTATATTTAACTTTGTGAATTTTGCCCTATGTATCTATGGAGATTACAGATATGTTATTGTCCCATGATCTCAGAAAAAGATTTGCAGGTTCCTTTGTCCAACAGTTGAAGTACTCTGTATAAATATACATTTCAGCAAAATGTTCTGTTCCTCAATCAATCCAGAAATAAGCAAGCCACACCAGAGTGCTTGTAATCCCATAAGGAGACTATAAATCTGCCCACCATGCACAGTTTTCCATTCAATAATTGAATTGCAAATGTTGCAATGATATTATCAATGATGTCATAGAAGATGCCATGACAGATGTAGTATGCGGGGTAATTAGCAGTGTATGGTGATGGCATTAGTTATAGTTACCTTGGACACAAGTTATAGTTTCTCAAGATAACTACAACTGCCAAATTTCTATGGTTTTGTGTGTGTAACATCTGACCCTGACTATAATGTCCCTGTAACCTTTGTTTTTTTTAGTGAATTTCTAAGGTTTCTTTAATTCTATTACCTAACTATAACGTCCCTGTAACCTTTGCTTTTTCAGTGAATTTCTAGTTTTTTTTAACATAAAGTAATATTTAATTTTCATACATTAATCCAGCTACCAGCTTGTACAGCCTTTGGCCATGCTCAGTGAGGGGGTTGGCTGCATGCAGCCAATCCCAAACTGTGGGTCCATGAGTGGATTTGTAACTGGCTGTGTGGGTGTGTCACTGGAGGTGTGAGTGCATGAGTGGGTGTGCGAGTGCATGTGTGAGTGGCTGTGTAGATCTGTGAGTGGGTGCATGAGTGACTGTGGGGCCTGTGAGTGAGTATGTGAGTTGTTTTGTGGATCTGTGAGTGGGTGTGTGAGTGGCTGTATGGGTGTATAGGTGGTTGTGTGGGTGGGTGAATGCATGTTTGAGTGACTGTGTGACTCTGAGTGGGTGCATGAGTGTTTTATTGGGTCTGTGAGTGGGTGTCTGAGTGGCTGTATTTGTGTGTGAGTGGTTGTATGGATGTATAAGTTGGTGTATGAGTGAGTGTATGAGTGGCTGTGTGGGTCTGTGAGTGGGTGTGTGAGTGGTTTTGTGGGTGTGTGAGTGGTTGTGTGGGTGTGTAAGTAGGTGTGTAATTTGGTGTGTGGGTCTTTGAGTGTGGCAGTGGTTTTGTGGGTCTGTGAGTGGGTGTGTGAGAGTGCGAGTCAGTTTATGAGTGGCTGTGTAGGCCTGTGCATGGGTGTGTGAGTGGTTGTGTGGGTAACTGTGTGAGTGAGTGTGTGAGTGGGTGTCTTAGGTGCTGTATGGGTCTGTGACTGGGTGTGGTAGTAGTTTTGCTGGTCTGTGAGTGGGCATGTGAATGGCTGTGCGAGTGACTATGTGAGTGTGCCTGTGAGTGGGTGTATATTTTTTTTTATTGTGGTCTGGGTCCACAGATCTGCTGTGGATTCACACAAGGAGCTGAGCAGATCTTCACGCACCCCAATAAAACATTTTCAGGAAATTGTTTGCCCATGAGGGGTCCCTCAGAGACACCTCCAGCAGTCCAGTGGATCAGGGTACCTCTACCTTAACCCCTTCTATCACTTTTAAGTTTAATTATATATTTATATTAATATGTACTATAACTACCTAGTGGGGACGGGGAGGGGAATCCAAGATGGCGGCCGGATTTCCCGGCTGATCGCCACTACCGCTCTAGCCCATCTCCAGATCACTCGCGGCTCCCATTCACCCGCGAAAGCCGCGGATGCCGCGGACGCTGTGCGCCTGCAGCACGGACCGCTGCGGGTGCTTCGCGGCTTTCTGGTGGCCCCTGCTAGGATCGGGGCCGCGTCGGCAAGCACCAGAGGGCCCGCAAGAAGATGCGAGCGCGGCGCTCGCCTTAGATCCGCGCTCCTGTTCCTCTCAACCGAGCGCGACCCCGCCGTTTCTTGGCAATATTGGCTGGTTTGTGGGGTGTGTGGGATGCCCTGATGGCGCCGAAGTTAAGCAGGACCCCTCGCTCCTTACGGGCACGGCAGAACCAAGATCCAGGAGGAACCAGAAAGGACAAAAAGCTACTGGTTTCCGGATTGAAGGAGCACAGCAATCCTCAAGTGAAAGGGACCCTGCATAAAACAACCGACATGGAAAAAGACACCAGGTACTCTGTTCCAACAATGTTTACTAGCGCGATGCGGCTTAAGCAAAGGTCCACGGAAAAGGCAGTATGTGATTCGCAATCTAACGTGCCAGGAGTCAATGATGACCAGGTACCTGTTGCATCTACATTTCTTGAAGTATTCACTCCTATATGCAATGCAGGGGGGAGGGAGCCACCCAGTCGAGAGACTGATAGTACAAGTCCAGGAAAGAGCGGGGAGGTGGTGGCCCCCCCCCCCAATGGGGTGTGAGAAATTATCTGAGCAGGAACTCAAAGATTCAAATCAGGGGCCTCAGGAATCTAATCCAGAGAAATGTGAAAAACAACCTTGTACGTTAAGCTGCAAGTTAAACTCGCAACAAGCTGAGGGTATGGCCAAGTCCCCAACGACATATGAGACTACCCCCCCAGCTCCAGTCCAGAGGGGGAAAAAGGCGAAACCAGTAAACATTGATCAGGGGCCATTAGATACAGCAGAAAACTTTTTTTCTCTCTCCGATCAGTCTAGAGACTCAGACTTAGACGAAGAAATCCCTTTAACACACTCAGATATTGAGAGTAGCTCTGCAGCAAGTATCTGGGTATCCAATTACTCAACATGTAGAAGAAAATCAGTCGAGCAAACTGATGTTAGGAGTAGTTCAGGGGCCAAGCTTAGGAGAGACCCGCTTAAGCCTCAAGAGGAGGATGGTGAAATGCAGTGGGACTATACAGCCACTCAACAGGCCTTTTCGAAAAGTGATTCGGCCTGCAGTACTCTAGTGCCCCCTTCCATGGGTGGCCCTGCAGAGCCTCCCTCGTTGGATCTTATCTACAGGACAATGGTTCAGAATCATGAACAGGCACAGAGGGAGAGCAGGAAACTGAAAGCAGCAAACAGACAGTTACAATTATCCATTAAAAAAGTGGGCAAATCTTGCCAGGATATTGGTGCACGCATCGCCACCATGGAGACTCGAACTGAGGAGCTGGAAATCGAAGTTAAAGCAGCAACAGCACAGACGACGACACAAGGACAGCAGATCTCGGATATTCAATGGAAACTGGAAGATGCGGAAAACCGCCAGCAGCAGAATAACTTGAGGATTTTGGGTATAGCAGAGGACCTTGAGGGGCAGGACACTAGGGCCTACATAGCTTTACTTTTTAAGAAAGCATTCCCAGACCTGATTGGGTGGGATTGGGAAAAGGAGATTCAGAGAGCACACCGTTTTCCGTTAATGAGGAAAAAACAAGCCTTGACCTCTGCCGGTAGAGACCAGAGCTATCCACGGGCTATTATAGTGTATTTTGGTAATTTTTTATTGAGACAGGCTGTGTTTGAAAAAGCTCGCCCCAATTCAAAGGTGACGGTGGAAGGTGTATCATTCTTTAGTAGGCCAGACTTTGCACGTGCCACTGTAGAGAGACGGTGGCGACTCAGGCAGATGATTGCTCAATTCCAAGAGTTGGGGGCGGAAGCCTACTTGTTAAGCCCTGCACGTCTAAAAGTTGTCTATAAAACAACTATAAGATTTTTTCTCTCAGAAATTAAGGCAGGGGAATATGTACAGCAACTGAAAACTGGTCAAGTGCAGGGGGTACGGCAGAATGGGGGGGAAGGTTTGCCGTAAATAGCCGTTTATATGTAAATGTATGTAAATGTATGTGATACTGATTGGGGGTAGGTAAACTCCCCCCGCACTTCGCTCTCTACTCTCCCATTTTTTTTCTTTTCATGTATCTCTCTTTGGCCTTTTTTTTTTTTTCTCTTGGAATTGTTTATTGGTCAAGGGTTTCGATCGGGAGGGTGAAGAAGAGGGGCCGCGGGTAAGGATTGGTAATAGATGAGTGAAGGTTTTTTTACGTATGGGTGGGCTAACGGGAGCGGGACTGGCAAATACCATCTTACAGGCTCAGGAGCCTGGCGATTCAATTTGTAGGGGTAAGGGTTGGGTTAAAGGAGGGTGGGGGGGTCACAGGGACAAAAAGGATAACGGGACACACAGCAGGGGGAGTGGGGATAGCTCTCATCAGTGGAAAAAGGGACAGGCTGTGAAAGCAGCAAATTTGAATGGGGCCTACAGGGGAGCCAGAAGGACCAACATCCATGAAAATAGGACAGTTAAGTGAAATACGTATTGCCACAGTGAATGTTTGTGGGCTCAATAATAACAAAAAACGGCAGCTTGTAGGAGAGGTTTTCAAGTCATGGAATGTCGATATTATTTGTATGCAGGAAACACATATCCCAGTTACACAAAAGCAACTAATGGAATTTTATGGTTGGAAGCTAGCGGTTTTTACACGACAACACACAACCACTAGAGGGGTCGCGATATTAACTCAGATCAGTACTTTGGTTATACATAAACAATTTGCTGATAAACTCGGCAGGCTGGTTCTGTTGGAATGTTCGGCTAAGGGGCTAAGGTTCGCTCTATGTTCTATTTATGGATCCAACACAGATGATCCAGAGATACTGGATTGGCTTAATTTAGAACTTGCGACCTGGGCAACACCTATCATAATGTGTGGAGATTTCAATATACATTTAGATAATAAAGAACCCATTCAGGAACAAACGCTCTACCTGGGTAGAAAGAATAAAGTTTTTAGGGCACTTCAATCACTGGCCATTAATCATGGCTTGATCGACGTCTGGCAGCTGTGTTGCCCGCAGGACTCAGGGTTCACCTTTTTCTCTGCCCCGCATAAGAAATTAGTCAGGTTAGACTACTTTTTTGTGACAGCCTTTCTACAAAACCAAATAAGGATCAACAGACTTCCTAGAATCATATCAGACCACAACCCATTGGTTTTGGCTTTAGAGATTGGGAGAAAGGGCCCGCAGCCTAGATCTTGGACATTTGATAGGGCACTATTAGCCGATCCAGGGTATATCAAAAAAATGAAGGAATGGATCCCGGAATTCTTTAAGATAAATCAGGACTCTGCTTCTTGCCAGACAGTTTGGGATACATTCAAAGCTGCTGTCAGAGGAGAAACCCTGAGCTATGGGTTAAGAAAGGAGAAAATACTCATGGATCAGTTAAAATTAGTTCAGACAAAGCTGGTTAAAGCAGAGCAGCGACTAGGGGAAGTGATCCGCAGCGGAGCAGAGATCGCAGACATTCTGTGTGAGGGGAATATCATTAAGGAAGAAGCCACTAAGATTTTTATGGATAAGGCTGCTGCAAATTTTTTAGCATATCGCCAGAAATGCTATGAGTATAGCGGGAAAGTGGGCCAACAGCTGGCCTTAAGAATAAGACAAAAGCAGGTATTTGGGAACATTAAAAGTTTAGTGAATGGGCGGATGGTACACAATGGTCCAGAGATTATGGAAGTTTTTAGACGATTCTATCAAAAATTATATACCCAGGAAGAACAGCCCCAAGAAGAGGAAGGGATCGATGCTACGGGCAATGAGATATCAGATCAGTTAAGAGAGGAAGATAAGGCAGCTTTAGAAGTACCTATGACATTGGAAGAATTGGAGATAGCAACTCGCGCCTTGGCAAGCGGGAAGGCGGCAGGGGGGGATTTAATTCCACTGGAATTCTACAAAGTTTTTTTTGTGGAGATATGTAAACAGTTGCTTAAATTATTTATTGAAGTTCAAGCAGGGGCTCCTCAACCGGCCTCCTGGGGGGAGGCTAAGATAGTAGTCTTTTTGAAAAAGGACAAGGAACCCACGCAGCCTGGTTCATATCGCCCAATTTCTCTAATTAACAGCGATGCCAAAAGTTATGCTAAAATACTTGCCAGTCGCCTGAGTTTGGTAATCTCAGGTTTAGTATCTCCATGGCAGCATGGCTTCATCCCGGGGAGGAGCACGGCAGACCATATAAGACGAGTCATCACGCTACTTGATGT